>NC_080787.1:53840350-54453128 GCF_028018385.1 Neofelis nebulosa | reverse complement strand
CTTCAGATTCTGTGTCTCCCTCTCTCTCTCTGCCCTTCCCCTGCTCACACTCTGTCAAAAATAAATACACATTTAAAAAATAAATATAAAGTGCTGAAGGAAAAAATTTACAACCAAGAATACTCCACCTGACAATGTTACCATTCAAAATCGAAGGACAGGATAGAGTTCCCCAAGCCAAAAAGAAAAAAGTTTTAAAAGGTTCATCGCTACAAAATGAACCTTATAAAAAAATATTAAAGGGACTTCTTTAAGTGGATAAGAAAAGGTCATGATTGGAAGAAAATAATGAAAAGAAAAAATTTCATGAGTAAAAGCAAACATACAGTACAGGTAGTAAGCAAACACAAAGCTAGTATGAAGGTTAAAAGACAAAGTAGTGAAATCAATTATATCTAAAAATCAGTTGGGATTTTTTAAAGATGTAAGATATGACAACATACATAAAATGTGAAAGGCAGGGAGTAAAAATTTAGTGATTTTAATGAACTTAAGTGACAATCTACATAGACTGCTATATTCTTAGGATGTTATATATGAACCTCATGCTAACCATGCCAAAAACCTAAATAGACAAAAAAAAAAAAAAAAAAAGCTTTAAAGAATAAAAGCACAACACTAAAGAAAGTCATCAATCATAAGGAAAGAGAGAAACAGAAGTAGAAAGGAACAGGGAAAAACTGCAAAAATAACCAAAAAGTAATTAACAAAATGGCAATAAGTACATACTTACCAATAATTACTTTAAATGTAAATGCCCTTTTATCCACAGGATATAGGTGTGCTGTTTCGAAGGGACACATGCACCCCCATGTTTATAGCAGCACTATCAACAATAACCAAAGTATGGAAAGAGCCCAAATGTCCATCAATGGATGAATGGATAAAGAAAATGTGTGTGTGTGTGTGTGTGTGTGTGTGTATATGTTTATATATATATATATGTATATATATATAATGGAGTATTGGTGATCAAAAAGAATGAAATCTTGCCATTTGCAACTACGTGGATGGAACTGGAGGGTATTATGCTAAGTGAAATTAGTCAGAGAAAGACAAAAATCATATAACTTCACTCATATTAAGACTTTAAGAGACAAAACAGATGAAAAAAAGGGAAGGGAAATAAAAATAATATAAAAACAGGGAAGGGGACAAAACAGAAGAGACTCATAAATATGGAAAACAAACTGAGGGTTACTGGAAGGGTTGTAGGAGGGGTGATGGGCTAAATGGGTAAGGGGCACTAAGGAATCTACTCCTGAAATCACTGTTTCACTATATGCTAATTTGGATGTAATTTTAAAAAAATTAAAAAAAATTAAAAAAAGAAAAAAATAATAAAATAAATGTAAATGCCCTAATTGCTCCAATCAAAAGACATAGGATGACTAAGTTGATGATGATGATGATGATGATGATGATAATAATAATACCCGTTTTTGTTTTTGTTTTTGTTTGAGTACGAGAAACTCCAGATCTAAAGACAGATACAGGCTGAAAGTTAAGGGGATGGAAAAGATATTCCATGCCAATGAAAGGGGGCAAAGAAGAGAAAAAGCTGGTTAGCAATACTTATATCAGGTAAAATTGACTTAAAAAAACAATAATTGTAACAAGATACAAATAAGGGCATTACTAATGATAAAGAGATTGATCAGAGAAGAGGATAAAACGATTCTAAGTATCTATGCACATAACATGCTCACCTAAATACATAAACCAAATATTAACAGATATAAACAGAGAAACTGACAGTAAAACAATGATATTAGGGGACTTTAACATCCCACTTACTTCAGTGAATAGATCAGCCAGCCAGAAAATAAATAAGGAAGCAATATTTTTGAACAACACATTAGGCCAGATAGACTTAACAAATATATATGGAACATTCCATCTAAAAATGACAGAATATACATTCTTTTCAAGTGTACATGGAACATTCTCCAGGAGGGATCACACGTTAGGCCACAAAATAAGTCTCAATAAATTTAAGGAGATTAAAATCATATCAAGCATCATTTTATGGCACAGTGATATGAAACGACATCAATTACAAGACACAAACTGGAAAGAAAAAAAACATGTGGAGGTGAAACAATATGCTACTAAACAATGAAAGAGTCAACCAATAAATCAAAGAGGAAATTTAGAAATTCATGGAAACAAAGGAAAATGAACACCCAACAACAATCCAAAATCTTTAGGATCCAGTGAAGGCAGTCCTAAGAGGAAAACTTATAGAGATAGGTCCACCTTGAGAAACAAGAAAAATCTCAAACAATCTAAACTTAAAGGAACTAGAAAAAGAACAAATCCCAAGGTTAGTAGAAGGAAGGTAATAATAAAGAACAGAGCACAAATTAATGACATAGAGACTTTCGAAAGAAATAGAAAAGATCCCTGAAACCAAGGGCTACTTCTTTGAAAAGATAAATAAAAATGATAAAACTTTAGCTGACTCATCAAGGAAAAAAGAGAAAGGACCCATATAAATAAATAAAATCAGAAATGAAAGAGGAGAAGTAATGATTGACACCACAGAAATACAAAGGATAAGAGACTACTACAAAAAATTATATGCCACCAAATTGGACAACCAAGAAGAAATGGATGAATTCCTCAAAACATACAATCTTCCAAAACTAAATCAGGAGAAATAGAAAATCTAAACAAACCAATTACTAAAAACAAAATTGAATTGGTAATCAAAAAACTTCCAACAAACAAAAGTCCAGGACTAGATGGCTTTTAGGTGAATTCTACCAAACGTGTACAGAAGAGTTAATACCTATTCTTCTCAAACTGTTCCAAAAACAGAAGAGGAAGGAAAAGTTCCAAATACATTCTATAGGCCAGCATTACCCTATACAAAAACCAAAAAAAAGCTACAGGCCAATATCCTTGATAAACATAGATGAAAAAATTCTCAACAAAATATTAGCAAACCACACTCAACAATACATTAAAAGGATTATTCACCATAATCAAGTGGTATTTACTCCAGGAATGCAAGAATGGTTCAATATTTGCAAATCAATTAAGGTGATACACCACATTAACAAAACAAAAAATAAAAATCATGTGATCATCTCAATAGATGCTGAAAAAGCATTCGACAAAATTCAACATTTGTTCATGATGAAAATCCTTAACAAATCCTAGACCTCAAAAATAATAAGGCCATACATGAAAAACCCTCAGCTAATATCATATAATATCATACTCAATGATGAGACTCTTGATTTTGGCTTTCAAACTGAAAGCTTTTCCTCTAAGGTCAGAAACAAGACCAGGATATTCACTCACACCACTTTTATTGTAGACAGTACTGGAAATACTAGCCACAACAATCAGACAAGAAAAAGAAATATAAACCATCCAAATTGGTAAGGAAGAAGTAAATCTGTCACTATTTGCAGATGGCAAGATACCATACATACAAAATGCTAAAGATTCCACACACAAAAAAACTATTCAAAGTAATAAATGAATTTAGTAAAGTTATAGGATACAAAATACCATAAATTGGTTCCATTTTATACATGAATAAGGAAGTAGCAGAAAAAAATTAACAAACAATTCCATTTACAGCTGCATGAAAAACAATAAAATACCTAGGAATAAATTTCACCAAAGCGGTGAAAGCTCTGTATTCTGAAAACTATAAAACACTGATGTAAGAAATTGAAGATAACAGAAACAAATGGAAAGACATACCATGATTATGGATTGGAAAAATTAATATAATTAAATGTCTGTACTATCCAAAGCAATCAGTAGATTCAAAATACCAATAGAATTTTTCATAGAAATAGAACAAAAAATACTAAAATTTTCTGGAACTACAAAATATGTCAAATAACCAAAGAAACCTGAAGAAAGAAGAACAAAGCTGGAGGTATCACAACACCAGATTTCCAGATATACTACAAAGCTATATTACTCAAAACAGTATGGTATAAATACAGACCTATAAGTCAATGGAACAAAATAAAAAGCCCAAAAATAAGCCCATTTTTTTTATTGGAAGACTGTCATGAGGTCTCCATCCATTTATTATTTATTTTTAATGTTTATTTATTTGAGAGAAAGAGTACACACAAGCGAGCAGCAGGGGCAGAGAGTGAGGGAAAGTGAGGGAGGCAGAGAGCAGGCTCCTTGCTATCAGCATAGAGCCCGGTGCAGAGCTCAAACTCATGAGTAGCAAGACCACGACCTGAGCCAAAATCAAGAGTCTGTTGCTTAACCATCTGAGACACCCAGGTGCTCCTAAAATCACTCTTATATAGTTAATTAATCTATGACAAAGGAGGCAAGAATATACAATTGGGGAAAAAACTGTATTTTCTTCGATAAATGCTGCTGGGAAAACTGGACACCTACATGCAAATGAATGAAACTGGACCACTTTCTTATACACAAAAATAAACTCAAAATGGATTAAAGAACTAAATGTGAGACCTGAAACCATAAAACTCCTATAAGAAAACATAATAATCTATTTAACATCAGCCTTGGCAACATATTCATCGGTATATCTCCTCAGCAAGGAAACAAAAGCAAAAATAAACCAGTGGGATTACACCAAAATAAAAAGCTTTCACATAATGAAGGAAACAATTAACAAAACAAAAGGCAACCTACCAAATGGTAGAAGATATCTGCAAAAGACATATCTGATAAGGGTTTAATGTCTAAAATATATAAAGAACTTATACAACTATACAACTCAACACCAAAATAAACAAACAGTCTGATTAAAAAATGGTCAGAAGACCTGAATAGACACTTTTCCAAAGAAGACACACAGGTGGCAAACAGAAACAAGAAGGAGGCTCAACATCCTTAATCCTCAAGGAAATGCAAATGAAAACCACAATGAGGTATGACCTTAATCATATTCAAATGGCTAGAATAAAAAAGACAAGAAATAACAAGTGTCAGAATGTGCAGAAAAGGGAACCCTTGTGCACTGTTGGTGGGAATGCAAATTGGAATAGTCACAGTGGAAAACAGTATGGGTTTCCTCAAAAAATGTTAAAAATAGAAATGTCATATAATCCAGTAATTCCACTACTGAGTATTTACCCAAAGAAAATGAAAACATTAATTTGAAAAGACATAAGCACCCCCATGTTTATTGCAACATTATTTACAATAGCCAAGATATGTAAACAACCTATGTGTCCATTGATACAGGAACAGATGATGAAATGGACACACACACACACACACACACTGAAATATTACTCAGCCATCAGAAAAAATGAGATCTTGACATTAGCAGTAATATGTATGGACTTACAGGGTATTATGCTAAATGATGCTAAGTGACCTATTGGTCAGGCAAAGAAAAACAAATACCATGATTTCACTTATGTGTGGAATCTAATGAACAAGCAAGCAAACAAATATGCAGAAACAGACCCATAAAAGACAACCTCTTATGGTTGCTAGAGGAGAAGGGGCTGGGGGATGGGAAAAATTGGTGAAGATTAAGTGGGAGGTATAGGCTTCCACTTAGAGAATGAATAAATCGTGGGGATCAAAGGTATAGAATAGGAATATAGTCAATTATATTGTATGGTGACAGATGGGAGCTCCATTTGAGGTCAGCACAGCATAATGTACAGAGTGGTCAAATCACTATGTTGTACACTTGAAACTAATGTAACATTTGTATGTCAATTCCAATTTAAAAAATGACTTACAGGGGCACCTGGGTGGCTCAGTCAATTGAACATCCAACTCTTGATTTTGGCTCAGGACATGGTCCCAGGGTCGTGGGGCTGAGCCCCTCATCGGGCTCCACACAATGCGTGGCACCTGTTTAGATTCTCTCTCTCTCTGTCTCTCTCTCTCTCTCTCTGCCTCTCCCTCTCCCTCAGCCCTTCTCCCATGCTCATGTGCTTTCTCTCTCTAAAAAACAAAAAGACAAAAACAACTTACATATTTGAATGTTAAACCTGATAGCATAAATCTCTTAGAAAAAAAGGTGGTAATCTTCTTGACATTAATCTTGGTGATGATTTTTTGGATTCAACCTCAAAAGCAAAGGCAGAAAAAGCAAAAATAAACAACTAGGACTACATCAAACTAAAAAACTTCTGCACAGCAAAGTAACCATCAGCAAAATGAGAACGCAACTTACTGAGAGAAACTATTTGCAAATCTTCTGATGAAATGTTAATATCCAAACTATACAACTCAATACCGTAAAAGCCATCTGACTGAAAAATGGGCAGAGGATCTGCATGGACATTTTGCCAAAGGAAATATACAAATGGCCAATAGATACATGAAAACATGCTCAACATCACTAATCATCAGGGAAATGCAAATCAAAACCACAGTGAGATATCACCTCACACCTGTTAAAATGACTCTTGCCAAAAATAAAGAAGTATTGGCAAGAGTGTGGAGAGGAGATATTGCTAGTGTGCTATTGGTGGAAGCATAAATTTTTGCATCCACTACTGACAACAGTATGGGGGGGTCACCCGAAAAATTAAAACTACTACTACCATATGATCAAGAAATTCTATGGGTATTAACTGAAGAAAGTTAAAGCAAAAAGATCTGCATCCCCTTACCATCACGTTCACTGCAGCATTATCATAATAGCCAAGATAGGAAAGCAACCTAAGTGCCCATCAGTGGATGCATGAATAAACCAAGTGTGGTATATACATACACAATGGAATACTATTCTGCCATCAAAAGAAGAAAATACAGTAAAACCTTGGTTTGCAAGCATGATTTGCTCCAGAAACATGCCTGTAATCCAAAGCACTTGTATATCAACGCAAATTTCAAGAACCATTGGCTCAGCTGTGATTATGTGATATTCAGCATCATGTACTACTCGTATTGCAAGTTAACATCACTCATTTATCAAGTTAAAATTTATTAGAAATGTTTGCTTGTCTTGTGGAAAACTCACAGAACAAGTTACTCGTAATCCAAGGATTTACTGTACTGCCATTTGTGACAACATGGATGGACCTTGAAGGCATTATACTGAAATAAGTCAGAGAAAGACAAAATACAGTATGACCTCACTTACATGGAGGGTCTTAAATACACATAGTCACAAACTCATGGATACAGAGAACAGACTGGTGGTTTCCAGAAGTAGGGGGTGAAGGCTGGGAGAAATGGGTGAAGGGGGTCAAAAGGTACAAACTTCCAGTTATAAAATAACTGAGGATGTAATGGTGATACAGCATGGTGATAGTTGATAATACTATTTTGCCTGTTTGCAAGTTGCTAAGAGAACAGACTTAAAAGTTCTTGTTACAAGAAAAAAAATGTCATTAGGTTTAGTGGCAGATTTAACTAGACTCATTGTGGTAATCATTTTGCAGTATTTATATGAAATGATACACCTGGAACTAGTATAATGTTACATGTCATTATACCTCAGTTTAAAAAAAGAGCAATGTACAAGGATAGAAAAGAAAGAACCATTACTCACAAAAGGAATGAATCTTACAAATCTCATGTTGAGTAAAGAAGTCAGATTAATAATAATAAAAAAAAAGACCAGATACTGTATGACTCAATTTATAAGTTCAAGAACAGACAACGCTAAGTAACCATTATCCAGCCCCACCAGTGGTTGCCGCTGGGCAGGAGTGGACTAGCACCAAATGGAAAGGCATGAAAGAAACTTCGACAGTGTTAGACCTGTTCTGCATCTTAATCTGATTCATGGTTATTAATATGTTAAAGTGACCAAGATGTGCACTTAAGATGAGCTCTCTTTATACATTTTATGTATGTTATACCTAAAACAGGGGGAAAAAAGTGGGTAAAAATTATTTAGAGAGGAACTTTTGAGCAAAAACTGGCTCTCAAACTGTGGTTATCTGCTGAATAAATGCATTTTTAAAATACCTTTTGAATACATTATGCTATCACTGTGTCCTTTTTTTTCACTTAAGACAGGGAATACTTGTATTCAAACTCATCAGAGAAATGGACAGCTTGAATCTGTAACAGAGTGCTGTGTTTTAAAGCATAGGTCAGTAATTATATACGAGAGTATATATTGCTACATACAAATTAACTGATCAGAGCTCAACCTTTATTCTTTTTTTAAAATATTATTTATTGTCAAATTGGCTAACATATAGGGTGTAAAGTGTGCTCTTGGTTTTGGGGGTAGATTCCTGTGGTTGATCGCTTACATACAACACCCAGTGCTCATCCCAAGTTCCCTCCCCAATGCCCATCACCCATTTCCCCCTCTCTCCCATCCCCCGATCCACCCTCAGATTGTTCTTTGTATTTAAGAGTCTCTTATGGTTTTCCTCCCTCCCTCTCTGTTTGTAACCTTTTTCCCCCTTTCCTTCCCCCAGGGGTCTTAAGTTTCTCAAGATCCACATATGAGTGAAAACATAGGATATCTGTTTTTCTCTGACTTATTTCACTTAGCATAATACCCTCCAGTTCCATCCACATTGTTGCAAATGGCAAGATTTCATTCTTTCTCATTGCCGAGAAGTATTCCTTATTTTCTTTATTCAGTTATCAGTTGGACATTTGGGCTCTTTCCATAATTTGGCTATTGTTGAAAGTGCTGCTGTAAACATTGGGGTACCTGTGCCCCTATGAATCAGCACTCCTGTATCCTTTGGATAAATACCTAGTAGTGCTATTGCTGGATCATAAGGTAGTTCTATTTTTAATTTTTTGAGGAATCTCCACACTGTTTTCCATAGTGGCTGCACCAGTTTGCATTCCCACCAACAGTGCAAGAGGTTTCCCATTTCTCCACATCCTCACCAGCATCTGTTGTTTCTTGAGTTGTTAATTTTAGCGACTCTGATCGGTGTGAGGCATTACCTCAGTGTGGGTTCAATTTGTATTTCCCTGATGAGTGACATTGAGCATCTTTTCATGTGTCTGTTGGCCATCTGGATGTCTTCTTTGGAAAAGTGTCTATTCATGTGTTCTGCCCATTTCTTCACTGGATTATTTGTTTTTCTGGTGTTGAGTTTGGTAAATTCTTTATAGATTTTGGACACTAACCCTTTATCCGATATGTCATTTGGAAACATCTTTTCCCATTCTGTCAGTTGCCTTTGTTTTGTTGATTGTTTCTTTTGCAGTGCAGAAGCTTTTTATCCTGATGAGGTCCCAGCAGTTCATTTTTGCTTTTGATTCGCTTGCCCTTGGAGACATGTTGAGCAAGAAATTTCTGTGGCTGAGATCAAAGAGGTTGTTGCCTGCTTTCTCCTCCAGGGTTTTGATGGTTTCCTGTCTCGCATTCAGGTCTTTCATCCATTTTGAGTTTATTTTTGTGTATGGTGTAAGAAAGTGGTCCAGGTTCATTCTTCTGCATGTCACTGTCCGGTTCTCCCAGCACCACTTGCTAAAGAGACTTTTTTTCTCATGGATACTCTTTCCTGCTTTGTCAAAGATTAGTTGGCCATACATTTGTGGGTACAATTCTGGGTTCTCTATTCTATTCCATTGGTCTATGTGTCTGTTTTTGTGCCAATGCCATACTGTCTTGATGATTACAGCTTTGTAGTAGAGGCTAAAGTCTGGGATTGTGATGCTTCCTGCTTTGGTTTTCTTCCTGAATATTACTTTGGCTATTCTGGGTCTTTTGTGGTTCCATACAAATTTTAGGATTGCTTATTCTAGCTTCGAGAAGAATGCTGGTGCAATTTTGATTGGGATTGCACTGAATGTGTAGATAGCTTTGGATAGTATTGACATTTTAACAATATTTGTTCCTCCAATCCACGAGCATGGAAAGTTTTTCCATTTCTTTGTCTTCTTCAATTTCCTTCATAAGTTTTCTATAGTTTTCAACATACATATCTTTTATAACTTTGGTTAGGTTTATTCATAGGTATTTTATGGTTCTTGGTGCAACTATAAATGGGATCTATTTCTTTATTTCTTTCTGTTGCTTCATTATTGGTGTATAGAAATGCAACCGATTTCTGTACATTGATTTTGCACCCTGCAACTTTGCTGAATTCATGTATCAGTTCTAGCAGCCTTTTGGTGGAGTCTTTTGGGTTTTCCATGTAAAGTATCATGTCATCTGCAAAAACTTAAAGTTTGACTTCTTGTTTGCCAATTTTAATGCCTTTTATTTCGTTCTGTTGTCGGATTGCTGACACTAGGACTTCCAACAATATGTTAAACAACAGTGGTGAGAATGGACATCCCTGTCGTGTTCCTGATCTCAGGGGGAAAGCTCTCAGTTTTTCCCCATTGAGGATGATATTAGCTGTGGGCTTTTCATATATGGCTTTTATGATGTCTAGGTATGTTCCTTCTACCATGACTTTCTTGAAGGTTTTTATTAAGAAACGATGCTATGTTTTGTCAAATGCTTTTTCTGCATCTATTGACAGGATCATATGGTTCTTATCCTTTCTTTTATTGATGTGATGTATCACATTGATTGATTTGTGAATTTTGAACCAGCTCTGCAGCCCAGGAATGAATCCCACTTGATCATAGTGAATAATTCTTTTTATATGCTTTGAATTCGATTTGCTAGTATCTTGTTGAGAATTTTTGCATCCATATTCATCAGGGATATTGGCCTGTAGTTCTCCTTTTTTTTGTGAGGTCTCTGGTGGCTTCATAGAATGAGTCTGGAATTTTCCCTTTTATTTCTATTTTTTGGAATAGCTTGAGAAGGATGGGCATTATCTCTGCTTTAAATGTCTGGTAGAATTCCCCTGGGAAGCCATCTGGCCCAGGACTCTTATTTGTTTGGAAGATTTTTGGTAACTGATTCAATTTCTTCACCAGTTATGAGTGCAACCTTTATTCTTAAAACAGAAAAGCTTCCCTGTAAAAGCAGTATCTTTATAACATTTTTAACTTTAGTATTCCTCTCCATCTTCACCCTTTCCTTCATCAGAATCCACACCAACCTCCTCATAATCCTTCTCAGGGCAGCCATGTCCTCACAAGCCTCAGAAGACTCTCCTTCCTCCATTCCCTCACCCACATACTGGTGAACAAAGGCACGCTTGGTATATATCAGGTCAAACTTGTGGTCCAGGGCATCCCAGGCCTCAGCAATGACTGTGGTGTTGGTCAGCATGCACACAGCTCACTGTACTTTGGCCGGGTCTCCACCAGGTACCACGGTGGGAGGCTGGTAATTAATGTCAACTTTGAATCCAGTGGGCACCGGTCCACAAACTGGATGGTGCGCTTGGTCTTGATGGTGGCATTGACAATAGTGACATCTTTGGGAACCACATCACCACAGTACAACAGGCAGCAAGCCATGTATTTACCATTTCACCATCTGGTTGGCTGGCTCAAAGCATGCCTTGGTGATCTCTGCTACAGAAAACTGCTCATGGTTGGCTTTCTCAGCAGAGATGACAGGGGCATGTGTGGTCAGAAAGAAGTGGGTGTGCGGTCCAGAATTCTGTCAGATCAACATTCAGGACTCCATCAAATCTGAGGGAAGCAGTGATCGAGGACACAGTTTGACCTATCAAACTATTCAGGTTAGTGTATGTTGGGCATTCAATATCCAGGTTTAAAAACACAAACACACACACACACACACACACACACACACACACACACACACAACTTTTTTTTAATGTTTATTTTTGACAGAGAGACAGAGCATGAGTGGGGGAGGGGAAGAGAGGGAGACACAGAATCTGGAGCAGGCTTCAGACTCTGAGCTGTCAGCACAGAGCCTGACATGGGGCTCAAACTCACGAACCATGAGATCATGACCTGAGCTGACATCAGATGCTTAACTGACTGAGCCACCCAGATGCCCCAATATCGAGGTTTATTTGATAGATGTCATAGATGGCCTCATCGTCTACCATGAAGGCACAATCAGAATGCTCCAGGGTGGTGTGTGTAGTGAAGATGGAGTTGTAAGGCTCAACTACAGCAACGGAAACCTGGAGGGCTGGGTAAATAGAGAACTCCAGCTTGGACTTCTTGCCATAATTGACAGAGAGATGTTCCATCAGCAGGGAGGTAAACCTGGAACCAGTTCCCCTTCCAAAGCTATGGGAAACCAAGAAGCCCTGAAGACCTGTGCACTGGTTGGACAGTTTCCAAATTCGGTTCAAGACAAGGTCACTGATCTCCTTGCCAACGGTTTAGTGCCCTCGGGTTGGCAGCATCTTCCTTGCCTGTGATGAGCTTCTCAGGGTAGAAAAGCTGGAGGTAGGGGCCAGTGTGAACTTCATCAATGGCTGTGGGTTCCAGGTCTACAAACACCACCCTGGGAACGTGCTTGCCAGCACCTGTCTCACTGAAGAAGGCATTTAAGGGTCATCTCCTCCCCTAGTGGTCTTGTCACCTGGCATCTGGTCATTGGACTGGATGCTGTATTCCAGGCAATAGAACTCCTAACAGGCATTGCCAATCTTAACACCAGCCTGGCCAACATGAATGGGGATAAATTCGTGCACGGTTGCTGCTTTATGGCTGCTGTGCAGGTGGCAGACAGGAAAAGGAGAGGTTGTTGCTTCTTACAACAGGCCTCTTAGGGGGTCAATGTAAGAGAACACGCTTCATCATGCCCTCTTAATGAAAGATGATTAACAGCTAACATCTCAATCAGAAGTATCATGTTCTGAAGTTCCTAGGAAATTTGTGAGGTCTGGGTTCAGATGGGATACAAGCACATCTAGCATAAAGCAAGAGCACAGACTTGAGTTCAAGTCCTAATATTTATACATACTAACTGGATGACGTTAGACAGTTCATAACTTCTTTGTCTCTATTGCATCTGTAAAAGAGACATGAGATTTCTTTGCAGAGTTGCTACGGGGTGGAAGTGAGATAATCCACGTAAAGCAAAGTACATCAACTGTTCGGTATTTTTACTCCCTACTCTTTACCCATAGAGAGTCAGGGGACACTATTGTATTAAAGATCACAAAGCATGCATCTACCTTCTACCAGCATATTTTATTAATGGTCTTTGAAATAGTTTACCTTCCAAGAATGTAACCAAGAATTCAGCAGAGGAAAAAAAAAAAAAATTGTATCCACAACTTAGGAACTAACATTTCTGGGGGAAAATGAAACATGAGAATGTCCTCATATGTTTTTCTATCCTTAGTTATCACCTTGCAAATCCAGTCCTGGTGTTACCTAGAACCTTTTTTTTCTCTCTTTCCAAAATAAATCACATGTTCTGAATTCCATTGACCCTCTGACAAAGCAGAAGAGCTTCCCATATTCAAGATTCTTGGTTGCAAGTGACAGAAAACCCTGTACCAACTGGCTTTAAATAGAAAGGAATTACACAGGTTTGCATAACCAAAACATCCAAGAAGTGGCACTATTTCAAGCACAGTTTATTGGGCGCTCAAATGCCACCAGGTCCTGGTCTCTCTATCCCTCTTTGCCTACCTTTCCTGACAGCAGTTTCAGCAACTTCAGGTGTACATCTCATAGCAGGGAAATCCCAGTGGAAAAGAGCTTGTTAGCATACGCCCATAGGGGAAGTCTAGGTCTATCTCTGATGTCACAAAGAATCATGATGTGCTGTAAGTCAGGAGACTAGTGCCTAGTTCTGACATTAGTCCTAAAGTTTGTATGATGTTGGGCAAGTCATTTGCTTCCCCCGCACCTCAATTGTCTCATTCTCAAAATAAAGGGATAAAATCTCAATGCTATCTTGGGTCTGTTGCAGAGCTAATACTTCTTCCTTGTTTCAGAGTAAAGGCTTTTCCTCTGGAGTTAGAGAATAGTGCCCTCTGATGGACTATTCTATAGTTGCCTTTTTATTTCATTTCACTGATTTACAGTTTCCAATTCACAAAGAGAAAATAGTCTGAACAAAGGTACTGTACAATGAAATTCAATATTGACATCTATTTCATTTCTATTCTCATTTTAAGATGTAAATAGGCTTGTGTCCTAACATGAGCAGTTAAAGCTATGGATTTCATATTGCTGTTTTTGCTGTGTCCATTTTCTCATGTGGTATTTTCAGTGTTGTTCAGTTATAAGTATTTGTAATCCCTTATGATTTTTTTGACCCATGTGTCATTGAGTTACTTCATTTCCAAACCTTTGGAAATTTTCTAGATGTCTTTTTATTATTAATGTCTAACAATTTCATTGCGGTCATACAATATTCTGTGTGATTTAAAGCTTTAAGTTTTAGACTGCTCTTATGTCTCAACATATTGTCTCTCTCGAGGAATACCCCATGTTCACTTGAAAAGTGGATTTGATGTGTGCAATGTGTGTTCTTTACTACGTTGAGTTCTTTGTAATATTCAACTCTTCTGTATCCTTCATACTTCCCTTTGTTTTACAGTCATTTACTGAGAGTGGTGTATTGAATCTCAAAATATGATTGTGGATTTGTCTATTTCTCCATCTAGTTTTGTCAGTTTTTTCCCACGTATACTTTGAAACTCTGTCAGCAGTTACCTTTGCATATAGGATGGGTAGGTCTCCTTAATAAATTGACCTATATAACATAATGTCTCTTTTTAATCTCTGGCAATACTCCTTGTTTTGAAGTTTATTGTGTCCAATATTAATATAGCCACACCACCTAATAATCTGTGCTTGTATAATAAATAGTTTCTATCATTTTACTTATAACCTATCTACGATTTTATACTCATGTGTGTCCCTTGTAAACATCTCAACAGTTGGGCCTTTTAAAAGTTCTTTTTAAATTGAAGGTCATAGTCCACTAACATTTACTGTGATATAATAATTGATATGGCTAGGTTGATGTGTGTCATTTTGTTATTCATTTCCTAGTTGTTGCAGCTGTACTTTGTTCCCTCAGTCCTCCTTTCTTGCCATCTTTTGGTAGTCCACCTGATCTCTTCTACTGACTTATATTTCTTTCTTTTAACGATTCCCCTTGATGCATCTTTTACGTGGTTACAATATGCATCTCTAACTTCTCATGGTTTGGCACGGATTACCACTGTCAGTTCATATAGAACGTAAGAACCATACCACAGTATACTTTCGTTTACCTCCTCTCATTCTTTGTGCAACTATTGTCACATATTTTACTAGTACATATGTTATGCTACTCATAATCCAATATTGATATTTTACTCTAAAAGTAAAATGTATTATAAGGCCTTATATCCTTATACCTAAAATATATAAAGAACTCTCCAAGCTCAACAGTAAAGAGCAATAATCCAATTATAAAAAGGGCAAAATATATGAAGAGATGTTTCACTGATGAGGAGAGAGGCAGAGGGCCAAAAAGCACATGAAAATATGTTTAACATCATTAGTCACTGGGGACATGCAAATTAAAGCCACAATGAGTTATTACTACACACCTAGTAGAAAAGCTAAAATTAAAAAAAAAAATAGCGATAATACTAAATGCTGGAAAGAATGCCAAAAAACTGGATCACTTATACCTTGCTGTAAAATGGGGCACTCTGGAAAACAGCTCAGCAATGTCTTATGAAACTAAACATGTAATTACCATTCTTACCCAGAAGTCGCTGTCTTGGGCATTTACCCCAGAGAAACGAAAACGTATATTTACACAAAACCCGTACACAAATATTCATCACAGCTTTATTTCTAGTAGCGAAGCACAGCAAACAATCCAGATGTCCTTTGAGGGGTGAATGGTTTAACAGGGGTATACATATATCATCAAATACTACTCAGCAATACATAGGAACAAACGAACGATATAAACAACAATCTAGTTGAATGGCCGTGAATTACTCTGAATGAGAAAAGCCCAATACCAATTAGTGGTTGCCAGAGTTTAGGGAGAGAGGTGGGGAGACTACAGGAGAGAAGTGGGTATGGTTATAAACGTATAGCACAAGGGGTCTTTGTGATGGATCTGTTCTGTATCTAGACTGTGATGTTAGATATACGGATCTGCATGTGTGATACAATTATATAGAACTAAACACACATACATATAAATGAGTACAAGTAAAACTGAGGAAATCTGAAGAAGATCTCTGAATTTTATCAACGTCAGTATCTTGGTTGTGATACTGTACTATATAGTTCTGTGAACTGTTTACCCTGGAGAGAATTGGGTAATAGGTACGTGGGATCCCTCTATATTATTTCTTACGACTGTACATGAATCTCAAAATAAAAAGTTTAATTAAAATAAAAAGGTTTTGGGGAGGCTGTGTGGCTCAGTCAGTTAAGCGTCCAACTTCAGCTCAGGTCATAATCTCATTGTTCATGAGTTCAAACCCCACGTGAGGCTCTGTGCTGACAGCTCAGGGCCTGGAGCCTGCTTCGGATTCTGTGTCTCCCTCTCTCTCTGCCCCTCCCCCACTTGTGCATGCTATCTCTCTCTCAAAAAAAATGAATAAACATTTAAAAAATTAAAAACAAAAAAGTTTTCTTTTATTAAAATTTTTATTTTATTAAATATTGTAGTATTTTTACTTTATTAAAATAAAAACAAATTGTGCCAGGAGGTATAAAGAGATGACAAATGTTTTTATTATGGAGACACAGAGTTAGGAAGCCAATGGTTTTAGAGATGGCAAAACCTGACTGGTTATGCCCAGGAAACACTTCAGTTGTGAGAGGTGAACTTTGTTGTCCGATAATCATACCTGTTAACATTTATTGCCCAGTTCTAAATGCTTGATATGCAGCATGTCTTTGGATCTTTATTATAACTTTCTGAAGTAGGATTTTTTATTATGCCCATTTTGCTCATGAAAAATCAAAGCAGAGTCAGATTAAATAACTTTGCAAGTCATTTTTTTTTTTTTTAACTCAGGGCAGTCCTGTTTTGGCCAATCTTGAGTAATATTTCAGCATTATACAAAGGACACTAGATAATTTGTCAAAATCTTGGGTTCTAAGGCCAGCATGCTACTGATTCACATTTTAACTTGCAAAGTGATTCGACCACCCGGTTACCCCATTTGAAAAAAGAAATTGGAGTACATTCCTAGAATCCTCATCACATTAGCATTCTATATTTTTATGATACCCCAATTCTAGAATGGATGGTAGAAAAGAATGTTTTCCATTCCCATTTTGATAGCTAGAACATCTCCAGAGACATCATTCCTTTTCCCTCTTTTCTTGAACCATTTAAGTGTTTATCGAACATCCACTATAGGCTGTATGTTGAGTATTTGGTTTTATTTGGGTTCCTGATGCCTCCCTTCCCCCCACCTTTCTCTACCTCTTCCTGTAGAAGGCTTACCTAATGCCTTCAGTCATAGCAAATTTCAGATGATAACAATATCAGTCATTTACTGAGTGCTTTCCAAGTGCTAAAGATTGACACAGGTGGTGTTATTTAGCCAAGACGAAACCCAGGGAAATGGTACTATCATCACTTTTTTCTACTTGTGGCTTACAAAATGTAAATGTCTGTGTTAAGGACAGTCACTGATAGTGGAAGGCTGAGAGAGGTCTCAGACCCTAACCTACCTAATTCAGACATACCTGGAAACGTTGTCTATCCCTTGAAACCTTCCAGAAGGTCATTTTGTACGAGGGGATTACTCCATTATGGGTTTGTTTTTTTTTTTAACTTTCTCACTTTCCTTTCTGAAACTTTACATTTGATAACAAATCATTTTGACGCAAAGCACCTCGGAATTCCAGAAGCTCCCATAAGGTGGCGGTATAAGTACAATCCGTGTGCACACAGCCTTCAGCATCTAGGAGTCAACCTCCAAGTCATGCACTTCAATCAGCTTTGGGTCAGTTCTGGAGTTATGTAAAATATAAACATTAGGGCACCCTGAACGGGGAAAAAAAGTTTGGAGCATCCAGGGTATTGACCCCAGAGAGATTCAACCAACTTGCAAAAGAAAGAACGTAACTTCCTATGGGGAAAAAACAAAGTACTTGTAGCTGCCCACTCATTTGATAACTGGCCTTATCGTAGTCGTCCAGCAGCAAACACAAGAGCCCTAGCCACAGATGTTTGCCCATTTCCTCTATCTTCTTGCAACCAAACATTTGAGAATAAATAGCCTATTTCTTCCTTCTTGACTTGCTCCAGTGGTTGTAAATAAGGGGATGACTGGCATACAGAAATGACACATATTTTTCTTTAGCACATATGAATCCCTTCCTCGGGACTAAATGCAAGAACTGAATAATTCAGCCAAGGTTCTCAAAGTCAGGACAAAAACAACCAGGAAGTAAACATTTATTCAGTTATATCCAAGTATAACCATTTATCTTTGGGCTGTCTGCCCAGCACTTGACTGTGCCTTGTGGATAAATGTCTTATCCATCCACAAAATTAGTCCCCAGGAGCCATGTTTTTACTTCATGAAGCTTGGTCAGAGCTTATTGTATTAGAGGTAAACACCTGACTCCAGAAGAGGTAACTCACAGGCTGGCCAGAGGTCAACTGCATTCTCTCTTGGGGACTCCAGCTAACAGACAGAGGTGCACCTTACTAAGTCCCCTCATGGATGAAGCATTAGGGAGGAAGCCCAAGGACTCTTGCTGATGAGCGCCCGGCTGTTCAACCTTCCTCAAATCCTAGATGGTATCTAGTTGGTTTTTGCTTAAGCTTATTTTGAATGGGTTTCTGTTACATGCATTTCCTATGAAAGATACCAAAGGCCAGTGCAAAGGCCAGTGAGAATATGAGAAGGAATTTATGACTTATTCCCTGCCCCCAGGGGAATGGGTAATCTTCCTTGCTAGAGAAGAGAACTAGGTTTCTGGAATTCAACACAGATTCATAGCCTTGAGAATGTCCTTTGTTTCTCTCAGAGCCTCAGCTTTGTTCTCAGTAAGCATGGAAATGATACCATCTACCTAACAAAGTCATCTCCAGCAGGCAGCGCCCATCTGGCTAGGTACCTGGCTCATAGAAGATGCTCAACACACATCAGCCTCCACTCTGCCTGGCAAGCAGGTCCTTCGGCTGGTCTCAAATGCAAGTCAAACAACACCATGGGAATTTTTAATAGGAAACACATTTATCATTCTTACAAAGAAAAAAAATATATATATATAGCCATAACAACAGCTGTTTAGCCAGGGATAGAGTCTCTGTTTGGACCTTGCTGGGGGCCGGGGGGGCATTGCTCCAAGAAATAGGCTAATGGACGATAAGACTGAAGCCTGATTCTGGAAAGAAAGATGTGAGTAGCTCCTAAATTTAAGCCAGTGTTGAAGGTTGAGTAGGAAAGTCTAGAGGAACCTTTGAGCCCCCATGCTTGGGAATACTGGAACACAGAGGGTGTAATCCTCCTAACTGGACAGCATCCCACTCCTGCTAATGGTCTCTCTTGTGAAGAAAATTTTCGCACAGTCGACTCATTCTCATGAAAGAGCCCAATATGGGTACCCTTCTCTAGGTATTTTCAAAGAAGTTAGTGAAGATAACACAAACAGAAGAAAATCTATTCACGGAATTTCAGGCATCATTGGTGAAACCTTTCTTCCTAGGGTGGCTTTCAGAGTGTCTTTAAATCACCCCCTTAGAGATGGGATGTTAGATCACCTGCTGTACCTAGAGAAGATTCCCAGGGCCTGGGGCTTGGGTTCTCACCGTCCTGTTACTGAGAAAGCATCACCAATGCAGTGGGCAAGCCACAGCTGGCAGCCAACAAATGTTCCCCAAATGTCCACTCAATGTCAGGGACTACTGAACAGGAAATGCAGCATGACCTTGACAGACACTTCCTCCCCTCAAAACATCCTGCATGAGTACACACCAAGTGTATACACAGGGCTTCCGACTCAGATTTTTTTTCATAGTCCGGTCTCCCTGGATTCATTTCTGAGTTCTATGGAGAACACGGAAGAGCTGTTTCCTGAAAGCCCTTTAGAATTGTGAGGCACCAGTATCTCTCCTTATTAAAAAAATAAAACACAGAAAGCAGAGGACATTTTTACCCATTTTGCTGTTGAAGTTTGAATAGCTTTGCCACGCCAAGAGTTCCAACATCACTGCTGCCACTCACCAGGCATTATATCCCTAGGTGGGCCCATAGTCTGGCT
This sequence comes from Neofelis nebulosa, assembly GCF_028018385.1. Lineage (NCBI taxonomy): Eukaryota > Metazoa > Chordata > Mammalia > Carnivora > Felidae > Neofelis > Neofelis nebulosa. The sequence continues at coordinate 54,433,166 of NC_080787.1, read as the reverse complement.
GCCCAGGTTGGACAAGTTCAGAGGTGACACATTTGCCTGTGAGCGCGCATGAGACAGCCCCTAGGAACATACTGAAATATTACTGGAACAGGCCATGAAGCAAAGGTCAACAAAAGAGCACCTATACAAGTGAAGAGAGAAAAGCAAATTTTTCAAAATTAAAAGACTATGTGTAAATAAGATTCCCTCTGAAAAAGTAAACAAGATATGAAATAAGGATCCAAGTTTGCTTTGGTATTAATTACAATGCTCATCAGAATGGTATCTAAAATCTTTTAACTGTTTTCTCCCCCTTTTTAATATATGCCCCCCAAAAAAGCAAGTCTGAGCTTGGTCAAGAGAGCTTAGGGTGCACTCTTTGTTTTGTTTTGTTTTTAATTTTTTTTCAATATATGAAATTTATTGTCACATTGGTTTCCATACAACACCCAGTGCTCATCCCAAAAGGTGCCCTCCTCAATACCCATTACCCACCCTCCCCTCCCTCCTACCCCCCATCAACCCTCAGTTTGTTCTCAGTTTTTAAGAGTGTCTTATGCTTTGGTTCTCTCCCACTCTAACCTCTTTTTTTTTCTTCCCCTCCCCCATGGGTTTCTGTTAAGTTTCTCAGGATCCACATAAGAGTGAAAACATATGGTATCTGTCTTTCTCTGTATGGCTTATTTCACTTAGCATCACACTCTCCAGTTCCATCCACGTTGCTACAAATGGCCATATTTCATTCTTTCTCATTGTCACGTAGTACTCCATTGTATATATAAACCACAATTTCTTTATCCATTCATCAGTTGGACATTTAGGCTCTTTCCATAATTTGGCTATTGTTGAGAGTGCTGCTATAAACATTGGGGTACAAGTGCCCCTATGCATCAGTACTCCTGTATCCCTTGGGTAAATTCCTAGCAGTGCTATTGCTGGGTCATAGGGTAGGTCTATTTTTAATTTTTTGAGGAACCTCCACACTGTTTCCCAGAGTGGCTGCACCAATTTGCACTCCCACCAACAGTGCAAAAGGGTTCCCGTTTCTCCACATCCTCTCCAGCATCTATAGTCTTCTGATTTGTTCATTTTGGCCACTCTGAGTTGTGTGAGGTGGTATCTGAGTGTGGTTTTGATTTGTATTTCCCTGATAAGGAGCGACGCCGAGCATGCTTTCATGTGCCTTTTGGCCATCCGGATGTCTTCTTTAGAGAAGTGTCTATTCATGTTTTCTGCCCATTTCTTCACTGGGTTATTTGTTTTTTGGGTGTGGAGTTTGGTGAGCTCTTTATAGATTTTGGATACTAGCCCTTTGTCCGATATGTCATTTGCAATTATCTTTTCCCATTCTGTTGGTTGCCTTTTAGTTTTGTTGGTTGTTTCCTTTGCTGTGCAGAAGCTTTTTATCTTCATAAGGTCCCAGTAGTTCATTTTGCTTTTAATTCCCTAGGGTGCACTCTTTGATAGATGAAGAAGAGATGAGTTTAACACACTGATTAGCTTTAAAACAAAACAAAACAAAACAAAACAAGACAGATTCTCTCTTCTTATTTTCTGTCTCAAAAAAGCCCCTGATAAGAGGAAGTTACTATTAGTGAAGTGAATATTTAGTATTATCAGAATCACTTAAAATAAATGAGTGTTTGTGAAAAGCACACTAGCTTAAGAAATCATTTACCTGAGACTTATTGAAATAGTAATATATAAACAATTGATTAAAACATATTTTGTGTGTTATGTGTATACTGTATTCTTAATGTAAGCTAGAAAAAAATGTTATTAAGAAAATCATAAGGAAGAGAAAATATGTTTATAGGACCGTACTGTATTTACTGGGAAAAAAATCCACATATAAATGAACTCATGCAGTTAAAACCCATGTGGTTCAAGGCCAACTATATATACAAATATCAAGTCATTATGTTGTATACCTAATATAATGCGATATGTCAATTTTAAAGTTTTTTTTTTCAATGTTTATTTATTTTTGGGACAGAGAGAGACAGAGCATGAACGGGGGAGGGACAGAGAGAGAGGGAGACACAGAATCGGAAACAGGCTCCAGGCTCTGAGCCATCAGCCCAGAGCCTGATGCGGGGCTCGAACTCACGGACCGCGAGATCGTGACCTGGCCGAAGTCGGACGCTTAACCGACTGCGCCACCCAGGCGCCCCGCGATATGTCAATTTTATATCAATAACTAAAAACTATCCTAAATGGAAAACAGAGATATTCAGGAGACTATAAATTTTAATTTGATATAAAACTTATATCAAAACATCATCAAAAAAGCGGAAAGATGAATAACTGGGAAGAATATTTGCCACAATATGACAAAAGGTAAATGTCCTTAATATATCAAGAGTTTATAAACACTGAAAACTAAAGATACTAAGGGTGCCTACAAAATGTAACGGATATGAAAAACTATTCACAAAAAATATAAGGCTTGGAAAGATATTCTGTGTTCATGAATTGGAAGACTTAAAATCATTAATCATTAATATGTCAATTGTACCCAAGTGATCTACAAGTTAGCGAAAGTCCTCTTGAAATCACATGGAATACCAGGGCACCCTCAATGGTCAAAACAATCCCGAAGAAAAGAAACAAATTTAGAGGTCTTATATTTCATTATTTCAAAACTTATTACAAAGCTACAGTATCTAAAATGGTGCGATACTGGCATGAAAATGAATATAGAGGCCAATGGAAGAGAACAGAGATCCTGGGAATAATCCCTCACATGTGAAAGGAATGGTGAAAGGAATTTTTATAAGGGTGCCAAACCTATTCAAAGGAGAAAGGGTGCCAAACCTATTCAAAGGAGAAAAGAATAGGTACCAAACCTATTCAAAGCGAGTAGTGCCGGGAAAACTGGATGGTCACATGTAAAAGAATGAAGTTGGACTCTTGCCTTACACCATATGCAAAAATCAACACAAAAGGGATCAAAGACCTAAATGTAAGACTTAAAACTACAAAACTCTTAGAAGAAAACAAAAGGAAATCTTCATGACCTTGGCTTTGGCAATGACATCTTGTCTATGACACCAAAAGTAAAGCAAACAAAAGCAAAAATAGTCAAATGGGACCATACCTCACTTAAAAACTTCTGTGCATCAAGCTGCAGGCAGGTTTCATAACCAAGAAGGCCAGAGATACCTATGCTCACCAGAATGCCCAAAACAGTCATACTGAAACTTGCAACTGCAGGGCCTGGGGCCCCTTTGCTCACTAGTATGCCCAAGCACTTGCAACCAGGCTTTGCAAAGGTTTTGCAGCCAGGCAGGCCAAGGCCACCCTGCCCACCAGTGTCCCTATAGCAGTCCTGGTCAGTCCTCACAGCCAGCTCATATGCCACTAGGCCCACAGCAGTTGAAGTTACACTACAATAGGAGGGCTCACACAACCCATAGAAGGGAAGTCCTAGAGCACCTGACTCTAATAGCTAGAAAGGCTTCTGGTTCCCTCAGGATCTCTATATAGGGCCATTCTTTTAAGACCAGGAGACATAGCTAAACTACCTAATACACAGAAACAAACACAGAGAGTCAGGTAAAATGAAGAAACAGAAGAATATTTTCCAAACCAACAAACAAGACAAAACCTCAGAAAAAGAACTAAATGAAGCAGTTAAAAGTAATGATAAAGAGTTAAAAGTAATGGTCAGGGGGCCTGGGTGGCTCAGTCGGTTAAGCATTCAACTTTGACTCAGGTCATGATGTCACGGTTTGTGAGTTCAAGCCCCACTTCTGGTTCTGTGCTGATCAGAGCCTGGAGCCTGCTTTGGATTCTGTCTCTCCCTCTATTTGCCCTTCCCCCACTTGCTTTCTGTTTCTCTCACTCTCTCTCTCAAAAAATAAATAAACTTAAAATTTTTAATTAAAAAAAAGAATGGATAAACACAGTAAGAACTTCAACTAAGAGAAGACATTAAAATTTACCAGTCAGAACTGAAGTATATAACAGAAGTGAAAAATATTCTATAGAAAATAAAGAGTACATTAGAGGATACAGAAAATGGATCAACAGTTTGGAACTCAGGGTAGTGGAAATCACCTAAACTGAACAGCAAAGAGAAAAAATAATTTTTAAAAATGAAACTACTTTAAGGGACCTCTGGGACAACATCAAGCATACTAATATTTGCATTATAGGGGTCTTGGAAAGAGGAAAGAGAGAGAAAGTGTCAAAAAAATTATTTAAAGAAATGTATCTTAAAACTTTCCTATCTGAGGAAGGAAACAGACATCTAAGCTCAAAAAGCACAGTGGGTTCCAAACAAAATGAACCCAAAGAGATGCACACCAACACACATTATAAATAAAATGTCAAAAATTAGAGGTAATCTTAAAAGCAACAAAAGAAAAGCAATCAGTTACATACAACCCTCCCCCCCCCCCCCCCCCCGCATAGGATTTAATCTGATTTTTCAGCAGAAACACTGAAGATCAGAAGGGGGAGACATGATATATTCAAAGTGAAGAAATTAAAAAACTAACAACCAAAAATATTCTACCCAGTAAGATTATTCAGATTGAAGGGGAGATCGTTCCCCAAAGAAGCAAAAGCCAAAGGGGTTAATCATCCTAAATAAGTTTACAAGAAATATTACAGGGACCTTTTTAAGTGGAAAAGAAAAGACCACAACCAGAAATAAGAGAAGAAAGAAAAAAAATATAAAGAAAATGCAGTAGATCAACCACTGAAAAGCTAGTATGAGGATTAAAAGACAAAAGTAGCAAAATCAACTATAGCTACAATAGTGAGTGAAGGAACACACAAAATAAAAAGATGTAAAATGTAATATCAAAATCAAAACACATGGGTGGGGTAGGAAAAACTTAGTGCTTTTAGAAATGCCTTCAAATTTAAATGACCACCAACTTAAAATAGACTGCTGTATACATGGGTTGTTGACATATGAACTTCATGGTAGGCACAAACCCAAAACCTATAATAGATACACAAAACATAAAGATAAAGGAATACAAGCATAACATGAAGAAAATCATCAAGTCACAAGGGAGGAAAATAAGAGAGGAAGAAACAGGAAAAAACTACAAAAAGCACCAGAAAACAATGAACAAATTGTTTGTAATGAACAAATAGGTCTGCAAAAAATGCATACCTATAAGTAAGTGCTTTAAATTTAAATGGACTAAATGCTCCAATCAAAAGACATAGAGTGGCTGAAGGGATTAAAAAAGAAACAACAATATCCATCTATATGCTGCCCATTAGAGACTCACTTCAGATATAAAGGCACATACAAACTGAAAGTGAAGAAATAGAAAAACATTTCATGGAAAGGGAAATGGAAAGAAAGCTGGGATGGCAATACGTGTATCAAATAAAAGAGACTTTAAAACAAAGGCTATAACAAGAGACAAAGATATTACATAATGATAAATCAATCCAATAAGAATATATTAATAAATATGTATGCATAGGAATACCTAAACATGAAGCAAATATTAACAGAAGCAGAAAGAAAAATTGACAGTAATACAATAATAGTGGGAAGACTTTTAATACCCCCTTATATTAATGGAGAGATCGTCCCATCAGAAAATAAGGAAACAGTGTCTTTGAATGACACATTAGACCAGATAGACATAAGAGAAATATACAAAACACTCCATCAAAAAAAAAAAAAAAAAAAAAAAGGAATACACATTCTTTCAAGTGCACATGGAACATTCTCCTGGACAGATCACATGTTAGGCCACAAAAAAATCTCAATAAATTTAAGAAGACTGAAATCACATTGGCCATCTTTTCTGACCACAGCAATATGAAAGTGAAAAATCAATCTCACACACACAAACAAAAACAAACTAGAAAACTACAAACACATGGAGGCTAAACAATATGCTACCAAATAGCTAATGGATCAATGAATAAATGAAAGATGAAATCAAAAGATATGTGGAGACAAACGAAAATGAAAATACAACAGACAAAATCTTTGGGATGCAGTGAAAGCAGTTCTAAAGGATATTGGTAGTGATATAGGCATACCTCAGTAACAAGAAAAATCTCAGCATAACTTTACACCTAAAGGAACTAGAAAAAGAACAAAGCCCAACATGAGTAGAAGGAAAAAAGTAACAAACATCAGAGGGGAAATAAATAAAATGGAGACAAAAAAAATAGAAAAGATCAATGAAACCTACAGTTGGTTCTTTGAAAAGATAAACAAAATTAATAAACCTCAGCCAGAAAAAAAGAGAACAGACATAAATAAATAAAATTATTTTGAAAAGAGAAGGAGTGGGGCACCTGGGTGGCTCAGTCAAACATCTGACTCTTGATTTTGGTTCAGATTATGATCTCACAGTTTGTGAGACTGAGCTCCACATTGGGCTCTGCACTAACAGTGTGGAGGCTGCTTCAGATTCTCTCTCTTTCCCTCTCTCTCTGTCCCTCCCCCACTCATGCTGTGTCTTTGTCTCTCAAAATAAATAAACTTAAAAAAAATTTTTAAATAAAAAGAGAGGAAGTTAATAGACCCCATGGAAATACAAAGGATTGTAAGAAACTACAATTATACATTGACAAATTAGATCTTAGAAAAAATAGATAAATTCTAGAAACATACAATATCCCAAGACTTAATCAACAAGAAATAGAACATTTAAGCAGACCAATTACTAGTAATGAAACTAAATTGGCAATCAAAAAACTCCCAACAAAGAAAAGTCCAAGACCAGATAGTTTCACAGGTGAATTCTACCATTTAAAGATGACTTATACCCACCCTTCTCCAACTCTTCCAGAAAATGGAAGAAGAATCATTTCCAAATTCATTTGGCAAGTTCACCAGAACAAGCCAAAGACACTACAAAAACAAAACAAAACAAAAAACTATGGGCCAATATCCCTAATGAACATAGATGCAAAAATCCTCAAAAAATATTAGCAAGCCACATTCAAAACCACATTGAAAGGATCACTCATCACCATCAAGTGGGATTCATTGTAAGCATGCAAGGACGGTTCAATATTTGCCACTCAAACAATATGATACACCATTTTACCAAAATAAAAATCAGCAATCATATGATCATCTTAATAAAAGAAAAAGCATTTGACAGAAATAAGTTGTTCATGCTAAACCTCTCAACAAAATGGGTTTTATTTTTTTTAATGTTTATTTTTGAGAGAGAGAGAGACAGAGTATGAGCAGAAGAGGAGCAGAGAGAGAGAGACGCAGAATCTGAAGCTGGCTCCAGGCTCCAAGCTGTCAGCACAGAACCCAACGTGGGGCTTGAACTCACAGACCACAAGATCATGACCTGAGCCAAAGTCGGATACTTAACTGACCAAGCCAGCCAGGTGCCCCTCAACAAAATGGGTTTAAAGAGAGCATATCTCAACATAATAAAGGCCATATATAAAAAACTCAGAGCCAATCTCATATTCAATGGTGAAAAATTGGAAGTTTTTCTCTAAGATCAAGAACATGACAAGGATACCCACCTCACCACTTTAATTCATCACAGTAATGGAAGTCTTAGCAGTAGCAATCAGACAAGAAAAATAAATAGAAGGCATACAAATTGGTAAGGAGGAAGTGAAACTGTCACTGTTTGCAGATGACATGATACTATTCATAGAAAACCCTAACAACAACACCAAAAAACTGTTAGAATTGATAAATAAACTCAGTAAAGTTGCAAATACAAAATCAGTGTACAAAAATCGGTTGCATTTATCTACATTAATAACAAACTATCAGAAAGAGAAGTTAAGAAAACAATTCCATAATCAATTGTATCAAATAGAGTAAGATACCTAGGAATAAATTTAACCAAAGAGATGAAAGACCCATACTCTGAAAACCATAAGATATTGATGAAGGAAACTGAAAATGATGAAAAAAATGGAAAGATATGCCATGCTCATGAATTGGAAGAATTGATATTGTTAAAATGTTTATACTACCAAAGCAATCTATAGTCTCAATGCAATTCCCATCAAGGTACTAACAGCATTTGTCACAGAACTATAACAAATAATACTAAAATTCATATGGAACCCCAAAAGACCCCAAATAGCCAAGGAAATCTTGAGAAGGAATAACAAAACTGGAGGTTATCACATCCCCAATTTTAAGATCTACTATAAAACTATAGTAATCAAAACCATATGTTACTGGCACAAACATAGATTCATAGAAAAATGAAATCAGGATAGGGAGGCCAGAAATAAACCCACACTTACATGGTCAATTAATCTACAACAAAGAGGCAAGAATATACAATGGGGAAAATAATTGTCTTCAGTAAATGGTGTTGAAAACTGGACATCTATGTGCCTAAGAATGAAATGGGACCACTTTCTTACACCATACACAAAAATAAACTCAAAATGAATGAAAGACATAAATGTGATACCTTAAATCATAAAACTTTTAAGAGAAAACATAATCAGTAGACTTTTGGACACTGATTGTAGTAGTATTTTTTTGCATATGTCTCATCAGTGATGGGCAACAAAAGCAAAAATAAACAGGAATATATCAAACTAAAAGCTTTTGCACAGTGAAGTAACTATCAACAAAATGAAAAGGCAACCTACTGAATGGGAGTAGATGTTTGCAAATGATACACCTCATAAGGGATTAATGGCTGAAATATATAAAGAATTCCTACAACTGAACAAGAAAAAAACCGATCTGATTAAAAGATGTGTGGAGGGGGGCCCCTGGGTGGCGCAGTCGGTTAAGCGTCCGACTTCAGCCAGGTCACGATCTCGCGGTCCGTGAGTTCGAGCCCCGCGTCAGGCTCTGGGCTGATGGCTCGGAGCCTGGAGCCTGTTTCCGATTCTGTGTCTCCCTCTCTCTCTGCCCCTCCCCCGTTCATGCTCTGTCTCTCTCTGTCCCAAAAATAAATAAAAAAACGTTGAAAAAAAATTTTTTTAAAAATAAAAAATAAAAAAAATAAAAGATGTGTGGAGGATCTGAATAGACATTTTTCCAAAGACATGCAGATGGCTAACAATCACATGAAAAGATGTTCAACATCACTAATCTATAAGACAAATGCAAATCAAAACCACAAAGTGGTACCACCTCAGATCTGTCAGAATGGCTACTATCAAGAAGACAAGAGATAACAAGTGATCACAAGGATGTGGAGAAAAGAGAACCTGAACTGTTGGTGGGAATGTAAATTGGTGCAGCCACTGTGGAAAATGGTATGGACATTCCAGAAAAAATTAAGAATAAAAATACCATACAATTCAGCAATTCTACTTCTGAGTATTTTTCTGAAGAATATGAAAACACTAACTTGAAAAAACATATGCACTCTTATATTCATTGTAGCATTATTTTTGATAGCCGAGTTATAGAAGCAACCAGAGTATCCACTGATACATGAACGCAAGAAGATGTGATATACATATAAAATGGATTACTCATCCATACAAAAGAATGAGATTTTCCCATTTGTGAAAACACATATGGATCTACAGCATATTATGCTAAATGAAGAATTTAGAAAAAGACCAATACTGTGTGATTTCACTTACATGTGACATCAAAAAACAAAACAAATGCCACAAAACATTCTCATAAATACAGAGAATTGGTGACTTCCAGAAAGGAGAAGGGTGGGGGGTGTGAAAAATAGGTGAAAGGCATTAAGATATACAAACTTCCAGTTACAAAATATTTAAGTCATGCTGGATGTAAAGTACAGCACAGGGTAAGGGTCAATAATATTGTAATAACTTGTATGGTAACAGATGGCAACTAGATTTATTCTGCGGATCATTTTGGAACGTACATAAACACTGAATGACTATGTTGTACACCTGAAACTAACACGTTATCGTATGCCAAGTATACTTCAAGAAAATCAAAAATAAAACCAAAAAAACCCCAAAACGCTGCATTGCTGTTATGCCTTCCCTGGCCAAGTTCCAGGTGACCTTCTCTGCATTACCTCCAACACTTAAATTTTGGACAATTTCAGTGCCAAGTAAATAAAACTATAGGCTAATAAACACAACTTAAAAAACAAGCCCTGGGAATCAAAGGAAATGATAAAATGAATGATAAGCAACCTATAAAATGAGAGAAGGTATTTGCAAATCTCGTATCTGGCTATAGATATTCAGGAGATTTTACTACTCTGTAATAATAGCATAAAGAAAAAAAAACAAATAATGATTTACAAAATGGGCAAAGGACTTGAATACACAATTTTTCAAAGAAGACATACAAATGACCACAAAACATGAAAAGATGCTCAATATGACTAATCATTAGAGAAATGCAAATCCAAACCACAATGAGATACCATCTCACACCCCTTAAAATGACTACTATTTAAAAAAACAAAACAAAACAGAAAACAAGTGTTGGCAAGGATGTGGAGAAACTTGTAGCCTCATGCACTGTTGCCTGGATTGTGAAATGGTACAGCTGCTATGGAAAACATTGCGACAGTTCTGCAAAAAAAAATTTAAAAATAAAATTACCACGGGATTCAGTCACTCCACTCCCAGGTGTATACCCCAAAGTATTGCAAGCAAAGCCTCAAAGAGATATTTTTACATCCATGCTTATTGCAGCAGAATTCACAACGCCCTAAAAGAGGGAACAACCCAAATATCCATCAACAGACGAATGGAAAAGCAGAAGCTAGTGTATACATACACTGGAATATTATTCAGTCTTAAAAAGGAAAGGAATTCTGGGGCGCCTGGGTGGCTCAGTTGTTTAAGCGTCTGACTTCAGCTCAGGTCATGATCTCACGGTTTGTGAGTTCGAGCCCTGCATTGGGCTCTCTGCTGTCAGCGCGGAGCTCATTCAGGTCCTCTGTCTCCCTCTCTCTCTGCCCCTCCCCACTCATGCTCTCTCTCTCTCAAAAATAAACAAACATTAAAAATTTAAAAATTGAGAAAAAAAAAGGAAAGGAGTTCTGACACATATTACAACACAGGTGAACCTTAAGGACACTGTGCTAAGTGAAATAAGCCAGTCAGAAAAAGACAAATATTGTATTATGGCACTTATATGAGATATTTAGAACAGTCAAATTTGTAGAGACAGTAAGTAAATTGTTGTTGCCAGGGGTAAGAGGAATGGTTAGTCATTGTTTAATGAACACAGAGTTTAGTTTTGCAAGATGAAAGATGTCTGCATATTGGTTGTACAACAATCTGAATATATTTCACACTACTGGGCTTTACCCTTAAACATGCTTAAGATGGTAACTTTTACATTGTATGTACTTTGTCACAGTTAAAAATTTTTAATTATTTCAAAATAAAAAATAATAAAAAGGGAAAGCTATTGAGTATATGGAAAACTATCCAGACTCATTTGTAATAAGGACATGAAAATTAAAATGGGATCAATTTTTACTGATCGAATTAGCAGAGATTTTTTTTTGAGGTGTCATACTTGACAGTGGCATAGATGTAGCAAAAATGGTCACCTTCTCGGGACACCTGGGTGGCTCAGTCGGTTGAGCGTCCGACTTCGGCTCAGGTCATGATCTCGCAGTGAGTTCGAGCCCTGCATCGGTCTCTGTGCTGTCAGCTCAGAGCCTGGAGCCTGCTTCAGATTGTGTGTCTCCCTCTCTCCCTGCCCCTCCCCTGCTCATGCTCTGTCTCTCTGTCAAAAATAAATAAACATTTAAAAAAAAAGTTTAAAAATGGTCACCTTCTCATCTTCAATAGTACTGAGCCTACGAGCCATAAAATAGTCATATCTTTACCCAAGAAGTCTATTTTTAGGAATCCATTCTGAGAAATACAGAATGTATACATAATATGTATTTGTTTAGATTAATATAAAGGTATTTCTTCACAATGTTTTTTATAATAAAGAAAATTAGGGGTGCCTGGGTGGTCTGACAATGTGGAGCCTGCTTGGGATTCTCTTTCTCCCTCTCTTTGCCCTCTTCCTCTTGCACTCTCTCACTCAAAATAAATAAAATTTAAAAAAAAAAGAAAAGAGGGGAGCCTGGGTGGCTCAGTCGGTTAAGCGTCCGACTTCGGCTCAGGTCACGATCTCACGGTCTGTGAGTTCGAGCCCCACGTCGGGCTCTGTGCTGGCGGCTCAGAGCCCGGAGCCTGTTTCCGATTCTGTGTCTCCCTCTCTCTCTGACCCTCCCCCGTTCATGCTCTGTCTCTCCCTGTCTCAAAAATAAATAAACGTTTAAAAAAAAAAAAGAAAGAAAAGAAAATTAGACTACCCGAAGCCCATCAACAAGGAAATGATTTCAAATGTTAATCTATGGAATAAATTGTATGTAGTATTTTACAACCATTACAACTGATATTTATGAACAATTTCTAATGGCATGAAAAAATGGTTAGGATGCAATTTTAGTACATGAAACAGGAGGTAGAACTTAATATGTGATGTATCAATTATGCAATAAATACAAGTGAGCAGAGAGAAAAGAACGGAAGCAAATTGAGATGTGTACAAAGATTTCTTCTAGTTGGTCAAACTTAGGGTACTTCTTTTTTTTTCTTTTTTTTTTTTTTTTTGAGAGAGAGAGAGAGGGCATGCACAAGCAGGGGAGAGGGACAGAGGCAGAGAGAGAGAGAGAGAGAGAGAGAGAGAGAGAGAGAATGAATCTTAAGCAGACTCACTGCTCAGTGTGGAGCCCAATGCAGAGCTCCACCCCACAACCCTGGGATCGTGACCTGAGCCAAAATCAAAAGTTAGACATTCAACTGACTGAGCCATCCAGGCATCCCTATTTTATTCTTTATATATTTTTTTCTTTTTTCTTTTATTTTTTTTAGTGGATCAAAGGTCATTCAAAGCCCTCAGTGGAACATGCCATCTTGACCTTCAGTTACCTGCCAGCTCTGTCAGTCAGTGGTTTTTCATTAGCTGACATCAGGGTTGATTATCAATTAGCTCCTCATATTTTCATAACATGAACACAAGTTCATATTTGTGTCCTACACTCGAATCACAAATGGCTATCTACAATATTACTACCTGGTTTTATCTTTTTGTTGTTTTGTAGTAAAATACATACACAAGAATATTGTTAATTTTTAATGGCAAATAGCATCATTTTGGTTTTTTAAAGAGCAATTAAATATATTCGTAACAATACCTCCGCAGTTTTTATATTGCCATACATCAGCTTTTTTCAGCTTTGTTGTATAGAAGCACTGTTCTGAAAAGCGTTATCAAGTAAATCATTGAAAAAGGGGGTCCATAATAAAATGAGTTTGGGAATCTTGATACTTTTTGCTCTAAACCTCATTTCACTATGAACTTCTGTAACCAAGTAATGGCTGTGAAACTGTGTTTCCTAGGAACCCATTTGTGAAATGTTATAGTAATAAGTGTGATAACAGAATGCTGGTAAACATGAGAATGTGTTTCTTAGAAAAAGTAGGAGTTTTGTTTCAACCATAATATGACCTAATATATTTAATAGATGAATTCACTGGAATTATGGGCTATATTATGTCCCACCACCCTGCCTCCCCAAATCATATGTTGCAGTCCTAATTCCCAGTATCTTACAACATGACTCTATTTGGATGTAAGGTCTTTAAAGAGCTGATTAAGTTCAAATGAGGTCATTAGGATGAGCTCTAATCCAACATGATTGGTGTCCTTCTAAGAAGCGGAAATGTAAATACTGACACACACAGAAGACAACGCTGTGGAGACAGAGAGAATGACCATCTACAAGCCAAGGAGAGAAGCCTCTGAAGAAACCAACTCTGCCGACACCTTGATCTTGGACTTCTTTCCTCTAGAACTGTGAGGAATTTTATGTTTGTGGTTTAAATCACCCAGTCTGTGGAAGTTTTTATTACTGGCAGCCTTAGTAAACAAATACAAGTGATGTACATCCCTATTAAGGTAGGAGTAGGAGGAGTGTGGTGGCAAGGGTAGGAGGTCCCATGGTGGGGAGGAATATTTACCACTCATGTTGTTCACAACTCTGGGAGCATGGTGATAATTACAAAGACTGAGTTTTAAAGCTACTTTTGGGGCGCCTGGGTGGCTCGGTCGGTTTGGCGTTCGACTTTGGCTCAGGTCATGATCTCACGGTCCGTGGGTTCGAGCCCCACGTCGGGCTCTGTGCTGACAGCTCAGAGCCTGGAGCCTGTTTCGGATTCTGTGTCTCCCTCTCTCTCTGACCCTCCCCCATTCATGCTCTGTCTCTCTCTGTCTCAAAAATAAATAAACGTTAAAAAAATTTTTTTTTAAAGCTACTTTTAAGCTCTGTATGGATAATGTAGCCATTATTGCCTGCATCTGGGTGGGTTGCTCCCTTCACCATCCTTCTTGGTATCCCTTGACTTAACTGTGTTGTGGTTTGAACTGTGCTCCCCAAAAAGATAGGTTGATGCCCTAATCCCCAATACCTGTGAATGTTACCTTATTTGGAAATAACTCCTTGAAGATATAATTAAGATAAGGTCATATTGGATGAAGGCAGGTGTTAAATCCAATGATTGGTGTCCTTATAAGAGAAGATCTAAAAACACACAGGGAAAAAGGACTTGTGAAGATGAATGCAGAGAACTGAAGTTGTTTTGCCACAAACCAAGGAACGCTCAGGACTGCTGGCAAGGAAGGGTTCCTTCCCAGAGTCTCCAGAGAGAGCATACCCCTGACAACACCTTCGTCTAAGATTTCTGGTATTTAATGAATAGGCACTTTTCCAAAGAGGCATCCGGATGGCCAACAGACACACGAAAAGATACTCAACATCACTCATCATCAGGGAAATGCAAATCAAAACCACAATGAGATCACAGAGCTAGAACAAACAATCCTAAAATGTGTATGGAACCACAAAAGACCCCGAATAGCCAAAACAATCTGGAAAAAGAAAACCAAAGCAGGAGGCATCACAATCCTGGACTTCAAGCTGTATTACAAAGCTGTATTCATCAAGACAGTATGGTACTGGCACAAGAACAGACACTCAGATCAATGGAACAGAATAGAGAACCCAGAAATGGACCCACAAGCGGATGGCCAACTAATCTTTGACAAAGCAGGAAAGAATATCCAATGGAATAAAGACAGTCTCTTCAGCAAATGGTACTAGGAAAACTGGACAGCAACAATGCAGAAGAATGAACCTGGACCACTTTCTTACACCATACCCAAAAATAAACTCAAAGTGGATGAAAGACCTAAATGTAAGACAGGAAGCCATCAAAATCCTTGAGGAGAAAGCAGGCAAAAACCTCTTTGACCTCGGCCGTACCAACTTCTTACTCAACACGTCTCCAGAGGCAAGAGAAACCAAAACAAAAATGAACTATTGGGACCTCATCAAAATAAAAACCTTCTTCACAGTGAAGGAAATAATCAGCAAAACTAAAAGGCAACTGACAGAATGGGAGAAGATATTTGCAAATGACATATCAGATAAAGGGTTAGTATCTAAAATCTATAAAGAAGTTATCTAACTCAACACCCAAAAAACAAATAATCCAGTGAATAAATAGGCAAAAGACATGAATAGACACTTCTCCAAAGACATCCAGATGGCCAACCGACACACGAAAAAATACTCAACATCACTCATCACCAGGGAAATACAAATCAAAACCACAATGAGATATCATCTCACACCTTTCATTATGGCTAACATTAACAATTCAGGCAACAACAAATGTGGGCGACGATGTGGAGAAAGAGGATCTCTCTTTCACTGCTGGCAGGAATTCAAACTGGTGCAGCCACTCTGGAAAACAGTATGGAGTTTCCTCAAAAAATTAAACATATAACTACCCCACGACCCAGCAATTGCACTACTAGGCATTTATCCTCGGGATACAGGTGTGCTGTTTTGAAGGGACACATGCACCCCCATGTTTATAGCAGCACTATCAACAATAGCCAAAGTATGGAAAGAGCCCAAATGTCCATCGATGGATGAATGGATAAAGAAGATGTGGTGTATATATATATATATATATATATATATATATATATATATATACACAATGGAGTATTACTTGGCAATCAAAAAGAATGCAATCTTGCCATTTGCAATTACGTAGATGGAACTAGAGGGTATTATGCTAAATGAAATTAAAGAAAGACAAATATCATATGATTTCACTCATGTGGGAATTTTAATATAGAAAACAGATGAACATATGGGAAGGGAAACAAAAATAATATAAAAACAGGGAGGGGGACAAAACATAAGAGACTCTTAAATATATAGAACAGAGGGTTGCTGGAGGGATTATGGGAGGGGAGATGGGCTAAATGGTCAAAGGGAATTCAAGAATCTACTCCTGAAATCATTGTTGCACTATATGCTAGCTAACTTGGATGTAAATTTTTTTTAAATAAAAATAAATTAAAAAAAAAGAAAGAGAAAAAAACCACAATGAGATAGCACCTGTAAGAATGGATAAAATCAACAACACAAGCAACAATAGGTGTTGGTGAGGATGTGGAGAAAGGCGAACTCTCTTACACTGGTGGTGGGAATGCAAACTGGTGCAGCCACTCTGGAGAACAGTAAGAAGGTTTCTCAAGAAACGAAAAGTAGAACAGCCCTATGATCCAGTAATTGCACTATTAGGTATTTACCCAAAGGATACAAAAATACAGATTTGAAGGGGTACATACACCCTGATATTTACAGCAGCATTATCAACAATAGTGGAATTATGGAGAGAGCCCAAATGTCCATCGACTGATGAATAAAGAAGATATGGTAGACATATACAATGGAATATTACTTAGCCATCACATCAAAACGAATGAAATCTTGCCATTTGCAATGACATGGACAGAGCTAGAATGTGCTATGCTAAGTGAAGTAAGTCAATCAGAGAAAGACAAATACTATATGATTTCACTCATATGTGGAGTTTAAAACAGACGAACTTGTGGGAAGGGGGGAAGAGAAGAGAGGGAATCAAACCACAGGAGACTCTTAATGATAGGGAACAAACTATGGGTTGACAGAGGGAGGTGGGTGGGAGTTGGGCTAGATTGATTATGGGCACTAAGGAGGGCCCTCCTTAGTTGTGATGAGCACTCGGTTGTATGTAAATGATGAATCACTGAATTCTATTCCCAAAACCAATACTGTACTGTATGTTAACCAAAATTTAAATTAAAAAAAGATATCTAGTCTTCAGAATTGTGACAGAATAAATTTCGATTGCTTTAAGCCTACCAACTTTTTGTGCTTTGTTACAGCAGCCCTGGAAAACTAATATAACCAGGAGAAGTTGAAACTTGTTGATTACTGGATTAAACAATTTACTTCATGTTTCAAAGTTTACCTACTATTTGGAATACCAATCACTTACCTATATCCTCCTAGTCTGAGCTCCTAGTTGCCTGACCTGTCAGAAAAAGGTGGACATGTCCTGAGCTCACTGAATGATCTAGGCAGGCTACCAGCCCCTCTATTGCTCTAGAATGCCCTGTGATGACTCATTAGTAAGAAATATCAAGAGAGAAAGGACCCTTCCCAATATCCTTTGATTCTGTTCTTACTCCATATAATATTTAAAATACGAAACAGCAGGATACATGTTTACTGCCATAACTGTGTCACCTTGAATAATGCCAGGCACACAGAAGGCACTCACATTTTGGTCAAAGAAATGAACGAACACATAATCCCTACAATGTAAGATGAACACTATCCATTCACAGTTCTATGTTGCCCATCACTCCAGAAACTTTCTTCAGTCAAATCAAGCACTCTTCTGAAATCACTCTTCTTTTATAGGCAAAGAAAACTGAGGTGCAGTTTCTAGTTTTTAGGCTGAGGAGTAAGGCAGATCTTTACCTGTCCCACCCAATCCCCCAGCCCTCTAAGGTAGCCTTTAGAAATGAGTGCCAAGTTGCCTCCCAGAAGCCTCCAAACACCCTGTATGGCAGTGGCACCTGAAGCCTAATCAGTTGACATCTTTGCTGAGACCAAAACAAACCCTGGGCTGCAGGCAGATGTGGGAAGCAGTGAATGTCAGCCTCAACTGTTGCACAATTTTGTCAGGAGTCATCTTGGTTCAGAACATGGAGAGATTTCTCTGTCCTATACTTGGGAGGTTGATCTGTGACTCCTAGCTTGTGTTGTTTTGTGCAGTGCTGATGTGAAAACAGCAATGAGATAATTTAGAAGAAATAAGGTTGCATCCGGCCAGTGGGAACAGGCTCTCCTCAGAGAGAAGACTATGGCATTTGTCAGAGACTCCCCTGGGTTCGAGCCTTGCTCCCCTGCAAGAAGCCTAGCATTTTGGAGTGTTTCCTCTCTTTCATCCATAGTTTCTGAACCAAACTCCTCTTTTGTTCATAAGCTTTTTTCCTCTTCCTTCAACCTCCTCACTCTGAGGGTGCAGGCCCTCATCCTAGTGTATAAGTCCTTTCATCTCAGGGAGTAGTAGCTTCCTGGGCCTCTGCTTCTGAGTTCAGGAAAGACAACAAATGGCCATAAAGACATCATTCGGGGCCTGGACTAACTGGTCTTTTTGCCAGTGATGGTGGATCTGAGCTGACCCCTCCTGTCAAAACCTGCTGTCACACCATGCTCACATCTTGCCCAGAAGAAAATTTGTGGCCACACTACAAGGGAGGCTGGTGGACAAGTGGACCTTCACACAGTGAGCACACTGCGGCCTGGCCCTGACATCCCTCACAGGCTCATCTCTCATAACGTTGGACTCCACCAGGATCAACCCTCAGAAACTCTCCCAAAGACGTAAGACCAGCCCCTCTGCACCACTGTACATGCTGTTTCCTCTGCCTGGAATTTTTCTTCCTCCTTATCTGTTAGATGACTCTTCATTTTTCAAAACTGAAGTCAGTGTCTCTTAAAGTCTAAATTCTTACTTTGGCTTACAAAGTCACAGTGACCTATCCAAGTTTCCTATCTGATCTCATTCTCCTAACACTCTCTCATCTCATTGTACTCAGATCACACTGGGCTCCTTCCTGTCCCTTGAGCTACCAAGCACAAGCTGCCCCAGGACCTTTGGACATGCTATTTCCCCTGCCTAATACGCTCTTCTCCACATCATTCGCACAACTCACTCCTCATTTCAGTTCTCTTCCTACACAGATGCAGCCCCCTCAGAAGGCCTTTGCTGACCACTATGTAACATAGTGTGTGCCCCCTCCTACACACACATCATCATGCTCTATCCAAACCCCCATATTTCTTCATTGCATGTATCACAGTCCTATTTTATGATACACGTATATGCATTCTGTTCATGGTCTTATTCCTGCAGGAGGATGTAAATGCGATGGCTGCAGGGACATTTGTGTTCGCCAGTGCATTGTACGCCCCCTTAGGACACCACCTGGCCTACAGTATGCCCCAGTAAACAGCAGCTGAATAGAGATTGTTTTGAACTTGATATTCTGGTGGCTCTAGGCATACCTGTGAATAAAGACAGGACTCTAGGTAAGGCTCATGTGAATGTGACTCAAATGACATATGCACAGGCACATGGGTGTGCATATTATTGGTTCAAAGCAGCAATGTGGAAGATTTAGTCCATGTTCTATATGAAGGGCATAATATGATTATAAGAGTTTCCTTCACCGTTCCCTCTGGGAAAGAGGGTTTGTATTCATCAGATAGAAGGTTCTTGATGGGGACCATTCATGTTTATACCTGTTTTTTTAGTGTAATTATTAATGGCATTTCTTTCACTCTCCAAAGTGTCTTTGTTTGGCCCCTCTAGTTGCTGGTGAATTTCGAAAGAAATAGTTTCAGATTAAGGGTTGGCATCAAGGGCCAGATTTCCCTGGGTTAAGGAGATAGATGACAATGTGGAGGCAGGACCTTCCTTCACCACATTCAGCTGTTCCCCAATGGCAACAGCTTGACAGTGAATAGAATAGAGAAAGGGGAACGCAACTAGGCTTACAGAGAGGTGTTTACTCTTTGGTTTACTTGTTTCATTTCAATTAAGGTAAAGACAAAAACAAAGAAGCCATCTGTCCTCATATTAACTGAAAGTAAGCCGGCACATTCCCCCCTGCTTCCCGCTGAGTGCTTTGCTGGAAATTCGCACACATCCAGACTGCAGGAGAGTTGGAAGCCCTCCCCCTGCTGCAGAACTGCTCTTCAGAAAGCCTCGTGTAGCTAAGATTTGGTTTGTATTACAAACCACTCATTGGTTAGTATTGTTTGACAGGGAAGAATGGAGCTCAGAGCAATCAGAAGGGGACTGCAATGGCTTTTAATTTAATGACAGTGTGGGATGTGTGTGTGTGTGTTCTTTACCTCCTTGATTTTTTTGAGTTTTTAAAAAAAAATTTTTAATGTTTATTTATTTTTGAGGGAGAGAGAGACAGTGTGTAAGCGGGGGATGGGCAGAGAGCGAGGGAGATGCAGAATCCAAAGCAGGCTGCAGGCTCTGAGCAAGCTGTTGACACAGAGACTGACTGACACAGGGCTTGAACCCACAAACCGCGAGACCATGACCTGAGCCAAAGTCAGACGCTTATCTGACTGAGCCACCCAGGCATCCCTCTGCTTGATTTTTTTTGAGTGTGAAATGCTGGGTACATTTTTTAAATCATGATTTATTTACTGAAATGAACTTTTCTTTCTCTGAGATGCATGAAGATGTGAAACAACAGAGAAAATGGACTTGAAAGAGGAGATTTTAGGGTTGAAGGAACTAGAAAAAAGAACTATGCTAGGAAAGAGAAAACAGTGTAGTAAGAGGGGGCTGCTTCATTTGTTTGAAAGGTACACCCAGAAGGAAAAGTTATATAAAGAATACGGTGATTATTCAAATAAAGGGAAAAGAGGACATTAGTGGCTCCTGTTAACTCAGTGCTTTTCTCAAGAAAAATTGTCTTATTGATCCTTTTCTTCTGTGTGACCCAATGATCTGGCTCAGAGATGGTGTGAGCTAACAGCAAGCATGTGGCAGGTTTGGTGACCACCTACAGATATCATGGGGGACTTTTCTAGGGAACAGCAACTTGTGTGTCTTCCGGATGAGCAACAATGAATATTGAACGCTGGTAACAGATGTGAAAGTCAGAGCAGTTCTCTCAGGAGAGTGTCAAAAAACTGCAGTGATTTGGGGCGCCTGGGTGGCTCAGTCGGTTAAGCGTCCGACTTCAGCTCAGGTCACGATCTCGCGGTCCGTGAGTTCGAGCCCCGCGTCGGGGTCTGGGCTGATGGCTCAGAGCCTGGAGCCTGCTTCCGATTCTGTGTCTCCCTCTCTCTCTGCCCCTCCCCCGTTCATGCTCTGTCTCTGTCTCAAAAATAAATAAATGTTAAAAAAAAAAAATTAAAAAAAAAAAAAACTGCAGTGATTTGACTTCTGGGGAAGGTGGCAGAGTAGGACCCAAGTCTCACCTCATCCCATCAATACACCCAGATAATGCTCACATCAGTGTAAATAACCAGAAAACAATCCAAAGACTGGCAGAATAAACTCCTCAACTAAATGTACACACGAGGTGACATCAAAGAAGGTAGGAAGGGTGGAGACACAGTTGGGAAATAAATGGACTCATAAGACTGTCCGCAGGAGGGAGGGACCCTGCAGGCATGGAGAGAAGAGAGAAATAGACTATCACACTGGGGAACCTGCACAGGGAAGATAAATTACTATAACGTTTGGCTTTGAAAACCAGAGGGACCAAATTTTGAGAGTTCTTATAAGCAGCAAAACTTAAAACCTGGAATTAAAACAAACAAACAAACAATGATCTTGGTTCTGAGAGAACCAGGAGGGGGAGGGGGAGAGGAAACTAAGTCCTTGCCCTTAAAGAGACAGCACAACAGCCCATGGAAGTAAAGCATAGAAACAGCAGTTTTAAAAATGCCTGGGGTATACTAAAGAATTATTTACTCATCTCAGAACATGAGCCAGAGGGGCAGAATTCTCTGGAGAACTCCTCTAGGAACAAAAGAACTTGCAGGCACCATTTCATACCCGCCCCCCCCCACCCAAAGGTAAACACGTGGCCACCTACGGGACTCCCTATCTAACTTGCCAGCACTGCTGCCCATGCTGTCCAGACAGACCACCTCAGTGTAGGCACTGCAGGGCCCTTCCCACAGAGGTCAAGGTGGGGCGGCCCACAAAACTTGCTAGCACTGTGACCCCACTATCCCCCCACCCCCGCTATGCATCTGCAGGAAACACAGGAAGGCTGTTTCAATCCTAATTCTGCGGGGCCTATCCAGAAAAGGACTGGAAGGCACAAAGCCACTAGCACGGCCACTCCACCACCCTCCCCACCCTGTGCTTTGGCAGATCCACACTTTCCAATGTACTCTTGGCCAGAGCCCATACAGGGCAGGGCCAAAGGCCTGGCAGTGTGAAAACAACCCTTACAGTGATCAGCACCTCTCCAAAGTGACGCTTGCCCGAGAGACAGGGAAAGATAACCACACATGTTAGTCAGACTGAAGACCCAGCAATGGGCTGGAGGTGGACAACTGGTCTGACTGCAGACTCTACTTACCAATGAAAGCTTCTCAGAGGACAACATATGGAAAATACCCTGAAGTTTGGTGCTACTTCATCTCTGGCAAACATTGGGACTGACTCAAGTGCAACGCATCCTCAATTTGGCCTACTAACACCACAGGTACCAAAGACTGTACATAACAGGCAAAAAGAGCCATTACAGATAACTGAAGGAAAAATTGGCTCAGTCACAATATCAGGGTATGTGCATCACACATAGAAGACACCTCTGAAGCACAAGGTTCTGGGCACTACAGGACCTCTTCTTCATAAGGCCATTACTCCCAAGTGCAGGAGACATAGCTGTCTTTCCAGAGATACAGAGAGTTAGACAAAATGAGTAGAGAGGTATATGTCTCAAATTAAAGCATAGGACAAAATCACAGCAAGAGACCTAAGCAAAATGGAGATATGTAATATGCCTGATAGAGAATTTAAAGTAATGATCATAAAGGTACTAAGTGGACTTGAGAAAAGTATGGAGAACATAAGTGAGACCCTTAACTATGAGATAAAAAAAAATAACCAATCAGAGATGAAGAACACAATAAATGAAATTAAAATTACACAAATGGACTAAATAGTAGACTAGGTGAAGAAGAAGAGTGAATCAGTGACATGGAAGACAGGTAATGGAAAGTACTCAAGCTGAGCAGGTGAGAGAAAAAATATGCAAACTGAGAATAAACTTAGGGAACTCAGTGGCTCCATCAAATATAATAACATTTGCATTAGAGGGACCCAAGAAGGAGAAGAGAGAGAAAAGGGGAAGAAAATATATTTGAAGAAATAATAACTGAAAGCTTCCTGAATCTGGGGAAGAAAACACAAATCTAGATGCAGAAGGCACAGAGATTCCCAACAAAAGCAACCCCAAGAGGTCCACACCAAGACACATAGTAATTAAGATAGCAATAAGTCATGATAAAGAGAGAATTTTAAAAGCAGAAAGAGAAAAGAAGACAGTTACATACAAGGGAAATGCTGTAAGTCTATCAGTGAATTTTTTATCAAAGATTTTGCAGGCCAGAAGGGAGTGGCATAAAACATTCAAAGTACTGAAAGGGAAAAATCTACAGTCAAGAATACTCTATCCACAAGACCATCACTCAGAATAGAAGGAGAGATAAAGAGTTTCTCAGACCACCAAAAGTTAAAGGAATTCATAAACACTAAACCAGCCCTACAAGAAATGTTAAAGAGGATTCTCTGAGGGATGCCCGGGTGGCTCAGTAGATTGAACATTTAACTCTTGATTTCAGTTCCAGTCATGATCTCACAGTAAATGGGATGGAGACCAGCCTCAGGCTGTATGCTGACAGCACAAAACCTACTTAGGATTCTCTCTTTTCCTCTCTCTTTGCCCCTCCCTTGCTTGTTTTCTTTCTCTCTTTCTCTTTCTCTCAAAATAAATAAAATAAAATTTTAAAAAAGAGGATTCTTTGAATGGGAAACAAAGACTATAAGCAAGAGTAAGGAAAGTAGGAAGCACAAAAAGAGTAAAAATAAATATATCTGTAAAAATCAGTCAAGGGATTCACAAAATAAAATGATGTAAAGTATGACACCATATAACTAAAACTGGAGAAGGGAGGAGTAAAGAATGAGTTCAAACTTAAGCAACCATCAACTTAATATAGACTGCTATATACAGAAGCTGTTATATATATGCTGAATGGTAACCACAAATCAAAAGCCAGTAATAGATATGCAAAAAATAAAGAGAAAGGAATCCAAGTATATCACTAAAGAAAGCCAACTTATTGTGAGAGAAGAGAGAAAGGGAATAAAGAAATGAGAAGAACTACAAAAACCATAAAACAAGTAACAAAACAGCAATAAATACATACACCTATCAATAATTACTTTGAATGTAAATGGACTAAACATTGCAATCAAAAGACACAGGGTGACAGAATGGATAAAAACCAAAACCCAACTATATTCTAGACTTATTTCAGATCTAAAGACAATGCAGACTGAAAGTGAAAGATGGAGAAGCATTTATCATCTAATTGGATGTGAAAAGAAAGCCAAGATAACAATACTTACATCAGACAAAATAGACTAAAAAAAAAAAAAAAAAAAAAAGAGTGTAACAAGAGACAAAGAAAGACACTATATGTAAAGGGGACAATCCAACTAGAAACCATAACAACTATAAATATTTATACACCCAGCATGGGAGCACCCAAATGCTTAAAGCAGTTAGTAACAAATATAAATGAAATAATCAATAGTAATACAATAATAGTAGGGGACTTTACACATCTCACTCCTCAATGGAGAGATCATCTAAACAGAAAATCAATAAGAAAATAGTGGCTTTGAATGACACCCTGGAACAGATGGATTTAACAGATATACTTAGAACTTTCCATCCTAACACAGAAGAATATACATTCCTTCAAGTGCACATAGAACATTCTCCACAGATCACGTTAGGTCAGAAAATGAGTCTCAACAAATTCAAAAAGACTGATGTCATTCCATGCGTATTTTCTGATGACAACACTGTGAAACTAGAAATCAACCACAAGGGAAAAAAATCTGAAAAGAGCAAACATACATGGAAGCTGAGTAATATGCTACTAAACAATGAATGGGTCAACCAAGAAATCAAAGTGGAAATCAAAATATACATGGAAATAAATGAAAATGGAAACACATAGGTCCAATATCTTTGGGATGAAGCATAAGTGGTTCTAAGAGGAAAGATTATAGTGATACAGGGGTTACCTCAAGAAGCAAGAAAAATATCAAATAAACAACCTAACCTTATACCTAAAGGAGCTAGAACAAGAAGAACAAACAAAACCTAAAACCAGTAGAAGGAAGGAAATAATAAGTATTAGAGTAGAAGTAACAAAATTGAAACTGAAAAACAACAGAATAGATTAATGAAACCAGGAGCTGATTCTTTGAAAAAGTCAACAAAATTGATAAACCTTTAGACAGATTTCATCAAAAAAAAAGGGGGGGGGGGGAAGAGAGGACTCAAATAAACAAAATTAGAAAGAAAACAGGAGAAATACAACTAACAACACAGAAATACAAAGGATTATAAGGGAATATTACGAAAAGTTATATGCCAACAATTGGACGACCTAGAAGAAATAAATAAATTCCTATCAACATATAACCTCCTAAAACAGGAAGAAATAGAAAATTTTAACAGACTGATTACCAGCAATGAAATTGAATCAGTAACCAAAAAACTCCCAACAAACTAAAGTCCAGGACCAGATTGCTTCACAGGTGAATTCTACCAAACATTTAAAGAAGAGTTAATACCTATTCTTAAACTGTTCCAAATAATACAAGAGAAAGGAAAACTTCCAAATTCATTCTATGAGACCTGCATTACCTGACCCCAAAACCAGATAGACATTACCAAAAAAAAAAAAAAAAAAAAAAAGGAGAACTACAGGGCAGTATCTCTGATGAACATAGATGCAAAAATCCTCAACAAAATACTATCAAAACAAATCCAGCAATACATTAAAAATCATTTACCATGATCAAGTGGGATGTATTCCTGGGATGCAAGTGTGATTCAACATTCACAAATCCATATGATCATTTCAACAGATGCATAAAAAGCATTTGGCAACATACAATATCGTCATGATGAAAACCCTCAACCAAGTAGGTTTAGATGGAATATACCTCAACAAAATAAAGGGCATAAATGAAAAACCACAGTTAACTTCACCCTAAATGAGAAAGAACTGAGAGCTTTTTCCCACAGGTCAGGAACAAGACAAGGAAGTCCCCCCTCACCACTTTTATTCAACATAGTACTAGAAGTTCTAGCTGTAACAATCAGACAAGAAAAAGAAATAAAAGGCATCTAAGTTGGTAAAGAAGAAGTAAAACTCACTATTTGCAGATGACATGATACTCTATATAGAAAACCTGAAAGACTCCACCAAAAGCTACTAGAACTGATAAACAAATTCAGTAAGGTCACAGGATGGAAAATCAATGTACAGAAATGTATATGCATTGCATAATAAGGAAGCAACCAAAAGGTAAATTAAAAAAGCAATTCCGTTCACAATTTCACCAAAATTATAAAATACCTAGGAATAAACTTACCCAAGGAGGTGAAAGACTGACACTCTGAAAACTTTAAGACACTGATGAAAGAAATTGAAGATGACACAAATGGAAAGATATTCTATGTTCATGGATTGAAAGAACAAATATTGTTAAAGTGTCCATAATACCCAAAGCAATCTACAGATTTAAAGCAAACCCTATCAAAACACGAACACCATTTTTTACAGATACAGAACCAAAAAATACTAAAATTTATATGGAACTACAAAAGACTCTGCTATCTTGAAAGAGAAAAACAAAAGTGGAGCTATCACAATTCCAGATTTCAAGTTATACTACAAAGCTATAATCAAAACAGTATGGTACTAGCACAAAAAGACACATAGATCAATGGAATAGGATAGAGAGCTTAGAAGCAAACCCAATTAATTTTCAACAAAAGAAGCAAGAATACATCCAGATGGCCAAAGGCGCATGAAAAGATGCTCAATGTCACTCCTCATCAGGGAAATACAAATCAAAACCACACTCAGATATCACCTCACGCCAGTCAGGGTGGCTAAAATGAACAAATCAGGAGACTATAGATGCTGGAGAGGATGTAGAGAAACGGGAACCCTCTTGCACTGTTGGTGGGAATGCAAACTGGTGCAGTTGCTCTGGAAAACAGTGTGGAGGGTCCTGAAAAATTAAAAATAGATCTACCCTGTGACCCAGCAATAGCACTGCTAGGAACTTACCCGAGAGATACAGGAGTGCTGATGCATAGGGGCACTTGTACCCCAATGTTTATAGTAGCACTTTCAACAATAGCCTAAATTATGGAAAGAGCCTAAATGTCCATCAGCTGACGAATGGATAAAGAAACTGTGGTTTATATACACAATGGACGACTACGTGACAATGGGAAAGAATGAAATATGGCCCTTTGTAGCAACGTGGATGAAACTGGAGAGTGTTATGCTAAGTGAAATAAGTCATACAGAGAAAGACAGATACCATATGTTTTCACTCTGATGCATATCCTGAGAAACTTAACAGAAGGCCATGGGGGAGGGGAAGGGGAAAAAATTAGAGAGAGAAGGAGGGAGCCAAACCATAAGAGACTCTTAAAAACTGAGAATAAACTGAGGGTTGATGGAGGGTGGCAGGGAAGGGAAAGTGGGTGATGGGCATTGAGGAGGGCACCTGTTGGGGTGAGCACTGGGTGTTGTATGGAAACCAATTTGACAATAAATTTCATATAAAAAATAAAATACATTTGAAATATAAAATTTTTTTAAAAAGAAGCAAGACTATGCAATGGGAAAAAGACAGTCTCCTCAACAAATGGTGCTGGAAAAACTGGACAGCCACATGCAGAAAAAAGAAATTGGACCACTTTTTTACAGCATACACAAAAATAAGCTCAAAATGGGGGGCACCTGGGTGGCTTAGTCGGTTGAGTGTACAACTTTGTCTCAGGACATGATCTCACGGTTTGTGGGTTTGAGCCCCATGTCAGGCTCTATGCTGACAGTTTGCTCAGAGCCTGGAACCTGCTTCAGATTCTGTGTCTCCTTCTCTCTCTGCCCCTCCCCTGCTCACATTCTGTCTCTCTGTCTCTCAAAAATAAATAAATGTAAAAACATTTTTTTTAAATAAGTTCAAAATGGGTTAAAGATCTAAACGTGAAGCCTGAAACTAAAAAATCCTAGAAGAAACAGGCAATAATTTCTCTGACATTGGCTGTAGCAATATCCTTCTAGATATATCTCCTCTGGCAAGGGAAACAAAAGCAACAATCAATAAAACTAAAGGCAACCTAATAAATGGGAGATTTCTAAATGACTTATCTGACCAAGGGTTTATATCCAGAATACTGTATATAAAGAACAGATACAACTCAACAAACCAAAAACAAATATCCAAGTAAAAATGGACAGAACACATAAATAGACATTTTTCCAAAGAAGACATTCAGATGGCCAATGGACACATGAAAAGATGCTCAACATCACTCATCATCAGGGAAATACAAATCAAAACTACATGAGATACCACCTCACACCTGTCAGAATAGCTAAAATCAAAAACACAAGAAACAGCAAGTTTTGGCAAGGATATAGAAGAAAAGGAACCTGCATTCACTGTTAGTGGGAGTGCAAATTGTACAGCCACTGTGGAAAACAGTATGGAGGTTCCTCGAAAAAGTTAAAAATAGAACTGCCCTATGATCCAGCAATTGCATTACTGGATATTTACCCAAAGAATACAAAAGCACTCATTCAAAATAGTATATATGCCTATGTTTATCGCAGCATTATTTACAATAGCCAAATTATGGAAGCAGCACAATTGTTCGTCAAAAGAGGATAGGATAAAGAAGATGTGGTATGCACATACGATGAATATTATTCAGCCATAAAAAAGAATGAAATCTTGCCATTTGCAACAACAGGAATGGAGCTAGAGAATATAATGCTAAACGAAATAAGCCAATCAGAGAAAGAGAAATATCATATGATTGCACTCATGTGGAATAAAAAACAAATGAACAAAGGGGAAAAAAAGAGAGAAGGACAAACCGAGAAAAGGACTTTTAACCATGGAGAACTGGTTACCAGAGGGGAGGTGGGTAGGGGGATGGGTGAAATAGGTGAAAGGGATTAAAGAGTACCCTTATCATGATGAACACTGAGTAATGTATAGAATTGTTGAATCACTATATTGTACACCTGAAACTAATAGAACATTGTATGTTAACGATACTGGAATTAAAATAAAAAGCTTAAAAAAATAAACTGCACTGACTGAATATATCCAACATACTTCAAATGAATATGGTATATTCGCTCATTGTTACCTTTTATAACATATTTACCACTTAGAGTTGCCAGATTTAGCAAATAAAAATACAAAATACCCAGTTAAATTCAAGTTTTATATAAACAACTGTTTGGTGTAAGTTTATCCCATGCAATATTTGAGGCATACTAAAAATTTCTCTTTGTTTATCTGAAATTCAAACTTAACAGGTCATTCTATCTGACAGTCCTATTTTCCCCAGTCCTTCTTGAAGATTCCCCTAAAACAAGGGGAAATATGTTCAACTCAATTCAACAAATATTGTAGCCCCTACTGGGAAAGGTCAATGGGAGGGATGTTTAAAGATGAGGAGGATCTAATCTCTCACCTTGGGGGAATTTACAACCTACAGTCCAGACAGAGGTACAGAAATAACTGAAGCACAAAGCCCCGCCTTGATTACTCTGTGGGAGAAGTCAGGGTAGAAATACAGAATATATGTCGCAGGAGAGATCCAAGCATTCAAGTTAAGGGAGGCTTCAAGGGAAATGCGTTCACATCAGTTGTGTTTGGTGGGTCCGTCATGTTGGTCATGGCATGGAGAATGATAGTAAAAGGGGCTGGTAAAGGGGCAGGAGGGCCTCTTGGTGCCTTTAAAAATTTTTTTTAATGTTTTATTTATTTTTGAGACAGGGAGAGACAGACCATGAACAGGGGAGGGGCAGAGAGAGAGGGAGACACAGAATCTGAAGCAGGCTCCAGGCTCTGAGCTGTCAGCACAGAGCCCGACGTGGGGCTTGAACTCAAGAACCGTGAGATCATGACCTGAGCTGAAGTCGGACGCTTAACCGACTGAGCCACCCAGGCGCCCCATCTTGGTGCCTTTTAAAGGGTTGTGAGCTTTTGGAGAAGTGAGGAAAAAGAGCTCCATGTTGAGGAAATTGCAAGAGCAAGAGCATGGGTGAGGGGTTCGTGGAGAGAAGACAGGGTCTCAGTGGGGAGGGATGTTGGGTGTGGTTATCTGTTCCTGGGTCAGAAAAATTGTCACATAGGGTGAGAGCCTATGGTGGGAATGGTGTGAAGTAAATTTTCCAACTTAGGTTGAGACCATACTAGGATAGGCCTTGAATAAGAGCCAGACACATTTTTCTTCTCTGTGGGACTGACTGTAGCGCCTGGTCAATGCTTGCCTCTGTGCACCTGCTCAGTTCACTTCTCTTGGATGAACAGGGAGCTAGGGCATGTTGGGATGCAGGTGGCATGCAGCCGGCAGCCTATGTTTCTTTGTCCCTGGTCTCTGGAAGGATCACCTGATACCACAAAGTAGGAAGAGGAATAGGTGGAGCCAGAGAGGAAACAAAGGGAACATTTATGGACCACTACTTATATGCAAGACACCACTTCTTGCTCGTGCATTCTCTCATTTAACCCTCACACTAACTTTAATGGAGAGGTGTTCCAGCCAATGACACTGAAGTTCACAGGAGCTAGTTAGAGTCAGGGTTTGAATCTACATGCAACCCACAGTGGGGATGAAGGATGAGATACGGAATAAGTTTTCTGGGGGCACCTGGGTGGCTCAGTTGATTGAGCGTCTGACTTCGGCTCAGGTCACCATCTCACAGTTTCTGAGTTCAAGCCCCGTATCAGGCTCACTGCTGTCTGTGCAGAGCCCACTTCAGATCCTCTCTCCCTCTCTCTCTGCCCCTCCCCTGCTGTGCTCTCTCAAAAATAAAAACAAAAGAAAAAAGAAAAAAGAAAAAGAATACGTTTTCTGATAGCATATGAGAGTGTGAGGGGAGGCCACAATTCAATCACACGAAAGCATTGGAGAAAGGTTTTGTTCCAAGTGCTTTAGAGCTTGTGAAGACAAGGTATGAAGGGTCCGTTATATAACAGAAAGGCTGGCTTGACAGAAATATTGTGCAATAGGCAGTGTGTTTTAAGGAAGTAAATGTAAACAGATCTTCATCTTCCCCTAGCTGCCCAATTTTACTCTTTCTTATACTCTAACAACAGTTAGAGTTGTTGTTCATTCTAAGATGAACAGTAAGTAATGTTCTTCAAAGCAAGCTGGGTGTCTTTTCCATTTCTCATGAACATTTATTCTTTAATGAATCTGTGCTGACATGCTCATTTGTTTTCTCTCTCTCTGCTTCCCCCCAGCACACACTGCTCGCTACTGTTGACTAAGCATCCCTTATGTGTAGGCACATGCTCATATATATTCTCTTACTCGTTCAGTGCAAATGTGGGCCGTGCTACCATTGGGTACCATGAAGATGAAATGCAATGTTGTCTGTAAATTAAAAAAAAAAACTGTAAAGTTATGCCTATTATTGCCTGAAAGCTTTGGCCTGGGAGACTGTATTGCAGCATTCAAAAAGTCATTCCATCCCAGTTCCCTCTCACAGAATTGAGAAACAATAAAAGCTCGATCCGGTTTCATGTCAGCTTTGATTACAGTTATTGAGAAGAGTGACAAAAAGCAGCTCACCTTATACTGATTATAAGGCCCGTCTCTATCCTTTTCACAACTATTGAAATCATTTCCTACACTCGATAAATGATGCCAAGTGAAATGCCATCTCTTTTGATCCCTCCTTAAAATGCCTTTGTGAAAGGCAGGTTTGTCACAGGTATGACTGAGCAAATTGCTCAGTTTAGCTTGGTATGTGAGACAGTTCCCACAGAAGATCTATCTACTTCCAAGTGACAATGAGAAGAAATTCAACACAAGAGTTGACTTACTTTAAATGTTTAAATTTTCAAATAAGATGGTTCAGTGTACCCAAGGAGCCCTTTATTTCTTCTACCATTGTGTTTACTGAGTGAAACATCAAAATTGAGATGTCAGAAGGCAATGGGACTTGCCAGTCAGGAAAGACCCACATTGGAAAGTACAACAAGGGCTGACATGGAACGTGCACTTGGGGACATGCCCAGTGTGGGAAAAGGAACACAGCTGAAATCAAGCATACAGGCAGAGAACAGTTGGCAGGAAAGGAAAATTACAGGACCGAACAGAGGGGGCAAAACTCAGAGAGATTCAGCAGGAGATAAGACGCAGGCAGATTATAATGCTACAGTCGATTTCATTTAACGCAAGCCTTCTGTGTGCCAGGAACTGTGCAAGGTACTTTGCATATCTTATTTAATTCCGGTAGTAACACTGAACACTGGAAGTCAGGGTCTCCATTTTGAATGAGTAGTGGTTATGGAAGTACTTGAAGATAATTAGCTCAGAGAAGTAAGTATTGTGCTAAGAACAAGGTGGTGATGGAGACTCCTGGACACATTGACATTACGTCTCAAGAGTGGGGCCCACTCAAAGAACTTGTGCTGGGGAGCAGACCTTAGTGCCCTGTAGGACTTAAGAGAAGGACAGACTCCTGGTTTTATATGGAGTAGGACATGAGGCCAAGAACCTCGGTGGGTTGAAGTAATTCTAGCTGTGGGAAAAGAAGGATTGACAGGTAGGGAACCTGGCAGGTCACAGCAAAGAGCTGACATTTTCTAAGCTTTTAACACATCACTCACAGTCATGGAAACTCTTCAAGTCAGGATTCATATGGAGGATTCATTTCCCCAGCACTTCTTGGGCAAACTCAATGGGCAGGACATATTAAACATACACAGAACATACTATGATGCACCAAAATGTCATGTAACCAGGGTACTCATTCCCATTTGGTGATGAGCCAAGCTGGAATTTGGGCTAAGAATAGAACTGCAGAAAAAAGAATTGGGAATGAAATCAAGTAAAGTTCCACCAATCCCTGTCTTCTGAGGGAGTTCAAAGAGAAGAGCAAAAGTTATTTGCCTTGGACATGAAAGTTTAATACAGCACTATTTCAATAGCCAAAATGTTGAGAAAACCCAAATGTCTATCAATGGATGAATGGATAAACAATATGGTACATGCATACAAGACGATATTCAGCCACAAGTAGGAGTGAAGTAGGAGTGAAGTACTGATGAAATGCTACAACATGAGTGAAACTTGGAACGTGCCAAGTAAAAAAAGCCAGACACAACATATATTGTCTGATTCTGTTTATATGAAATATCCAGAATAGGTAGACAAAAAGCAGACAAGTGGTTTCCAGAGGCTGGGAGGAGGCAGAAGGAGGACAAATGAGGAGGAAGCAAAACCACAGCATTAACAGAGGGTTCTATTTTGGAGGAAAATGTTTTGGAACTAAATGGAAATAGTGGTTGGACAATACTGTGAATGGACTAATGCCACTGAATTTTTTATCTTAAAGTGGTTTATTTTATTTTATATGAGCTTCATCTTGATTTTTTAAAAAGGCTATTTGTCATGAAAATTGCAGCAGATGCCAGGTGACTCTACCTCCCCCAGTCATTTTTTTAACTCCTGAATCCATGCTGGTGGGGCCCATGTCCCTTTAAACTGCATCCATTTGGCTATGTACACTGAATGCCCGCCCACTCTGAAGCAGAAGGCAAGACACATGGCTCAATAAAGGACATTTTTTATTTGGAAATTTATTCCTATGAGATATAAAAAGAAAACCATGTTTACTTATACTTTAAAGGATTGATTTTTATTAAAGATGAAAAGTTACATGGAATCAGAATCCGTCCGGAAATTCGGGGACCTACATTTGCATTGTATATCCTTAAAAACGTGTTTATAACCCTCCTTTTGTTCACTAGCCCAAAGGTCTGTGCCTATTATGATAACCTCATTTCCGAGGCTTCATTTTTCTTCCCCCACTACCTCTAGACAGGTGCAAGTAACAGGTCCAACACGTGCAGGCTAATTCCCCAGTGACTTATGAACCAGTCCACTCTCAACCAACCAGCATAGTAAGAGCCTTATCCACCCTACAGGACACATGGAATCAGGGTTTTTGTTTTTGTTTTTCCAGTGGCTGGAGATCTCACGTATACTCTCCAGGTACATACCTGTATTTTCACTGAGCTGTCTATATTTTTCTTATTCCCTGTTAATTTAGGACCTGAGGACTCCCTACACATCTACAAAGATTTGAGATTATGGGAAAAATAGTGTAAACATGTGTACATTTTTCTGATAAAAGTTTTACCCACACATTATATTAGTGGTTCTCAGATTTAGCTTTTCTCAAAATCAGCTGTGGGACTTTCAAAACATGGGTTGCTGGGCCCTTCCTCCGGAGATTCTGATTCATTAGGTCTGGGGTGCAGCCCAACATCTTGTATTTCTAACAAATTCCTGGGTAATGCTATCACTGCTGGTTAGGGACCACACTTTGTAAATCACAGCATTAGATTGAAAAGAAAAAAGTCTGTGGTCTGGGATTCTGAGTATTCATTCAACTAAAGACTTCACCCTGGATTCTGAATTACACTATAATTCCTTGATAGGATTTGAATCCTGCCCTTCATCTCAGCACATTCAGAATCTACCAAGGGCTTGAAATCTCCTTTATCTTTACAAATTGGCTTTTACTCAAAATAATAATTACATGAACTTAAAAACCACTGTGAAAAATCTTGGACCTACCCACATCCCCTAAGCAGGTAGCTAGGGTACTTTCCAAACCAGGTGTATCTCTCCACAGGTTGAACAAAACTGAGACACGTTGACCCATCTGTCTACATGTACTACTGACCTGACCCAACGGAACAGTTTGCCCTGGAATTTCCAGACACACAAGTTATGGTTGCAGCCAACTTCTGCATGACCTGCCCCACTGCCCAAACGGTGTCTTTACCCCCTTTATCCCTTCTCCATTACCAGATTCCAAATTGCAAATTACAACCAATTAGTCAAACAACTTAATGTATTGCAAATACACTTTCTTTTTAATGCAATAGAACAGAGAATAAAAAAATAAAAAAAATATCCCAGAACATTATTCCTAGAAAGTATTGCTTCCAAAACCTTTATTTCCAGCATATGTGTATGTTTCTTGTGTGTATGTGTGTGTACGCATATGTGTGGGTGTTAGGGGTATACAGACTGGCCACAGTGTAAAATGTACTTTTCACTGTGCATCAGTCAAAAATGTTTGAAAGCCTATGCTCTGTTTGCCTTGAAAGGCAAGCAAAGCAACAGGTTTCAATGTCATTTTCCATGAGATAAAATTATTTTCCTAAAGAATCTAGAATGTATGAGTGAAGCCTACAAAGTCAGCATCTTTGCTCATCCACCAGCCAGTATATTGTGGAGCTTGTCAGTGCTTGTCAGCATGACATGTCAGTGCTTCTTGGACAATAATTATCTTGCTTTTCATTTTGAATTACCATTGATTATTAAATCACTGACTTCTCATTTCCCTAGCTTTCAGGGATTCTTGATTATTCCTGATAAGATGGGACACAGCTACAATGTAGAACTTTAAATCCATAGTGACCTAAAAATTTTGCAGGTGATTTTCTACATCTTTCTCAAAAACTGAGATTGAACAGAAACATAAAATGGTCATATTCTCTGTCCACATCACCTCCTTTTGTGCCACCCACTCTCTGTGGGAAACCACTCTACAAGCAGAGCAGTGTCGTTTCAACAACTCAGATCTGTGAAACCCCAAAGAAAACAAAACAATGGGCAGATCTGTGAAAAACCCAAAAAAGCAATGGGGCGCCATTTCTGTGAACCCCACCTTACCTCAGACTCTGCTCCCCTTTCAGTAAATCATTTTTCTATCAAGTCCAGGGTTGAACTTGGCCCCCAAGCATTCTGGATTTGATCCAATGGGCTGGGGAGGGAAGTGGCATTGGTTGCTAACACCGCACGCAGTCTCCATGTTTAGCCTCTACGTAATTTCATGTACGATCAGGAACTGTAGGGTCAGGCTTCAGACAGTCTCAAGACTAAGATCAAGTATGTCCCTTGAGATCCAGCCCTGAGTAGGGTTCTGTGCTGCGTGTGGCACCTACTCAAGGCTCCCTATCCTTCTCCTTCTGCCCCTTCCCAACTCATGCTTTCAAAATATATATGTATATATTATTCGTATAAAAATAGCATGAACACATACATACCTTATTTTAAAATTATAAAATAAACCTCCATGTGCCAATCAACCAGCTTAAGAAATCTATGATTTTCAGGGTCTCTGAAGCATCAGGTGAACCCACACAATTAAATCACACAACACCCCCAGAGTTGTGTTCATTATTCCTTTGTTTCTCTGTGTATTTATTACAGATGTGTAACCCTAAATAAAAGTACTTTTATTTTGCCTGTTTCTGAACTTCATGTCAGTAGAATCTTACTATGTAGTGTTTTACTCACTATTATTAAAATTCATCTGTGTTGCAGCCTCTATAGGGGACTCTTTCATTTTCATTACCATATACTATTCCATTGTATAAATAAGCCACAATGTGTAAACATGTAGGCTATTCCCAGTGTTTCAAAAGAAAAAAAAAAAAAGATCAAGTATGTCCCAACATCTTTGAACGCTGACTGGTTAGAGAAATACATGGTAAGCAGGAAGGTCTAATCAAGGTACTCAAGTTTATACAAGAAAGCCTTGAGAATGGACAGCTCCTGGGAACATCATACCCACTTCACCTCTGCATCTAAAGCTGCCATCCACTGCAGGCCAGAACTGACTTTCCTGAATGAACTACAAACTATGCACAGGAAGGTGTGTGTGTGTGCGTGCATGCGTGTGTGTGTGTGTGTGTGTGTGTGTGTGTGTGTAAAGCCTTATAATTAAGAAATCCATGAAAACGAGAATTTTGTGTCTACTGGTATTTTGTCCTATGTCCTAAAATTTTCCGTGGATGGAAATAATAGTCTTTTTTATGTGTCACACAGCAGATGATTTAAAAACTTTTTTAAACTGTTCATCTCAGTATCTATTGACTTCTATGCTCATAACTCCACTTCTTTTTATATTGAAAGCATAATATGATCACATCCTAATCTTAGCTGCTAGGAATTATTTTTTTTTAATTTTTTAATGTTTATTTTTGAGACCAAGAGAGACAGAGCACAAGTGGAGGTGGGGGCAGAGAGAGAGGGAGATACAGAATCTGAAGCAGTCTCCAGCCTCTGAGCTGTCGGCACAGAGCCCAATGCAGGGTTGAACCCACAGACCACAAGCTCATGATCTGAGCCAAAGTTGGATGCTTAACCAACTGAGCCACCCAGACGCCACAGCAGCTGCTAGAAATTATTAGTGTGTTCTTTGAGACTCTCCCTTATAAATGCCCATATGTGTGAAGAAAAACCCAGCTAACAAGTTACTTAAGTCTATGAAGCAAATGGTTGCAACTGTCTTACCCAGCAAGCTTAGAGTATACAGACTTATTAGAAGCGGCAAGAAAGCTAACAATTCACAAATCTTTTGCTTAGTTTATGTGTTCCTTATATGCTTCAGAATAGATGGGGGGAGACAAATTTTTTAAGTATTCACCTTTTGCAGGCACTTCTAATGGTTGTTACTAGAGCTGATACTCATCTATCTACCCAAGAGTTTTGACCAAGGCTCAGTTTCAGTACTATTAAGATAGATGCTAGATTAAGAAACTGAGACCTATTATTTATCAAGAAGAAAACTGGTGTCTGAGTTCTGAGCACCCTAAAGGTCTGAGAGCTGTTTTCACCCTTATCTATTTTAAGAATTTGGGAATTTGGAGGTCAGAGTGAACCTCCTTCACATTCCTGTGGTCCTAAGGCATTAGGACCATGCAAGGCTGACAAGCGGACATTCCTCCATGCAAGGCTGACAAGCGGACATTCCCTATTTAGGGCCGTTGGAGTCGTTTCTTGACTTTTACTAGATGGGCAAATATTCCACCAAACATAAGTAACCCACCAATCCTTAAAAATATATACCTGAAAGAACAACCACATGCTTTCATTAAAAACAGCACTTTGGGGGCAGGGGGGCAGGTGGGGAGTCCCGGTGGCTCAGTGGTTAAGCATATGACTTTGGCTCAGGTCATGATCTCCTGGTTCGTGGGTTTGAGCCCCACATTGAGCTCTGTGCTGATAGCTCCGAGCCTGGAGCCTGTTTCAGATTCTGTCTCCCTCTCTCTGCCCCTCCCCTGCTCATATGTTCGCTCTCTCTCTTTCTCTCTCTCCCACCTCAAAAATAAATGATAAAAACATTTCAAAAATTTTACAAATAGCACATTGGTACTAAATAAAAATTGCTGCATTATAATTTATATTGGCCAACTTAAATTTAAGGTTGATATTCTAACATTTTAGAGGAGAATCTGTAATCAAAGTGTAACCAAAATTTTCTTGGTGGGCCTCAAGTTCCAAAAGGGGAATGTCTCAGGGATATCTTCCAAAACAAAGAATTTTCTCCATTTGTGAATTTACTTACATGAAAACAGTTTTTTGAAAGGTACAAATTAAATCACATTTGTTTGACATTGAGATTATCACAAAAAAACTATGCTATTTGATCACTGTACCAAAAAATTTGCACATTTTATTTTTCCATATACCTCTCCAGGAAAAAGAAAATTGAGGTTACTACAAATACCTCTCAGCTTGAGAACAGCAACAAAAAAATATTCTGTATTCTTCCCCTGATTAAGGGGCTTGCTTTTATTTCTAAATCCATAGGCGTATAAATAGATAAATAATAACCCAAGAAACTGTGAATCACATTGAATTGATTGGAGAATACCCAATAACCTTTAAACCTTGGTTTTTCCAACCTCGCCTTGACCTCCTACGACAGGACGTTCTTTTGTAGGGTGCCACTGGAAGTAATTCTAGTTCCTCTATTTTTGGCCTTTTAATGAGACAGCACTGTTGATACTCAAGTCCCTCCTGCAGGAATGCACATGTCCTTGGAGGTTGGGGAACTAATGTTTCATGTTCATGATAGCATGTGAGCAGAGGTTCAAACACGAAAGTTCTGCATCTTTTCTTCAAGGCTAGTAAGCCTGGAGCAGCCATGTTGCTTTTGAGAATGGTTGAGTTGCTGAGCAAGATGAAGTTTACTTCTAACTTATTTTTTGAAGCCTGCTTAATGCTAAGAGTACTAGAACAACTAAGATATCCATAATCTCCAAGAAGAGTCAAAGACATAGATAAATAAAGCAGGAGACAGGAACAATAAAAAGACAGTGACATAAGTCAAAGGGTCAGAGACTAAATGTAAAATGCAAAACTATAAAACTACTGAAAGATAGGTGGGAAGTCTAGATACATTTATTTATCTAGATAAATATTTATATGTTTAATCTAGATGGATCTAAGTGACTTTAAGTTTAGCAATGGTTTTTTTAGATATAGAACCAAAAGTTCAATCCATGAGAAAAAAAACTGATCAACTGTACTTTATTAGAATTAAAAACAACTGTGGGGAGCCTGGGTGGCTCAGTTGGCTAAGCATCCAATTTCAGCTCAAGTCATGATCTCGTGACTAGTGAATTCTAGCCCCAGATCGGGTTCTGTGCTGACAGCTCAGAGCCTGAAGCCTGCTTCAGATTCTGTGTCTTCCTGTCTCTCCACCCATCCCCTGCTCATGCTCTGTCTCTCTCAAAAATAAAAACATTGGGGGCTCAGTTGGTTGAGCATCCAACTCCTGATTTTGGCTCAGGTCATGATATCATGGTTCATGAGTTTGAGCCCCACATTGGGCTCTGTGCTGACAACATGGGGCCTGCTTGGGATTTTCCCTTTCTCTCTCTCTCTCTCTCCCCACCCCCCATCTCCCACTCATGTGTGCACTCTCTCTCTCAAAATAAATAAACTTTAAAAAATCGTGCCATAAATAAATAAATATT
Organism: Neofelis nebulosa; assembly: GCF_028018385.1. Taxonomy (NCBI): domain Eukaryota; kingdom Metazoa; phylum Chordata; class Mammalia; order Carnivora; family Felidae; genus Neofelis; species Neofelis nebulosa. Next base: position 54,393,158 of record NC_080787.1, on the reverse strand, counting down.
ACTCAAGAGAAAACATGAACATTAGAGATCCAACATGGCAGACAAATAGGGGGATCCGAAGTTCCCTCATCCCTCAAACACAGCAGTCTTGAGGCCAGAAGACTTTAAATTCCAAGAGTCCTGGCTGCAGAGTGACAGAGACGTCTCCAGGGGCCCACAGGGACAACCTGGTGGGACATAGGTGCATGATTGTGAACTGGGAGAGATAAAATGGGTGGTGTAGGCACGAAGGGGAGGGATCCCCTTCTGCAGAGAGACAGAGGGAAGAGAAGGAAAGGCTATAAAAGTGTAGGACTGTATTTGGACAAGAGAAAAACCATGGACAGGGACAGAGAAAGATCCAATCTCTAACTGCAGGGCTTTCTCCGGACTGGGTCCGGATGCCTTGTTCATGCACCTAGGGAGGAGGGAAACCAGCCCCGGACTCAGTAACTAGTTCAGAAGTGCAGTCTGCAGTGGGAGAAAGCGATTCCCTCCCTGGAATGCTGTGGAAAGAAGGTATATAACCGTTCAAGGAAAAAGATTGCTTGTGTCTGTCAGCCAGAGGACATATATTGGTGGGGTGGAGCGGCACTTCCCCAGAACCCAGGCACATGGAGTGGGATCCTTTAAGACATCCGGGTTTGAATCCTAGCTGAGTGCCAGGGAGGCATGGGAGAATGTAAAGTGGAAAAAAAAATCGGTTGCATTTCTATACACCAATAATGAAGCAACAGAAAGAGAAATCAATGGGAATGTAAGCTGGCAAAGCCACTCTGGAAAACAGTATGGAGGTTCCTCAAAAAATTAAAAATAGAACTACCTTATGACCCAGTAATTGCACTACTAGGTATTTATCCAAGGGATACAGGTGTGTTGTTTCGAAGGGACACACACACCCCAATGTTTATAGCAGCATTATCAACAATAGCCAAAGTATGGAAAGAGCTCAAATGTCCATCGATGGATGAACGGATAAAGAAGATGTGGTATATATATGCAATGGAGTATTACTCAGCAATCAAAAAGAATGAAATCCTGCCATTTGCAACAATGTGGGTCAAACTGGAGGGTATTACGCTAAGTGAAATAAGTCAGAGAAAGACAGATACCATATTTTCACTCATATGTGGAACTTGAGAAACTTAACAGAAGACCATGGGGGAAGGGAAGGGGAAAAAATAGTTACAAACAGAGAGGGAGGGAGGCAAAACATAGGAGACTCTTAAATACAGAGAACAAACTGAAGGTTGTTGGGGGAGGGCAGCGGAGAGAGGAAAATGCATGATGGGCATTGAGGAAGGCACTTGTTGGGATGAGCACTGGGTGAATCACAGGAATCTGCCCCCAAAACCAAGAGTGCACTGTAGACACTGTATGTTAGCCCATTTGGCAATAAATTGTATTTAAAAAAAGAAAGAAAGTTTCTTGAAACATCAAAAAAAAAAAAAAGTGAGAGAGAGAGAACAAAAAGATAAGCCACAAACAAGGAGAGTTTATAACCTAAAACATATCTGATAAAAGGCTTATATCAAACTATACAAAGAATTATTAAACGCAGCAACGAAAAACGACCCAATTTAAAAATGGGCAAAAGATTTGAACAGACATCTCACCCAAAAAGATGGCAAATAAGCATATCAAAGGTGTTCTATGTCTCATATCATCAAGGAATTGCAAATTAGAACAATGAGATAATATTGCACGCTTATTAAAATGGCTAAAATCCAAAATACTGACAACACCAAAGGCTGGTGAGGATATGGAGCAACAGGAACTTTCATTCAATGCTGGGAGGATTGCAACATGGTACAGACACTTGGGAAGGTATTTTGACAGTTTCTTACAAAAGTAAACATACTGCTACCATACAACTCAGCAATTGCACTTTTACCCAAAGGAGTTGAAAACGTATGTTCAGTCAAAAACTTTCCCATGTATGTTTATAACAGTTTTATTCAAAATTGCCAAAATATGGGAACAGCTAAATTGTCTTTCAATAGGTGAATGGATACATTGTGGTACATCCAAACAATGGAATATTTTCAGCAACATAAAGAAATAAACTTGCAGACCACAAAAAGACTTGGAGAAAACTTAAATGAACATTGCTAAATTAAAGAAACCAATCTGAAAAGGCCACATACTGTATGATTCCAACTATATGACATTCTGGAAAGGGCAAAACTATAAAGACAGTAAAAAGATCTGTGGTTGTCAAGAGCTCAGGAGGATGGGGAGAGGCATGATTAGGTAGAGCACAGGACACTTTTAGGACAGTTTGAACTATTCTGTCTGATAAGGTCAAGGTGGACGCAAGACATGTATTTGTCAAAGCCCATAGAACTATATAACAGTTAGAGTGAACTGTAATGTAAATTATGGACCTTTGTTAATAATAATGAACCAACATTGGTTCATCAATTATAATGAATGTATTATACTAATGCGAAATGTTAATAATAGGGGAAACTATAAAGAGAGGGCAGGAAAAAGAAGTGTATGGAAACTGTACTTTTTTACACAATTTTCCTGTACACCTAAAACTGCTCTAAAAATAAAGTCTATTAAAAAAAAAAAGAAGGCGGCAACGATAGGGGTATATTCAGGACATTATGGGAGCACAGAGGAGCTGAACTAAATCTGGCACTGGGAAAGTGAAGGAAGGCTTCCTTAAGGAGGCCAACTCTGTACTCTGAGTCTCAAAGAAAAGGAGGAAACAGAGAGAAAAGAGTATGCTACAGGTAGACAGGATAACACAAGTGTAGCAGGCTGAATAAGGGCCACTCAATAAGGTCAAGTACTAATCCTTGGAACCTTCAAATGTTATAAAGAAAAGGGGGTCTTTGCAGACGTGATTAAATTAAGAATCTTGACCTAGGGAGATTATCCTAGGTTTTCTGGGTGGGCCCTAAATCCAGTCGCAACTAACCTTTTAAGAGAGAGGCAGAAGGAGGATACATACAGCAAGAGAAGGTACTTTAAAAATGCAGGCAGAGATTGGTATGATGTGACCATAGTGAAGGAATGCAGGCTGCTACTAGAAGCTGAAAGAGACCAGGAATGGATTCTCCCCCAGAGCCCCTGGAGGGGCTGCTGCCTTGCTGACACTTTCATTTCAGCCTAGCAAAACTGATGCTGAACTTCTGGCCTCCAGAACTGAGCAAGATAAGTTTCTGTTGTTTACAAGGCACTAAGTTTGTGGTCATTTGTTACAAGAACTACAGGAAACTAATTCAACAAACAAATATGGCAATGTATTTCTAGAATACCTACTATGTGCTAGACACTATTCTAAGTGCTCCACATATACTGATTCACCTAATCCTTATGACAACAAATGAAATAGATACTATTAATACCTTCATCCCCATTTTATACATGGGGAAACTAAGACTCAGCTTAGGTAACTTGACTGAGGTCACACACGCTACAAGTAAACGACATAGGTAGCTTTCAAGGCTAGGCAGTCTGGTTCAAGATTCCTTGTGCTTTACCACCAGGTGACACTGTTCTTGGACAGAAAAAAGCTGTGTTATATTTAGTGGACACAAAAATGCAGTTTGGGGCAACTGGTTGGCTCAGTTCATGTAGGTGTCTGCCTTTAGATCAGGTCATTATCTCATGGTTCTTGAGCTCAAGCCCCGCCTCTGGCTCTGTGCTGACAGCTCAGAGCCTGGAGCCTGCTTCAGATTCTGTCTCCCTTTCCCTCTGCCACTCACCCGCTTGCATTCTGTCTCTGTCTCTCAAAAATAAATAAACATTTTTAAAAAATGCAGTTTGATGAGAGAAGCAATGAATGGCAAGATAAACTAGGGAAGTTAGCCTAATCACACATGGGTCTTGAGTGTCATCTAAAACTCAAGCTCCAGCATGCAGCATTAGATTACCCAGAGAGTTTGTTTATATCCAGATTTCTTGGACTCATCCTCTACTTCTGAGTTAGTAGGTCTAAGGTAGAGCCTGAGAATTTGCATTTCTAGCAATTCCCAAGTGATGCTGATGTTGCTGGTCTGGGGGACCCTGAGGGGAAGGTATGCTGTGGTTTCAAGCAGAGAAGTAACACTTTTAGAACTGCATTTAAATTAGCTACCTAAAGCCTATGTGGAAGGCATTTAACAGCATCAGGAACAAAAGCTCAGTATTTAAAATAGATTAAAATGTAGCTTCTCTGTTTTCAGAAGGAAGTGGCGGAGTAGAGGAGGGTTTTTCAACCTGTGGTCTCTAGCATCTCAGACCTTGGCCAAGTTACGTAATCTGTCCAAACCTCAGGCATCTCATCTATAAAGTGGAATTGGAATCTTGAGGGTGAAATAAATGAAGTGTAACAGTTCACACACAAAGGATATTTTTATGTTTGGTATTTTTATAAAGAGGATTAGGACAGAGGTCCACTGCTCAGGATGGATTCTAGGTGAGCTTTTTCTTTTTGCTTTTTAATATAGTTTATTTTAACACAACTATTCTTACAGGAATACACTCATATTGGTTAGTGTAATTTAGATGAACTTATCCAACACAATTTGCACCAAAGTTGTACGTGGTTTAAATTTTAAGAAGAAAAAAGCATGACTTGTGATCTGAATTATTTTTCATCTTTCACAGATGTACAAAAGATCCTTCCTCAAATGCTGCTAAAGAAGGCAGCATGAGACCTGAGAAATTTGATTTTAACATACTTCAGAAAAATAACATGTGTTAGCACTGGAAAAGCTTAAAAATTGGAGCAACAAAACATTTTTTGTAATGTTTCATTGCTAACTTAAAGAAACTACAGAGTAGCCTTAGGGTGAGGACAGGGTGTGTTCACATGTGAGACAAGTACAATAGTTGTGTACTTTGGTTAATATTTTATGTGGCTTCTAAATCTATACACTCTAAGATTCAACCCATTTCCTAAGCGTGAGTTAACACAATCGGTCTGAAGGGCACTTTGAAAAACTGAGATCAGGTTTAAACACTCAGTTCTAAAATTTAATGGTTTTAAGAGAGCATTCTTTAAATTAAGTGAGTTAGACTGATTTTTACCAGATATTATAGATTCAGACATTGAATAATATGCCCAGTCTTTCAAGGAGCTGAAAACATTTTCTATGTTAGGCCATTAATCTTGATCCCCTTTCAGTGATACACAGAAAAACTAGGTCTCGTCCTCCTTAAGTTTTATATGGAGAATAAGGCACTGAAAGTCTATACCTAAAGCACTGAAGAAATCTGTTTTAGAACTGCCACTGGATTCTGGGCTTCCTGAATCTCTTCTGGAGGACTGTATGTTGACTTCGCCAATGACCTTAAATAGAATTCACATGGATTTTCAATCATCTAGTCGACCACAGTATTAAAAACCTTAACAGCGGCACCTTGTTGGCTCAGTTGGTTAGGCATCCAACTTCAGCTCAGGTGGTGATCTCAAGGCTCGTGAGTCCAAGCCCCACATTGGGCTCTGTACTGATAGCTCAGAACCTGGAGCCAGCTTCAGATTCTGTGTCTCCCATTCTCTCTCTGCCCCTCCCCCACTGGTGCTCTGCCTCGCGCTCTCTCTCAAAAATGAATAAACATTAAGAAAAAAACCTTAGCAAACATTTATGTTAGCAAATATGCCAGAAGATGATCAGCCTTTTTCTTGTTTTCCAATATACTGACAAAAAAATGCCTCTTTATTGTTTTACTTTATAGTTCCTTAAGAAATGTTGAGCACCTCTTTTCTCATATAGGTATGGACCATTTTATTATCTTCTGTGAATTGCCTTTTCCAATCTTTTGCTAGTTTTCCTACTGTTATGTCTTTTTCTTATTAAAAACATTAATTCTTTGTTATATTTTTGAAATTATCTCTAATATATTGCTGATGTAAAGGAATCACAACCTTTGATATGCACAGAGAACGTAGTTTCTTTATTTTGTCTACTGTCCATCACCTTCATGAGCCCTACTTGCTAAAGAGGAGAGATAACTGTCAGACCAATTTACCTCTTAATCTCATTTAACAATTTAAGCAGTCATTTTAGGAAATGCTCACTTTTAGGAGACAATTGGTCAGTCTTCCATGTGCCCTGCCACCGCTCTCTCTACCTTTACTCCTCCTCCTCCTAAGATAGGAGTATATTCTAGGGGATGCACTAATGTGAGCCCAGAGTGAAATGACAGGGACAGAGTGAAATGGTCCCAAGGAATGTACATCTGCAGAATGGCTGGCTTGGCACCCACTGGGTTACAGTTGGCCCATCCAAGCCCCATGTGTTCTATAAGCATCTACTTTTGGCATCTTCAGCTGGTGACACCAAGGTTGATTTATTCTCAGTTTAGAAAGAACCCTAGCAGGACCCTCCTCCCCCACCTGCTACTACCACTGTCTTGGCTTCCCCTAGCTTACGAGAACTGCAGACTCCACTGGGCATCTGCCACATGTTTTATCCTGCCCTCTAGCCCACACGACCAACAGTTAGGGTTTGGGGCAAGGTTCAACTCACCCTCCTTATGATGGGCTCCATGGCTTTCAGCTCAGTGTATCCACTTGAAGAATCCCAGACACTCAGAAACACAGAACTCTCTCCTTACTTCTCACCCTCTCCTAACCTTATTGGCCATCACCAACAAGTGCACAGGACCTCTGCACAGCTGTCTCCTCCAAGACTCATATACAGGATAAAGGAGCCTTTCTGCCTCTGGTGTTCCCCTCAAATGATCTGCCATGACCCTCCTCTCTTAGAACATGTGTTTCATTATCTACTCTCCTGCCATGTTGCCCACGTTCTCTTCCCATGATCCCTCAGGACTGAAAGCTGTGAGATTTTTCTGCTTATCCTCCTGTCTGGCTAAGACCTCTCTAAGGTGAAAATGCTATGGTCATTCTCCAGTTTCTGCCTCTTGCTATGCTGATATCTTATAGCAAAATCCTATTCTGAATGTCAGATGCTGACTATTCACTCTTTCTCTTGGCTTTCCTGTTAAATCAATTATTTTTTAAAACTTATAAATGTAATTATGCTGCCTTTCATTGTTCACAAATTTTTGAATATTCAAATCCATCTGTCTTTTCCTTCACAGATGTTTGGAGGTTTCTATTTTCATCAGAAGACTGCCCATAACTCAAAATTATAAAAATATGTTTCAGTAATTTTATTTGGTTTCTTTTTATTTTATTTTATTTTATTTCTATTTATTTGGTTTCTTTAGCTCTGTAAAGCCATGAGTTTTGTAATCTGACTTTATTTTTTTCTACATGGATAACAACTTGTCACGATATTATTTACTGAATCCAAACTACTGATTGTATTAAAAAGTAAATTTTCATTATACATTGATCTGTTTCTAAGTTTATTCACCTCAGTCTGCCATCTCTTGATAAGCACTAGGTGGGAATGTTCTGAGTTGCTTTTTTTACTATGTTGAGTTTTTGTCTTTTGCCTGCTATATTCCATTTCACTATGTATGAATATGGAGATATATATATATATATTCATATAGATAGAACTGTATTTCTGTATCAGTCTTGCAAAATGTGTATGCATTTTCTTTCATCTTGCTAATGCTTGGAAGTGCCGTTCAGATAGTCCATTGTTCTCACCTCATATATGCGATTTCTTTACTTTCTTTTCATTATATTTGATAGTGTTTTTTCTTCTATGACTTTACATGTTGATGTCTGGCTAATTCATTTTCCTGTCACTTAATGAATACAGGGGAAAACAGCTGCTCAGCTAAGAAGCAGCTGCATACTCAGAATATCTGGGTTCCACTTTCTCTTTTGTGATGTGGGTGACTGTCCTGTTCCAGGGTCCTTTCACCTAGGCAGTGAACAGAGATCAAACAGCCTTTACGTCGGCTTCACTTTAGAATAAGTTGCAGAGAGCTTGGGGTGCCCAAATGCCAGAATGAGGACTTTACTCAGGGACACCAAAGCAACACTAGTCATCTTAGTTTATCCCTGTCAGTTTGTTCTATTTCTTCTTTTTTTTAAAGTTTATTTGTTTACTTAGAGAGAGAGAGAGAGAGAAAGCACAAGCAGGTGGAGGGGCAGGGGGGAAAGGGAGAGAACCCCAAGCAGGCTCCACACTATCAGGGTGAGCCTGTCATGGGGCTCAAACTGTGAGATCATGACCTAAGCCAAAACCAAGAGCTGGAGGCTTAACCGATTGGGCCACTCTGGTTCCCCAGTTTGTTCTATTTCTTAAGGAAAAGAAACCCTCCAGGCAAATTTTTGACCAAGGAATTAATGCTTATCTGGCTTTGAAGATGATGAAGGATAAGGGGTGGGCATATGGAGCGATATTATCTGCATCTGAATCTTCAGTCAGTCCCATCGATTTCCGCCCCACCCATCACTTCTGAGTTTTGAATCTGAAAGTTCTATGTGGTCTGCTGTTCAGTCGCCTACCTCTGTACTTATTTTAGTATTTGATTTCTTTGACTTAGGTTGTCATTTAACATTTGCTTTGTGATGCCCCTGAATTTTTGCAGGTTTATAGCTTTTAAAAAATTCCTGGGGCGCCTGGGTGGCTCAGTCAGTTAAGCGGCCGACTTCGGCTCAGGTCACGATCTCGCAGTCCATGGGTTCGAGCCCCATGTCGGGTTCTGTGCTGACAGCTCAGAGCCTGGAGCCTGTTTCATATTCTGTGTCTCCCTCTCTCTGACCCTTCCCTGTTCATGCTCTGTCTCTCCCTGTCTCAAAAATAAATAAAAACGTTAAAAAAAATTTAAAAAAATTCCTTACCATCATTTTAATGGAGTCTGAGGAGAAATAATAAAGGTTTGTACTCAAACCACCACCTGAACTGAAATAATCTCCATCTAGTTTAAATGTACTTTAGTTCTTCAGAATTGTGGATTGCCCTGGGCTCAGGGCAAATTTTGCTAAAGCCATGAAGGATTGCCCTACACAGCCATCTGGTACACAGCCGCCAGCACTGTCCAGCCACTGTGCAGCACCCAGGCCACTCACTGTGCTGAGTCACTACTGCCATGCACCATGCCCAGCTGCCAGATGCACAGCTGCTGATTAATGCTGTAGCCAGGCATGGTGCCACACCCAGCCACTTGGTCCCAGCCACTGTGGTACACCAGGCCCAGTTGAGCCCAGCCATCACTGCACACTGTGCCCTCATGCCCTGGCCACAATGGTACACAGCCCCCAGGTACCAGAGCACTTCAGAGGTCTGGTATATGACTAGTGGCCCAGGACAAAATTTGCTAATATTGCTGCCCCACTCCCAAGCTGCCCCTCAGAGCTAGCCTGTTTACATCCCACTAACACCAGAGAGTAAGCACAGCTGACAACAGGCAGAGTGTCAGTGCAGATGACTACACTGAAAGGAAAAGTGACTCAGACACAACAGTAGGGCATAAGCAACACACATAGAATACTTTCTTGAAGGGCCAGGTTCTGGTGTACAGGGGACACTGCATTGCAGAGCACTCCAGGACCTCTTCTTCAGAAAATAGCTACTTTCTTTTTTTTTTTTTAATTTTTTTAACGTTTTATTTATTTTTGAGACAGAGAGAGACAGAGCATGAACGGGGGAGGGGCAGAGAGAGAGGGAGACACAGAATCGGAAGCAGGCTCCAGGCTCTGAGCCATCAGCCCAGAGCCCGACGCGGGGCTGGAACTCACGGACCGCGAGATCGTGACCTGAGCTGAAGTCGGCCGCTTAACCGACTGAGCCACCCAGGCGCCCCAGAAAATAGCTACTTTCAAGAGCAGAAGACATAGCTGGCTTTCTTAACACACAGAAACAGACACGGAGAGGCAGACAAAATGAGGAGACAGAGAAATTTACCCCAAATGAAAGAATATGACAAGGCCACAGCCAGAGATTTAAGCAAAACAGATATAAGTAATATGTGTGATAGAGAATTTAAATCAATGATCATAAAGATACTAACTGGACTTGAGAAAAGAGTGGAAGACATCAGTGAGACCCTTAATATACAGATAAGGAACAACTCAGCAGAGATAAGGGACTCAATAAATAAAAAGAGAAACATGCTTGACAAAATGAATGGAAGAAGCAGAGGAACAAATTAATGATATAGAAGACAGAGTGATGCAAAGTAATCAAGATGAACAAAATAGAGAAAGAATTCTGCAAAACAAGAATAGACTTAGGGAACTCACTGACTCCATCAAACATAATAACATTCATATTACAGGAGTCCCAAGATAAGAAGAGACAGAAAGGGTGGGGGTGGGGGGGGGGGCAGAAAAGTTATTTGAAGAAATAATAGCTGAAAACTTCCCAAATCTGGAGAAGGAAACAGATATCCAGATTCAGGAGACACAGAGAACCTCCATCAGAAATTAACAAAAGCAGATCCACACAAAGACATATTGTAACTAAATTTGCAAAATTTAGTGATTAAATTTTAGTGATTAAATTTTAGTGATTAAAAACACTTTTAAGCAAGACAAAAGAAGATAGTAACACACAGAGGAAAACCCATAGGTGTAGCAAATAATTTTTCAGCAGAAACTTTCCAAACGAGAAGGGAGCGGCATAATATGTTCAAAGTGCTGAGTGGGAAACATATGCAGCTAAGAATATTCTATCCAGCAAGGCTATCATCCAGAATAGAAAGAGATAAAGAGTTACTTAGAAAATAAAAACTAAATCTCATGACCACTAAATCAGCCTGGCAAGAAATATTAAAGAGGACACTTTAAGTGGAAAGGAGAGACCAAAAGTGGTAGTATAAAGACAGGAAACACAAAAGTAATAAAAATGAATATTTCTATAAAAAATAAGTCATAGAACTAACAAAACAAAAGGATGTGAAAATATGACATTTACCTAAAATGTGAGGAAGAGAAAAAGAATAGGTTCAAATGTAAATGACCATCAACTTAATATAGACTGCTATATGCAGGAGAGGTTATAGACAAACCTAATGGTAACCATGGATCAAAAACCACTAATAATATATGAAGAATAAAGAGAAAGAAACCCAAATATAGCACTAAAAAAATCAGCAAACCACGAAGGAGAGAAAGACAAGAAAGGATCAGAGAAAATCTTCGGAAACAACCACTAAATAAAAATAACAAAATTACAATAAATGCATACCTATCAATAATTACTTTGAATGTAAATGGACCAAATGCTCCAGTCAAAAGCCATAGGGTGACAGAGTGGATAAAAACAACAAGACTCATCTATATGCTGCCTCCAAGAGACTCATTTTACACCTAAAGCCACTTGCAGATTGAAAGTGAGTGGATAGAAAACACGTTATGTAAATGGATGTCAAAAGAAAGCTGGAGTAGCAATGCTTATATCAGACAAAATAGACTTTTTAAAAAGTTTTAGTTAGTTAACATACAGTGCAATATTGGTTTTAGGAGTGGAATTCAATGATTCACTTATGTACAACAGCCAGTGCCCATCACAAGTGCCCTTCTTAATACCTATCACCCATCTAGTTCATCATCCACCCACTCTCTCCATCAATGCTCAGTTTGTTCTCTATTGTTAAAAGTCTCTTGTCATTTGTTTCCCTCTCTTCTCTTTCCTCCCTCCCTTCCCATACATTCATCTGTTCCATTTCTTAAATTCCACATATGAGGGAAATTATATGGTATTTGTCTTTCTCTGATTGACTTATTTTGCTTAGCCTAATACATACTAGATCTATCCACATCATTGCAAATAACAAGATTTCATTCTTTTTGGTGGCTGAGTAATATTCCATTATATATTATATAATACATACGTACACACACACACACCCCACATCTTCCTTATCCATTCTTCAGTCAATGGACATTTGGGTTCTCTCCATAGTTTTGTTATTATTAATAATGCTGCTATAAACATTGGGGTGCATGTACCCCTTCAAGTATGTATTTTTTTATCCTTTGGGTAAATACCTATACTGCAATTGCTATTTTTAGTTTCTTGAGGAACCTCCGTACTGTTCTCCATAGTGGCTGTACCAGTTTGCATTCTCACCAACAGTGCAAGAGGGTTCCCCTTTCTCTGCATGCTCAGCAACACCTGTTGTTTCTTGTATTGTTAATTTTAGCCATTCTTACAGGTGTGAGGTAGTATCTCATATTTCTCTGATGGTGAGTGATGTTGAGCCTCTTTTCATGTTCTGTTAGCCATCTGGATATCTTCTTTGGAAAAGTGTCTATTCATGTTTTCTGCCCATTTCTTCACTGAGTTATTTGTTTTTGGGATTTGGTAATTTCTTTATAGATTTTGGATACTAACCCTGTATCAGATATGTCATTTGCAAATATCTTCTCCCATTCCATAGGCTGTCTTTTAGTTTTGTTGATTGTTTCTATCACTATGCAAAAACTTTTTATCTTGATGAAATCCCAATAGTTCATGTTTGCTTTTGTTTCCCTTGCCTTCAGCAACATGTCTAGTAAGACGTTGCTTCAGCCAAGGTCAAAGAGGATTCTGCCTGTGTTCTCCTCTAGGATTTTGATCATTTCCTGTCTCACATTTAGGTCTTTCATCCATTTTGAATTTATTTTTGTGTATGGTGGAAGAAAGTGGTCCAGTTTCACTCTTTTGCATGTTGCCATCCAGTTTTCCCAACACCATTTGTTGAGGAGACATTGGATATTCTTTCCTGCTTTGTCAAAGATTAGTTGGCCACAAACAAAACAGACTTTAAAACAAGCTCTATAACTAGAGACAAAGAAGGAAGGGGACAATCCAACAAGAAGATATAACAATTGTAGATATTTACACACCTAACATACGAGCACCCAAATACATAAAATGGTTATTAACAAGCATAAAGGAAATAAGTAATAATATAATAATATTTGGGGGTTTTAACACTCCACTTACATCAATGGACAGATCATCTAAACAAAAATCAACAAGGAAACAATGACTTTGAATGACACAGTGGAACAAATAAATTTAACAGATATATTCAGAACACTGCATCATAAAACAGAATATACATTCTTTTCAAGTGTACAAAGAACATTCTCCAGAGAAGATCACATATTAGTCCACAAAAAAAACCTCAACACATTCAAGAAGATTAAAATCATATCTTTCATCTTTTCTGACGACAGCACTATGAAACTAGAAGTTAACTTCAAGAAAATATCTGGAAACATCACAAATACATGGAGGCTAAATAACATGCTAGTAAACAATGAATGATTCAATCAGGAAATAAAAGAAGAAATTAAAAAGTACATGGAAATAAATGAAAATGAAAACACAATGGTCAAAAACCTTTGGGATGCAGCAAAAGTGGTTCCAAGAGGAAAGTTTATAACAATACAGGTCACCTCAAGGAGCAAGAAAAATCTGAAATAAACAACCTAACCTTACATTTAATGGATCCAGAAAGAGAACAACCATCACAACCTAGAACCAACAGAAGGGAGGAAATAATAAAAGAGCAGAAATAAACGATATAGAAACTTAAAAAGCAATAGAACAGATCAATGAAACCAGGAGCTGGTCCCTTAAAAATAATTAACAAAACTGATAAACCTCCACAGACTTATCAATAAGATAAAGAACTCAAATAAATAAAATTACAAATGGGAGAGGAGAAAAAAACAACCAATACCACATAAATACAAACAATTGTAAGAGAATATTATGAAAAACTTTATGTCAATTGGGCAACCTAGAAGAAATAAATTCCTAGAAACATATAAACTACCAAAATTGGAGGAGGAAGAAATAGAAAATGTGAACAGAACAATAACCAACAAAAAAATTAAATCAGCAATCAAAATCCCAACGAACACAAGTCCAGGGCCAGACAGCTTCACAGGCAAATTCCACCAAATATTTAAAGAAGAGTTAATGCCTATTTTTCTCAAGGTATCCCAAACAGTATAAGAGGAAGGAAAACTTCCAAATTCATTCTATGAGGCCTGCATTGCCCTGATACCAAAGCAAGATAAAGACACCACTAAAAAAGAGAACTATAGGTCATTATCTCTGATGGACAGAGATGCAAAAATCCTCAACAAAATACTAGTAAATCAAATTCAACTATACATTTAAAAAATCATTCACCACAATCAAGTAAGATTTATTCCTGAATTTCAAGTGTGCTTCAATATTTGCAAATTAATCAACATGATAGATCACATCAATAAGAGAAAGGATAAGAATCACATGATCATTTCAATAGATGCAGAGAAAACACGTGACATAGCACAACATACATTTATGATAAAAACTCTTGACAAAGTAGGTTTAGAGGGAACACATCTCAACATAATGAAGACAATATATTAAAAACCCACAGGGGCGCCTGGGTGGCTCAGTCAGTTAAGCGTCCGACTTCAGCTCAGGTCACGATCTCGCGGTCCGTGAGTTCGAGCCCCGCATCGGGCTCTGGGCTGATGGCTCAGAGCCTGGAGCCTGCTTCCGATTCTGTGTCTCCCTCTCTCTCTGCCCCTCCCCTGTTCATGCTCTGTCTCTCTCTGTCTCAAAAATAAATAAAACGTTAAAAAAAAAATTTAAAAACCCACAGCTAACGTCACTGTTCATGGGGAACAACTGAGTGCTTTTCCCCTAGGGTCAGGAACATGATAAGGCTTGTCCACTGTCCCCACTTTTATTCAACATAGTATTGGAAGTCCTAGCTGCAGCAGACAACAAAAGAAAGAAAAGGCATCCAAATTGGTAAGGAAGAAGTAAAACTTTTCTACTTGCAGATGACATGATACTCTATATAGAAAATCCAAAAGATTCCACTAAAAAACTGCTAGAACTGATAAATGAATTCAATAAAGTTGTAAAATACAAAATCAATGTACAGAAATATGTTGCACTTCTATACACTACAAATGAAGTAGAGAAAGAGAAATTAAGAAAACAATCTGATTTATAATTGCATAAAAAATAATAAGATACCTAGAAATAAACCTAATCAAGGAAGTAAAAGACTTATGCTTGGCAAATTGTAAAACACTGATGAAAGAAATTGAAGATGACACAAAGAAATGGAAAGTTATTCCATACTCACTGATTGGAAAAACAAATATTGTTAAAATATCTATATCACCCAAAGCAATCTACACATTTAATGCAACTCCTATCAAAATGCTAACGGCATTTTTCACAGAACCAGAACAAACAATACTAAAATTTGTATGGAGCCACAAAAGACCCCGACCAGCCAAAGCAATCTTGAAAAAGAAAAGCAAAGCTGGAGGCACCACAATTCTGGACTTCAAATTATATTACAAAGTTGTAAAAATCAAAACAGTATGGTACTGAGACAAAAATAGACTCAAAGATTAATGGAACAGAATAGAAAGCCTAGAAATAAACTTTCAACTAAATGGTCAATATCTTCAACAAAGCAGGAAAGAATATCCAACGGGAAAACAGTATTTTCAACAGACAGTGTTGGGGAAACTGGACAGCAACAGGCCAAAGAAAGAAAATGGATCAAGGACCCAAATGTGAGGCCTGAAACCATTACAATCCTAGAAGGGAACACAGGTAGTAACTTCTTTGACATTGGACTTGGCAACTTTGTTCTAGATAGGTCTTCTTAGGCAAGGGAAACAAAAGCAAAAATAAACTATCAAATAAAATAAACTATCAAAATAAAAAGGTTCTGCACAGCAAAGGAAACAAACAACAAAACTAAAAATCAACCTACAGAATGGGAGAAGATATTTACAAATGGCATATCCAATAAAGGATTAGTATCCAAAATATATAATTTCTAAAACTCAACACCCAAAAAACAAACAATCCAATTAAAAATGGGCAGAAGACATGAACTGACATTTCTCCAAAGAAGAGACATGAACAGATGTTTTTCCAAAGAAGACATATGATGGGCAACAGACACATGAAAATATGCTCATCATCACTTACCCTCAGAGAAATGCAAATCAAAATTGCAATGCGATATTACCTCACACCTGTCAGAATAGCTAAAATCAACAACACAAGAAACAACAAGTGTTGACAAGGATGTGGAGAAAAAAGAACACTTGTTATGGCCAACTAATCTTTGAAAGCAGGAAAGAATATTCAATGGAAAAAAGATAGTCTCTTTAACAAATTGTGGTGTGAGAAGTGGACAGCAACATGCAGAAGAATAAAACTAGACCACCTTCTTACACCATTCACAAAAATAAACTCAAAATGGATAAAGGACCTGAATGTGAGACAGGGAACCATCAAAACCCTAGAGGAGAAAGCAGGACAAAACCTCTCTGACCTCAGCTGCAGCAATTTCTTACTTGATACATCTCTAAAGGCAAGGGAATTAAAAGCAAAAATGAATTACTGGGACCTCATGAAAAAAGGAGTTTCGGCACTGCAAAGGAAAAATCAACAAAACTAAAAGGCAACCAATAGAATGTGAAAGTTATTTGCGAATGACATATCAGATAAAGGGCTAGTATCGAAAATCTACAAAGAACTCACCAAACTCCACACCCAAAAAAATAATAATAATAAACCAGTGAAGAAATGGGCAGAAAACATGAATAGACACTTCTCTAAGGATGACATCCAGATGGCCAACAGGCACATGAAAAGATGCTCAACGTCGCTCCTCATCAGGGAAATACAAATCAAAACCACACTGAGATACCACTTCACGCCAGTCAGAGTGGCTAAAATGAACAAATCAGGAGACTATAGATGCTGGAGAGGATGTGGATAAATGGGAACCCTCTTGCACTGTTAATGGGAATGCAAATTGGTGCAGCCACTCTGGAAAACAGTGTGGAGGTTCCTCAAAAAATTAAAAATAGACCTACCCTATGACCCAGCAATAGCACTGCTAGGAATTTACCCAAAGAATACAGGAGTGCTGATGCATAGGGGCACTTGTACCCCAATGTTTATAGCAGCACTCTCAACAATAGCCAAATTATGGAAAGAGCCTAAATGTCCATCAACTGATGAATGGATAAAGAAACTGTGGTTTATATACACAATGGAATACTACATGGCAATGGGAAAGAATGAAATATGGCCTTTTGTAGCAACGTGGATGAAACTGGAGAGTGCTATGCTAAGTGAAATAAGCCATACAGAGAAAGACAGATACCATATGTTTTCACTCTTATGTGGATCGTGAGAAACTTAACAGAAAGACCTTGGGGGAGGGGAAGGTTTTTTCCTTTTTTTTTTTTCCTTTTTTTTTAAATGGTTAGAGAGGGAGGGAGCCAAACCATAAGAGACTCTTAAAAACTGAGAACAAACTGAGGGTTGATGGGGGGTGGGAGGGAGAGGAGGGTGGGAGATGGGCACTGAGGAGGGCACTTGTTGGGATGAGCACTGGGTGTTGTATGGAAACCAATTTGACAATAAATTTCACATTTAAAAAAATAAAGAAGAAAAAAAGAAAAAAGAAAAAAAGAACACTTGTACACTGTTTGTGGGAATGTGAAGTAGTGTAGCCACTCTGGAAAACTGTATGGAAGTTCCTCGAAAACTTAAAAATAGAGCTACACTATGATCCACCAATTGCACTACTGGGTATTTACCCAAAGAATACGAAACACTAATTCAAAGGGACACATGCATCCCTGTGTTTATAGCAGCATAAGTTACAGTAGCTAAGAAGTGGAAGCCTCCCAAAGGTCCATCAATTGATGATGGATGAAGATGATGTGATATATACACATACACACACATATATATTTGTGTACATTTGTACATATACAATGTGTGTGTATATATATATACATGTTTGTATGTGTGCATGTATATGTATTCACAATGGAATATCATTCAGCTATAAAAAAGAATGAAATCTTGCCATTTGCAATGACATGGATGAAGCTAGAGGGTATAATGCTAAATGAAATAAGCCAGTCAGAGGAAGACAAATACCATATGATTTCACTCATATGTGGAATTTCAGAAACAAAACAAATGGACAAAGGGAAAAAGAGAGAGCAAGACAAATCAAGAAATAGACTCAACAATAGAGAACAAACTGATGGTTAGCAGAGGGGAAAGGGGGATGAGTTAAATAGGTGATGGGGATTAAGGAGTGTCCTTGCCATGATAAGCACTGGATGATATATGGATATGTTTAATTATAATATTGCACACCTGAAATTAATAACACTGTATGTTAAATAACTAGAATTAAAATAAAAACTTAAAAAAATGATGGGCCAAGGATCTGAATAGACACTTTTCCTAAGACACACAGATGGCCAACAGGTACATGAAAAAGTGTCCAACATCACTAGTCATCAGAGAAATGCAAATAAACACCACAGAGGTATCACTTCACACCTATTAGAATGTCTATTCCCATAAAGAGTTAATAAGTGTTGGTGAAGATTGTGGAAAAAAGGGAACCCTTGTGCATTTTGGTGGGATTGTAAATCGGTGCAGCCACTAGGGAAAACAGTATAGAGATTCCTCCCCAAATTAGAAATAAAGTACTATATGACCTACCAATCCCAGTTTTGGGTATTTACCTGAAGGAAATGAAAACACTAACTCAGAAAGGTGTCTGCACCTCATATTTACTGCAGCATTGTTTACAAGAACCAAGACATGGAAATGACTCAAGTGTCCATCAATAGATGGATGAATAAAGAAAATATGGTATACACACACTCTCATATACTCGCACACATATGTATAAATATATATTTTTGCTTATTGACAAAATGTACACTCATTGCTGATAAACTAGATAATGCAGAAAAGAATAAAAAGCAGAAATATTCCTTCCAGATATAGGAGGAAGATGGCAGAGTAGGAGGATCCTGAGCTCATTTTGTCTTCTAGACACAGTGAGATAATAACTACATGTGTGAAACTAACTCCAAAAATGACCTGAAGACTCGCACAACAGTCCTTCCACAGTTCATTACAAAGAGGAGGCCATGTCAAAAACAATAGGAAGTGAAAGGATCAGACCCCACACCAGGCATCCCCCACACTGGGGACCCACACTGGAAAGATGATACCCCATAATATCTGGCTTTGAAAAACAGTGGGACCTAACTTTGGGAGATTTAAAAATCAATGAGGCATAACTCTGGGAACTCTAAAAATCAGTGGGCTTGATGTAGGGAGAGGGCCATAGGAAATTATGTCCCACCCTTAAAGAGCCAGAATACAAAATGACTTGACCCAAGACACAGCACAGAAGTACCAGTTTGAAAAGTACCTGGGATATACATTGAAAAGATTTATTGACTAATCTTAGAAAGTGTGGAGGGACAGGGATCTTCAGGAGATTTCTCTGGACATAAAAGTTCTGGTGAACACCATTTCTTTTGCCCTCTGGATACTTGCAGGAGCCAGTGCCAACACCCTCTCTCCATCTACTTTGCTAATACCACATGCCTCACCCCAGAGTTGCCCTGTGGACTCATGCCATCCAACCCACCTGTGTAGACATACATCCCTCCCAAGTGTCTCTTGCCCCACCACACACTGCTGGCAGTCCCAGCTGAGACCAGCACCACTCCAAAGTGACTCCTGCCCTCGGGAAAGGAGGAAATAATTTCACACATCAGCACATCTACAGTTTCAGCAGCCTGACTTCTTATCTGATTGTACAGGGAACAAGCCCTATCTTTAGGTATTTCTGCAGCTGTGGCAGAGAGGCTAATGGCAGATATCTATGCTGCTAACCTCACCCTCCAGATAGCCTCTGGTGGCCTCAGAGTATCCTCTCAACAGCACAGGGACCAAACCGTTCCCAGTGTACCCATAGCTGGCAAAAAGGATCACTGTAGTTGGTGTGGCTGAAGGTAAAGCCACAACAGCAGAGCACATGCAACCTACCCAGGACACACTCCGGGAGCAGCTGATTTTGGAGACCAGGAGATACTATGCTACAAGGCACAATAGGACCTCTTCTAAACAAAGCCACTACTTTCAAGACCAGGGGATGTGGCTGGCCTAACTAATGCATAGAAAAAACACAGAGAAGTAGACAAAATGAGGAACAGAGGAATATGTTCCAAATGAAAGAACAAAATAACAGTAAAAAACTTAATGAAATGGAGATCAGCAATATGCCTGGTAAAGAATTCAAAGTAATAGTCATAAAAATATTCAGTGGACTGAAAAAAAAAGTAGATGATCCCAGTGAAAAATTCAACAAATAATAGAAAATATTAAAAAGAACCAGTCAGGGGCACCTGGGTGGCTCAGTCGGTAAAGCATCTGACTTTGGCTCAGGTCATGATCTCACATTTCATGAGTTCGAGACCTGCATTGGGTTCTGTGCTGACAGGTCAGAGCCTGGAGCCTGCTTTGGATTCTGTGTCTCCCTCTCTGCCCCTAACCCACTCACACTCTGTCTCTGTCTCTCTCTCAAATAAAATAAAATAAAATAAAATAAAATAAAATAAAATAAAATAAAATGAAATGAAATAAAGTAAACATTAAAAGACATTTTTTTAAAAAAACAGAACCAGTCAGAGCTGAAGAATTCAGTAATTAAAATAAAAAATACAGTAGACAGAATCAAGAGCAGAGTGGAGGCTGCAGAAGAACCGATCAGTGATCTAGAAAACAGAGTAATAGAAAGCAACCAAGAACAAAAAAAAGAGAACAGGTTAAGGGAACATAGTGATATCATCAAAACATATTAACATTTGCATTATAGGGATCCTAAAAGGAGAAAAGAGAAAGAGGGATAAAACTTATTTGAAGAAACAAAGCTGAAAACTTCCTTAACCTGGGGAAACAAATGGACATCAACATCTAGGAATCACAAAGAACCCCTAACAAAATGATCCAAGGAGTTACACACTAAGATATATAATAATTAAAAGGGTATGATGTAATGATAAAGATAGAATTTTAAAAATAACAAGAGAAGCAAAAATAAACTATTGGGACCTCATCAAGATAAAAAGCTCCTGCACAGCAAAGGAAACAATCAATAAAACTAAAAGGCAACCAATGAAATGAGAGAAGATATTTACAAATGACATATTAGATAAAGGGTTAGTATCTAAAATCTATAAAGAACTTACCAAACTCAGCACCCAAAAAACAAATAATCCAGTGAAGAAATGGGCAGAATACATGAATAGGCACTTTTCCAAAGATTTCCAGATGGCTAACAGACATATGAAAAGATGCTCAAAATCACTCATCAACAGAGAAACACAAATCAAAACCATAATAAAATACCATCTCATACCTGTCAGAATGGCTAAAATTAACAACTCAGGAAACAACAGATGTTGGTAAGGATGTGGAGAAATGGGAACGCTTTTGTACTGTTGGCAGGAATGTAAAACTGGTATAGTGTAGCCACTCTGGAAAACAGTATGGAGGCTCCTCAAAAAATTAAAAATAGAACTACCCTACAACCCAGCAATTGCACCACTAGGAATTTAACCAAAGAATACAAAAATGCTAATTCTAAGGGACACGTGCACCCCCAATGTTTATAGCAGTACTATCAACAATAGCCAAATTATGGAAACAGTCAAAATATCCATCAACTGATGAATGTATAAAGAAGATGTGGTGTGTGTGTGTGTATATGTATTCCACGCACACTGGAATACTACTTGGCCAATAAAAAAATGGAATCTTCCCATTTGCAACAACGTGGATGGAACTAGAGAGTATTATGCTAAGTGAAATAAGTCAGAGAAATATTTCATATGATTTCACTCATATGTGGAATTTGAGAAACTTAACAGATGAGCACAGGGGAAGGGAAGGAAAAATAAGTTACAGAGAGGGAGGCAAACCATAAGAGACTCTTAAATACAAAGAACAAATTGAGTGTTTCTGGGGGTGGAAGGGATGGGTTAAATGGTATTGATAACCATTAAGGAGGGCAATTTTCAGGATGAGCAACTGGGTGTCATATATAAGAGATAAATCGCTGGGTTCTACTCCTGAAGCCAAGGCTACACTACATGTAAACTAACTTGAATTTAAATAAAAAAATAAAAGTAGCAAGAGAAAACAGTTATATACAAAGAAACCTCATTAGGCTATTAGCCAACTTTTTCAGCAGACACTTTGCAGGCCAGAAGGAAGTGGCATAATATAGTCGAAGTGCTGAAGGGAAAAAAGCATACAATTGTAAGTATGCACCCAACATAGAAGCACTTAAATACATAAAGAAAATATTAGTAGACATAAGGAAGAAATTGACAACAATACAACAATAGTAGGGGACTTTAACTTACATCAATAGATAGATCTCCCAAACAGAAAATCAATAAGGAAACAGCACATTAGACTGGGTGACCTTAACAGATATATATAGAACATTCCATCCAAAAACAACAGAATGCACATTCTGCTCACATGTTAGGCCACAAAACAAGTCTCAATAAATTTAAGAAGATTAAAATTACACCAAGTATTTTTTCTGATCCCAGTGGTATGAAACAAGTAATCTACTGCCAGAAAAAAATATGGAAAGAACACAAACACATGAAAACTAAATACCATACTACTAAACAATAAATAGGTCAACCAAAAAAATAAAAAAGTAAATAAAAAAAAATACATGAAGACAAATGAAAGTCAAAATGTGACAGTCCAAAATCTTTGGGACACAGCAAAAATAGCTCTAAGCGCAAAGTTTGTAGTGATACAGGTCTACCTCAAGAAATAAGAAAAATCTCAAACAGTCTAAAATTACACCTAAAGGAGCTAGAAAAAGAAGGACGAAGCCTAAAGCCAATAGAAGGGAGGAAATAATGAAGATTGCATGTTTAAAGCAAAAGAGTGAAACTGGACTAATTTATCACACCACACACAAAAATAAACTCAAAATGGATTGAATACCTAAGTGTGAGGGACTCTTGGGTGGCTCAGTTGGTTGCAGGTCTGACTCTAGATGTCAGCTCAGGTCATGATCTCAGTGTTATGGGATCAAGCCCTGAGCTGGGCTCTGTGCTGAGCATGGAGCCTGGTTGAGATTCTCTCTCTTTCCCCTTGTCCCTCCCCTGCTCCTACATGCACCCTCTCTCTCTCTCTCAAAATAAAAATAAAAAATACATATTTTTTAAAAAATAACTAAATGTGAGACCTGAAACTATAAAACTCCTAAAATAAAACATAGGTAGTAATCTCCTGGACCTCAGCCTTAGCAACATATTTATGCATATATCTCCTCAGGTAAGGGAAAAGAAAGCAAAAATAAACTGTTGAAATCAAACCAGACTAACACCATCTCAGACAAATCTGCCATGATGACTGCTCTATGACCTGAAGCCTTCTTAAGCACAGCCTCTCATTCACATTCTTTCCTTTTGTCTAACCACACACATAATAACCCTTAGGTACAATCTTAGGGCCTAAGATAGACTTCCAAGCACATGCTGTTCTTGTAGCTTTATAGAAGGAGCTGACTTTTGCTCAGGCCACTGCCTTCCTTGGGAGAGGGAGGAGGAAGAAGAGGAGAAGAAGAAGAGGAAACAACTAAGCCACAGGTAGTTTCTTACCAGTGCTAGGTACCCCACGTCCAAGAGACTAGAGGTGGGGCCAACGTTGCTTCCATGTGAGAACCATGAGGGGCAACCAGAAGCCACACATAGAGCTCACAATTTACTGTTCACAGAAAAAAAGATAAGTAAATAAATAAGCAAAAAACTATGGCCTTAGTAGATATTGGAGCAGAAGGGACCCTAATTCATGGTAATCCAGAACCTCACTCTAGGACTTTGGCAGATGGTGACAGAGGAAAAACCATTAGCGAAGCACACAGTAGTGTACTTGGGAAAAGATAAAAGCCCACCTTCCTCTAATGAAGTTTTTATTTTCTTAATACTTGAGAATATATTCTCCTGAGAAATATGAGTATTCTCCTGAAAAACATGGGGATCTTTCTGAGAAACATGGGTATTCTCCTGAGAAAAATGTTACAAACCTCTTCAGGAGAATTTCACCTTCGAGTTACGTTCACTAAAGCTATCCTAAGGGGAAATACAATTTGGGATCCTGTGTTACTGCTTCTCTTGCACCAGGCTGTAAACGTAAAGCAATAGCAGTTGCCAAGAGGATTTGGGGTAACAACTGCCACTATGCGGGAATTAGCAAAAAGTACAAATAATCAGGCCAGCACAAAGTTTCTATAATAGCTGTGTATGGCCTGTGAAAAAACTGGACGGCACCTAGAGAATGACCATGTATTTTGGAGAAATGATTAAGCTTGTTCCTGATATACACACTGCTGTCCCTAGTATCACCCAAATCTTTGAACAAATAGTACATGGTGTAGGTTCTTATCATGTGGTTTTGGATTTAGTCAACATTTTCTTTAGTATTCTTTTGCATCCTGAGTCACTAGACCAAGGCATTTTCACTTGCGATGGTTGACAGTGGACATTCCAGGTATTGCCATAAGCTTATTTGGATAGCTCCACTATGTGCCATGATGTGATTGCCCATGATTTGTCTTTATACCCACTCACCACCCATAGTTAAAAGATTTCATTATATTTATGATGTGATGCTAAACTCTGAAGACTTATCTCTGTTATAGTCTTATCTGAATGGCCTCTGCTCTCATTTGAACAAGTTAGGATGGGTCATCAAGCCACAGAAAGTACGAGGCCCTGGGCTAGAAGTAAAGTTTTTAGGGGTTACCTGGTCAGGTAAGACAACTATCACTCTCTGTGATTGACTAGATCCAACAATTTCCTATCCCTAACACAGTGAAGCAACTTCAAGTTCCTAGATCTACTGAGTATTGGAGGCCTTTATCCCACATCTAGCACAATGCCTGCACCCTCTATACCATCTGGCAAAAAGGGGAACTGGCATTGAGTAGAAGTGAAGAAGTAGTAGAAATAGCTGCCTTTGATAAAGCTCAGACATCAGTTGTTTAAGTATAGGCCTTAGAAACGACTTCATCTAGTATCCCCATGAACCTAGATGATACCTAAGTGACACTAGATGGATTGATTTCGACATTATGGCAGGAACAGCATGGAAAGTTAACCTCACTGGGTTTTTGGTCACAATTGGAAGGGAACAGAGATACAATTTTCTACTATTGAACAAATATTAGGCATATTTAAGGACTTTCAACAAGTAGAGCTCTTAATTGCCACTGTTTTGGTAACTGTCCAAACAGGGTTGCCTATAAAGCAATGGATAGATGATATATTCAGAAGACCAGCATCTGCCATAGCACAAGCCCCAACATTGCAAAAATGGCATATTTACTTACAGCCAGGGAGTGTTCTCTCCAATGGTCCACTGGAAGCTGAATTGCATGCTGTCTTGGAGCCAGTAAAATATAAACTCCTTAATTCCCCCCAGAACTTCCTATGGAGACTTCCTCACAAGTGAAGGAATGCACATACCCTGTTCCTGAAGATTCTTGGTATAGAGATGGCTCTAATAAGGCGAATCCTAGTCGCTGGACTGTGGTAGTAATCCAATGTCAGACTGATACTACCTGATTTGAGACTGCAGATGATAAAAGCAGACAGGGGACTGAATTGAGGACTGCATGGATGGTATGAATGTCTAAACTTTGGCCCCTTACCTTCTGCACAGATAGTTGGGCTGTCTATAAGGGTTTGACAACCTGGATGACCCAAAGGGCTTGGGTCAACTGGTGAATTTTACAGAAATCATTATGGAAAGCTGGATTATGGAAACATCTGGGAAAGGACACAGGACCCTGCTGCCCCTCTTACTGTTCTTCATATCTCAGCACATAGACCTATCTCACCCAATGGTAGTACTGAGTGTCATGTACTGATATCCCTGAAGGATAGTGACAGGGGAACACATTTTACTAGACATGAGGCACAGGACAGGGCTTGTGAGTGGGACACACATTGGCATTTTCATTTGCCCTATAATTCATAGGCTACCAGGCTAATTGAAGGGAAAAATGGCCTTCTTAAAGTGCAATTCAGAGCCCTCCCACAGACACCACAGTTTATGGATGGATGAAAGTCTTGCCAGAAGCTATACTCTTATACTTGACTGGGACAGGCTGTGGAACCACCCCTTATGCACAATTAGATACCAAAACCAGTGCACCTATGACTATTGTTGTCCAGAAAACAAAGCCTGAAGTGCTGGTTCCTGAGCTCGTAGCAGGCCAGAGACAAATTCTCAGCCCATCCTCCTGGGGGAGGGGACACTTGGATGGGAGTTGAAATGGCAACCCCCCACCCCAGGATGAATAGGCTATTTCTTGCCAGAGTTTAAGAAATATCCTAGACAGCTAAAATGGTCTCTGTTGACCCTTCTGGAGCCTGGGACAAAACAGCGAATATATACATACTCTGGACAGGTATCTCTATACTCTGAGGTGGTTACCTAATGTAGTGATTTGCACCACCTTTAATTTTATATATATAGGCTAATTCTTTGCTCCCCTCCACCCCAGGAAACATGTCTGTTATACTCCTCTCACTCATGAACCTCAGACCTCTTCTGTCCTCATGACCAAGAGTGAAGCCACTAACATCATCTTAAAAGATGGAGAGGCTCTCCCCAGACAAACTACTAAGCATTTATTCTTTTATCCTTAGGTGAAGGAAAGGTGAAGGAAACCTTTCTCTGCAATGGGCACAGACATATGTGGATGGTCTACAATAAGATTCATGCTAGATATATCATTTGCTCCCTTTTTCAGGTTACCTTACTCCAGGTTACCATGGTGTGTGTCACCCCTACAAGGAAATGATCCTATGCTCACTTTAAGCCAATGGTTATCAAGCTGGTTTAGAACCTGGGGACACAGTGGCAAAAAGTATTCCTCATTTTCTGTTGTGTCATCAGTATAGATCTCTTTTCCCATTACTGTCTGCACTACTGCTGTGGCTTATGCCTTCAACTTAAACACCGTCTGGCAAAAAACCTGCCCCAAAGAGGCCACTCTGATGGCTCAGGGGATATCATGAAAGAGGTGCACGCATGGCATTCTAAGCGCCAGAATTGAGGGGTGTGGTATGTGAAAGAAAATAAAGCCATTTTGCACAAATATTTCCTGATAAGTGCTCTGTGACCTGAATCCTTCTTGAGCACAACCCCCACCATTCTTTTTGTCTGACCATATATGTAATAACCCTTAAGTACACACTTGGGTCATAGTATCATACTCTGGAGATAGGACTACATTTTCTCCCAGGTGGTCTACCGGCACATATTCCCTGGCCTCTAGGGATAGAAAAGTAGTTCTTGTGGTTGGTAGGGTGGCAGAGATCTATTTATCTTGCACCCACCTGGAACCTGTCCATAAGTCCCTTAAATGAGCTATTTCTCATCAAGCTGGACTTGTCAGCCTTTTTCTTTGGTCTTACTGATCCTTTGGCCTTTCAAGGTAATTTTGCAAATACTTTCATGGAACAGGACAACATCAAAATAAAAAGCTTTTGCACAGCAAAGGAAGTCATTGACTAAACAAAAAGGCAACCTAATAAACTGGAGAAGATATGTGCAAATGATATATTCGATAAAGAGTTAATATTCAAACCGTACAGAGAGCTCACACAACTCACACACCAATTTAAAAATGGGCAGAGGTCTGGGGTGCCCAGGTGGCTCAGTTGGTTAAGTGTCCTACTTTGGCTCAGGTCATGATTTTGCAGTTTGTGAATTCAAGCCCCACATTGGGCTCTGTGTTGACAGCTCAGACCCTGGAGCCTGCTTCGAATTCTGTATCTCCCTCTCTCTCTGGCCCTCTCCTGCTTGCACTCTCTCTCTCAAAAATAAATAAACATAAAAAAATTTTTTTTAATGGGCAGAGGACCTGAAAAGACCTGTTTCTGAAGAAGACATACAGATGGCCAACAGACATGAAAAGATGCTCGACGTGACTAATCATCAGGGAAATGCAGAGCAAAATCACAATGAGCTATCACTTTGCACCTATCCAAGTGACTAGTACCAAAAACAAAGAATAACAAGTGTTGGCAAGGATGTGGGGCAAAGGGAACTCTCGGTGGGAATGTACATTGGTGCAGCCACTATGTGACAGTTTGAATTTCCTCAAAAAAGTAAAAGTAGAAATATAATCCAGCAATTCCACTACTGGCTATTTGCCCCCCCCCCACAAAAAAAAAATGAAAACACAAATTTGAAAAGATATATGTACCTTTATGTTTATTGCAGCATTATTTACAATAGCCAAGATATGAAAGCAATCCATGTCTATTGATAGGTGAATGGATAAAGATGTGATGTACACACACACAGGAATATTATCCATAAAAAAAATGAAATCTTGCCATTTGTAACAATTTGGAGGGTATGATGCTAAGTGAAATAAGCCAGAGAAAGACAAATATCATATGATTTCATTATGTGTGGGACAAAAAAAAAAAAAAAAAAAAAAAAAAACACAAATGAAGAAACAACCACAACAAAAAACCCTCAAAATCTTAAATACAGAGAACTGGTAATCACCAGAAAGGAGATGGATTGGGAAGGGGGTGAAAAATAGATAAAGAGGATTAACAAACTGCCAGTTATAAAAGAAACACATCACAAAGATGAAAAGTACAACATAGGGAATATAGTCAATACTACTGTAATAACATGGTATGGTGACAGATGGTAACTACATTTATTGTAGTGAGCACTGAGTAGTTGACCAACATGCTGTATACCTGAAACCAATGTGTTACTATATGTTAATTGTACTTCAATAAAAACATATATTACTTTCAAGCTAATTTCCTCCAAATACAGATTTTCCTTGACTTACAATGGGGTTACATCTTGATAAAATATTTTCAATTTATGGCGGGTTTAAGTTAAAAAAATGTGTTGAATACACCCAACATACCAAACATTATAGCTTAGTCTGACTTAGTTGTGCTCAGAACACTTACACCGGCCCACAACTGTGGGCCACACCCATCTAATACACAGCTTATTTTAGAATAGTGTTGAGTATCTCATGTAATTTATTGGGTGCTATGCTAAAAGTGAAAAACAGAATGTCTCATGGGTACAGAATGGTTTTAAGTGTATCAAGTGTTTACCCTTGTGATTACAGGGCTAACTGGGAGCTATGGCTCACTGCCACTCCCCAGCATCACAAGAGAGTATCATACTGCATACAGCTAACCTGTGAAAAGATCAAAATTCCAAGTAACATTTCTACAGAATGTGTCTTGCTTTCACACTATAGTAAAGTCAAGAAAAATCATAAGCCAAACCATTATAAGTTGGGGGCTATCTGGGGCTATCTGTAGTTGTTAATACTTCCAAGTATTTTTTTCTAATTTTTTACACATTTTTAAACAAAATTGGAATAATTTTATACACATACACACATATGTAAAAACTTCACTGTGCTCTTAGAATATCTTAACATTATACCATGAACATTTTAACATGTCATTAAATATGTCCGGAAAAATTATTTTTAAAAATTTCAATATTAAATAGAATTACAGAACTCAAAACAGAATTATGTGTGAAGAA
The DNA here is from genome assembly GCF_028018385.1 of Neofelis nebulosa. NCBI lineage: Eukaryota > Metazoa > Chordata > Mammalia > Carnivora > Felidae > Neofelis > Neofelis nebulosa. The sequence goes on along the minus strand of NC_080787.1, from coordinate 54,363,843 downwards.
GCCTCAATCCATCTTGACCCACCCAGCCATCCACCACCATTCTCACCACTGCCACCACCATCTGGACCATTATCATCACTGTTAACTGCTCTCATCAGCACCAGGACACTCTCTGGCCTATAGAGTAACCACTACATTAAGTTATTGTTTATCTTTCCAGCTGAAAACACTATTTTTAATGGCTGCATGATATTCCAACCTGAAGAGATACAAGATCTACATTCTTTTACTTTTGGACGTATGGGAATGTTTCTAATTTCTTTTTTTTACCACTGTAACTAGTATTTACAACAGTTTTTCACAGTATTTCCATGATGTGGAAGAATCCAGCACCAAAAAGATATATTTTGTTCATTAATTTGTACTTCTGTGTTTTACCAAAATCGTGAAGCCAAAGTGTCCCTTAGAATTAGTCAAATTTAGTTCAGTCCTCTTACTTAACAGACGTAGGAAAGTGAAACAGAGTGTGTGACTTGCCCAAAGACACAAGCTAGTTAGCAGGAGGACAGGGATGGAGAACAGGACAGTTCACCATCTGCCCCAGCATTGCTCTGCACCCCAGGACTGATTATCTGGCTGGTATAACTGACTAGAGTAGTAGGCCCTCTCCCATTGGTCAGCCCCATATAACCCTCTTCAGTCTGCACCTTCCCAGAAAGAAAGAAGAATTTTTAAATGAAAAGTGGCTTCATTTCTCTGCTAGAGCATCCTGGTTGAACCATCTCTAGGTTAAACATCAGGTACATAAATAAGAAAAAAAAAGTGAAAACAGAGAAACTAAGGGGGGTGATTCCAAAGCTTCAGTATTTCTTCCAAATCATGCAGCAGAATCTAGCCAGCTGCCAAGCCAAGAGACCATCTGTGAAACTAGATTCCACCCAAGTCCTTGGATATCCTCCCTTTCCTTGTTCTTTTCTCTTAAGGCAATATGTAAATTTCCCTGGAATTTAGAAGTGTTTAGCTCAGCAATGGGCATCTAAGCATTTTTCCCAAGATAATATACAGATAAGTGCACAGTATTATGTAAAATGGTTTTTTATTACAGCCTTAGTTATTATAATGAAAACTGGACAATAACCTAAATTATATTTCCTCAGTATGTATCTTATTTGCTTCCACAGGTTCTCCTAGCCTTACCTGTCTTTTCTAAATGTTTTTTATTATTTATTTTTGAGAAAGAGAGAAAGAGAGAGAGAGAGAGAGAGAGAGAGAGAGAGAGCGCGAATGGAGGAGTGGGGAGGGGGCAGGGGATCTGAAGCAGGTTCTGTGCTGACAGCAGAGAGCCGATATGGGGCTCAAATTCACAAATCATAAGATCATGAGCTGAGCGGAAGCAGAGATGCTTAACCTACTGAGCCACCCAGGCACCCAACCTTACCTGTCTTTTAGACCTGGTTCACATTGCTTTCTTTACTTTAGCTATTGTTAAGGCTGACCTACTCTATATAGACCATAAAAGTCCACCTGCTGAGGCCAGTCAGCCACACTTATAGTCTCTGGCTCTCTCTGACCCCTCAAATGGAGAACTGCACTGCAGAACAGATCTGGTTTGTCAAGTGGCTGCCAAAGATGCTGACTGATGAGAAGGAATGTGAGGGAGTAAACGTCCTTGTGAGGAAAACTTTGACCATCGGAAAAGAGGAGAAGGGGAGCTGGCAGACAAATTCCTTCTCCTTTCCTCCCTTCAAAGACTGTTCTGAGGTGTGACTTTATATAGTTTTTCTGGGTATATGCTGCTTGATCAGGCAAGTGTACCTGCGAAGGAACAGGTTTTACTTCTTATGGTCTCATCATGAAGCAAACGACATCATGTGGCATTGTTTCCCATCCTTCACTACTTCATACATCTTTTCCTTCACTCTTGCTGCCTTCGGATTGCACCTTCCAAATGAAACATAAACATTTATTGCTTGTCTTGAGTTCTGTTTCATAGGGAACCTGGGCTAAGGCAGGTTTTTGTTTTGTTTATAATGTTTATTTATTTTTGAGAGAGGGAGAGAGAGAGAGAAAATATATGAGTGGGGGAGGGGTAAAGAGAGGGAGGGAGACAAGGACCTGAAGCAGGCTCTGCACTGAGACCAGAGAGCCCAATGTGGGGCTTGAATTCACCAACTGTAAGATCATGAGCTGAGCTGAAGTCAGATGCTTAGCCAACTGAGCCACCCAGGTGCCCCAGGAAGATTGGTTTTAAAAACTGGTCTTAAAATTGGAAGTTGTCAACAGTAGCAGCTCAAAATGGTGATGTACCCTATATTTGATAATTTGGAAAGAACTCTGAGTCATATTTTTGAAGGAAAGTTAACCCTGATTGTTTCTAGATAGTAAGATTTTGGACATTTCTTATTCTTTTTTTAACCATTATAAATTTATTGTTACAGTTTTTAAAACAAGTATATATTTAACTTCTAAACAGAATAATTTTTGACAGTGCAATTTTTACACTAAATTGTTGACAAAATTCTCAACACTATATAATTTCTTCTAATGAATAAATTTTAAGTATAAATGTTTTATCAATGCCAAGTCTACATAGAAGTAATTTTTATGTATATAAATAGATACATAATATATAAAGTACCTAACCATTTTTGAATAGAACTTTTATCAAATCAATTTGTTTTTTAATTAGGCTGTCTACTGATAAATCACTTTACTCAGCATCCAGTTTCAGAAATGCCATTTAATAATTGTCTATTTACAAAGAACAACAGTCCTTTTATGACACTCAAGATTTTTGGCTTTTAGCCTTGTAGACACAGTTCGCTGTACTATTTATAACTGTCCACACAAATTGGTCATAAAAGGATGGTATTTGGGGTGAGTTCAGTCAGTTCCCTGCAGAATTCAATAATAAACCTGTTGCTAAACTTAGAAATGCTATTTTTATTATTTATAAGTGGTTTTTTATTCCATTTATGGCATATCAGCTGATTTAAATAAGCAACTTATATCTGAATAAGGATTTCAGCCAAGTGTGCAACCTAAATGGAAAAATTTGAAGCCAAATAAAAATATACTATAAAAAAGTAAAGATGGTACCAAATTTTAGATCCAAATAAATTAGGAAATAGATCAGCCAATGGTTTATGATTCTAAATTCAGATATGATATCAATATACAGAGATAGTAGGACAAAGGTGAGTTACAGAAAGAACCTTCATCAACTACGAAATATTACTTTTGGTGGAGAAGAGAAAGATGAAGATTAAAAGCAATGGCTAAGTCAAAAGACATCAATTTCTAACACACATGTCCCATGCCTGGTGAGATATGTAATTAAAAAGGTGTGTGGATAACACTATGAAACAAGAGTAAAGAAAACCATCATTATTTTAAGCCTATCGCAATGAAGTAACTGGTGCACCCTCATTCTCCTTCTAACTGTATTCTGGAGTTACTTGCCCACTCTTCTTGTGGTATCTAAAGTTCTGGAAATATCAGTCCTCCTAGAGCTCCCTTTCTAGTGAGGGAGTAGACATGGGTCAAATCATCACCAAGTACATAATTATAAACTCTGGTAAGTGTTGTGAAGAAATATTTCAAAAAGCGAATAGAGCATATAATGAAGATAATGATCTATTGTGGCAGAACTGAAGGCATGTTCCAAGAAAGGCTTCCTTGAGCAAGAAACTAACATTCATGCCGATATCCTAAGGAGTTTTCCAGGCAAAAAGGAGTGTGCCAGGCAGAAGGAAGAGGTTGTGTCAATTCACAATGCATTCAGTGAATGAAAACATTTTGGTGTGGGAGCTAAATAAATTTGGAAAGTTGGAGTGCCTAAATTCTACAAATTCTGGTCAGAACATGTAAGGACAAAGCCATTCGCCACCCTCCCCACTTTCTCTAGTATTTCAGTTCTGGAGCTGTCCCTTGCAACATGCTCCAGTGTTTTCCCTTCCAAGAGTCCCACCTAGGAGGCTTTACATAAGCAGAACCTGCAGTGTGGTTGTGACCACGAAATGGTCATAGGGTGACCACAAAATGAACTTACTTCTGGTATAGTACATTGTATGCAACTTTCTAGATTATAAAGTGCAATCAGCAAGGATCCTATCAGCAAAGGATGGTGCAGCATGCCAGGCTGGCAAGAGTGAAGAGCTATTTCCATGTGCAGGCCCCGAGACAGCTGGGAAAACAGCAGTTTCTAGAATCTGAATAGATAAACTGTACCTGACAAAAGATATTTCCTTTGACAAAGGTATCCTGTGGCGATCCTTCAGATAGGCTAGTGGAAGAAGAAGGTGTCCAGCCTTTCTCATTTCCCACCCTCTGATCCCTTGTCACTGCTGTGAAGCCACACACTTGTCATCCTCCCAAGACTTAGAACAGAAGGGAGAATGGAGGATGGACAAACCAGGTGACCTTGTCAGAGAGGGTTAAAGCATAGTGCTCAGTTTCAAATCTTAGGGGAGCCACTTAGAAATTGTGTGACCTTAGGAATGGTAACCCTTCTCCAAATGCCTCAATTTCCTCACCTTTAAAATGGAAGTGATGACAATTACACATTGATTCACTTTAAAGATTCATAAAGTGTTCAGATGAGTGCCTGACACGTAATCAGTGCTTATAAATGTTCTTAACATACTCATTTATGGAAGAAACTGAAGTTCAGGCAAGGTGAGTGACTTACTCAAGCTCCCATTGTCAGAAGGGACACAAAGCTTGAATCCAGGATTTGTTGTTCTTGTCTTGACACTCTGATCTCGCCCTTCACCAGTCTCTTCTCCAGAACTGACAAAAGAATTACCCAATTCACTAAAATTTAGTTCAGTAAGCATATTCTGAATCTTGTCTGTGTCAATTTTTAGAATATTTACATTCCCTCCACATACTTTATTGAGATATAATTAACATATAACTATGTAATTTTAAGGCACAAAATGTGTCAATTTGATGCAATTATTTATTGCAATGTGATTACCACTATAGTTTTAAGTAACATCTTTGTCACTCTTTACCACTTCTTTGTTGGAGTGACAACATTTAAGACCTACTCTCTTATCAACTTCTAAGCACACTTTTTAAAAATTCATTAGCAGAGGACAGGGAAATGTTTCTCACATTCTCTATAACTTAATGTAAACAGGAAATTGTACCTTCCAGATACCTTGTAATTGTAGATCCTATCACAGTAAACATGAGGTTGACAATAACAGGGTCTTTTTAGACTTCTCAATGGAGACTCTCAGAAGTGCAATCAATTTAGGAGCCTCCATGGAGCTCACTTACCTATAGAACTGAGATAATTGTACATCATATTTCACTAATTGAAATGCCTCAGAAGAGTTAAAAGTTCAAATAATTGGAGTGGGTAGAACCAACCATCCTCCCAGTCTTAAGAAAAATTCTCCAAGAAGTTTCTGATCTGAGACAAGTATCCACAAGCCAACTACTGGGAACCCCCAGGCGTGCTCTAGTCAGTTCCACCAGAAGGCCAGGGCACTCCTGCATGGGGTATAAGGGACCACAACAAAAATTATATGTCAACAAAGTAACCAACCTAGAATAAATGGATGAATTTCTAGAAACACAATCTTCCAAAGTGAATCAGGAGGTGCTTGGGTGGCTAAGTTGGTTAAGTGTCTGACTTCTGCCCAGGTCATGGTCTTACAGTTCATGAGTTTGAGTCTGCATCAGGCTCTGTGCTGACAGCTCAGAGCCAGGAGCCTGCTTCAGATTGTGTCTCCCTCTCCCTCTCCCCAACTTGTGTGCACATGCACTCTCAAAAATAAATCAATAAAATTTTTTTTAAAAGTGAATCAGAAAGAAATAGAAGATCTGAACAGACCAATTACCAGTAACAAAATTGAATCAGTAATCAAAAAACTCCCAATAAGCAAAAGGCCAGGATCAGATTGATTCACAGGTGAATCCTACCAACATTTAAAGAAGAATTAATACCTATTCTTTTTAAACTATTCCCAAAAAAACAGAAGAGGAAGTAAAACTTTCAAATTCATTTGAGAAGGCCTGCATTATTCTGATATTAAAACCAAAGACACTAAAAAAAAGAAAGAAAACTACAGGCCCAATATCCCTGATGAACAAAGATGCAAAGATCCTCAATAAAATGTTACCAAACTGCATTCAACAATACATTAAAAGGATCATTCACCACGATCAAGTGGGATTTATTTCAAGGAAGCAAGGATGGTTTAATATTCACAACTCAATCAACACACATTAACAAAAAGTAAAAATCATATAATCATCTCCATAGATGCAAAAAAAGCATTTGACAAAATTCAACATTTTTCACGAGAGAAACTTTTGAAGTGTTTAAAGGGAACACACTTCAACATAATAAGGATGATATATCAAGACCCACAGCTAGCATCATACTCATTTGTGTAAAAATGGGAGTTTTCCCTCTAAGGTCAGGAATAAGACAAGGATGTTCACTGTCACCACTTACTTTCAACACAGTACTGGAAGTCCTTGCCACAGCAATCAGACAAGAAAAAGAAACAAGAGGTATCCATATTGGTACCAGAGAAGTAAAACTCTATTTGCAGATAACATGATACTGTATATGGAAGACCCTAAAGACTTCACCAGAAAACCATTAAAAATGATAAATGATTTTTATCAGGATACAAATTTATCAGGATATAAATATTTTTATCAGGATACAAAATTAATATACAGAAATCTGTTGCATTTCTATACACAAAGAGCAAAGTAGCAGAAAGAGAAGTTAAGGGAAAAAACTCCATCTACAATTACACCAAAAATAATAAAATACTTAGGAATAAATTTAACTAAGGAAGTGAAAGACCTGTACTCTGAAAACTATAAAACATTGAAGGAAATGGAAGATAACACAAACAAATGGAGTGATTTTCCATGCCTATGGATTGGAAGAGTCACTATTGTTAAAATGTCCATACTAAAAGCCAAAATGTCCATCAACTGATGAATGGACATATGTGTGTGTGTATATATAAGTACACAACAGAAAATTATTCAGCCGTAAAAAGAATGAAATCTTGCTATTTGCAACAATGTGGGTGGAGCTACAGTGTATTATGCAAATTGAAATAAGTCAGAGAAAGACAAGTATCATATGATTTCACTCATGTGGAATTTAAAGAACAAAACAGAGGAACATGGGGTTGGGGGAGGCAAGAGAGTCAAAGCAGGAAACATAATTTTTTTTATTAATTTTATTTTTTTAATTTACACCCAAATTAGTTACCATATAGTGCAACAATGATTTCAGGAGTAGATTCCTTAATGCCCCTTACCCATTTAGCCCATCCCCCCTCCCACAACCCTTCCATTAACCCTGTTTTTTCTCTATATTTAAGAGTCTCTTATGTTTTGTCCCCCTCCCTGTTTTTATATTATTTTTGCTTCCCTTATGTTCATCTGTTCTGTGTCTTAAATTCCCCATATGAGTGAAGTCATATGACTTCAGCCCTCAGCTGAGGGCCACTGGAGGGGAGGTAGGCAGGGGGATGGAATAATAAGTGATGGGCATTACAGAGGGCCCTGGTTGTGATAAGCACTGGGTGTTTCATGTATGCGGTGAATCAGTAAATTCTACACCTGAAACCAGTATTACACTGTATATTAACTGGAATTTAAATAAAAAATTGAAAAAATTACAATATCCATACTACCCAAGGCAATCTACAGATTCAATGCAATCTCTGTCAAAATACCAATAGTACTTTTTCACATAATTAGGACAAATATTACTAACATTTATATGGAACCACAAAGATCCCAAATAACCAAAACAATCTTGAGAAAGAAAAACGGAGTTGGAGGCATCACAATCCCAGACTCCAAGATGTACTACAAAGCTATAGTAATCAAAATAGTATGGGACTAGCACAAAAGCAGATACATAGATTAGAACAGAAGACAGAGCCCCCAAATAAGCCCAAGTGTAAATGGTCAATTAATCTATGACAAAGGAGGCAAGAATATACTGTAGGCAAAAGACAGTCTCCTCAATAAATTGAGTTAGGAAAATTGGACAGCCACATGCAAAAGAATAAAACTAGACCACTTTATTACATCACATGCAGACAGAAATGTGTGTGTGTGTGTGTGTGTGTGTATAATCAGACAAGATACACTTTAAAAACGAAAACTATAACAAGAGATAAAGAAGGGCATATATAATGATAAAGGGATCAATCCAACAAGAATATTGTAAATATTGTAACAATTGTAAATATCTATGCACCAAACATTGGAGCACCTAAATACATAAAGCAAATATTAACAGATACAAAGGGAGAAATTGACAGTAATATAATAATTGTAGGGGAAATTAACACCTCATTTATATCAATGGATAGATTATCTAGGCAGAAAATCAATAAGGAGACAATGTTTTTGAACAACACAACAGTCTAGGTGGACTTCACAGATATATACAGAACAGTCTATTCAAAAACAGAATACATATCCTTTTCAAGTACACATGAAAAACTCTCAGGATTGATCACATTAGGCTGCAACAAGTCTCAATATATTGAAGAAGACTGAAATGGTACCATGCATCTTTTCCAACCACAATGGGTGAATGAAATGAATGAAAATGAAACTAGAAATCTAAAACAAGGAAAAAATTGGAAAACACACAAACACATGGAGGATAAACAACATACCACTAAGCAACCAATGGGTCAACATTAAAATCAAATAAGAAATCAAAAAATACATGGAGACAAATGAAAATGAAACACAGTGGTCCCTAATCTTTTGGATACAGCAAAAGTAGTTCTAACAGGGAAATTTACAGTGATAGAGGTCTAACTCAAAAAAACAAGAAAAAGCTCATATAAATAATCTAACCTCACACTTAAAGCAACTAGAAAAAGAGAAACAAAGCCCGAAGTGAGTAAAAGGAAAAATAATGAAGAGCAGAGCAGAAAAAAATGACATAGACACTAAAAAATAAAATCAATAGAGAAGATCAATGAAACCAGGATCTGATTCTTTGAAGAGATAAACAAATTGATAAAACTTTGGCCGGATTCATCAAGAAAAAAGAGAGAGATAACAAAAATAAATAAAATCAGAAATGAAAGAAGGAGAAATAACAACTGACACCACAGAGACACAGGATTACAAGAGAATATTATGAAAAATGGCATGCCAGCGAGTTGGAAAACATAGAAGAAATTGATAAATTTACAGAAACCTGTAATCTTCCAAAACTGAATCAGAAAGAAATAGAAAATCTAAACAGATTTATTTATTATTTATTTATTATTATTATTAAACTGAATCAGAAAGAAATAGAAAATCTAAACAGATTTATTACTAATTAATTAAATCGGTAATCAAAAACCTACCAAAAAAACAAAAGTCCAGGTCTAGATGGACTCACAGGTGACTTCTACCAAATATTTTAAAAAGAGTTGGGGCGCCTAGGTGGCTCAATTGGTTGAGTGTCTGACTTCGGCTCAGGTCATGATCTCACAACTCGTGAGTTGGAACCCCGCATCAGGCTCTGTGCTGACAGCTCAGAGCCTGGAGCCTGCTTCTGCTTCTGTGTCTCCCCCTCTCTCTCTGCCCCTAACCCACTCGCATTCTGTCTCTGTCTCTCTCAAAAATAAATAAACATTAAAAAAAAAAAGAGTCAACACCTATACTTCTCAAAATATTCCAAAAAAATAGAAGAGATAGGTACTAAGGAGGGCACTTGTGATGAGCACTGGCGTGTTGTATGTAAGTGATGAATCACTAAACTCTACACTTGAAACTAATATTACACTGTATTTTAACTAACTGGAATTTAAATAAAAATTTTGAGGAAAAAAAAGGGAAGTAAAGTTTCCAACTACATTCTATCAGGCCAGCATTACCCTGATATCAAAATCAGACAAAGACACTATAGAAAAAAGGAAACTACAGATGATCCACAATGAACATGGATGTTAAAATCTTTAACAAAATGCTAACATACTGCATTCAGCAATACATTAAAAGAATCATATATGTGATCAAGTGGGATTTATTCCAGAGATTCAAGGATGGTTCAATATTCACAAATAAATCAAAGTGAAACATAAATCAAGAAAACCAAGATAAAATTATATGATCATCTCAATAGATGCAGAAAAAGCCTTTGACAAAATTCAACATTCATTTGTGATAAAAACTGAACAAAGTGGGTTTACAGGAAACATACTTCAATACAAAATAAAGGCCACATATGACAAACCCACAGATAACATCATACTCAATTGTGAAAAACTGAAAGCTTTTCAATAAAAATTGGTAAGGAAGGAGTAAAACTATTACTCTTTGTAGATCACATGATACTATGCATAGAAAACCCTAAAGATTCCACTAAAGAACTATTCAAAGCAATAAATGAATTCAGTCAAGTTGCAGGATACAAAATTAATACACATAAATTGGTTGTGTTTTTATACACAACAATTAGCAGAAAGAGAAATTAGGAAAACTTTTACATTTACATCAAAAACAATAAAATACCTAGGAATACATTTAACTAGGAAAGTGAAAGACCTGTATTCAGAACTATAAAACACTGATGAAAGAAGCTGAAGAAGACACAAACAATGGAAAGATATACCATGCTTATGGATTAAAAGAATATTGTTAAAATGTTCATACTATCCAAAGCAATCTACACATTCAGTTCAGTCTCTATCAAAGTACCAACAGCATTTTTCACAGAACTAGAACAAATACTACTAAAATCTATATGGAACCACAAAAGACCCTGAATAGTCAAAGCAATTTTGAGAAAGAAGAACAAAGCTGAAGGTATCACAATTCCAGACTTCAAGATACAAAGCTATAGTTATCAAAATAGTATTATACTGGCACAAAAATACACAAATATATCAGTGTAACAGAAGAGAAAGGCCAGAAATAAACCTGAACTTATATGTCAATTAATCTATGATAGAGACAAGACTATAAAGGAAAAGACAGTCTCTTCAAATCAGTGGTACTGTGAAAACTGCAGAGCTACCTGCAAAAGGATGAAACTGGACCACTTTCTTACACAACAACAAAAATAAACTCCAAATGGATTAAACACCTGTGAGACCTGAAACCATAAAACTCCTAGAAAATAACAGGGAGTTATCTCTCTGATATTGGCTGTAGCAACATTTTTCTAGATATATCTCCTAAGGCAAGGGAAACAAAAGCAAAATAGATTATTGGGATTACACCAAAATAAAAAGCTTCTGAAGAGTGAAGGAAACCATTAACAAAATTAAAAGGCAATCTACTGCATGGGAGAAGACATTTACAAATGATATATCCAATAAGGAGTTAATATCCAAAACATATAAAGAACCTATATATCTTACACACACACACACCCTACAAATGATCCAATTAAAAATGGGCACAGGACTTGAATAGACATTTTTCCAAAGAAGGCATACAGATGGACAACAGACACACAAAAACAGACTCAACATCATTAAGCATTAGGGAAATACAAATCAGTACAAAATGAGATATGACCTTATGCCTATCGGAATAGCTAGAATCAAAAAGACTAGAAATATTGGTGAGGATGTGGGAAAATGGCACCCTCATGCATTGTTGGTGGGAATACAAACTGGTGCAGCCACTGTGGAAAACACTATGGGGGTCCTCAAAAAATTAAAGATAAAAATACGATATGTTCCACTAATTCCACTGGGTATTTGCTCCCCCCTCCAAAAATGAAAACACTAATTCAAAAAGATATATGCGTTCCTATGTTTATTTCAGCATTATTTACAATAGTCAAGAGATGGAAGCAAGCCAAATGCCCGTTGATAGATGAATAGATTAAAAAAAAGGGTATGTATAACCAATGAGATAGTAGTCATAAAAAAGGATGAAATATTGCCATTTGAGACAACATGGGTGGACCTAGAGGGTATTATTCTAAATGAAACAAGTCAGAGAAAGACAAATATCATGATTTCACTTACATGTGGAAAATAAAAAGCAAAACAAATGAATAAGCAAATGAACAGAAAGTAGAATCAGACCTGTAAATGTAAAGATGGTTGCCTGGCTGGGGTGGGAGTGAAGATAAGCAAAATGGGTAAAAGGGAGTGGTAAGTACAGAATTTGAGTTAGGGAATAAGTCACAGGAATAAAAGATACGTATAAGGAATACACTCAATGGTATTGTAATAGTGTTGTATGATAACAGATGGTAGCTATACCTGTAACATATAAACTTGTTGAATCACTATGTTATACACTTGAAACTTAGGTATCAATTATGGTGTGTCAACTATATTCAAATTTTTTAAAATTAAGAATAGAAATAACATGATCCAGTAAGTCTACTACTGGATATTTCACAAAGCAAACAAAAACATTAATTTGAAAACATACATCCACTCTTATGTTTAATGCAGCATTATTAACAATAGCTAAGTAATGGAAGCAACCTAAGTCCATTGATAGATAAATGGATAAAGATGATGTAGGGTATATAAATACAATGGAATATTACTCAGCTATAAAAAAAGGATGATATCTTGCCATTTGTGACAACATGGATGGACCTGGAGGGCATTATGCTAAGTGAAATAAGTCCAACAGTAAAATAACAAATACCATATGATTTCACTTATAAGTGGAACCTAAGAAACAAAACAAATGGAGAGACAACAAACCAGAAATAACAGAGAGCAAACTGGTTGTTGCCAGAGAGGAGGAAGCTGGGGGGGTAGGAGTGAAACAGGTGAAAGGTATTAAGAGGCACAAACTCCCAATTATAAAATAAATAAGTTACAGAATAAAAAATACACGTAATATAGTTGATAATATTGTAATGATGTTGTATGGTGACAGAATGTAACTACACTTATCATGGTGAGCACAGCATAATGTATAGAACTGTTGAATCACTATGTCAGACACCTGAAACTAATATAACGTTGTAGGACAACTATACTTCAACTTAAAAAGGAATGAAAACTAAAACCCTTAGAAGAAAACATAAAGGTAATTCTTCATGGCTTTGAATTTGGCAAATGATTCTTACATTTGACACCAAAAGCACAAGCAATCAAAGAAATAGGTATGTTGGACTTTATCAAAATTAAAAGCTTTTGTGCTTCAAAGGATGGCATCAAGAAAGTGAAAAGACAACCCATAGAATGGGAGAAAGTATTTGGCATTTCTCCCATAGAATGGGAGAAGGTATTGGCATTCACATATCTGAAAAGGGATTTGTATCTGGAATATGTAAAGAACTCTTACAACCCAATAATAAAAAATAAATAAATACCCGAATTAAAAACGGACACAAGATCTTGCATTAGTCATCTCCAGCTGCCATAACAATATCAGAGACTGGGAAGTTTAAATAGCAGGTATTTATTTCTCATATTTCTGAAGGCTGGAAAGTCCAAGATCAAGATGATAGCAGATTCAGTTCCTGATGCAGGCCTTCTTCCTTAGCCAGTAGACAGCAGCCTTCTCACTCTGTCCTTATGGAGAGAGAGAGAGAGAGAGAGAGAAAGCTAGACTTTCTTCTTTTTTTATTTGTTTGCACTCATTTTAATCTTTCTTAGTGTTTGTAAATTATAATCTATAAAACGTAATATTTATCTATTGGATAGTTTGCTGTATGATATCTAGCAAGTCTCTTAACCTCTCTGTCTCTGTGTACTCTGTGTGTGTACTCTTTTATGTATGTATGTATGTACATATGTATGTATGTATGTATTTTTAATTTACATCCAAGTTAGCATATAGTGCAATGATGATTTCAGGAATAGAATCCAGTGATTCATCGCCTACATATAACACCCCGCACTCATCCCAACAAGTGCCCGTCTTATTGCCCCTTATCCATTTAGCCCACCCCCCCCAACCAAAACCCCTCCAGCAACTCTCAGTGTGTACTCTGTATTTAAGAGTCTCTTATGTTTTCCCCCTGCCTGTTTTTATATTATTTTTGCTTCCTTTCCCTTACGTTCATCTGTTTTGTAACTTAAATTCCACATCTGTGTGAACTCATATATTTGTCTTTCTATGACTAATTACGCTTAGAATACCCTCTAGTTCCATCCACGTTGTTGCAAATGGCAAGATTTCATGATTTTTCATTGCCGAGTAATATTCCACTGTATATACATACCATATATACATACCACATCTCCTTTATCCATTCATCAGTCGATGGGCGTTTGCGCTCTTTCCATATTTTGGCTATTGTCGATAGTACTACTATAAATATTGGGATGCATGTGCCCCTTCGAAACAGCATACCTGTATTCTTTGGCTAAACTTCTATTAGTGCAATTACTATGTCATAGGTTAGTTCTGTTTTTAATTTTTGAAGAACCTCCATGCTGTTTTCCAGAGTGGCTGCACCTGTTTGCATTCCTACCATCAAGGCAAAGGGGTTCCTCTTTCTCCACATCCTCGCCAACATCTGTTGTTCCCAGAGTTGTTAATTTTATCCATTCTGACAGGTATGAGGTGATATCTCATTGTGGTTTTGATTTGTATTTCCCTGATGATGAATGATGTTGATCATTTTTTCATGTGTCTGTTAGCCATTTGGATGTCTTCTTTGGAAAAGTGTCTATTCATGTATTTTGCCCATTTCTTCACTGGATTGTTTTTTGGGTGTTGAGTTTGATCAGTTCTTTATAGATTTTGGATATGAACCATTTATTAGATATGTGATTTTAAAATATCTTCTCCCATTCTCTCAGTTGTCTTTTAGTTTTGCTGATTGTTTCCTTTGCTGTGCAGAAGTTTTTTATCTTGATGATGTCCCAATAGATCATTTTTCTTCTTCTTTTAATAAGAATGCTAAAATGGGACCCCACCATCATGACCTTATTTAAACCTAGTTACTTCCCAAAGGTCCTACCTCCAAATACCATTACACTCAGTGTTAGGGCTCCAACATATAAAATTTGGCAAGGAAACACATTTAGTCCATAAAAGATCTCAATAGACATTTAAAAAAAAAATGCAGATGGAAAATAAGCCCATGAAGAGATTCTTGAAATCATTAGGGATATGCAAATCAAAACCATAATGAAATGCCACTTCATACCCATCAGATGGCTAGAATCAGTCAGATAATAACAAGTGTTGACAAGGATGTGAAGGAATCAGAACCTTCCTACCCCTGCTGGTGGGAATGTAAAATAGTGCAGCCACTTTGGAGAACAGCCCAGCAGTTCTGCAAATGATTAAACATAGATTTACCACACGATCCAGAAATTCTACCTCTAGGTAAATAGTGAGAAAAATGAAAACATATGTCCACAAAGAAATTTGTTAATGAATATTTATTGCAGCATTATTGCAATATCCAAGAGATAGAAATAACTCAAATGTCTATCAATGGGCAAATGGATAAAGAAAACATGATATATTCATTCAATGAAATGTATAGAATATCATTTAGCTATAAAAAGGAATGAAGTGTTAATACATGTTACAACATAGATGAGTCTTGAAAACATTATGCTGAGTGAAATAAGGCAGTCACACACACACACACACACACACACACACACACACACACACACACACACACACCTACTCACTATATAATTTCATTCATATGGAAGTCCAGAATAAAGAAATCTATAAATCTATACTGTAAAGTAGATTAGTGGTTGCCTAAGGCTGGGGAGAAGGAAATGGGAGATAGCGGTGATAGCTAAAGACTATGGAGTTTCTAAAAAACAACAAAAAAGAGTATGGAGTTTCTTTTTGAGGTGATGAAAACGTTTTAAAATTGACTCTACTGATCTTTGCAGGTAGCTGTGAATATACTAAAAATCATTAAATTTCACATTTTAAATGGATTAAGTGGGTAAGTTGTACAGTATGTTAACTATATCTCAATAAAGCTTTTTAAAACCTTATACAGTAATTTTGTTTTGAATATGATAATTGCAGTATCTGATGCCTTTGGGGTTTCTTTCTTCATTCATGAGGGTATGTTTTCCTGTCTGTCAGTCTTCATTCATTGGCTCCTATTTGATTTTTATCCCTAGAAATTCTGGGCCATTAAATGAGGTTTGCTTTCTTCCAGAGATGATTGGCATTTGTTTCTGCCAGTAATGCAAGGATACTGTTAACCTGGGACCAGTTTTGGTCCCTTTAGGATCTCTGACTTCATCCAGGAGTCTCAAGTATATCTCCCCCATTCTATGCAGCCCAAGATTTTGTTTGGTGTCAGTGCTGATGTTAGTACTTAACGCAGCCTCACTTCATGTGTCTGCCTACAATTCACCTCTCACAAATTTGTTTCTTTGGGTTGGGTTTGTGAGAGATTTCTCTGACCTCCTGAGGAGCCCAGAAGTGCAATAAGAATTGTTTTTACAGTAGTGGTCTTTGTAGAATGTAGATGACCATACAGCCCAAAATGGAAGTCTCTCAGGCAGGTTTTATTTTTTTTTATCATGAATGTTCACAGAAAATTTGCTTCATTGAATATGATTAATTCCTCCTTTTTTTTTCTAGATCTTATGGGAATATTGGGTATTCTAGACTGGTCTTCCCCCAAAAGGAAGGCGTTAAGGCATTTAACTAACAGATGCTATATGACATATACAGCAAACATAAAGTATGTATACCCAAACCAAGGTACTTGGCCTGAGCTATCTGCAGAACTTTTTAAAAATATAAATACTAGGGTTCCACTCATGGTAAGTCTGTTTCTATCAGTTCACCAACTCCATCTGCTTTACTAGCCAGATATCCATCATCCAAACCAAAGATGGAATTATCTTCTTCACTGATTCTAGTAGAAAACACTTATTAAAAGATTACCATGAGAAGGATATTGCATTAGTACTTTACTTGGACTTCTCACGTATTTATCATCACAGTCTTACAAGGGATGTATCAATATTATTCCCACTTTACAGATGAGGAAAATGAGACTCAAAGAGATTAAATAACTTCGTAAATGTATTAGCAGAGGTAAAAGCTAGAGAACCAACAGAGACCCAGCAATAATTCAGGGGTTTATTTCTCACATTACAACCTGGGTTCAGCATAGCAGGTTGGCAGGAAAATATGCTTCATGTGGTCATTCAGAAACCCAGTTCCTTCCAATTTATTTCTTTAGCATCTCCTAGTACTTTGCCCTCATCTCAGGCTTAAAACTTATTTGTGGGAAAGACAAAAAGAGCCTAAAGAAGGCATGCTGACTGTCTGAAGACCTCAGCCCAGAGGTATCTTCTCCACATACATATCTTCTCCAATTCCACTGAGGAGAACTGAGTCACATGGCCACACTTAACTACAAAGGATCCTGGGAAAGAGGGTGAAGCAAGACAGCCCTGGGCCTTACTATAATACCATAAGTATGGAAAAGGTGGATAATGAATTTTTATGGACAATCTCTGATTAAATTAATATTAAGAAACCATCCCTTTCATTCAAGATACCCTCATCTCTCATTTGGAGTACTTGATCTCCCTACTCCCACTCTAAATCTCTGTATTGCATCACTCACACAAAGAGCAATTCATTATAAATATGTCAGATTGTGTCATTCCTCTGCTTAAAATCTCTTGTGTGTTCTGTTCTGATCTAGAATGAAATTCAAAGCCCTTACCATAGCTGATAAGCCCCACCCAATATTGCTTCTGACCATTGCTCATGCTTTATTTTTCCTTTATTCCTATTGCTTACCCTGGCTCCAGCCACAGTGGTCATTTTGCTCTCTTTTTTTTTAATGTTTATTTTTGGGGCACCTGGGTAACTCAGTTGGTTAACTGGCCAACTTTAGCTCAGGTCATGATCTCAAGGCTTGTGAATTCGAGCCCCGTGTTGGTCTCTGTGCTGACAGCTCAGAGCCTGGAGCCCACTTCAGATTCTGTGTCTCCCTCTCTCTTTGCTCTTCCCCTGTTCGTGTTCTCTCTCTCTAAAATAAACAAACATTAATTCTATGTTTATTTATTTTTGAGAGAGAGAGAGAGAGAGAGAGAGAGTGAGAGAGAGTGAGTGTGTGTGTGTGTGTGTGTGTGTGTGTGTGTGTGTGTTGGGGAGGGGGAGAGAGAGAGGGAGCCAGAGTATCTGAAGCAGGCTCTATGCAGACAGTAGAGAACCTGATATATGGCTCAAACTCATGAACCACAAGATCATGACCTGAGTCAAAGTCAGATGCTTCACCAACTGAGCCACCCATGCTCCCCTCATTTTGTTCTTTCTTAAGCAGGTCAAGCAAGCTATCACCTTTGAACCTTTACATCTGCTGTTATAGTAAGAAGCCAGCAAAATAAACTCAAAATAAAGAGTATTTCAGGCAAAGGGAAGGTCTGGAATAGTTAAGATGAAATTGAGACTCATTGACAAGAATACCATAATAGTAGGGGACTCCAACACCCCACTTACAACAATGGACAGATCATCTAAGCAGAAAATCAACAGAGAAACAATGGCTTTGAATGACACACTGGACTGGATGGACTTAAAAGATATATTCAGAACATTTCATCCTAAAGCAGAGGAATACACATTCTTCCCGAGCGCACATGGAACATTCTCCAGAATGGATCACATACTGGGTCACGAATCAGCGCTCAACAAGTACAAAAAGATTGAGATCATACCTTGCATATTTTCAGACTACAACACTATGAAACTCGCAATCAACCACAAGAAAAAATTGCAAAGACCATGAATACTTGGGGGTTAAAAACATCTAAAGAATGAATGGGTAAACCAAGAAATTAAAGAGGAAATAAAAAGTACATGGAAGCCACTGAAAATGAAAACACGATAGCCCAAAACCTCTGAGAGCAGCAAAGGTGGTCATAAGAGGAAAGTATATAGCCATCCAGGCATTCCTAAAGAAGGAAGAAAGGTCTCAGATACACAACCTAACTTTACACCTAAAAGAGCTGGGGGGAAAAAACAGCAAATAAAGCCCAAAACCAGAAGAAGGTAAATAATAAAGATTAGAGTAGAAATCAACGATCTCAAAATCAAAAAGCCACTCTAACAGATCAATGAAACCAGGAGATGGTTCTTTGAAAGAGTTAACAAAAATGATAAACTCCTAGACAGACTGATCAAAATGTAAAGGACCCAAATAAATAAAATCATGACTAAAAGAGGAGAAACCACAATAAACACTGAAGAAATACAAACAATAATAAGAGAATATTATGAGCAATTACATGCCAATAAATTGGGCAATCTGGAAGAAATGGAAAAACATATAAACCACCAAAACTGAAACACGAAAAAATATACAATTTGCACAGACCCATAACTAGGAAAGAAATCGAATTAGTAATCAAAAATCTCCCCCAAAAAACAAGAGTCCAGGGTGGATGGCTTTCCAGGGGAATTCTACCAAACATTTAAATAAGAGTTAACACCATTCTCTTGAAGCTGATCCAAAAAATAGAAATGGAAGGAAAACTTCCAAACTCATTCTTTGAGGCCAGCATTAACTTGGTTCCAAAACCAAAGACCCTCACTGAAAAGGAGAACTACAGACCAATTTCCCTGATGACTGTGGATGCAAAAATTCTCAACAAGATACTAGAAAACCAGATCCAACAATACATTAAAAGTATTATTCACCACATTCAAGTGAAATTTACTCCTGGGATGCAGGGTTGGTTCAATATCCTCAAATCAATCAATGTGATATATCACATTAATAAAAGAAAGAATAAGCACCACGTGATCCTGTCAATAGATGCAGAAAAAGCATTTGGCAAAATAAAGCATCCTTTCCTGATAACAACCCTCAAGTAAGTAGGGATAGAAGGAACATACCTCAAGATCATGAAGGTCACATATAAAAGACTCATAGCTAATATCTTCCTCAATGCAGAAAAACTGAGAGCTTTCCCCTTAAGGTCAGGAACACAACAGGGATGTCCACTACACCATTGTTATTCAACATAGCGTTGGAAGTCTAGCCTTGGCAATCAGACAACACAAAGAAATAAAAGGCATCCAAATCAGCAAGGAGGAAGTCAAACTGTCCACTTTTTGCAGATGACAAGATACTCTATGTGGAAAACCCAAAAGAGTCCACCAAAAAACTGCTAGAACTGATACATAAATTCAGCAAAGTCACAGGATATAAAATCAATGTTCAGAAAGCAGTTGCATTTCTATACACCAATAATGAAGCAGCAGGAAGAGAAATCAAAGAATCAATCCCATTTACAATTGCACCAAAAACCATAAAAATACCTAGGAATAAACTGAACCAAAGAGGTGAATAATCTATACATTGAAAACTATAGAAAGCTTATGAAAAAAATTGAAGAAGACCCAAAACACAGAAAAACATGCCATGTTCATGGATTAGAAGAACAAGTATTGTTAAAAATGTCAATACTATCCAAAGCAATCTACATATTCAATGCAATCCCTGTCAAAATAACACCAACATTCTTCACAGAGCCAGAACAATCTTAAAATATGTATGGAACCAGAAAAGACCCCAAATAGCCAAAGTAATGTTGAAAAAGAAAACCAAAGCAGGAGGCATCACAATCCCAGACTTCAAGCTGTATTACAAAGCTGTAATCAAGACAGTATGCTACTGGCACAAAAACAGACACTCAGATCAATGGAACACAATAGAGAACCCAGAAATGGACCCACAAATGTATAGCCAACTAATCTTTGACAAAGCAGAAAGAATATCCAATGGAAAAAAAAAATTCTCTTCAGCAAATGGTGTTGGGTAAACTGGACAGTGACATGCAGAAGAATGTCCTTGGACCACTTTCTTACACCATACACAAAAATAAGCTCAAAATGGACGAAAGACCTAAACATAAGACAGGAAGCCATCAAAACCCTAGAGGATAAAGCCGGCAACCTCCTTAACCTCGGTCACAGCAACTTCTTACTTGACACGTTTCCAGAGGCAAGGGAATCAAAAGCAAAAATGAATTATTGGGATGTCGTCAGGATAAAAATCTTCTGCACAGCAAAGTAAACAATCAGCAAAACTAAAAGGCAACTGACAGAATGGGAAAAGATATTTGCAAATGACATTAGATAAAAGGCTAGTATCCAAAATCTATAAAGAACTTATCCAACTCAACACCTAAAAAACAAAAAAATCTAGTGAAGAAATGGGCAAAAGATATTAATAGATGCTTTTCCAAAGAAGACATCCAGATGGCTAACAGACACATGAAAAGATGTTCAACATCACTCATCATCAGGGAAATACAAATCAAAACCACAACGAGATATCACCTCATACCTGTCAAAATGACTAACATTAACAACTCAGGCAAAAACAGATGTTGGCGAGGATGTGGAGAAAGAGGAACCCTTTTGCACTGCTGGTGGGAATGCAAACTGGTGCAGCCACTCTGGAAAACATCATGGAAGTTCCTCAAAAACTTAAAAATAGAACTACCCTATGACCCAGCAATTACACTACTAGGTATTTATCCAAAGGAAACAAAAATGCTGATTAGAAGGGGCACATGTACCCCAATGTTTATAGTAGTGCTATGGACAGTAGCCAAAGTATGGAAAGAGCCCAAATGTCCATCAACTGATGAATGGATAAAGAAGATGCAGTATATGTATACAAGGAATACTACTCAGCAATCAAAAAGAATGAAATCTTGTCATTTGCAACAACATGGATGGAACTAGAGGGTGTTATACCAAGCTAAATAAGTCAGAGAAAGACAAATACATGATTTCACTCATATATAGAATTTAAGAAACAAAACAAATGAACATAGTAGAAGAGAAGCAAAAGTAAGATAAAAACAGAGAGGGAGGCAAACCACAAGAGAGTCTTAAATATAAGGAAAAAATAGAGGGTTGCTGTTGGGATATTAAGTGAGGGAATGGGTTAAATGGGTGATGGGAATTAAGGAGGCACTTTTTCGGATGAACACTGGGTGTTATTATGTAAGTGATGAATCACTGAATTCTATTCTTGAAATTATTACACTACATGGTAACTAACTTGGATTTAATTTTTTAAAAATAAATAAAAAGTAAAGTAATAAAAAACAGGAAAATATCAAAAAACAAAAAAAGAATTTACCCTACAGATTATATATACTTCCAAATCACACATACACACACTGCTAAAATGACACAAATATAAGGTTATTCTTTGCAATACTTGTTTGTAAATATAGAGTATTAGAAATAAAAACGTTCTCCATCAAGAAGAGTTTAACAAACCATGGTGCATCTACACAAATAAGAAGCCAGCTCCTCTTCCACAAAACCTATGAATGTCAGTTTTCCTTTACCCTCAGCCCTAAAATTTCTTTTTATTCTCACCCATTATCATGGCTTTAAATATCTTCAGAGAAAATGGCTCATTTCAGAAACCTGATACTTATCTTGTTTCATTCTCCCTTATTCTCTTCACCAAATACCATTAACTTACCTCAGAGACAGATTTCAAAACTTTTTACAACAGCCTTATTGATGTGTAAATGACATAACTGAACTACACATGATTAAAGTGTAATATTTGCTAAGTGTTATGCTATCACCACAATCAAGATAATAAACATATCCATTACCCTCAAAAGTTTCCTAATTTCCCCCTTGTAATCCCTCTAGACCATCCCCTCCACCACCCCACACTCTCATCCTGAGGCAGTCATTGGTATGCTGTCACCATAGCTTAGTTTGCTTTTCTAGAATTTAATATAAATAGAATCATACAGCATGAGCTTTTTTTCAAGCTTTTTTCTTACACAGTAATTATTTTGAGAGTCCTCTAAGTTATTACATGTATTCATAGGTCACTCCTTTTATTGCCAAGTAGTTCTCCATTGTATTGAAATACCACAATTTGTTTAAATTTACTTACTGATGTTCTGGATGAAAAAGTGTATTTAATCCATTTGGTTCCCTTCATTTAAAAAAATTATATTTCCGGGGCGCCTGGGTGGCGCAGTCGGTTAAGCGTCCGACTTCAGCCAGGTCACGATCTCGCGGTCCGTGAGTTCGAGCCCCGCGTCGGGCTCTGGGCTGATGGCTCAGAGCCTGGAGCCTGCTTCCGATTCTGTGTCTCCCTCTCTCTCTGCCCCTCCCCTGTTCATGCTCTGTCTCTCTCTGTCCCAAAAATAAATAAACATTAAAAAAAAATTATATTTCTTCCTTCTATTTTTAAAGTTTCCCCTAGTCTATTCCCTTCTCTAACAGGTAGGTATAAGGATTTCTTAAGTGATCTTCTATCTTCTACTCTTCATTCTACCCAAATTGTCCACCCTATTGTCCACACTACAACTATAGCTAGCCTTTTAAAAACATATTAGTGTATAGTACTCTCTTATTTAAAGCCCCTTAAGAACCACCACTCTCTCCCTTCTCCCCAACTACCCAATATACTAAGAATAAAACCCAAACTCTATAACCCTAAAATATATCTTATACAACCTGGCTTCTTTTACTTCATCTAACACCACCATCTTTCACGCTTGTGTTTCTTGACCTATATGATCTTTCTCTCATTTCCTCAGGAGTCCTAAAATCTTTCTATTCCAAGTATTTTTCACATGCTTTTCCCTCTTCTTGGAATCCTCTTTTCCACTTTATCTACTCTCTTGCAACTTTTCCCATTCTTCCTTTTAAGTTTCTGAGAAATCAGCAGCAGATTATAAAAACACCATTCTAAATTTCCTCCCACCCTTGAAGAGGTTAAGAGATGGAATGACCCATTCCAAAAGTGGAGCAAGGATCTTCAAGCTAAGGAAGAAAGAAAATGAGCAAGGCAAAAACTAGTTAAGTCCATGATCCTGATGTTCAAAGTACAAAAAGGCAAGTCTTGGGGGTAGGGGCACGGTGGGTGTCACCAAATCTTTTCATAGATAATGACCACATCACAGTGACCAGAAATAAAATATGTATGACTGAAAACAGTTAAGAATATAAAAGACAGCCTTGAAGATACATACTATATGAAATGAAAAAAGATGGACATTAGAAATGACTACTGATATGGAATACAGTCAAGAGAGATATAAAAATAATTGGTATTCCTAAAGAAAAGAGGCAAGAACATAACAAAAAGATCTGAAAGATTTAGGGGTGTCTGGGTGGCTCAGTCAGTTAAGCATCCAACTTCAGCTCAGGCCAGGATCTCACGGTTTGTGCTGATAGCTCAGAGCCTGGAGCCTGCTTCAGATTCTGTGTCTCCCTCCCTCTGTGCCCTCCCCCACTCTCAGTCTCTCTCTCAAAAATTAAACATTAAAAAAAATTTTTTTTAAGACTTGAAAGATTTAATAACAAAAAATAAAGACTGAAGCCATTAGAAAAATTTCCCCAGGATAATTTGGTAAGGAATTAAATATTCCTATGCCTAGACTTATCATGAACTAAACTAAACCTAACTAAACTAAAACCTTTAGGGACATCCATGTAGAAAAAGAAAATCTCCTACAAGTATGAAGGCTAAATGGGAAATATAGAATCAGACTAACTTCAGACTTCTCTGCAGCAACATTTATTGCCAGAAGATGTTGGAGCTTTATTTATAAAGTTCTGAGGAAGGAAGGGATAATTTGGGGCCCAACAATTTGGTTCTTCAAACATAAAGACAAGAAACAGACTTTCTCAAATAAGCAACAGTTCATGAAACTGAGTACTCAGGAATTCTCTGAATAAGTCATCCAACTACAAAATCCAGCAAACCAATGAGTAAGTGAAAATAAAGAACCTAGAAATAGATGTTCTGTGACCAATGAATGGCAGGTAATTAAAGAAAAAGCTACAGTGTGAGAATTATAGTTATGGGAAAGAACAAATTTGTGAATCTTGATTATGTAAAAATAATAACAGGATTAACAGAAACATGAAAGCAATGAGGTTAGAAGAATGTCAAGTTTCTCATCTTCAGAGCAAGTCATAGGTAGTGTTTAAATTGAAGCATTTTGGTAGTTTTTCTTTTTTTAAGTAAAAGGAACTTTAAAATTTTTAAGGTTACCTTTTAGTAAATAAAATTGCTTGATATGAACAAGTTATTATTAATCTCAGGTTGTGCAATTCTACCAATTCCATTTGCTTTTCTCCTGTTAAATTCAAGTAAAGATAAATTTAATATTTTTACTTTTGAAAAGCATTTAGAAGCATCCTATTTTTATGAATTATATCTATATACATGTATAAATACATGTATAAAGGGATGACTAGGATAATAAGATGATGTCTGCCAAATATTAATGATAATTATTTCTAGGTAGTTGATAGTGTTTTGTTTTGTTTTTTGATTTTTGTTTTTGCTTTCTTCTCTAACTTGCCCCTAGTACTTAGTTTCCTGTATTAAGTGTGAATCAATTTTATAAAACCAGTACTTTTTAAATGAGTCCCTGTCTTCTAACAATCACAGGGGATGGCTGTGGAAAGGGTAGTAGACCAGAAGTCCCGCTGATCATGGGTCTCACACTTGCAAAGACAAGAAACTTAGATTTGGGTGGGGGTCGGGGGTTCTCTTCAAAGGAAGACAGACATACTGTGAGATACGCCAACAGAATTAAACATTTAAAACACTACATTTTCTTTTTAAAAAATCACACCTGGATTCTCAAGATGTCCATGTCTCTTTCACAACCTGATAGCATTTAGCATACATTATTCAAAGTTAAGAAAAGCTAATTTACCACGCCAGGAGTGAAATGGCTCCAAGAAGGATTCCTTTTCCTAATAGATCATACCCAATTCAGAGCTTTCTATCAGGCAAATATTACGCAACACTGACACTGCCACCTATAGCTTCAAGCAATGAATAAAAGGATAACCAATGCAAACATTTATTTTTTTTAATTAGAATGCTCATAGCTGATTACTTACGTAGATTTTAGTTTGACTGGTTCACCTTTGCTCTGCCCTGATCACTCAATTCCTAATCTTACTACTGGACTTCAGCAGAACTCACCACTACTTATCTTACAAGGAGATTTCTGATTAGATTATCTACTTATCTTTGGCAATTGAACTTACCTCACACCATGGGTTTCAATTCCCACGTCTCTCTTGCCTCATTGCTGGCTGCATAGTGTGATATTACACAAAATGAACCAAGCAAGCAGCAAAACTCACCTGCTCATTAAAGTTTCTGTGGCAATAAAGGGTGAAAAGTGTTCATAAGTGTGTTGAAATATTCTATCCAGACCAACATCCAGGATGATAAAATTGAGCTCCTTATGGTAAAGTAGTTCAGGGTTGTAACTGTGCCAGAGGTGTGATATAAATAGTTTTGAACCTGTAGTTAGAAGATGTAGGTTCAAATCCTTGCTCTACATGAGCAGACTTGCTATACAAGAAATCCTAATAACTCCAATCTTCCTAAGAAACAAAGAGCACCAGTAAGGGTAACTACACGGCATAAATGTATTTGTGTTAGTGACTTTTCTTCTTCTATCTTATTTAAAAGACAATTGCATAATGAAATAATTATAAAATTGTTGATGGACTTGTAATGTGTAAAGATGTAATTGCAGGACAATCATAGCATGAAGAAAGGGAAAGGAGAAGGAGTGATATTGGAATAGAAAAAAAGATGGAAAGGTGCCTCGCTGGCTCAGTGGTTAGAGCCATTTGGGTCATGAATTTAAGCCCTTTGTTGGGGATAGAGTTTACTTAAAAAATAAATTAAGAAAAAAAGATAAATGACAAAAATTAATTTAAAAATGGAGAAAATAAACAGAATAATCCTAACTCTGCCAGTTGTATAGCCTTGAGCAATTTCTCTTTTTACCAAACCTGAGTCTTAAAGTTGTCCATACACCGACTATAATACTTATCTTATTAAGTAAAATATTGTTTTATAAGGTTGTTCAGAAGATTAAGTGAAAACAATGTTCTGGAAACATTTTGTACAATGATTTGCAGAGGTGTTCAAGAAATGTTAAAATAAATGCTTCTTCTGGATAGTGGGCAACTGGCAGTTTAGTACACTATTTTCCCCACTTTTCTGTATCTTAAAAATTTTTTATAGTTAAAAAAAATTTTATTCCTGCTTCCTTCCCTTTATGATGGTGTGGGGAATACTTTCTGATTTAAACCATAAATTTATAAATGACCATGGAGGAAGGGGAGGATAACTAGATGACTAAACCAGTTGTCTCCACAAGGATTTTCTTAAGGGATACAAATAGATGAGACATGAATTAGTAAGTTCTCAGCTCCACTTTACACAGAGATATGTCACATAATCTTGAAATGCAAAAATCCAGATTCAGAAAGGCAATTCTTTACCTTTGTCCCCTGCCCTCTGGGATGGTTGCCAATGAGCCACACTACTGGTATTCACGTCCCTGTATAATCCCCTACCCTGGAGCCACAGCTGGATCTAGTGAGTGACTTCTAATAGAATACAAAAAAGTAATGGAATGTCACTTCTGAGATTAAGTCGTTTATCTGCTGGCTCTAGATGAAGCAAGGGGCCATATTGTAAGCTGCCCTATGGGGAGGCCCTTGAACAAGGAATGACCATGTATGTGAACTTGGAAGTGGATTAATTTCCAACTGAACATGGAAATGACTTCAGTTCTGCTGACACTGTGATGGCAGCCTTATGAAAGAACCTAAACCACAGGACCCAGATAAGCAGCACGATTCCTGATTCAAATAAACTGTCAGATAATAAATGTTGTTTTAAGCTGCTTAATGTTGGGGCAATTTCTTATATTACATTGTAGAACTAATACACCTGTCTCTTGGAAAAAGGATTTACTGTAGAATGTCTATAAAGATTTCCTGTAGATTAAAAATAAGGGAAGTCTTTCCAGAAATCGACTTACACTCAATTGTTTCAAGAACATTTCTATTGCATGAAGCATATTTCAGACAGCATACAGAGTAGTTACACTTACCACCCAGAACATTCTTTAAAATTTTAAGTTAAAATTTTATCAATTTTTACCTTAAGATTCTCCTTGTCTATTTGTCATGCCCAGTGTTATCACCCCAATGCTTCTACATGAAATCAATGTGTTAAAAACAAGAAGAATAAGGAATTGGAGGGGAAAAATGAAAAATAAAAAAAAGAATAAGAAACAACATCAGTAGAGGTCATCAGGTTTTCACTGGCCACAAGGGATTTACAAAGTAGAGTTTTAAAAGCACTTTGCATGCCAAGAAGAATCACTGCGAAAAATAATTACCTACATTGATGTGTATTCCTTAGCTGAATCATGACGAAACCTCCTACATTTTCTGGGACAGTCCCAGTTGCAAATTGTCTGCTCTACTTTCCCCAAATCAGTTTGTACTTGCCAAATCACATGTCTTGATTTCGGTTTGGAAATTACGGATCTTTGCAATCCTCAATATGAAGGATGTTCCTAGTCTAGTGCTATGCATCTGATCTTTGTAATAATATCACTTGTGTCATGTCTACTACATGCCAAGAACTGGGTTAAGTGTTTCACATGTATCATCTCATTTGCTCTTTATAAATAAGATTCTTATAATGTGCTCTTTATAGACAAGGACACTGATGGACTTAGAAAGATTCAATAACTCACCTGAGGTTACAAGCTAACATGTGGCATAGCCAAGATCAAGTCCCAGTCTGAATGACACAAAAGCCCAAGCTCCTAGCCATTGTACCATCCTGATATCAAAGTACAGAAAACAGAGAAACATTAATTCTGAAACTCTTCCATAAACTCTTTATAAGTAAATGCTGATATTCACCTGAATGTTTCACCTAATGGTTAGTGGGGACAGATCAAATACAGGGATGTCATACAGTATAGGAGATATGTGCCCTTCCTTTCTTGGCCACACTACTATGCAGCTATAGAAATTTGCAAAGCCGTGGACATTTGTTTCCCTTGCATGGTCTTTAAGGTCACGGTCCTCCAAACTCTGCAGTATTTATTGTGCATGTAAGACTTACTTCTCATGAGTATACCAAAAATATCTTAACAAATCCCACAAATGTCAGGTTCCCCTCCCAGACAAGCCTACACCTAGATGCTCTGGATCTCAGACTCTGCTTCCTTATCCCAACACTACCTCAGGGAGACGTCCAATCCCAAAACCTGGTAGACTAACAACCAAAAACAAAACAAAACAAACAAACAGAAAAGACCTGGCAGAGAGGGAAAAACATCCAAATACAAAAGCAATAGGACAGAAATCAGGGAAACCAGATAAGAGGTTCAAATAACACTTGGGAGAGAATAGTTTTTGGAAAATTTTCCAGGCTGATCTGAATTAGTCATTGCTTTCTTATAGAATAGCCTTGGGTAAGGCAGAAAAGAAATCATGAAGGGGCTTATCAGTTTAGACAGTGTCCCCGCCGTCCCCAGGTTGCTCAAAGAGCCCTCAGACTAATCCAAAGGAGAGCTGATGTTATCCAAGATGGACTCAGCATAGACGAGGATTTATTCTGTAATGTCCATATCCACAGACCATACAGCCTGGCCCCTTATTATGTAGGCAGACCATTCTGCCAGAAGAAGCTCACAATAGCAGCATCCAATATTATGACCAGTTAAGACAGGTCGTTAGTGTATTTCCATTACTCAGTGTGAAAGGCTGGTCCGAAATGGTACAGGCTATCATTGACAAGCCAAATCAACGTGCTCCTTGGAAACATTGAAGTGGTTTCTTGGCAAGAATAGATTTGAAATTAGGTTATGCTCTCAGCAACAAATCACCAAGTGTACCTGAAAAATTGAAAGCATCTTGTCTGGAAAAGAGGCATTGCTTCTATTTTCTAGCTCAGGTATTCTCTTCTGGTGTTCACTAGCTGAGCAGGCAGACAGCCAAGATACAGTCTCTTTGGACTTTCATTTGCAGAGAAAAATGGCCCTTCAGACTCCTTGTGATATTTTGGGAACATTAAGCTGAGTAAAATTCAGGGTCATCTAACAGGTTAATGATGCAAATCATTAAACAGGATACACTAAACTTTCTTCCCACAAGAACAACGTCAGTCATTTGACTTCTAAAAATGAGGACACCAAGGAAAGAGATGGGAAAAAAGTGTGGGTAGCTTGCATGCTCCTTAAACTAAAGTTTGTGTTCTAAGAGGAGGAAGGTTTAGAGAGATATTCTGTCTCTGCGTACAAGTTATATATTGAAAAATATATATACGAAAGACTATTTTTCCTTCGCTTTAGAATATTAGATGTTATAAATTTTAACTGCTTAGTTTGTCTACCTCTTATAGCTAAATTATGTTTTATGTACCATGATTATAGTAAGTTGTCTTTGCAAACCAGCCATTATGCCTTCGTTTGTGTATTATTTGTATAAATACTGTATTCACCATTCTCTCAAGCTTCTAACCCTTAAGAATGTTTTCTTAGGCAGTGTATTGTTCCAACTCAGATTTTACATGAGTATTGTTTAATCCTTGAGATCTGGGACAAAGTTAAAAGTGATAAAAATGGGGTACCTGGGTGGTTCAGTTGGTTAAGCATTGGACTCTTGATTTCAGTTCAGGTCATGATCTCACAGGTCAGATCTGCATGGGGTTCTGTGCTGGGCATGGAACCTGCTTAAGATTCTCTCTCCCACTCTCTCTTTCACTCACTTGCTTGCTCTGTCAATCAATCAATCAATAAATAAATAAATAAATAAATGTATGTGATAAAAACAATACTTCCAATTCCTTACCTCTTCCTATGTCCTCTGTGTGTTCAAACTATTAACTCTCAAGAAAATATTTCTTCACTAAAAATAAGGTTTTCCCAGACAAGTTTTGAGGATCATCTCAAGCAGACAAACCCAAGTTTGCTACAAGCGGGTCAATCTAACATGAAGGAAACACCATGGATGAACGGACATTTCACTCTAAACAATAATTTCCACCAACAGAGGTGTACTCAGCTATCACTGAATATTACAAAAGAAGGAAATCCTGCCTTTCTTAAAGTAAACAGAATCCAAACCCTCCAAAACTTATAGCTGTGAATTAAAAATACAGACAGGAAAGGTCTCTGAAAAAGTGGCTTAAGTCCTACTATTAAGTAGGCAGAATTCTAAGGTGACCCCCAAATAACATTCACCTTTATAAACCCCTTTCTTTGGAGCATGGGTAGAATCTATGAATATGATGAGCTATCACTCCCATAATTAGGTTATATGGCACAGTTGACTTTTTTTTTTTTTTTAACTGTTGTAAAAAACATTACATACAGAAGTTGGATTGCTGGATTATATGGTAGTTCTAATTTAAAATTTATCTTTACATTTTTGGAGAAACAGCCATACTATTTTCCATAGCAGCTGCACCATTTTACAAGGGTTCCAATCACTCTACATCCTCACCAACACTTTTTTTTTTTTTTTTGGTTTTTAATTTTAGAAAGAGAGCATGTGCTCAAGTTGGGGAGGGGGGAGAGAGGGGGAGAGTGAGAGAGAAAAAGACAAATTGAGAGAGAGAGAGACAGAGAGAGAGGGAATCTTAAGCAACCTCCATGCTCAGGGCAGAGCCTGATGTGGAGCTCAATCCCACAACCATGGGATCATAACCTGAGCTGAAATCAAGAGTCAGACACTCAACCAACTGAGCCACCCAGGTGCCCCTGTTATTTTCTGGTTTTTTGATAGTGACTGTAAAAATGGGTGTGAGAGGATATTACACTGTGGTTTGTATTTGCATTTTTCTAATGGTTAGTGATGTTGAGCATATTTTCATATGCTTGCTGGCCATTTATATCCTCTTTAGAGAAATGTCCATTCAAGTTCTTTACTCATTGTTTAATACGTTATTTATTTTGCTGTTTAGTTGTAGGAGTTTTTTATTCTGGCTATTAACTCTTCACCAGATATAAGATTTGCAAATATTTTCTTCCATTCCATAGTCTTTCATTACTGATATTTTCCTTTGACACACCAAAGGTTTTTTCTTTTATTATTTGTTATTTATTTTTATTTTTTTTAATTTCCATTCAAGTTAGTTAGCATATGGTGCAACAATGATTTCAGGGGTAGATTCCTTAATGTCCCTGACCCATTTAGCCCATCCCCCCTCCCACAACCCCTCCAGTAACCCTCAGTTTGTTCTCCATATTTATGAATCTCTTCTGTTTTGTCCTCCTCCCTGTTTTTATATTTTTTGTTTCCCTTCCCTTATGTTCATCTGTTTTGTCTCTTAAAGTCCTCATATGAGTGAAGTCATATGATTTTTGCCTTTCTCTGACTAATTTCACTTAGCACAATACCCTGCAGCTCCATCCACATAGTTGCAAATGGCAAGATTTCATTCTTTTTGATTGCCGAGTAATAATCCATTGTATATATATACCACCTCTTCTTTACCCATTCATCCAATGATGGACATTTGGGTTCTTTCCATACTTTGGCTATTGTTGATAGTGCTGCTATAAACATTGGGGTGCATGTGTCCCTTCGAAACAGCACACCTGTATCACTTGGATAAATACCTAGTAGTGCAATTTCTGGGTCATAGGGTAGTTCTTTTTTTAATTTTTTGAGAAACCTCCATACTGTTTCCAGAGTGACTGCACCAGTTTACATTCCCATCAGCAGTGCAAAAGAGATCCTCTTTCTCCGCATCCTCGCCAACATCTGTTGTTGCTTGAGTTGTTAATGTTAGCCATGCTGACAAGTGTGAGGTGATATCTCATTGTGGTTTTGATTTGTATTTCCCTGATGATGAGGGATGTTGAACATTTTTTTCGTGTCGGTTGGCCATCTGGATGTCTTCTTTGGAGACATGTCCATTCGTGTCTTTTGCCCATTTCTTCCCTGGATTATTTGCTTTTTGGCTGTTGAGTTTGATAAGTTCTTTGTAGATGTTGGATACTAACCCTTTATCTGATATGTCGTTTGCAAATATATTCTCCCATTCCGTCAGTTGCCTTTTAGTTTTGCTGATTGTTTCCTTCACTGTGCAGAAGGTTTTTATTTTGATGAGGTCCCAATAGTTCATTTTTGCTTTTGTTTCCCTTGCTTCCAGAGAAGTTGCTGCAGTCAAGATCAAAGAGGTTTTTGCCTGCTTTCTCCTCAAGGATTTTGATGGCTTCCTGTCTTATGTTTAGGTCTTTCACCCATTTTGAGTTTATTTTTGTGTATGGTGTAAGAATGTGGTCCAGGTTCATTTTTCTACATGTCGCTGTCCAGTTTTCCCAGCAGCACCACTTGCTGAAGAGACTATCTTTATTCCATTGAATATTCTTTCCTGCTTTGTCAAAGATTAGTTGGCCATCCATTTGTGGGTCCATTTCTGGGTTCTCTGTTCTGTCCCATTGATCTGAGTGTCTGTTTTTGTGCCAGTAGCATACCGTCTTGATGATTACAGTTTTGGAATACAGTTTGAAATCTGGGATTGTGATGCCTCCTGCTTTGGTTTTCTTTTTCAAGATTGCTTTGGCTATTCAGGGTCTTTTCTGGTTTCATACAAATTTTAGGATTGTTTGTTCTAGCTCTGTGAAGAATGCTGGTGTTATTTTGATAGGGATTGCATTGAATATGTAGATTGCTTTGGGTAGTATTGACATTTTAACAATATTTTTTCTTTCTATCCAGGAGCATGGTCTCTTTTTCCATTTTTTTGTGTGTGTCTTCTGCAATTTCTTTCATAAGGTTTCTATAGTTTTCAATGCATGGATTTTTCACCTCTTTGGTTAGATTTATTCCTAGGGTATTTTATGGGTTTTGGTGCAATTGTAAATGGAATCAATTCCTTGATTTCTCTTTCTGTTGCTTCATTGTTGGTGTATAGGAATGCAACCAATTTCTGTGGATTGATTTTATATCCTGTGACTGCTCAATTCATGGATCAGTTCCAGCAGTTTTTTGGTGGAATCTTTTAGGTTTTCCACTTAGAGTATCATGTCATCTGCAAAGAGCAAAAGTTTGACCTCCTCCTGCTCAATTTGGATGTCTTTTATTTCTTTGTGTTGTCTGATTGCTGAGGCTAAGACTTCCAATACTATGTTGAGTAACAGTGGCGAGAGTGGACATCACTGTCTTGTTCCTGATCTTAGCGGGAAAGCTCTCAGTTTTTTCCCATTGAAGATGATATTAGTATTGGATCTTTCATATATGGCTTTTATGTTCTCAAGGTATGATCCTTCTATTCCTACTTTCTTGAGAAATTTTTGTCAAGAAAGGATGCCGTATTTTGTCAAATGCTTTCTCTGTATCTATTGGGAGGATCATGTGGTTCTTGTCCTTTCTTTTACTGATGTGATGAATCACATTGATTGTTTTGTGGATATTGAACCAGCCCTGCATCCCAGGTGTAAATCCCACTTAGTCGTGGTGAATAATTTTTTTCATGTATTGTTGGATCTAGTTGGTTAATATCTTGTTGAGACTCTTTGTGTCCATGTTCATCAGGGAAATCGGTTATAGTTCTCCTTTTTAGTGGGGTCTCTGGTTTTGGAATCAAGGTAATGCTGGCTTCATAGAAAGAGTTTGGAAGTTTTCCTTCCATTTCTATTTTTTGGTACAGATTCAAGAGAATGGGAGTTAACTCTTCTTTAAATGTTTGGTAGAATTCCTCTGAAAGCCATCTGGCC
Organism: Neofelis nebulosa; assembly: GCF_028018385.1. NCBI lineage: Eukaryota > Metazoa > Chordata > Mammalia > Carnivora > Felidae > Neofelis > Neofelis nebulosa. The sequence continues at coordinate 54,329,413 of NC_080787.1, read as the reverse complement.
CTGGACTCTTGTTTTTTGGAAGATTTTTTATTACTTTAATTCGATTTCTTTACCGGTTATGGGTCTGTTCAAGTTTTGTATTTCTTCCTGTTTCAGTTTTGGTAGTTTATATGTTTCTAGGAATTTGTCCATTTCTTCAAGATTGCCCATTTTATTGGCATGTAATTGCTCATAATATTCTCTTATTATTGTTTTTATTTCTGCTGTATTGGTTGTGATCTCTTCTCTTTCATTCTTGATTTTATGTATTTGGGTCATTTCCTTTTTCTTTTTGATCAAACTGCTTAGGGGTTTATCAATTTTGTTAATTCTTTCAAAGAACCAGGTTCTGGTTCCATTGATCTGTTCTGGTTTTTTTGGTTTCAATAGCATTGATTTCTGCTCTAATCTTATTTCCTGTCTTCTGCTGGTTTGGGGTTTTATTTGCTGTTCTTTTTCCAGTTCTTTAAGGTATAAGGCTCAGTTGTGTATCTGAGACCTTTCTTCTTTCTTTCGAAAAGCCTGGATTGCTATATACTTTCCTCTTATGACCGCCTTTGCTGCATCCCAGAGGTGACACATTGAAGTTTTTAAGCTTTGTATAGTAATGTGTGTGTGTGTGCATGTGTGTGTGTATATGGCTTTTGCTGCCCATACTTTTGGTATCATATCTAAGAAATCATTGCCAAATCCAATGGCATAAAGTTTTTCCTGTGTTCTAGGAGTCCTATAATTTGGGGTCTTACATTTACACCTTTAACCCATTTTGAGTTAGTGTTTGTATATGGTGGAAGAGAAGGGCCCAATTTCATTCTTTTGCATGTGGACAGTTTTCCTAGCACCATTTATTGGAGTGGTTGCCTTTTCCCTATTGGGTGGTCTTGGGGGAAATCATGTGCCCACATACATGAGGGTTTATTTCTGAGACCTCTATTCTATTTTATAGGTCTATATTGGCGCAGTTGACTTTAAGAAAGAAAAATGATTTGGGTGTGCCTAACCTAATCACATGAGCCATTTAAGAGCAAAGAGTTTTCTCTGGCTGGTCACATGGGCAAAGCAGCATGAGGAAGATTTGACAAAGGTATGTTGCTGAGATGGAGGAGGACATGTGGCTAGGACCAGAAAAGCTAACAACTTCAAGGAAATAAACTGCTAACAATCTAAATAAGCTTGGAAGTGGATTTTTCCCTAGGTGAAATTCCTGATGATAATACAGCCATCCAACATCTTGATTACAGACTTAGGATATCCTGAACAGAGAACCCAGTAAAAACATGCCATATTCTGACACACAGAAACAGTGAGATAGTAAATTTTTTATTTTGAACTGCTAAGTTTATTTTTTGTTACAAAGCAATAGAAAATGAATTAAGCCATTCTAATTCCTAGGGGCCATTTGTCCACTGGAGTCCATGGTTCCTTTGTACTTACCAAAGTACACTGACTAGACATTGTTTATTTTTTATTTTTCTTCTTTTATTTGCTTATCTTTAGAGAGGAATTTTAATTAATCTATGTAAGTTTGTAAATATAAAATACACACATACATGGTTCACAAATCAAAATATACAAGATACATAGTAAAAACTCTTCCTGTCACTCTTATTCTTCATTGGCCCCATTCTTACCTCCCAACCCTCTCCCCAGGGAACCACATAAGCTTTTAGTTTCTAAATATTCTTCCTGAGTTATTTCAAGTGCATATATGTGACAAAGACTGCTAATTACTTCTAATATCAATTCTCTTCTTCTTAAATAGTATTAGAATTTTGAGTATATGGCTGTCAGAAATAAAAACTGTATTTCCCAGGCTACTTACAGCTAGGTATGACAAGCAGGGATATAAACAGATGGGCTATGTGGCAGGTTCCAGGAACTTTCCCTGGTGTAGGTTCTCTGCTCCTTCTTCTCCTTCTCCATCCTATTGCTGGAAAGTGGATGCATCCACTGACTAAGGGCAAGGCCATACCATAAAGGTGAGGGGCTCGTGGTCTAGAAGCAAACTGTCTCCCTGGGTGTGTCAGGCAATAGAGCCCATCTCAGTTCTAGACCATCTTCACCCAGTTATTTACAGAGAAATCATCTTTTTTTTTTTTAAGTCACAGTTCTCTTTGGCAATTATCTCTTGTACTGTATTCATCCAAAAAAAATCCACATATAAGTAGACCTACACAGTTCAAACCCATGTTATTCAAGGGTCAACTGTACAATATCTAAGAAAATATGAAGACACATTCTCCCTAACCCGAGTTTTACTAAATAAATAAATAAATAAATAAATAAATAAATAAATAAAGCATTACATAGCTCTTTTGCTTCTTTGATTCAAGATGTCTTTTAGGTCTTTCCATTTTGTATTGTCAGGGATTGCAAGAAGTATATGGCACACTATCAACAGGTAATCAAAAGAAAAATAGCAAGGTCATTTTTAAAAATCCCAGTAATATTTATGACAATTTGGGCAATGTTAGGTGAAACCAATAAGGAAGAGAGAACCACAGTGGGAAGCCACTAGTCTCCTCAGGCCTGAAAAGGTAAGTAGATGGATTGGTTATCAGAACCCAGAAAGACCAGTTGCTGCAGGAAAGGGTGACCCAATAGGAGTGTGGCTTTTATTTTTTTTTAATGTTTATTTATTTTTGAGAGACAGAGAGACAGAGAGACAGAGCATGAGCGGGGGAGGGGCAGAGAGAGAGGGAGACACAGAATCCGAAGCAGGCTCCAGGCTCTGAGCTGTCAGTCCAGAGCCCAACACAGGGCTAGAGCTCACGGACTGTGAGATCATGACCTGAGCTGAAGTCAGACGCTTAACCAACTGAGCCACCCAGGCACCCCAATAGGACTGTGGCTTTTGATAGAAAAAGATAGCCACTGCCAACATTTACCTCAGCAGAAAGGAAGCCCAAAGAATATTCTAATCTCTTTCTTCCCATCCTTCAAATTTCTGTTGGTGCTTCCCTTTGGCTGAACCCAACTAAAAGCCAGAAAACAAGAGGTTGGTTGATGCAATTCATAAATGTCAACCTCTTTCAGCCCAGAGCAATATGGAGAAAGGTGAAGATATTTATCTAAATATTTATCTATTTATCTAAAGAAAATATCCAGCATTGTCCACTCATGTTACTTCTCAGAACCTAATTTGTCCTTTGTCCAGATGAAAAATGTGTCCTCAAAACAGGAAATATACAAAGTCGCATCAGCTACCACACCATCATAGGGTACTATCATTCAGTCATATTTCTTTTTTTTTTTTTTAATGTTTATTCATTTTTGAGAGACAGAGAACACACGTGGGGGTGGGGCAGAAAGAGAGAGAGAGACACAGAATCTGAAGCAGGCTCCAGGCTCTGAGCTGTCAGCACAGAGCCCAACATGGGGCTCAAACCTATCAACTGCGAGATCATGACCAGAGCCGAAGTCAGACGCTTAACTGAATTAGCTACCCAGGCGCCCCCTTCAGTCATATTTCAAAATCATTAAACTTTAGTCATTACACTGCTCTTCATTTAAATTAGTAGGGGGATCTACAAACTCAATGCAATTCCTATCAAAATGTCAATTGTCTTTTTTGTGGAATTGGACACACTGATCCTAAAATTCATATGGAAATGCAAAGGACCCGAGGAAGGAAAACACGTGTGCTCGCGCGTGCGCGCGCACACACACACACACACACACACTGAGAATAAATAGCTAAGTTAGAAGACTCACATTTCCTGATTTTATTTAGTTTTTTTAATGTTTATTTATTTTTGAGAGAGAGAGAGAGAGAGAGAAAGACTGAGCGCAAGCAGGGAAGGGGCAGAGAGAGGGGGAGACACAGAATCTGAAGTAGGCTTCAGCTGAGCTGTCAGCACAGAGCCTGATGTGGGGCTTGAACTCACGAACTGCGAGATCATGACCCGAGCTGAAGTTGGACACTTGACCAACTGAGCCACCCAGGTGCCCCCACATTTCCTGATTTTAAAACTTACTACAAAGCAACAATAAACAAGACTCTGTGCTACTCGGATAAGGGTAGAGCTATAGATCAATGGCATAGATTGAGCCCAGAAATAAACCCATATGTTTATATTCTACTGGTTTTCAACAAAGGTACCAAGACCTTTAAATTGGGAAAGAATTGGCTTTTCAACATATGGTCCTGGGACAACTAGGTATCTACGTGGAAAAAATGAATTTGGACCCCTAACTCACACCATATACAACAACTCAAAGGGTGCTTGGGAAGCTCAGTTAGTTAAGCGTCCAACTTCGGCTCAGGTCATGATCTCCCAATTCATGAGTTTGAGCCCCGCATCAGGCTCTCTGCTGTCAGCACAGAGCCCACTTTGGATCCTCTGTCTCTCTCTCTCTCTCTCTCTCTGCTCCTCCCCCACTCATACTCTCTTCTCTCTCAAAAATAAACATAAAAACAAAAAAACCTTACTCAAAATGGAACCAAGACCTAAACATGAGAACTAAAACTATAAAATCTTAGAAGAAAGCATTGGCATAAATCTCTGTGAGTTTGGAGTAGGCATCAGTTTCTTAGAATAACACCAAAAGCACAAGCAACCAAAGAAAAAATAAACTGAACTTCATCAAAATTTAAAACTTTTGTGTGTCAAAAGTCACCATAAACAAAGTGGAAAAGCAACAGAGAGAATGGGAAGACAAAATTTATAAATCATATATCCGAGAGGGTCTATCTAGAATACATAGAGCCTTAATGATGCAACAGCAAAAAGACAAATAACTCCATTAAAAAGTGGGCAAAGGATTTGAATAGACAGTTCTCCAAAGAAGATATACAAATGGTCAATAGCACATTAAAAAAAATGCTTAACATTAGTCATTAGAGAAATTCAAATCAAAGCCAGAATGAGTTAGCACTTCATACCTGCTGAGATAGTTATAATAAAATAAACAATAATTGACAAGTATGTGGAGAAAATTGAACTCTTATACGTTACTGGTATAAATATAAAATTGTGTAGGACTGTGGAAAACAGTTTGGAAGTTCATCAAAAGGTCAAACAAAGAATTACTATATCCCAGCTATTTCTCTCCTACATATATAACCAAAAAAAACCAAAAAACAAAAAACAAAAAAAACATACATCCACACAAAAACATGTACATGAATGTTTATAGCAGCATTATTCATAATGGCTAAAAAGTAGAAACAATTCTAATATCCATCAATAGATAAACTAATAAACAAAATGTGGTATATCCATGCCATGGACTATTCAGCCATAAAGAGGAATGAGGTACTGATATATGCTACAACACAGATGAACCTGAAAGTATTATTCTAAGTAAAGTAAGGCAGACACAAAAGACCATATATTGTATGATTCACTTTATATTAAATGTCCAGAATACGCAACCTTGAGTATTGAGCATTCAAAATCTGTTGACAGCCAGATCACCTGGGTGAGGGGAAATCCCTGATGCTAAGGACATATTGTGCAATGTCCTGTTAGCAAGGCACTCTGCTGAGAGAGGCTAACTGACATGCACCGTAAAGATCATTTTGTCCCGCAATTACTGAGAAACTCCTCTGTAATGCGTGAATTTGGCGAATGTTCACATGGGTCAAAAATATTTTCCCATTCTGTGCCCGTTCAGTCTCCATACTTCTCCCCCACCATATTTCTTTGTCCTGTCCTTTCCTGTCTTCTTCTTTCCCCAATAAGAAGATCACTGCATTAGTTACTGCCTGTCAATTAGGATTGATCCATACATCAGGCCATTTCTCCTTTCATGCAACGTGGACAACCAAATGTCCATCGGATGATCTATCCATTGGGGAAACTTCCCTTCACCACACTTTTTGGGCCAGCTCTAAGTAAGGCTGAAATTCAGTGGCCATCTGCATTTTCTGGTGCCAGTACAACATATAGGCCCATAAGTAAAGCAGGCCTGTGCCTTTTCCTTATGTTAACTATTTATAGGGAATCCCCATGTTGCCTCTAGTATAAGTTGAATAAGATATAGCAACACATCATCCCAGGCACCAGGGGAGTCTGAGCTGCCTGATCATGCAGCTTACTTGTGCCTGCCAGATCTCCTCAGCCTGGTCTTGGGTATTCCGTTTCCATGTAATGTTGGAACGCTGCTGCATGTGTCCAAGTTTATGATTTTGTGGGTCAGAAAATATCCATATCATGATGGGTCCTTCAGGACAGAGTTGATTTGTATGCCATAATCAGACATTCATTCAGTCATTACCAGGACCTAGTAATAATTCAGGAGCTGCTTTTCAAAGAGGGAACAGTTTGTCAGGAGAAGAGAACATGATCTCATTCTGAAATCCTAGGAGTCCGGGTGGTGCTTCTTTTACTGGGTCTTACCAGAGGCTCCATCAAGCATCTCTGTCTGCCATAGACACATTCAAGGCCACTGGGTCTGCCAGATTATAAGTGGCAGAGCATTTTGTACCACTGCCTTGACTTGCTAGAGTCTTTTCATTGGGCATCACCCACAACTGACCCAGGATATGGATCAGAGCATCATGCCCAAATGTAGTATACATTGCCTCCAAAATCAGAAGAGGCCTACCAAGCATTGTGCCTCTTTCTTCATGGTACAAGGATCAAAGTGAAGCAACTTCTCTCTCCTTTCAGGGGGGCTATCCAAACATGCCCAAGTTTCCTGGATTTCCATAGAAACATCCCCCACCATGGTCAAAACCCTTTCTGTGTTTATTTCCCATCCTCTGGCATGCATACTTTTTACCATGGCAAGTAGGGTCCTGGCTACTTCTCACTCATCAGGTCCAGTTAATATAACTTTATTAATACAGAAGAGTATGCCACTCTGTGAGATATCCAGATGATTAAGCTCCCACTGGACTATGTTATAACAAATATAGAGTTGACATAGTCCTTAGGTAAAATAGTAAAGATATTAATCTCCCTGCTTCATAAAGGCAAACTGCTTTTGTTACCTTTGCTGATAGCAGTGACCAGAAAAGTCTATGGTAAATCAATAGCAGAACACTAGTAAAGGGCTGTGCTGATTTGTGCCAGTAAGATGCTATATCCAGATCCTTAGCTAAGCTTGGCACTAGTCCAGAATAAATTTGAAACAATCTACATTGTTCAAGACCGCCCGGTTTTTGCATTGTCCAAACAGGTGAGTTAAATGGAGACAGGATAGGAATTACCCATTCTAAGTCTTTGAGTAACCAGTAAAGTCTGTAATTCCCCCAGAGATGTGGTGTTGCTTTTTGTTTAGCATTTTGGGTTGGAGGTCAGATGGGGGCAGTACCAGGGACTTCTATTTAACTACCTAATGCCACTTCATGAGTCAGGGAGCCAATATGAGGGTTAGTCAATTTGCAGAGTCTATCTGTTATCACTCTACCCCTGGCACAAGGGAAATGAGCACAGATGGGTCCAGGAGCCCACTGGATCCACTTTGCCATGGGCTTGGAACAAGACTTTATCTATTACCTAAACTCTGTAAGTCCTTTCTCTATAGAGGGACCTATAATGGCATTTTGGTTCTCCACAAATTAGTATCATATTTGAGCCAGTATCTGGTAAGTCCAGGGAGGTCTGGGTATATATATTTTATTGTATCATATAGCCACAGGTAAATGACTACAGATTCCTCCAAGGAAGGTTTGTGGCCACACTACAGAGTCCTTCTTTAATAGGTCTTACCTCTTCCTCAATCAACGGGCTCCACACCAGTGCACTGTCTTATATGTGGAAACTGAACACACTAGGTCAGATTTCTGCCCACCTTCCGTAGAATTCTTTCTGCTTATCAGGTCAAGCTACTACTTCAAAAGCAACCTTAGAAGCCTATCTATTTCATTCCTAAGAGCCCTATGATCAAGTAGCGACCAATCACAGACCCCTACAGATCAAAATCTCTGATTCCCACTCAGAAGCCCTCATGGCTTATTGTAGTAATGCATTCCTTGTCCCTTGCTGTCACTTGGCCTCCACCACTCCAGGATTCCATTATTCCCATTGAAACCCAACTGCAGCATCTCCTTCCCTCACCTCCAGGCTAGAGAGAATAGCCACCACAGGACTTCTCAAAGATGCTGGTGCTCTTTTCACTAACAATGTATTTTCTAATGTCTTAGGAAATGAACATCCATCCTTCAAACCTTCTATGGTATAGGATTAGCAGGTGGCATAGCAATTTGCACATAAACAATAATTTGAAACATTTCTCTCCTCCTAAGCCTTTGGACCTCTCTTTGTACAGTGTTTCAGGGGATTTACAACACATCATTGTCAGTGTTTGTATGTCAACACTAACTCTAGACCTCAGTAAAACATCCCCACATACCAACACGGGGTGGTGAAGTCCCCCTGAGCTACCTCTATCGCTAGGCTTGGGTGGGGAACAATATTGCCAGAACTGTGCCAAATAGGAGCTGTGGCCTTTGGGAGAGGAGCACTGTCATTGCCAATCTGAGGCCTAGGGGAGAGACAGCCAACGAACTAACTCCTGTTGGTGTTTCCCCCTCGCCTTAACCGAAGGAAGCCAGAAAGCAGTGGAGCCCAATTGATTCATTCCATAAAGGGTAGCCTTCCAAGGAATAAAACAGGGCAGAGAAGGTAAACAGTGAATTTGGAGAAGAAAACAAACAATATCTAGTATACAGGTCAGTGTATAAAAATTTATTTTTAATGACTGCATAATATTTCTTTATATAACTATACCAGTGAGTTATATGTAACAGTCCTCTGCTGTTGGATATTTAGGTTGCTTCCAACCTTGTGATTGTAAACAATACCATTATCAATACTATACTGCAATGAATAACCTTACACATATGATATTTTTATGATAGAACAAATTTACATTCTAAGTATGCAATTCAATAGCATTAAATACATTAGCATATTACTGTGCAAACACCAGCACCACAATCCATCTCCAGACTGTTTCATCATCCCATACTGAAACTCTGTACCCATTTAACAATAACTCCGCATTTATCCCTCCTGACCAGGCCCTAGCAACCACTATTCTACTTTCTGTCTTTATGTATTTGACTACTCTAAGTACCTTATATAAATGGGAGCATATAATATTTGTCCTTTTTTTCTGGGTTCTTTCACCTAACCATTTATTTATAAGCTACTTATGGCTTATTTCACCTATTTCACTGAGACAAAGTTCATCCATATTGTAGCTATATCAGAATTTCATTCTTTTTTATGGCTGACCAACATTAATATATTTTCCATATATATTCCATATATAATTGATCCAAGGATAAATTCACTTGTAATATTTATGTCTATTGCTGAATTGCACACTCCCTCACAACCCAGTGAAGGGCTTGTAGCAATTTCTACTCCTATCAACAATCTATAAGAGTATCTAATTCCTATATCCTTGCCAACACAGTAAGTTGACTTTGGATATTTGCCAACTGGATAAATAGAAGAAAAAAAGATAAAACGATGGTATTACAAATCTCTTATTGTAAGTTGAGGATTGTATGTTTTAGGTAGGAAATGGGGACACTTTCAAATAATAAATATTTATTAAATATTAAAGAATACTCAAAGGAAATTAGAAAAGGGCAATAAATATTTTTAAAAATCATCTTAGAGAGTAAAGATCTTATTTGTATTATAGCCACCTGGCACCCATTTGCAGGATGCCTTGATATTTGTATACTCCATCCCAAAAGGACTAGCACAGCTCACAAGGTCTCTTTATTTTGGACCCGGACTTTCTATTTGAGAGCCTAGCATCAGGTGGCAGGTGCCTTCTTGGTGGCCACCACCAGGGTCCCTCTTTTTGATGACTACCTTTCTAAGGGAGAGAGGCTGCTGCTCATTCCTAAGGTTCTCTGTCTTGGGTTAGGTTTCTGGTCTGAAAAGTACACCATGATCAGGTAATGGATACCAGAGGTGACAATGGCCTTCATGTGATAGAGTTGGCAGTAATATCTGTGATCCCACTGATCGCCAAGGTGATACTACTGATCTAGTTGTTATCAGCTTTCTCATGGAGGCTCACCAATCTTTCTAAAGCTGTGCAAAGACACTAACCCAGAGGCATGGGCTTAACAGGGTAACCATGTCTTAAAAAGAATCAGAGAGGGGCGCCTGGGTGGCTCAGTCAGTTAAGCGGCCGAGTTCGGCTCAGGTCATGATCTCGCGGTCAGTGAGTTCAAGCCCCACAGCGGGCTCTGTGCTGACAGCTCAGAGCCTGGAGCCTGTTTCGGATTCTGTGTCTCCCTCTCTCTGACCCTCCCCCATTATGCTCTGTCTCTCTCTGTCTCAAAAATAAATAAATGTTAAAAAAAAAAAAAAAAAAAAAAAAAAAGAATCAGAGATAACCCTGATAGAAAAGTAATTTCCTAACTAGTGTGTCCCAAAGTTGTTTAATAAAAATCATTTAGGACATCTGTTGACAGGTGAGTGGTAAATGGCAGAGCCAGGACTCCATGATTTCAAAGCCCTGCTCTTACACACTCCTTACACACAAATACTAATTATATACATTTGGGCAGGTCACTTAACAGCTTCATTTACATAGGACCTTATGGTTTATGAAACAATTTCACACCATTATTTAATTCTTACAACCCTATGAAGTTGATAAAATTACCCCCATTTAAAAATTTTTTTTTTTCAACGTTTTTTATTTATTTTTGGGACAGAGAGAGACAGAGCATGAACGGGGGAGGGGCAGAGAGAGAGGGAGACACAGAATCGGAAACAGGCTCCAGGCTCCGAGCCATCAGCCCAGAGCCTGACGCGGGGCTCGAACTCACGGACCGCGAGATCGTGACCTGGCTGAAGTCGGACGCTCAACCGACTGCGCCACCCAGGCGCCCCTACCCCCATTTTATAGATGCTCAGAAAAGTCAAGTGAATGGCTAAGGCAGGAGTCACACATTCAAATGCCTCTAGAGACCAGGCAGTTTCATCCATTTTTTCAATGACTGATTCATTCATTTATCTCTCTAGTAAGCATTTACTCATTCATCAGTTTAAGAAGTATTTATGGAATATCGATGACAAAGGATTTAGCAGTGAATTGTATAAAATCCTTGCCTTCGTGGAGGTCACACATTCTGTGAGGAAAGACCAACAGTAAGCTCATAAAGAACAAATTAATAACACAATTTTGGATTATCATATGTACTATGAAAGCAATAAAACAGGCCTTTTGAATGGGGGTGGGAGGCACTTTTCCCAGGATTGTCTGCTATGGTAGCCACTACCTTCCATGTGTCTACTGAGCTTTTGAAATATGGCTAGAGAACATTGAGATAAAATACACACTGGATTTCAAAGACTTAGTACAAAAAAATATAAAATATCAAATATCCTGATCATAATTTTTATGTTGATTACAAGTTGAAACGGTCTTTTAGTCATATTGGAAAAAATAAATTATTAAAATCAATTTCACTTGGTTCTTTTTGTTTTTAATGTAAAATTACACATGTGGGTCACATTTGTGACTCCCACCATATGTTCTTTGAATGGTGCTGATCCAGATTGACCTGTCAGAAGCAGAGATCTCAGAGATGAGAGAGTTCACCATGAGAAGATCTGAGAGAGGTAGTTCCCCCAGGAAGAGGAAACTGTGGGTGGAAACTCACCTAAGGCGGACTGTGACTCTTGACCTTGGAAAACAGCAGAGAGTGGTAGAACCTACAGAGAACAAGAGTATTTCCCACCCAAATCATTTAAATCCAAAATATTTAAACATCACAAAGGACAAAGAAGTGAGTGCCCGAATTATTTTCTGTCTTGCTCAACCTGCCTTTAGATCATACTGCCCCCACCCTTAAAATGAGTAAATGTGCTGGTCAGGGTCACAGGGAAAGCCAGATCAGCCCCATCAATTCAACCAGCTTGCTGAGCAGCAGTCAGCCCTGCCAAACCTCCTGCAAATCCAATCACTCAGCCAGAAAATACTAGGAGAATTTTTCTTCTCATTCCAAACCCTGTGTTCTTTCCACTTAGCCTGTTTGGGGCAACAGGTCCCTTTGAGAATCTGCTGATAACTATGGGCCAAATCCCCCACCATTACCCCCACCACGATACGCCCACATTAATACTGCGTATCATTTAAGGGGCTCAGAAGTCCTTTTCCAAAGCCTATCCATGAACCTCAGATTAAGCTCTGCAGTATTGATATCTGGCTCCTTTCTATGCACCAAACTATAACATGGAGATAAAATCAGTTTCCTTTACATCACTGAAATACTGTCAGGATCAAATAAGATGACGTTAGTGAAGTCACTGTCTGAATATACAGTATTACTGGTACATTTGGCTAGGATTTAAGGGCCTATAATGGTAGTGCTAAAGCCTTGAATGGATTTTTTTAACTGAAGACCTAATTATAGATTTACCAAGAAAGGGAAGAGGCCAAGTAATTTTCAAGTGATATGAATTTGGGGGAATCTATTTTAGATCTGTGTATCTCATTGCTGCCTGTATCTTAGAATCACTAAGAGAATTTTTTTTAATTTTGATGAGGGCGCCTGGGTGGCCCAGTCATTAAGCACCTAACGGTGAAGTCATGATCTCACAGCTCAGCTCATGAGCTCCACATCAGGTGAGCTTGTGCTCCGCTTCGGGTGAGCCACACTTCTCTCTCTCTCACTCTCCCCCTCCTGGGATTCTCTCTCTCTGCCACTCACTCACTTTTGCCCTCTGTCTCACAAGATACACATACACACTCATCTATTCATTCTGATGAAATAGCCCAACCCCTCAGAAGGGAATAAGTTATACATAAAAAATTTGCATTCTGACCCAGCAATACTTCTAGGACTCAATTTCAAAGATGTGATGGTAAATTTTGAAAAGGAGGCAAGGATAAAATTATCCATTGCTGCACTATTTCCAATAGCAAAAGCCTAGAAACAACCCAGTTGTACAGAGAAGAAGGATTAACATGCTTAAGACTGAACCCCTGCAGGCTAGTTTTCTAGAAAAGCATTGGGCCTCCTGTGAATCTCCCTGGAAATCTTTGGGGCCCTGTGCTTCAGGTGATCAGTTCTGGTCTGCTTAGATCCCCGCACCCTCCTCATTCTGATGATGCCAGGGCCAGGGCTGGAACACAATCCTCAACACTTTTGTGGAAAATCCTGCCATCAGGAAGCCACCTCAAAGAGCTGTGGATCCCAGTGCCCTGATCATCATGGGAGGGCTGGTGATTCTTGCAACCTGAAAACTGATTAGCAGGATCAGACCAGAAACTAGGAGACACCTCACTGTATTGCAATGGCATCCAGTCATGTTGACAAGGGAGGGGTCAGTGCTTCCTCCATCTTTGAGCTTAAATGCCGCATATCACAAGAAAGGGAATCTGGGATTCAGATCAGCATAAAAGGACAAGGAGACACCAATCCTACGTCTGTGAGTTTTTCCTAGTGAATACTGTGCTAACAGGCCTGATATGCACACTACTTGACCATTTGCCCATTTTTACACTCAGCTAGTACAATGGGCTGAGCATCCGGCCAGCCAGTCACCATAACTTCCTGGAAAATAGTCAACAGATCAGGAATCAAAGTCCAACTATGGGGATAGGACAAATCTCCTTTGGGTAGCATGGCTAGCTATTGGGATGATTAGTCACTAATAGCTTGTGGGAATCTCATGGAACCTCAGCAACAGGAGACCCAGTGGGTAAGACCTCCTGGAATAGAATTTCTTTGTTAGTATAAGCTGGCAAGAGAGTTTCCAAGGAAGGGGTGGGCAGCTCCATTGAATGAAGACTGAACCAGCACTGATACTAATACCTTTCTGGAATCACTGAAGAATGTTCACCTTATACCTAACCACTTAGTACCTAAGATGGAGAGGAGTTGGAAAAGGCACAGATCACTCTCAAGACTGGCCCAAGGAGGATCCAAAAATTACACTCCCTCCCTTTTGAATATAACTAGTAACATCGGCAATGTGAAACAAAAGAAACTGACTTTGTACTTTACGTACATCCATTATTCCACTGGGAATTGCAAATGGTGATAGTCTAATTCGTTTAATCCTTTTTCATTTATTAGAATTTTTCCATGAAGAACTTCCCTTCATCTACTTTTTGTACATCTTGAGGTACCATACAGGAAAGGCATGAAAATTCCAGGCTTGTTTTCTTTATTTCCTGCCCCCAGATCCAGGCTGTATATTTCTCCAAAAAACAGTTTTGGTGTTTAGTGAGAAATTATATTTACAGACCATAATATGGCTTACCGGTTCTCATTGCTTCTAAGCTGGTTATTTTTTTTACATGCCTGTTTTGTAAACAGAGTTAGGACATATGCATTTTTTCAAAGGAGAAAATATATTAGGATTTTATTCTGACCTTTCCAATTCAAATTTAGGGTTAAAAAGATTTTATAAACCTATCTTGTTTTATGTTTTCATCTCCTGAAAACTTAGTTTTTTATGATACTAGCATCATTATCAATTTTTTCTATCTTACCTCCCAAGATATACCCACTGATCACAAAGAGAAAGGCAACCAGACCTGACATGCTTACTGACATGAAACAATAGGAAATACGTATTTCATCGCCTAAGAAATATCTTTGCTAAAAATTCCAACCTGAATGTGAAGTAGATCTAATTATTGATTTTCAGAAAATACAGCAAACTAAGCAACATAAGACCAAATAGATGGAGTCAGCAAAAGTCAAAACGAAAAGAGTTTGGGAAGATGATAGAGTAGGAGGATCCTGAGCTCACCTTGTCCCTCTCTCCACCCCCAACACACCAACACACACACACACACACACACACACACACACACACACACACATCAAGATAACAGCGACATCGATGCAACTAACTCAGAAAATGATCTGAGGACTGGCATAACAGACCTCCCACGGCTAATCATAAAGAAAAGGCTGCATCAGAAAGGGTAGGAAGGGTGCAGACACAATCAGGAACCAAACCCCCAGTGAGACTAACAACTAACAAGAAGGACATCCCAAGCACAGAGAAGTAAGAGCATCAGAGCCCACCAGAAACTGGGGACCCACACTGGGAAGACCAGTCTTCATGACATCCGGCTGTGAAAAACAGCGGGGCTTAACCCAAGAGCTTTAGAAATCAGCTAACTCTGAGAGCTTTTTAAAAACAGTAAGCTTAGCACTGGGAGAGCTAGAGGCTGATGGGAAACTGTATCCCTGCCCTTAGAAAGCCAGCAAACTAAGTAACTCAGACTGAGACACAGCACAGAAGCAGCAGTTTGAAGAGTGCTTGGGGTAAACGTGAGTGAGATTTACTGACTAATCTTAATGCTGGAGGGGTGGGGACCTTTAAGAGATTTCTCCTGGGACTCAGTGATGAACAGAGCTGGAGGCCTCCATTTCTCTTCCCCTCCCTTAGGCTAGATAGGACACTTGTTGGAGCCAGAGCTGCAGTTCCCATCTACCCTGCTAGCACCATGGGTCTTCCATACCCACAGAGCCCTGCTGACGGCCCACTCAACCCTCCCACCTTGGCAAGGTGCCCTTCCAAAGCTGCTCCTACCTTCTCACACCTTGCAGGCAGCCCCTGCAAGGCCCACACCACTCAAAAGTGACTCCTGCACTGGGAAGAGGGGAAGATAACCCCAGACTCCTGCATGCCTGAAGTTCCAGCAGCTCAGCCTCTTAGCTGGCTGTACAGGGAACAAGCCCTGCCCTCCAGTGCACCTACAGCCATAGCAGATAGGCTAAATGCAGACAGCTAGGCTGACTGCTGGCCCCAACCACCACCAATTCCACGGTGGCCTCAGAGAGCCCTTGCAACAGTGTAGGGACCAAACCCCACCCAATGTACTCAGAGCAGATCATTGCAGCTGGCTGGGCTAAAGGCAAACGGGGCTAAGCCACAACAGAAGGATGCCTACAGCCTACACAGGGGACACTTCTGGAGCACCACTTGCTGTTGACCTAGGAGGGGATGGTACTATATGGCATCACAGGACCTCTTCTATATAAGGCCACTACTTTCAAAAGTAGAAGATATAGCTGTAACTATTACATCCCTAATACATAGAAACAAACACAGAGAGTTAAACAAAATGAGGAGACACAAAAATATGTCCCAAATGAAAGAACAAAACAAAATCACAGTCTAGAGTTACATGGAGTTAAGCAATATACTTGATAAAGAATTCAAGGTTATATCATAAAAATATTCACTGGACTTGAGTAATAGTGAGCGAACACACTGAGAACTTCAATAGATATATATACCTTATATCTATATATAGATATATAGATATATAATATATCTATATATAGATATATTATATATATATATATAGGATCGGGGCCAACATGGCAGAGAAGTAGGGGGATCCCTATGTCCTGCATCTCTCAAACAAAGAAGTGTAGAAGCCAAAGGACTTTGAACACAAGAGCATGGGAGGAAAGGAGACTGAAACTACTAGGAAGAAAATGGGAAAGCTGAAAAAAGATAGGTGGGTAATTGCAAACTGGGGGAGATAAAAAAAAAAAAAAGGCCTCAGGCACAGAGGGGAGGGACCCCCTTCTGCGGAGAGACAAAGGGCAAAGAAAGAGCAGCTAGGGAAGTGCAGGACCATAGCTGTACAGGAGAAAGACCTCAGAATGAGACTGAGAGGGATACGATCTCTAACTCCGGGGCTTTCTTCTGACTGGAGCCGGCTCCCTGTTGGCGCACCTGGGGAAGAGAGGAGCCAGCCTTGGGTGCAGTGGTAGGTCAGGGGCTCAGTCCGCAGCTGGAGAAAGGGATTCCCTCCCTGGAGCGCTGCGCAATAGCACGGAACCTGCCTGCGTCTGCCACCCCCGGGCGCAGTGGCCGGGCAGAGGGCTCAGTCTGCAAGAGGAAAAGCCTGCCGTTTCCTTGGAGTACTGTGGGAAAAGACAAAGCCTGCCTGCATCCACCACCCCGGGGGCTCGAGGTGGCTAGGGCGACAGCTCTCAGTCCACACTAGGAGAAGGCTGTCCTCCCTGAAGTGCCGCGGCAAAGACAAAGCCAGCCAGGACCACATATTGCTGCCCTGAGAGGTGCTTCCCCAGCACCAGAGTGCATGGAGCGGGACTTTGAATCCTAGCCAAGCACAGGGTCAGGGGTGTTGGTAGAGCGAGAAGGACCGCCCCATCTGCACTCGAGGCACAGTGAGGACAACTCAAACTGAGTCCACTGGTCTGGCTCTGTGGAGAAGAGACTAGGGGAACACCATTCCCCCCCAACACCGCCACCACCACCACCACCACCACCACAGCAGGGCCTCAGGGATCACTCCCGGGGCCCATAGTGGAGGTGGGTCCAGAAAATGCCAAACCACACCCCTTTGCACTGGGTACCTGTGTATCCACCAGAGCCGCACAGACCCTGTGGACAGCTACTACCCATAAGTGCTGAAGCATTGCCTGGATTAACTCTAGGTCAATTCTGGATACAAAGATATATTCTCACTCCCCCCTTTTCTCCTCCTTATCTCTTCCTTCCCCTAGGCTGGTTACGCTGGTTATTGGTCTGTCTAAACAGGCATATTGAATCCATTGTTTTGATACATGTTCTACACCTCCGTCATTACACTCCTTTCTCTCTCTCTCTGGAATAATCAAGCCGTATAGTTTCTCTGTCTGGGTAACTTTATCTTTGTTTCGTTTTTCCCACCTCCTTCTTTTTTTAAAAAAAAAATTTTTTTAAATGTTTATTTATTTTTGAGACAGAGCCTGAATGGGGGAGGGTCAGAGAGAGGGAGACACAGAATCTGAAACAGGCTCCAGGCTCTGAGCTGTCAGCACAGAGCCCGACGCGGGGCTCGAACTCACGGACTGCGAGATCATGACCTGAGCCGAAGTCGGCTGCCTAACCTATTGAGCCACCCAGGTGCCCCTCCCACCTCCTTCTTTATTTTCCTTTCTCTCTCTCTAGATTAAGCCTTTTTTTTAGTCTGCCTCATCAACGTTTATTCCCACCATCCTCCACTCCTAACATTTCTCTCTTTGCATGTGCTCTTCCATCAGCACGGCCTCCACCCTCGTTTACTTGTAGTCGGTGTTTTGGGGTTTTCTGTTTTTAGTCTTCAGGTTTTTGTTTTTATTCGTTTGTGTTATTTGTTTGCGTGTTTGCATGTTTTTGTCTCCTGTTTGTCTGTTTTCCTTTACAGGGCTACTCCAAGGAACAAATCAAAGCACACCTGGTGGAGGGTACAAAATATTACTATGAGTACGGTAATAAAATAACCAAAGTCACAACAACAGAGAACGAGTAACAATCCCCAAAAAAACGCCTCCTGAAGGGCCAGGCCCTGGACAGTGTATGACACCCCTTTAATATAGCAGTGCTCAAGGTGCAGAGCACACAAGCTTTTAAAATGCATAAGGGACAGAAAACTAGCCAAAATGATGAAATGGAAGAATTCTATTCAAAAGAAACTTTAGGAAGTAGCGACAGCTAATGAATTGATCAAAACCAATGTAAGCAATATAACGGAACAAGAATTTAGAATAATAGTCATAAAATTAATTGCTGGGCTTGAAAAAAGCATAGAGGACAGCAGAGAATCTATTGCTACAGAGATCAAAGGACTAAAAAATAGTCATGAGGAACTAAAAAATGCTATAAATGAGGTGCAAAATAAAATGGAGGCGGCCATAGCATGGATTGAAGAGGCAGAGGAGAGAATAGATGAATTACAAGTAAAATTGTGGAAAAAGAGGAAGCTGACAAAAAACGAGAGATAAAAAAATCCAGGAGTATGAGAGGAGAATTGGAGAACTAAGTGATGCAATCAAACGGAACAATATCCATATCATAGGAATTCTAGAAGAAGAAGAGAGAGAGAAAGGGGCTGAAAGTGTACTTGAATAAATCATAGCTGAGACTTCTCCGATCTGGGGAAGGAAACAGGCATTGAAATCCAAGAGGCACAGAGAACTCCCTTCAGAGGTAACTTGAATCAATCTTCTGCACGACATATCGTAGTGAAACTGGCAAAATACAGGGATAAAGAGAGAATTTTAAAGGCAGGTAGGGATAAAAGGACCCTAACATACAAAGGTAGACACATAAGGGTAGTAGCAGACCTATCTACTGAAACTTGGCAGGCCAGAAAGGAATGGCAGGAAATCTTCAATGTGATGAACAGAAAAAAATATGCAGCTGAGAATCCTTTATCCAGCAAGTCTGTCATTCAGAATAGAAGGAGAGAGAAATGTTTTCCAAAACAAACAAAAACTTAAGGAATTCATCACCACTAAACCAGCCCTACAAGAGATCCTAAGGGTGACTCTGTGAGTGAAATTTGCAAGGACCACAAAGTACCAGAGACACCACTACAAGCATGAAACCTACAGACATCACAATGACTCTAAACCCTGTCTTTCTATAATAACACTGAATGTAAATGGACTAAATGCTCCAACCAAAAGACACAGGGTATCAGAATGGATAAAAAAACAAGACCCAACTATTTGCTGTCTACAAGAGACTCCTTTTAGACCTGAGGACACCTTCAGATTGAAAGTGAGGGGATGGAGAACTATTTATCATGCTAGTGAAAGTCAAAAGAAAGCTGGAGTAGTCATACTTATATCAGACAAACTAGACTTTAAAGTCTGTAACAAGAGATGAAGAATGGCATTATATCATAATTACAGGGTCTATCCATCAGGAAGAGCTAACAATTATAAATGTCTATGTGCCGAATACAGGAGCCCCCAAATATATAAAATAATTAATCACAAACATAAGCAACCTTATTGGTAGGAGTGTGGTAATTGCAGGGGACTTTAATAATCCACTTACAACAATGGATAGATCATCTAGACACAGGATCAATAAAGAAACAAGGACCCTGAATGATACATTGGATCAGATGGACTTGACAGATATATTTAGAACTCTGCATCCCAAAGCAACAGAATGTACTTTCTTCTCGAGTGCACATGGAACATTCTCCAAGATAGAGCACATACTGGGTCACAAAACAGCCCTTCTAAGTATAAAAGAATTGAGATCATACCATGCACACTTTCAGACCACAATGCTATGAAACTTAAAATCAACCACAGGAAAAAGTCTGGAAAACCTCCAAAAGAATGGAGGTTAAAGAACACCCTACTAAAGAATGAATGGGTCAACCAGACAATTAGAGAAGAAATTAAAAAATATATGGAAACAAACGAAAATGAAAATACAACAATCCAGACGCTTTTGGATGCAGCGAAGGCAGTCCTGAGAGGAAAATACATTGCGATCCAGGCCTATCTCAAGAAACAAGAAAAATCCCAAATACAAAATCTAACAGCACACCTAAAGGAAATAGAAGCAGAACAGCAAAGACACCCCAAACCCAGCAGAAGAGAAATAATAAAGATCAGAGCAGAAATAAACAATATAGAATCTAAAAAAAACTGTAGAGCAGATCAATGAAACCAAGAGTTGGTTTTTTGAAAACATAAACAAAATTGATAAACCTCTAGCCAGGCTTCTCAAAAAGAAAAGGGAGAAAACCCAAATAGATAAAATCACGAATGAAAATGAAATTATTACAACCAATCCCTCATAAATACAAGCAATTATCAGGGAATACTATGAAAAACTATATGCCAACAAAACGGACAACCTGGAAGAAATGGACAAATTCCAAAGCAGGCACACACTTCCAAAACTCAAATAGGAAGAAATAGAAAATTTGAACCGACCTATAACCAGTGAAGAAATTGAATCAGTTATCAAAAATCTCTCAACAAATGAGAGTCCAGGACCAAATGGCTTCCCTGGGGAATTCTACCAGATGTTTAAAGCAGAGATAATACCTATCCTTCTCAAGCTATTCCAAAAAATAGAAAGGGAAGGAAAACTTCCAGACTCATTCTATGAAGCCAGTATTACTTTGATTCCCAAACCAGACAGAGACCCAGAAACAAAAGAGAACTACAGGCCAATATATCTGATGAACATGGATGCAAAAATTCTCAACAAGATAGTAGCAAATCAATCAACAGCATGATCAAGTGGGATTCATTCCTGAGCTGCAGGGCTGGTTCAACAATCGCAAATCAATCGATGTGATATATCACATTAATAAAAGAAAAGATAAGAACCATATGATCCTGTCAATCCATGCAGAAAAAGCATTTGACAAAATTCAGCATCCTTTCTTAATAAAAACCCTCAAGAAAGTTGGATGGAAGGAACATACTTAAACATCATAAAAGCCATTTATGAAAAGCCCACATCTAATATCATCCTCAATGAGGAAAAACTGAGAGCTTTCCCCTGAGATCACGAACAAAACAGGGATGTCCACTCTCATCACTGATGTTTAACATAGTGTTGGAAGTTCTAGCATCAGCAATCAGACAACAAAAGGAAATCAAAGGCATCAAAATTGGCAAAGATGAAGTCAAGCTTTCACTTTTTGCAGATGACCTGATATTATACATGGAAAATCCGACAGACTCCACCAAAAGTCTGCTAGAACTGATACATGAATTCAGCAAAGTTGCAGGATACAAATCAATGTACAGAAATCAGTTGCATTCTTATACACTAATAATGAAGCAACAGAAAGACAAAGAAACTGATCCCATTCACAATTGCACCAAGAAGCATATAATTCCTAGGAATAAATCTAACCAAAGATTTACAAGATCTGTATGCTGAAAACTATAGAAAGCTTATGAAGGAAATTGAAGAAGATACAAAGAAATGGAAAAACATTCCATGCTCATGGATTAGAAGAATAAATATTGTCAAAATGTCAATACTATCCAAAGCAATCTGCACATTTAATGCAATCCCAATCAAAATTGCACCAACATTCTTCTCAAAGCTAGAACAAGCAATCCTAAAATTTGTATGGAACCACAAAAGACACTGAATAGCCAAAGTAATATTGAAGAAGAAAACCAAAGCGGGAGGCATCACAATCCCAGACTTTAGCCTCTACTACAAAGCTGTAATCATCAAGACAGCATGGTATTGGCACAAAAACAGACACATAGACCAATGGAATAGAATAGAGAACCCAAAACTGGACCCACAAATGTAGGGCAAACTAATCTTTGACAAAGCAGGAAAGAATATCCAATGGAAAAAAGACAGTCTTTTTAACAAATGGTGCTGGGAGAACTGGACAGCAACATGCAGAAGAATGAAACTAGACCACTTTCTTACACCATTCACAAAAATAAACTCAAAATGGATGAAGGCCCTGAATGTGAGACAGGAAATCATTCAAAACCCTAGAGGAGAAAACAGGAAAAGACCTCTCTGACCTCAGCCACAGCAATTTCTTACTTGACACATCTCCAAAGGTAAGGGAATTAAAAGCAAAAAATGAACTATTGGGACCTCATGAAGATAAAAAGCTTCTGCACTGCAAAGGAAACCATCAACAAAACTAAAAGGCAACTGACGGAATGGGAAAAGATATTTGCAAATGACATATTGGACAAAGGGTTAGTATCCAAAATCTATAGAGAACTCACCAAACTCCACACCCAAAAAAACAAATAATTCAGTGAAGAAATGGGCAGAAGACATGAATAGACACTTCTCTAAAGAAGACATCCAGATGGCCAACAGGCACATGAAAAGATGCTCAACGTCACTCCTCATCAGGGAAATACAAATAAAAACCGCACTCAGATCTCACCTTATGCCAGTCAGGGTGGCTAAAATAAACAAATCAGGAGACTATAGATGCTGGAGAGGATGTGGAGAAACAGGAACCCTTTTGCATTGTTGGTGGGAATGCAACTGGTGCAGCCGCTCTGGAAAACAGTATGAAGGTTCTTCAAAAATTAAAAATAGATCTACCCTATGACCCAGCAATAGCACTGCTAGGAATTTACCCAAGGGATACAGGAGTGCTGATGCATAGGGGCACTTGTACCCCAATGTTTATAGTAGCACTTTCAACAATAGCCAAATTATGGAAAGAGCCTAAATGTCCAACAACTGATGAATGGATAAAGAAGTTGTGGTTTATATATATAATGGAATACTACTTGGCAATGAGAAAGAATGAAATCTGGCCATTTGTAGCAACTTGGATGGAACTGGAGAGTGTTATGCTAAGTGAAATAAGTCATACAGAGAAAGACAGATACCATATGTTTTCACTCTTATGCAGATCCTGAGAAACTTAACAGAAGGCCATGGGGGAGGGGAAAGAAAAAAAAAAAAAGGGAGGGAGGGAGCCAAACCATAAGAGACTCTTAAAAACAGAATAAACGGAGGGTTGATGGGGAGTGGGAGGGAGGGGAGGGTGGGTGATGGGCATTGAGGAGGGCACCTGTTGGGATGAGCACTGGGTGTTGTATGGAAACCAATTTGACAACAACTTTCATATTAAAAAAATTTTTAAAAATACACATTTTGGTAAATTTAGAATTTTCCCTTAGTATCTTAATAAACCAATATATTGTCAACACCACAGTCATTTGAAAATAAAACACACCCCATAACATTAAAAAAAAGAGAGATAAAAAATATATATAAAGAAAGAACCAGAGAAGAACTCAGTAACTAAAATTAAAAAAAAAAAAAATACACTAGAGGGAATCAAGAGCAGATTAGATGGACAGAAGAACAAATCAGTGATCTGGAAGACAGGGTAAAGGAAAGCAACCAAGCTGAACAGCAAAAAGTAAAAAGAGTAATAAAAACTGGTAATAGGTTAAGAAAACTCAGCAATATCATCAAACACAGTAACATTTGCATTATAGGAATCCCAGAAGAAGAAGACAGAGAGAAAGGAACAGAAAGCATATTTAAAGAAATAATAGCTGAAACTTCCATAATCTGGGGAAAGAGACATCCAGGTTCAGGAATCACAGAGATCTCCAAACAAGATGAACCCAATAAGTCCACACCAAGACACATGATAATCAAAATGGCAAAAGTGGTGATAAAGAGAGCATTTAAAGAGCAGGAAGAGAAAACAGATACATACAAAGGAGCCCCCATAAAGTTATCAGATGATTTTTCAGCAGAAAATTTGCAGGCCAAAGGGAGTAGCATGATATATTCAGAGTGTTGAAATGTAAAAATCTACTACCAAGAATACTCTACACAGCAAGATGATCATTCAGAATTGAAGCAGAAAGAGAGTCCCAAACAAAAAAAGTTAAAGGAGTTTATCACTACTAAACCAACCTTGTAATAAATGTTAGGGGGAATTCTTTAAGTGTAAAAAAAAATAAAATGCCATAAGGAGAAGGACATTATGAAAGGATAAAAATTCGCTGGTAAAAGTAAACATATAACAAAGGAAGTAGATTAATCACTTATAAGTCATTCGTGGAGGTTAAAACACAAATGTAGTAAAATCAATTATCTATAAAAAATAGTCAAGGGGTATGCCAATAAAAAAGTAAAAAGTGACATTATATACATAAAATATGAGGGGTAAAATTTAGAGATTTTATTTATTTTTCGATAGAGAGAGGGGGGAGAGAGGGAAGGGGGGGAGAGAGGGAAGGAGGGGGGAGAGAGGGAAGGAGGGGGGAGAGAGGGAAGGAGGGGGGAGAGAGGGAAGGAGGGGGGAGAGAGGGAAGGAGGGGGGAGAGAGGGAAGGAGGAGGGGAGAGGGGCAGAGGGAGACAGAGAGAAACCTCAAGCAGGCTCCAGGCTCAGCATGGAGCCCAATGTGGAGCTCAATCCCATGACCCTGGGATCATGACCTGAGCAAAATCAAGAGTAGGACAACCACCAACTGAGCCACCCAGGCACCCCAAATTTAGAGCCTTGAGAATATGCTTCAGCTTAAGCAACCATCAACTTAATGTGAACTGCTATACACATAAGATGTTACGTATGAACCTGATCATAACCATAAATTAAAAATCTATAATAGATACACAAAAAATAAAAAGAAAGAAAACCAAGCATAACACTAAAGATAGCCATTAAACCACAAGGGAAGAGAGCAAAAGAGGAAGAGAGAATTACAAAAGCAACCATCAACAACTAGCAAATGGCAGTAAGTACATACATATCAATAATGATTTTAAATGTAAATTAACTAAATGCTCCATTCAAAACATATAGAATGATGGAATGGATGAAAAAACAGAACCCATCTATATGGTGTGTTCAAGAGACTCACTACAGACCTAAAGAGACATACAGACTACTAGAGAAGGGATGGAAGTAGAAAAAAAAAAGCTGGGGTACCAATCCTTAGATGAAATACACTTTAAAACAAAGACTGTAGGGGTGCCTGGGTGGCTCAGTCTGTTGAGCATCCGACTTCGGCTCAGGTCACGATCTCGTGGTCCACGAGTTCGAGCCCCGCGTCGGGCTCTGGGCTGATGGCTCAGAGCCTGGAGCCTGCTTCCGATTCTGTATTTCCCTCTCTCTCTGCCCCTCCCCCGTTCATGCTGTGTCTCTCTCCGTCTCAAAAATAAATAAACGTTTAAAAAAAATTAAAAAAAAAAAAACCAAAGACTGTAATGAGAAACGAAGAAGGGCACTACGTAATGATAAAGGGATCAATCCAACAAGAAGATAAGACAATGATAAATATCTATGCACTCAACATAGGAACACCTAAGTACATAAAGAAAAAATTAACATATAAAAAGAGCAACTGACAGTAATACAATAATAGTAGGGGATTTTAACACCTCACTCAGAGCAACTGATAGATCATCCAGAAAGTCAACAAGAAAAGTGGTTTTGAATGACACACTAGACCAGATAGACCTAAGAGATACAGAACATTCCACCCAAAAACAGAATACACATTCTTTCCAAGTGCACATGGAACATTCTCCAGGATAGATCACGTTAGGCCTCAAAACAAGTCTCAATAAATTCAAGAAGATTAAAATCATATCATGCATCTTTCTTGACCACAAAAATACAAAACTAGAAATCAATTAAAGGAGAAAAATCAGACTAAAAAATTGTGGTGGCCAAAAAACACACTACTAAACACAAATGTGGCAACCAAGAAACCAAAGAGAAAATTTAAAAAAATACATGGAGACAAATGAAAATGAAGACACAACAGTCCAAAATCTTTGGGATGCAGCAAAAACAGTACTAAGATGGAAGTTTATAGAGAAAGAGGCCTACCTCAAGAAATAAGAAAAATCTCAAATTAACAACCTAAACTTACATCTAAAAAGAAGTAGAAAAAGAACTAAGCTCAAAGCTAACTAAAAGAAGAAAATAATATCAGACAGAGCATAAATAAATGAAATAGAGACCAAAATAATGGGGTGGGGGGGAGAATCAATGAAACCAAGAGCTAGTTCTTAAAGAAGATAAAAAAAATTGATAAACTTTCAGCCAGATTAATCAAGAAAAGGAGAGGACACAAATAAATAAAATCAGAAACAAAAAAGTGGAAGTAACTGATACCACAGAAATACAAAGGATTACAAGAGAATGTTATGAAAAATAATGTGTCAACAAAGTGGGCAACTGGAAGAAATGGATAAATTTCTAGAAACACACAATCTTCCAAAACTGCATCAGGAATAGAGTATCTGAACAGAGTGATTACTTATAATGAAATTTTATCAGTAATCAAAAACCTCCCAACAAACAAGAGTCCAAGACCAGATGTATTCACAGGTGAATTCTACAAAACATTTAAAGAAGAGTTATTACATATTCTTTGCAAACTACTGCAAGAGAGAGACAGAGGGAGAGAAAGGAAAGCTTCTGAATTTATTCTACAAGGCCAGCATTACACTGATACCAAAACCAGACAAAGACATTAAAGACAAAACAAAACCAAAACCACAGGCCAATATATCCAATGAACATAAATGCAAAATCCTCAACAAAATATTAGCAAACTAAATTCAATGATACCTTTGAAAAAACATTTGTCATGATCAAGAGGGATTTATTCAGGGTTCCAAGTATGGTTCAATATTCACAAATCAATGAATGTGATACATCATATTTCCAAGCGGAAGAATAAAAACCATAAAATCATCTCAATAGATGCAGGGAAAGCATTTGACAGACTCCAACATTTGTTCATGATAAAAACACTAAAGAAAATGGGTTTAGAGAAAACACACCATATTAAAGACCATATATGACACTCACGGCTAACATCATACTCAACGGTGAATGCTTTTTTCTAATATCAGGAACAAGACAAGGATGTCCACTCTCACCATTTTTATTCAACATGTACTGGAATTCCTAGCCACAGCAACAAGACAAGAAAAAGAAATAAAATCATCCCAACTGATAAGGAAAAAGTAAAACTGTCACTGTTTGCAGATGACATGACACTATATATAGAAAACCCTAAAAACTCCACCAAAAAACTATTACAACTGAAAAGTTAATTTAGGAAAGCTGTGGGATACAAAATGAATATACAAAAATATTTTCCATTTCTCTACACTAACAATCAAGTTGCAGAAAAAGAAATTAAGAAAACAATTCCGTTTAAAATTGCACCAAAAAATAAAATACCTACAAATAAACTTAACAAAAAAGGTGAAAAATCTGTACTCTGAAAACTTTAAGACAATGATGAAAGAAATTGAAGATAACACTAATGGAAAGATATCCCGTGCTTATGGATTAGAAGAATTCTTATCATTAAAATGTCCATACTACCCCAAGCAATCTACAGATTCAATGCAATCCCTATTAAAATACTAACAGCATTTTTCACAGAATCACAATAATCTTAAGACTTGTATGGAACCCCAAAGACTTTGAATAGCCAAAGCAGTCTTGAGAAAGAAGAACAAAGCTGGAGGTGTCAAAATCCCAGATTTCAAGATATACTACAAAGCTTAAAGTAATCAAAGCAGTATGGTACTGACACATACGTCGATAGAACAGAGAGCTCAGAAATAAACCCACACCTATATGGTCAATTAATCTATGTCAAATCAATGTGCTGTACACTTGCAACTAATATAAACTGCATGTTAATTATACTTGAATAAAAAACAAAACACACCATTTTTTAAATGAGGGAAAAAACAACTTCACATTCCTGGGAAACTCTAGTTGATCCTTAAGTATCATCTTTTTTTGCATATTTTTGGATTTGACGTACTAAAATTTTGTTTAGAATTTTTAAATTTATGTTTATAAATTCTGTAGTTTTCTTGTGTTATCTTTATCCAGCCTTTATCAAGATTTGATAGTCTTATAGAATGAGTTGGGAAATATTCTCTTCTCTTCAATTTTCTGGAAGAGTTTGTGTATCATAGAATTATATCTTCCTTAAATGTTCTTCAGGGTTTTTTGGAGTTTTTTTTAAATTTATTTTTGAGAGAGAGAGAGAGCATAAGTGAGCAAGGGCAGAAAGAGAGAGAGAGAGAGAGAGAGAGAATCCCACACAGGCTCCACACTGTCAGCAAAGAGCCCGATGCGGGGTTCAAACTCACAAACCAAGAGATCATGACCTGAGCCAAAGTCGTACACTTAATCAACTGAGCCACCCAGGCACCCCTCCTTAAGTGTTTGATACAATTCACAAGAAAAGCCGTTTGTACCCAGAGCTTTCTCTCTTCCCCCCAAGCTTTGAGACATAATTGACAAAAATTGTACATATATATATTTTTTTTTAATCCAAAATGTGGGAAACTCCACAAAACCAATGACCAGTTTCCTTAAAAAAAAAAAGTGACAAAGAAAAAAAGAGTGTAGAGGAACCTCTAGATTAAAATAAATGTATGAGGTACACTAACCAAATGCAATGTGTAAACATTGCATGGATCCTAATTAAAATAAACCTACCTCAAAAAATTGTTTATGAGACAATTGGGGAAATGTGACAACTGACTGGATATTTTATTACATTAGGGATTTTATTATTTGAGGTATGATAAAGATACCATGCTTTACATATCATTTTAGATATACATATCTAAGTCATCAAAGATGATATATGCTTTGGGGGATTTTCTATAGAACAATTCAATAGTGATGAGGAGTAGGGGAGATTATGGAAGAAGTGAAATTGGCCATTCGTTGATAATTGTTGAATCTGGATGATATATAGAGGGAAGGGCATCATTACACTATTCTACCTTTATCTTGATAGTTAAAGTTCTATTTTTAACTTTTCAATTGTAAAGGTTTTTTTTAATTCTAATATTCAAACATTATGCCAGAGATTCTTATTCAATTGGTCTGGGATGGGGAACTGGGAGGTTTTTAAAGCTCCAGGTAATTCTAGAGTATAGCTATCATTGAGAACTAACACTACAGGCTGAGTTCCTTAAGGAGGAAAGCTAGGTCATGGTCCTTTTTATATTTCAAGCAGTACTGGGCACATAGCACAGTCTCTGTAACAATGAATGTTTACTGAAATCATAAGGATAGCACTCTGTATTTTTACTGGACATGGGGAAGATGAGGAAGACTGAAGAAATATTGCAACCTCAAATGAAGACCAGGTAAACTAAGAAACTGCAGCCTGCCCAATGGCCCTCTGCACCAACTTCACCACATCCTCTTCTGTCACCCAAACTCCTCCTCAACCAAAGGGAAAACAGTCGTCATTTTAGGTCCACTCCACTTATCCTCCAGACACACTGGATAAATTATAATGGGCAAATCGGCCAGGGACCAAAAAAAAGTCAGAAACAGGTTTGTTATGTGCAGAGAGGTTTTTAAAATTATTAACCCATATTCTTTCTAGGATCAAAGGTACCATGATCACCAATGAAAATTCACCCTTAACTAACCAACAATCTGCCATTTTTGTAGGAGTTAGCTGGAGAGCAAGGATCATGCTGTCAGGTTTAAATCCCATAGAAGTGCTTGGGGGGAATCAGCACCTCCTTCACTTTGCACCTGTCCACTGAGGGCTGTACCTGCCTGCCACTGAGCACCTTAGCAGGACAGCTGCATGAAGGCAACTGATGACCTCTCACCAGGATGTCTGGGGCTCATCCCTTCCTTTGCAGATATTTATTTATATCCAGCTGTTTTTCAACATCCCACAAATACCTCAGACTCATCCAAAAGTGACTTTATCATTTTTTTTCTACTAAACCTTCTCCTCCTGTTACATGTTCTAGCTCTAATGATGGTACCTCCATACACCTAATCTAGGTGTTATCCTTACTCTCTCTTTTCCTCAAACTGTACATCTAGGGAATTGCCAGGTCCTGCTGAGGACATGGCCTGTATGTTTCCCAACTCCATGCCTATCTCTGTGTCACAGTTCAAGTTTTCTACTACAGCAGATGTCTCTTCAAATCCACCTGCCACACTTTAGCAGAATAATCTACCTAAAGTGTTTAGTCCATGTTATCCTGAGGCATTGAACTGTCAATGGATCTCCTTCATTTTTCTAGATTAAGTCCCAACTCCTTTCCTGGCTATACAAGGCCCTCTATAATCTGGCCTTTGCCTACTTAGACAGTCTCATCTTTCACCACCCCCTTTGGACATTACATGTACCAGCAGTATAAAAAATATTTGTAGGGGCACCTGGGTGGCTCAGTCAGTTGAGTGTCTGGCTTTGGCTCAGGTCATGATCTCACACCTCATGAGTTCGAGCCCCATGATGGGCTCAGTGCTGACAGCTCGGAGCCTGGGGCCTGTTTCTGATTCTGTGTCTCCCTCTCTCTCTGCCCCTAACCCACTCGCATTCTGTCTCTGTCTCTCTCAAAAATAAACATTAAAAAAATATTTTTAAAAATATTTGTAGATCCACACACATACCGTCTTGTTTCTTGCTCCTGCGCTTTTGGTAGGATTATTCCTCAGCATGAAACGTCTCTTCTCTCCAACCTCCTATGGTCTCATCAGTCTTCACAACCTCACTCAAACCTTCCTCCAAGTCCCAACCAAGTCATCACCTTATAAGATATCCTCACTAATCTGAACACACATATATATACGTACACACTTCCCACCCCAGCTAGGTTGTATACCCTTCTCGATGCTGCCATAATACCCTAGGTATTTTTCTATCACTACAATTATCAAATGATTCTCTACTCACTCGCTCACTTATCTACCATGTGGTAAGGACTGTGGCCCTTTGAGGCCCAGGGCTGTCTTAGTATCCTTGACACTTCAAGTGCCTGGCCTACTTCTTGGCACCCAATAAGAACCAAATATCTCCACTTTGAACAAATGAACAAAGGTCATATGGATTAGGTCAGAGCAGGCATGCCAGTGAAAAAGTATTGCAACGAGATTAATGAAATCTTGAATCAAGGCCAGAGAAACGAGAAAGGGGACAAGGAGAAAAGACTGAGGAGTTTTATTTTGTTATTTTTTTAATATGAAATTTATTGTCAAATTGATTTCCATACAACACCCAGTGCTCATCCCAACAGGTGCCCTCCTCAATACCCTTCACCCACCCTCCCCTCCCTCCCACCCCCCATCAACCCTCACTTTGTTCTCAGTTTTTAAGAGTCTCTTATGTTTTGGCTCCCTCCCTCCCTAACCTTTTTTTTTTTTTTCCTTCCCCTCTCTCACAGTCTTCTGTTAAGTTTCTCAGGATCCACATAGGAGTGAAAACATGTTATGTTTCTCTGTATGACTTATTTCACTTAGCATAACACTTAAGACTGAGGAGTTTTAGAGTTTAACTCACTGGAGCTTTAGCAGCACAGCAGAGGAAGAGAGGAAGAGATCAAGTATGACTCAGCAGCATCTTCCTTTAGTTACAGAAGGGAGATGGAAATGCAGAGAGAGCTAAACTTTTGTGAGGGGAGAGGCAAAATAGTGAGTTCTGTTTTAGACATGTTGAATCTGAGATATCAGAGAGAACAAAGTGGTTGGAGAGATGGGAGTCATCAACAGCGTGCTAGGTCGAAACCATGGCATGACTTAGTATAGCCAGAAAAAGGGTAAGGACTGAGCATAAAAGACTATCTGTTGTCTTTGATCATTTTAAAGCTTCTATTCTCTCTTTAGTGCTCTCCTTCACACTTGTTTTAACCTGATTTCCTTTTACCAAAATTGATGTGCCTGTCCAGGGATGCCTCCTGAGACCAAATGCATCAAGAACAGAATCAGACAGCAGAAACTTTTGTTTGCAGAGGAAGCTGGTCCTTCACAGATGTTGTCTTGGATGGCTACCATTAAAGAGTCAAGAAATAAGTATACCTATTTCTGCTTTTTTTTTTTTTTTTTTAAAGTTTTTTAAAATTTATTTTGAGAGACAAAGAGAGAGCATGCGTTGGGGAAGGACAGAGAGAGAGGGAGACAGAAAATCCTAAGCAGGCTCCACACGGGCAGAGCAGAGCCTGATGCAGGGCTTCAACTCACCAACTGTGAGATCATGGCCTGAGCTGAAACCAAGAGTCAGGCACTTCAACTGAGCCACCCAGGTGCTCCATGCTCTGCTTTTAAAAGTATGTTCTCAGGGGCAGCTGGGTGGTTCAGTCAGCTGGGCATCCAACTCTTGATGTTGGCTCAGGTCATGATCCCAGAGTGGTGGGTTTGAGCCCTGCATCGGGCTCTGCACTGAGTACGGAGCCTACTTAAGATTCTCTCTCTCTGCCCCTCTCCCCTGCTCACACTCTCTCTAAAATAATTTTTTCAAAGTGTATTCTCAAACTATTCATATACACAAACCCGAATTATTTAACATTTTTAAATCAGTATTATCAGATTTAAAAAAACATGTATAGTCACTTTCATATAGGCGTATGCTAGGTACTACAGTATGCTTAAGTTCAAACAAAATATCTTCCGGCCCCAACCTAACCCAGATAAAATAATTTATTTCTTTAAAATTTAAAACCTGCCTCATAAAACGGGAAAGGAATTGCATATAATAGATCTTATTTTTTCATTTATTTCTTCATTTGGCAAGATTTACTAAGAAATGTCATTTGTCAGGCACTTAGTAGAGCCTATGAACATGGTCATGAATAAAACACACATGGTTATTTCCCTCACAAAGCTTGCAGTCTAGTGGGGGAGATAGCAATATGGTTTGTAGGATGAACACTAGGGAATGAAAATGGTATACTAAGAGAAAAAAGTAAATAGTTAAAAGAACAGTATGGATGACAATAGAAGTCAGGGAGAAGGATAAGGATGAAGAGTGAGTAAATGAGGAATTATATAAAATATAAAAAGAAAGGCACAGCCATATTGAACCGAGATATAAAAATCTCCAATAAGGGACACCCGGATGGAGCAGTTGGTTAAGTGACCAACTCTTGATCTGAGCTCATGATCTCACGCTCGTGAGTTGAGCACATCAGGCTGTGCGCTGACGGTGCAGAGCCTGCTTGGGATTCTCTCTCTCCTCTCTGCTCCTCCCCCATTACTACTACTACGTCTCCTCCTCCTCCTCCTCTCACTCTCTCCCTCAAAGTAAATAAACTTAAAAAATTGTTTTAATATAAAAATCCTCAGTAAAATATTAGAAAACCACGTTCAACCATATATTAAAAGGACCATTAACCACGATCAAATGGGATTTATTCTGGAGATGCAAGACTGGTTCAATATTCACAAAATCAATGTGATACACCACACTAATAAAATCAAATGATATAAGTCATATTATCTCACTAGATGCAGAAAAAGCATTTGACAAAATTCAACATCCATTCATGATAAAAACTCTCTACTCTCAAAGTGGGTTTAGAGGGACTATACCACACCATAATAAAGACCATATATGAAAACTATATAGCTAATATCATACTCAATAGAGACAAACTGAAAGCTTCTCTAGGGAAAACAAGTATGTCCACTGCCATCACTTTTATTCAGCACAGTACTGGGAATCCTAGCTGCAGCAATAAGAGAAGGAAAATAAATAGAAGGAACCCAAATTCGTAAAGAGGAAGTTAAACTATGACTATTTACAGATGATAGGATACTATACTTAGAAACCCTGAAGATTCCACCAAGAAACTATTAAAAGTAATTAATGAATTCAGCAAAGTTAAGGATACAAATTATACAGAAATCTGTTGTATTTTTATATGCTAATAACAAAAGTAGCAGAAAGATAAGTTAAGAAAACAATTCAATTTACAATTGCATCAAAAAACAATAAAATACCTAGGAATAAATTTAACCAAACAGGTGAAAGAAAAGCATTCTGTAAACTATAAGACACGAATGAAAGAAATTGAAGGCAACACAAAGACATATTATGGCTTATAGGTTTAAAGAATTAATGTTGATTGTTAAAATGTCCATACGTCTCAAAGCAATCTACAGAACCCGTGCAGTCCCAATCAAAATATCGACAGCATTTTTTTCACAGAACTACAACAAACACTAAAATTTGTGTGGAATGACAAAAACTCCAAATAACTAAAGCAATCTTGAGAAAGAAGAACAAAGATGGAGGTATCACAATCCCAGATTTCAAGATACACTACAAAGGTATGGTAATCAAAAGGCACCAGTACAAAAAGAGATGCGTAGATCAATGGAACAGAATAGAGAGCTCAATATGGTCACTTATATGGTCAATTAACCCACAACAAAGGAGGCAAGAATATGCAATGGGGAAAATTCACTCTCTGCAATAAATGGTGCTGGGAAAGCTGGAGACCTACATGCAAAAGACTGAAACTAGACCACTTTTGATAAAAAGATCAACAACCCAATTTTTTAAATGGTTACAAGACTTGAACAGACACTTCACAAAAGAAAACATATGAATGTCTAATAAACACACAAAGAGGTACCCAAGAGGATTATTTGTTAGGGAAATGTAAACTAATAAGATATCATTGCAAATTCACTAGGAGGATTAAAACTTGAAGAGTGGAAACATCACCTACCATCAAGGATGTGGAGCCACAAGAATTTTTTTTTTTTCAAACAGAACTTTTATCATTGCTTGTGGGAATGTAAAATGCTACATCTACTTTGGAAAATTGGAAATTTCTTAAATAGTTAAACATACATCTAATCCTATGACCCAGCAATGCTAATGCTACTGTTTATCCAAAGGAAATAAGATGTAGGTCCACAAAAAGCCTTGTATGAGAATGTGCATAGCAGCTTTATTCATAATAGCCCCAAGCTGGAAACAGCCCAAGTGTCCATCAATTGAATAACTCTGGTATATTTATACAATAGAATACTATTCAATAATAAAAATTGACAAACTACTAGCAACATGAATGAATCTCAAGAACTTTATACCAAGTTTAAGAAGTCAGAAACTAAAGAGTACAAAATGTATAATTCCACGTATATGAAGTTCTGTAGCTGAAAAAAATCAATTTATAAGAAAACAGAATAGTGGTTACTTCTGTAAGTATTGGGTGTTGACTGGGAAAGGGTGTGGGGGACCTTCCTGGTTGATTGAAATATATTTCTATCTTGATTATCTTGATAGAGATGTGAGTTATATGGGTGTAAACATTTGTAAAAATGGTTTAACTGTAGGCTTGAGATATGTGCATTTCACTATGTATGAATTCTATCTCCATCCAACAATAACTCATTTCCTGCAAAGAGCTGCATTGTGCATTCTCTAGCACTTTAATACTTTTGTTTTCAATAAAGAATACATAAATATTTGAACTCTATTCCTATACACACCCATTTCACCTTTTTGCCTTTTGGACCATGATGAAGGGAGTTATCAGGAACACCATGTGGGGCAATAGGGGTCCCTATGTCACTGGCTATAAACCACCAGCAGTCCAGAAGCTCAAGTAACTTAAATTGAATTACCAATTTCAAATAGAAAGAAACATGAAATAAAAAGGAACGTTGTACATTTACAAAGTACACATAATAAAGGCTAATGAGCTAATATGTAACTATTTGTAAATGATCAATCTGGATATCTGAAAGCAAAGGTCACTTTTCTTTAGTTTTAAGGGAGCAATGTCTTTAACAAGTCATAATCTGTACCGTTACTTCTGTGCTTCATTAGGAACTAATTAACAACGTGCAAGGTATTTAAAATACCACTCACAATATTAATTTGTATTCATTTTAGAAACTAGATATAGATGAAGTAAACAGTTTATTTGTTTGGATTTTAGCAGCACACCGTATGGACGATAAGCCTAGTTTTTGGTGATTAGAATTTAGCAGTTATTTTGGTGGGTGGTGTAATTAAAACTATCCCTTGTTTCTTTATAGTGTTCCTCTCTTGGTCTCACTCAAAACTTTCTATGGAGATCCAAGTAGACATTTTCCCACTTTTTCTTTATTTTCTTAACCTATTGACAAAGATTCTCTGCTTGATCCAAACTCTAGCCAGGTTTCTGAGCCCTTCCCCTCACTAGGTCCCCATCTTAACCTGTAAAGACTTGGACAAACATTAACATAGTTTCTAACAGCTCAAAGCCAAATCCCTAGGATGACTCTAGCCTCATGAACACCTGCTTTTGGATTAGTCACAGAGCATTCCCCAGTGGTCGCCATCCTGGGCAGCAATGGGCTCTTTCCCAATATGGCCAAGGAAAGGATCTACCCAATGCAGGGGGAAGACTGTGCAAACCAGGAAAGGCTTTTCTGCCCCAGGCAGAGACTCTTGGAAGCATATTCTGAGAAGAAACCAGGGATGCAGGGAAGAGGAAAAGCTGAATCAGACTCCCTGGGCATTTCAACCTGCAGCTTTTGTGTTGGGACTCAGAACACAAAGGATCCAAACTACTTGAGGTCAGTTACTTGAGGTCCCGGTGAAGGTAGAGATTCACTTTGTTTCCTTTTACTTTTCAGCGTTTCCTATTATGGTTTTGTTGTGTTGTTTTGTTTTGCTGCTCCCCTAGTTTGCTTGGCCAAGGCAGCAATCTGAAAACTTAGATTCTCCAGCACAGTCCATCATTATGTCACCTAAAACAAACACTCTGAGGGCTTCCGGAAGTCTCCAAGGCCTTCCAATCAGTTTACTTTGGGAGTATCTAAAACCATCTCTGCTTCATTTCAAGGGGTTCCCTCATTCAGTCCTCCATTACGCTATCACCTTCAACTGCAAGAGTCTTCATTTTTCCACTGTTTCTAGCTCTTCTCTCTACCTCAATCCCAGAATGGAATTGATCCTATCAATCATCTAAGACACAGATCCTTTTTTGTCACATCTCTGCTGAGAAACCCTGTCTCCCCACTACATCACTGGTAAATCCAAACCCGCAGCAGAGAGGCATCTGGCCCAAGACCATTTTCTGCCTCATAGTCCATCACTCCTTCCCTCTTGGGCCAGCCCTCATCACCCATATCCCTCTCCTTCTGTCTTCTAAGTGCAACAGAGCGGCCATTTTTCAATCACACCAAGGGTTTTTATTTCTGTCTTTTGCTTGTATAGTATCCTCTTCCCCTGATACTTTCCTCCCCACACCCCACCTCTGACCTGTACTCCTTACATAGGCCTCAACACCAGCTGAAATATTCCTTCTCAACTCAAAACCATCTCGACCTTTCCAGGCAAAATGAACTCTTCCAGTCTGCTCCCCAACTTACCTCTCTATTCCAATTCTTATTGCTTCAGCCTTATTTAACACTGTAAATGCATCCTTCGTTTAAATAGTTTCTTACCAGATTATAAAATCCCCAAAGGTAGAAATGGAGTTACACGCCAAATCTGACACATAATGATTTGTCACCACAAAATGTTTACATTTATTTGTTCATAGGTCTTAATCTTCCCATCTAGATTGGGAACTTTTTGAAGAGTTAAATCATTTTGTTCCCTCTTTGACTTCTTCAACCCTTACAGTTGTGATGAACCTAGGTTATCGTTCTATCTGTGAAAGGCAGATTAGGTCTAACACTTGGTAACTCTAAGAGCAAACAGTAGGAACCCAAAAAGTACATCATACGCACTTCACAAGGGCTGCTTAGGTAGTATTTATACTCAGGAACCAAACAGTAATTACCTTTTTTAAAGACAAAAGAGAAGTAGGAGCAATGGAGATCCTCCTCCTGTATGCTTGTGCTTGT
This sequence comes from Neofelis nebulosa, assembly GCF_028018385.1. Lineage (NCBI taxonomy): Eukaryota > Metazoa > Chordata > Mammalia > Carnivora > Felidae > Neofelis > Neofelis nebulosa. Next base: position 54,291,636 of record NC_080787.1, on the reverse strand, counting down.
TGACAACCCATCACATGCCCAACACTGATCTAAGCACAAGGGATATAGCAGAGAACAAAACCACTCAAAGGCCCTACCATCTGTGGAGCTTACAGTCAGGTGGGGAGACAGACAATAGACAAAGGCATACATGGCATGGCCAGGTAGCCACAATGCTGGCAATCAAAAACATTACCCACTACACTACTAGTAACAATGGAAAGCTGGGTAAGTAGCTAAAGAGTGATAAAGGGCACCGATATTTGGGAATGGTAATCAGGTAGGTAGTTCCCTCTAAGGGGATGCTAACCTGTGCATGAAATGCTGCCAGGAGGTCCCCGAGGCCATCCTCACCCTGGCCTGAGGAGTAAGTCAACACAGTGTGGTTAAAGCCCAGAGATTTGCCAGTAACAGGCACATTTGATTGTTTAAGGGATACAGGAAAAGAGCTTAAAATCTAGTGAAGAAACAGATAAATGGGTAAACAAATTATAGTATCGCCACAAAAGCAAATATTATATAATCATAAATGGTGTTTTAGAGAGGTTTTCTTTAATCTGGAAAAGGAGACTCAATAAAATGTAGCGTGATGAACCATACATATGTATGCTCTTGTGCAAAATAAAATTCTAATTATGTCCACAGAACATACACTGGAAGGAACATCACAAAATATTAACAGTGGTTGTCTCTAGTTGATAGACTCACAGATGAATTCCATTTTTCTTTATACTTCTTTACATTTCTAAGTTTCTACCTCAAGCATGTCTCATTTATACTTTATGTTATTATTGTAAGAACACATGAGATCTACCCTCTTGCATTTTTTAAGTATACAAAACAATATTGTTAACGACAAACACAATGTTTCCTTTCCCGTTTTATTTTCATTTTGAAAATGGTATGTGTGGGGGCACCTGGGTGGTTCAGTAGACTTCGGTTCAGGTCATGATCTCACGGTTCATGAGTTTGAGCCCCACATCTGGTCTCTACTCTCAGCGCAGAGCCTGCTTCAGATTCTCTGTCTCCTTTCTCTCTATATCCCTCCCCTGTTCGTGGTCACTCTCTCGAAAATAAATGTTAAAAAAAAAAAAAATGGTGTGTGTGCATTCAAAATAATTCAAGTACTACAGATGTGTCTAAGGTAAAGAGTCAAAATCTGCCCTCCCCTTACCTTCCCCACTTCTCTCCTCAGAGCTTTCAACGATTATCTGCCAACAGGTTTTCTCTATATCCTTAGAGAACTCATATGCAGGCACAGGCACATAGAGTATTATTCTCCACTGCCCCCTCCACCATGGTATCATAACATATATACCATTATGTAATCTTTTTCATTTGTTTAAAAATACACTGAAATACATTCCTGTGTCAGAACTTAAGGAGACGTCTCCTTCTTTCTCAACCACCAGGTAGAATGCTCTTGTTTGTTATCTTGTTCTGTAATTTATCTCAATGGATTGTCTCCAGCGTTTTGCTATTGCAAAGAGGACTGCAAACAGCAGCTGTCTGCAATTCAAGGGTTTCTCTGGCCAGCAGTTATCTGATGTTCAAGGCAGTGGAGAAGACCAGCTCAGCACCTGCATGCTGCCCTGACTTCATGGAGGCCAACTGCCCTCGCACTGATGGTGTCTTCACACATCTGGCTTCTCCAGTGATTTCTAGGGTGAGATGATGTCTCGGAGGCCTTCAACTACAGAGTCACTTCTGAGATTGGCCAGAGTGTCTGCTGTTGTCATGAGCCACACATACACACCTGTGCCGTGTTCTCTTCTAGTTTGCACTGGGTACAATGTTAGAGAATATTGATATTTGCTAGGTTCTGTAATAGCATCTTTCTGTCAGGAAGTGAAGCACTCTTGAGCCAACACTACACAGAAAACCAAAATCAATTAAAACAAGACATTTTGAAAACAAACTTTTTTGTCTAAATATCAACTATAGAAGTACATGATGCTTACAGTTGGCAACTGAGTGGACATGAAGCATGGATTTAGCAATGCGGAAGCTGACTTTACAGCCAGTTTCAGCTAAGCAGGATGTTCTTCAAGGGAGTAAGGTGAAAATGCTGTCTTTTCTGAATTTTCAGATACCCTTGCTTAGGAAATTCCACACATCAATAAAGCTCAGAAATGGTCTTTCCTTCTTTCCAGCTGAACCTGTTAAGAACTGATCACAGTGACCTCTTACATATGGTTTCTAGAAACACAATCACACAATTGAAGTTCTAGGCCTGGGCTTCACTGAAGTGGCCATGAGCAAAGTCCCAAAAGAGAAAAAATGTGGAGATGATGGTAGGTGATTCCCTTAATTTCATACCCCCTGAATGCACTAGTTTCCACCCACGGCTGCAGCCAATCATCAACCATGAGACTATTGAGTTTATATAAATATGACAACAGCAACTGGGGATTTTGAGCATCTGACCAAACAATGATAAATTCTCTGCAAGTCATTTTTCAGGCATGCATTGTATGGGTTTTTTTGACGGAATAGCCTCTGGTCAGGTCAAAATCATTTATGAAATTCACAGCTCCTGGCACAATTCATCTTATAGAAGAATAATCAAAGTCTACATTATGCTATTAAAATGAAAGCTTCTGCACTAGGATACTTTAATCAGAATTGGAAAAGTGGTGTAATTCCCCTGTCCTGGGCATTTGCCTTATTAATGAAATGTGGCCAAAGGTCCCATGCGGACCAGACACAAAGGCCCAGGTATTGAGTAAATGTATAACAGAAGGAAAAAAAGACAACTCCAAAGGTGACCAGGGTGCAAAGGATCAGGTGTTTAAATGTAAAAAACACAAAGCACAAAATTTGCTAAGCAAAATTAGAAAGAAAAATTAGGAATATATATGATGGATATATATATATATATATATCCATATCCATATGCATATATATATCCATCCATATATGGCTAACGTATAGGTATAAATTATGTTTTTATGAAGACAGGAAAGAAAACAATAATGGGTTACGATATGATGGGTAGTTTGGGTTATTTTCTTCACACTTTAGCATTCTATAATTCAAGTTTTCTACAATGAATCTATATTACTTTATATACCAAAACACATACAAAAAGGAAATAGGATTTTTTTTTAACTAAATAGATGCTCAATCCAAACAGTTGGAATCAGTGCATATTTAAAAGCAAAAAATAATAATTTTAAAAACTAAAAAGCAAAGGGGCACCTGGGTGGCTCAGTCAGTTAAGTATCCAACTTTGGCTCAGGTCATGATCTCATGGCTCTTCATGAGTTTAAGCCTAGAGTCAGGCTCTGTGCTAACAGCTCACTGCTTCGGATTCTGGGTCTCCGTCTCACCTCTCTCCCTCTGCCCCTTCCCCGCTCATGCTCTGTCTTTCTCTCCTTCAAAAATAAATAAACATTAAAACAATAATTTAAAAAATCACTTTAAAAATTAAAAAGTAAAAAAACGAAATTTAAATTCAACACTTGCTATAGAGCCCCTATCACGATTCTTAGCCAAAGCTAACTCCAGCATCCTGTCCAGGATGGGGCAGAGGCTTTGGCTGCCAGATTATGGGAAGTCTGGTTTGGCTAGTGTTCCCAATAACGCTCCTAGTCCTGAGACTTGGAAAAGCATGAGAGTACAGGTTCTCTTGCTTGATGGTCAAATGACAATCAAATTGAAATCAATGACTCATCAGCTCTATTATGAGGACACAGAATCATACCTCCCGATCTCAGTCTTCAAGTAATGATCGTGTCATTAGCAGCCAGCCGCATGATTATTAAATAAAGCAAAGAACCTAGAGGTGTTAAAAAAATATTGCCAGGCTGGAAGACATGAGACACCTTGTTATTCTGCAAAGGCAAGAGTCCACTACAAAACTGCATGAGGAGAGGAGGAGAAAGTACATGGATTGAAGCATTCCTGGTCAGAAAGAGCAGAAGCTGGGGCGCCTGGGTGGCTCAGTCAAGCGTCCAACTTTGGATCAAGTCATGATCTCATGGTTCGTGACTTGGAGCCCCAAGTCAGGCTCTGCACTGACAGCCTAGAACCTGCTGGGGATTCTCTCTCTCCGCCCCTCCCCACCCTCTTTCAAAATAAACAAAAAAAAAAAAAAAAAAAAAAAAAAAGAGCAGGACCTGATGTAATGCTTGATACTTGCTGAAGTATTTGTCTACTCTAAGGCAATGGTTGAATATTTTAAGGAAAAATTAAAAATACACTATCTGGGGGTGCCTGGGTGTCTTAGTCAGTTGAATATCCTACTTTTTTTTTTTTTTTTTAATGATTACTTATTTTTGAGAGAGAGACAGAGTGTGAGCAGGGGAGGGGCAGACAGAGAGGGAAACACAGAATCGGAAGCAGGCTCCAGGCTCTGAGCTGTCAGCAAAGAGCCCGTTGCGGGGCTCGAACTCAGGAACCGTGGGATCATGACCTGAGCCAAAGTTGGAAGTTTAACCCACAGAGCCACCCAGGTGCCCCGTACATCTAATTGACTCTCGATTTCAGTTCAGGCCACCAATCTCAACGCTTGGTGAGTTCAAGCCCCTCATCAGACTCTGTGCTGACAGTGTGGAGCCTGCTTAAGATTCTCCTTCTCGGTCTCTCAAAATAAACTTAAAAAATACACTATCTGTACCTGTATCAGGCTCAACTAGGCATGAACTTCTAGAGACACCTATATATGCGGAAGGAAATAGACACTGGCCAGTTTGCTATACAACCTGGCTATCACATACCATTTACTGAAGAACTTACTACCAACAGTTTAGAAGAAAATGCATCTTTTTTCTCAAACTAGGGAAAATAGTACTGAAAGACCCACGAGTTTCACGAGGTTTGTCCCAGTGCTTACAATGTCCCTGGCAGTCTTTAAAGAGGCTGCCCTCATCAGCCAAGTTGCCTGGGGATGGACCAGCCCAAAGGAAGCCTCAACTGTGGTGTTTAGGTCAGTGTTCAAGAGCAGTAGAGGCTGCTCAAGTGTGTACGCCTACAGGCTCCAAGTGTATAGACCACAGTAAGTTGAAATTTCCCAGATCAGCTTTGCCAGTTTTTTTCTTAGCTGTTTATAGGCTTGGATTTTCACTCACAGATCTGTTGGGGAACATCATCAAAAAAGACATGATTGCGAGAGGCTCATCACTCCCACCTCTGTCCCTGAGATGTGGGTTGTGCTTGCCTCTCCCAGAGGCTGCTCCAAGGACATAACCTTGAGATAGTGATGTGGTTATTGAGAACACTGACACCATACACATGACTGAACCCGGTGAAGGCCACTTTATTAAGATTTGGCCTGTCTGTGCAAGCCAAAAGGTATGAGGTATGACTGTTAGATTACTGATCTTTCTTCTCTGAAAATACATTAAGCATCACATCTGGGGAAGCTACAACTTTAAGGGAGTCAATCTCATGTGTTTTTCAAAAATGGAAGTGGAACCTGAGTTACCTTCATTTTGCAAAGTGGCTATTGGGTTTATTGCTTAAATTCCATCAAGTAAATAATCCTATTTCACTCATTGTGACATTTGTCCTTAGGGAAACAGGGCAGATTCCAAGTTCTGATAACCTCAGTGTGCTTCTCTAAAGCCATGTGGAGGGGCTCCATCCCCAGTTCCTGGGTCAAGGTGAATTAACCCCACTTTGGAGCACTGGAAACTCTTATTTGCAAAGATTACTGTTACCATTTCAAAATGTGTACACTACCTAAGTTTTCTTTTGAGAAAAACTATTCACCTTAAAAAAACAAAACAAAACTAACTGCCTGGACAAAAACAGTTCTGGTTTGATGAACCATTGTTTCTTCAAATGATAGGTGTTATGCAAGGTGGACCCTTGATGTGCCAACATTGCACTGTGGATACACATCTATGTTTACAAGCTGTCAGAACAGAAGGTGCTGTATATAGAAATGTTGCTTTGAAGCAGTATTTGCAAAACATGCAAACTTCCATATCTGTATTCAGGAAAAAAAAAATCTCATCTTCCTGCCTTCTAAGATAAACCTTGTATGCAAGTCCCCTTTGCTTATTAAAATTGCCATCTACGAACCTCAGGCGTCCTGCCTCTTTCTTCTTCAGTCTCTCCCTGCCCTCTGGGTACAGCTGCTGTTTCAGATTTCACCAGAGAAATTCAGGGGCATTATGAACCAACAGCATCCCATACCATCCCCCTGGAAGGAATTCACTAAGATTTTCATAGTCTATTCACTACACTTGAGTGCAAAGAGTTAACATTTGTTAATATTTCTGAACTTGATTATTTCAATGAATATTTTTGGCATTTAAGGGGGAAAAAGGGTTTTTAACTAAAAAAAAAAAAAAAAAAAATTGTTTCCTAACCATCAACAGCTTGCCCCTAAAGGACTATAATCTTCTTCAGGTCTGCATGGTTCCTATACTTCTCACATGAAATAGTGTGGTTTACCTTTATCATTGTTTTTGTATTTCCTTCATTAAGCTGAAAGCTATTTGAGGCAAGATTTGTCTTATTCATCTTTGTGTGATCTGCAATACTTAGCAAGTGGTAGGAACCCTAGAAATGTGCATGGAGATGAATTTAATGTAATTATTTGGCATAAATGATAGGAATTATACTGTCCTACAGAACTGGCGCAAAATATCCAAAATTGCATTCATTATATCATTCACATTTGTGAATTAAAAGCCTGTTCATTGCCCTCCATTTTTTTTTTTTTAAATGTTTTTATTTCTGAGAGAGAGAGGGAGAGCATGAGCAGGGAGGGGCACCGGAAGTAAACTCCACACTGATAACAGAGAGCCAGACGTGGGGCTCAAATCCACAAACTCTGAGATCATGACCTGAGCTGAAGTCAGACACTTAACCAACTGACCACCCAGGCACCCCTTGCCCTGCATTTTTAATGGCAAATGTCATCCACATTCTCCCAGATACCTATCACTCTCCCCAATTCTCCCCAGCAGCCCCTAGTTGTTTTGTTTTTACTGGTGCATCTTCCCCTCTCGCTCATTTCCTCTGTCCTGCTGCAGGATTATTTTTTTCTAACAGGCTTTGTGGAAGACCCTAATTTGTCTTAGTCCTCTCTGGTGAACCCTTCTCACCACCACCAAGGAAGCCTTCCTCGTACAGGTGAGACTTTAGTTTTCTTCCTCAAAACTTCAAAGCACTCTCACTTACCCAAAACCCAAATGGCTTCTCCAAGGCCCTCTAGTCTGATTTAGCTGGGCCCTAATTTCCAGCTAATCATCATTACGAGCCACGCCCTCCAAACAGACCCTTCATCATTCTATGTCCTTCCCCAGACATGTCCCTACAATTTCAAATGAAGCTGATTTATGTAGAGTCAAGTTTAACAGAGTGAGAACAAGATACCTGAAACTTCTCCAGCTATTAGTAGTCATGCATTTCTTTAGCTGACGGAGTACAGAAGAACTAAAGCTGGAAGCCTAGACGCTCAACAGTTCCCCTGTGCTATACATCATGCAGGTATCAAACTCCTGGAAAACACAACTATGATTATACATTTTGACTCTGTGAGGGCAGGGATTCTGGTCTATTATGTTCCCTATCTCCCAAGTTCTTAGAACAGTGCCTGCCACATAGTAGAAACTACATAAATACCTGTTACATGAGGGTAAAGGTCATGAAGCATATTGTATATGGAAGAAATTGAGGTCAAGATGCATTTAATGTGTGCCCACTCTGTAGCTGGCAGTGAATGAGCCCTGGAGACAGCCAAAGGCATAGGCAATCCATGTCTCACTCTTGGGGAGCTTTGACTTCATGAAAGGAGACCAGCATAGAGTAATTATTTGGAGTAACTCAAGTGGGGAATCCTTGATGTTAGGCGTGTGTTTACTCAACTGTCAAGGAAGAAATCCTCTCAATCTCCTATGGTCCCTGGTGTCTTCTTGTCTTAAACATGTGGTTTGTATTTCCCAGATGAATGTGCCTAGAGTCCTGGGCTGTGCCCTCTCATCTTTATATTCCCTACAGTACCTAGTAGAATACCTTGTAATTAGTTGTTGCTATTATCTGGTTTTGTCATTAAACTGACTGGGCCACAACTGTGTAATTTTTAAAACAAATAAAATTAGAGATAAATAGTATCTCTGATAATTCTCTTAAGAAAAGGGTACCCCCGATAAAGAAATCCTTTGAGGTGAGGCAGCACAGAACAGAACAGGCAGAGAAGCTTTCACATTCAGATAATGACTCCTGCTTTGAGCAGTTTCTTAGTAACTTTGAGCCTTGACTACCTTATACGTAGTACTAGAATAATCATACCTAGCTCACAGCATTAAGAGAACATCAGCAGATAATGAACATGAAATTGCTAAGTATGAAGAACATTCACTAACATTAGTGAATATTATGACCACTATGTGGCTGGCTACAAATCCACTTTGCATCTTCACTGCCTTCTTTCCTAACCTAGTCAATCAAGTAGAGTGTGGAAACATGGTCTTTTATCTCTTTACCTCCTTAAATTATTGGCTGTCTCACATCTAGAATTTAAAATGTGGCTAAAAAAATTGAGATTATTGGAAATATCCGTTGATTAATATGACAAAATAATTCAAGAAAGTTAGGAAAATAGATTAAAAGTCATACATACTTTTGGTTCATCTCATTTAGAAAAAAAAAAGACATGTCAAAAAATAAGGAAATTATCCAAAGAAAACAAAAGTTTACAAAGACATTTATTGCAAAATTAATTTACAACAATGGAAAATCATGACTTTCATAGCCAGCTCTATAAAACCATAAGTTATGTAACAGAGATTCTTTAGCTCACCCCCAATATTTGGATTCAGTAGATTTGGTTCAACACCTAGAAATGTGCATTGAGCAACAATGGCTTAAGCAACAGTATGGGACAATTATTAAATGGACATTTTTAAAAAGATAATGTAGCACATGGAAAAACACTAATTGTAATTACTTATAGAATTTAAAAATCTGTATTCATTCAGAACCAAGCAATACGTGGATTTGAGGTTTTATGAATCCTTCATTAAAAAAACAGCTAATAGCAGTGGTTTCTGCCTTTCCCATAAAGACTTCTAATTAGTGTAGTGAGTAAATACTTACTGGGCTTTAGCAAAATAGGTTAGATTTGTCAGTAGATAAGAGGACAAAACACAATACAGATCATGCCATTAACCTCTGAAAGAACAAAGGGACAACTACAGCAACTGTTACCAGAAATTTAGAACCCAGAAATGTTGGCATCTTGAAAATTTAGTGTGCAGATATTACAGTCACACGCATGTAAGACCACTGTGGCTCTCCCAGAACCATTCAAGAGATTAAGGAACTTTGACTTTAACGTTCACTGGTGTTGCTAGATTTTAATCCTTTTGCACCTTTACCTGCAATGTATTCTCTACACTGCAGTTAAGATGAATCCAGAAGTTTGGGGCACCTGGGTGGCTCAGCTGGTAAGCGTCAGACTCTTGATTTTGGCTCAGGTCATGATCTCGTGGTTTGTGAGTTTCGAGCCCTGCATTGTGTTCTGCACTTACAGTGCCAAGCCCGTTTGGGATTCTGTCTTTCCCTCTCGCTCTGCTCCCCACCCACCCCTCTTTCTCTCAAAAATAAATAAATATACTTAAAAACAAAAAAAAAAAAGTATGAGTCAACAAGTTTGCTAATTCATAAAATAGTGAGTGTTTAATAGTCTCCTACTACTTTGGATCCCAAGCTCAGTAGTTAATCTCGGGCAATTTAAGTATTTAATAGATGAGTACTTTTTCCCCATGCCTCTTCATTTCCCTGGGAATCTGTGTCATGCTTATATGTCCCATTGAAGTGGGAATTGGTGATGCTGGAATCATTATCAGGTTGAATAAAATCAGCTGTGACTTAAGAGATTCAAGCCAAAGTAGATCTTCTCTATTTTCAGGTAACCACCTCTAATTCTTACTTTATTGAGAGCAAACCTAGCCATGAAATGCCTTAGATATAATGGAGCACACTAATAGCTTTCTTCTCAGAACTGACAAAAAGGAACAATTTACTCTAGTAAGTTGTGATATCCAGAAACAGAAAACTCTTAGCCATGATCTGGCCAACACAACCGGAGCTAAGGGTAAAGTCCCGCCAAAGGCACTATTTATGCCAGAGCTAGGATGTAGGAATTTGGATGGTATTAAAAACCTACTCTTTCATCCCATACCAGCAACCATGCTATACACAGTTGGTTCAGGAACTAACTTCTGATAACTATTGAAATGGTCAGACCAGACCATAATCTTAGGCCTTCCAGGGATCTTTTAAAAGAACTGAGCCACACCAAACTAACCTAAAAACAGCAATAAATATAAATGTACATAGATTAAAAAAAAAAAAAAAACTTAGTTGGTACAAATGTTTTAGCAGTCCTACCATGCTTCTGATTTCATTTGGGCAGAAAATGTCCCTGCATTGTTTTGCAGAATATTAAACTCATATTTTGAGTATATGCATTTTTCTCCAATGAACTTCCCTTTCTCCCCTTAGAGGCCTCTTCCCGTGCCAGAGCCGTTTTCGGCCCAACTCAGGTGAAATTTTAGTTCTGGAGGGACACATGTTATTCCACCCAGGGTGGACTTGGTGTTGTAGCCCCAGCAATGACCATTCTTAATTTGGGGCAAGTCCAAAGAACCAGACTGTTTCCTAAAGTGTTGGAGGGTCATAACAAGTCAAGTCCAGGTGGCCAGTGTAACTCAGACCCCCAAGAACCCACAAGATCAGCCCTCAGGCAGTTCTGGATCATGCATCTTACACTGGCTCCCCTGAGTGGCAAACCAAATTGAACAATCAAATTCATCTCCCACTGTCACCTTCTCCTATACCTCTTGTCCTTGGGCCCAGTGTTCCTTCCTGAGTTCGGGTCAGTACTTACCTGGCTTCTGGGTGATTGAAAACTTCATGATTAACAGGACAATGCTGAATGTGTGCAGACAAGCCATCTCCAAGAGTAATATCGTGCTGGTGCAATTTTGGAAGAGTGGGTTTTATCACAGAGGGAGCCAAGATGGAGGAGCCTGTTCACAGTTTTATACCAAAGATCACGTGGCACTTGTTGAAATCCTCCTAAACTAGTGCTTTACAGAAACTGGCGCAGATGGAAAGCATCACCATGAACACACTGAAGAAATCCCATGCCTGTGATTAACCTTACCTGTGCCTCACCCTTGCCTCTCACCTCACCTGTACCTCTCACCTCAGATCAGAAAGCTCTTTCACACATGGTACTCATTTGATCCCACAACAATTAAGGAACATCACGCTGGGATAACTGCCAAGTTATCCCATTACAGCAGAGAAAACACTACCTCTAGAAGGTTCCCACTACGGCCATAAAGAAAGCCCTTCCCAGATTAGTCCTATTGTGCATCACCCGCCCCCCCCCCCATTGCCCATCTAGGCTTTTCTGTATGTATCTTTTTATACATAACTTATTCTGCCAATTCTTAAATACTTAGATTCATCATAATGTGCTACCCTCTTGCCTTCCTTACAAGTAGCCTTCCTGGTGCCACAGACATTAGTGAAACCTTCACCACAGAAATTTACTCATTCTCTCCCAAGGTCTCCATTGTCTAACCCAACCCAGTGCTATCCAATAGAACATAACAAGGAAGCCACATACACAATTTAAAATTTTTCTGCTGGCGAGGATGTGGAGAAATGGGAACCCTCTTGCACTGTTGGTGGGAATGCAAACTGGTACAGCTACTCTGGAAAATGGTGTGGAGGTTCCTCAAAATATTAAAAATAGAACTACCCTATGACCCAGCAATAGCACTACAAGGAATTTATCCAAGGATACAGGAGTGCTGATTTATAGGGGCACATGTATCCCAATGTTTATAGCAGCGCTTTCAACAATAGCCAAATTATGGAAAGAGCCTAAATGTCCATCAACTGATAAATGGATAAAGAAGATGTAGCTTATATACACAATGGAATACTACTTGGCAACGAGAAAGAATGAAATCCTGCCATTTGCAGCAACGTGGATGGAACTGGAGGGTATTATGCTAAGTGAAATAAGTCAGTCAGAGAAAGAAGATATCATGTTTTCACTCATATGTGGATCTTGAGAAACTTAACAGAAGACCATGGGGGAAGGGAAGGGGAAAAAATAGTTACAAACAGAGAGGGAGGGAGGCAAACCACAAGAGACTCTTAAATACAGAGAACACACTGAGGGTGGATTGGGGGGTAGGGGAGAGGAGAAAATGGGTGATGGGCATTGAGGAGGGCACTTGTTGGGATGAGCACTGGGTGTTGTATGTAAGTGATGAATCACGGGAATCTACCCCTAATATCAAGAGCACACTGTATACACTGTATGTTAGCTAACTTGATAATAAATTATATTTTAAAAAATAAAAAAATAAAATATTTCTAGTAACTGCATTTTTAAAAGTAGAAAGGAATATGTGAATATAATTTTTAAATGTGGTAAAATGTACATACCTTTCACATTTTAACCATATTTAAGTGTACAATTCAGAGGCATTAAGTATATTCACAATGCTGTGCAAATGTCACCACTCTCCATTTCCAGAACATTGTCATTATCCCAAACAGAAATTGCATACCCATTAAGCAATAATTCCTCAATACCTCCAGCCCCAGGTAACCTCTATTGTACTTTCTGCCTCTATGAATTTGCCTATTCTAAGTACCTCGTATAAGAGGAATCAAACAATGTTTGTGCTTTTGTGACTGGCTTATTTCATCTATTTCACTGCCCAGGTTCATCTGTGTTGTAACACGTATTGAAATTTCATTCCTGGGGTGTCTTGGTGGCTCAGTCAATTAAATGTCTGATTCCCACACAGGTCATGATCTCACAGTTTGTGAGTTCCAGCTCTGCATTGATCTCTCTGCTGTCAGCACAGAGCCTGCTTTGAATCCTCTGTCTCCCTCTCTCTCTGCTCCTCCTCTGCTGGTGCTCGCTCTCTCTCTCTCTCTCTCTCTCTCTCTCAAAAATAAATAAATATTTTTAAAATATTAAAAAGAAAAAGATTGTTAATTTTTTTTCATTCCTTTTTAATGCTGAATAATATTCACATATTCATACATATATTGTTTTGTTTATGGATTCATCTGTTGGTAGATATTTAGGTTTGACCAACTTTTAACTGTTATCAATAATGCTGTTATGAACAGTGGTGTACAAGTATCTGTTTGAATCCCTGTTTTCAATCCTTTGGGTATATACCAAAATTAGTGAAACTAATCTAAACATATACTTTACTTAGACCAATATATCCAAAATAGGACCATTTCAACATGCAATCAGTAGAGAAAAATGAGATCTTTTATAATCTTCTTTTCTATGAGGTCAAAATCCAGTTCCAGATGATAAATTTTCACCAAAATTCATCTGTATTTAGATTTCCCAAAATTTATAGTTGAAAAAGTAGATTTACATATCCACATTGTTCCAGATATAGTTTAGGACATGCAAATTAATTAAAATTAAACAGAATTTAAAATTCAGTTCCTCAGTCACATTTCATTACCCTTCCATACTGAACAGGGCAGATCCAAACAATAGGGTAGAAACACTTCTCTCTGCCCCCTGCATCTGCTCCATCCATCCTTCTCAGCCTGCCTCCCACTCTTCCTCAGCATGTATTCTAGGTGGACAGATTCTGAGCTTTACTTTAAAATTTTTTAATGGTTATTTATTTTTGAGAGAGAGAGAGAGAGAGAGAGAGAGAGAGAGAATGACAGAGCGTGAGTGAGGGAGGGGCAGAGAGAGAGGGAGACACAGAATCTGAAGCAGGCTCCAGGCTCTGAGCTGTCAGCACAGAGCTTGACACAGGGCTTGAACCTGTGAGATCATGACCTGAGCTGAAGTCAGACGTTCAACTGACTGAGCCACCCAGGCACCCCCTGAGCATTAACTCAAGAAATATTTATTGAGCACTGACAATGTGCTAAGCATTGTGCTAACCACAGGACATGTTAAGAAATAAAACCATGTCTGCACAGAGCCCAAAACAGGTGGGGCCAGCAGATAAAAAACAAATCATTTCCCAAATAAATATATGTTATAAATTGTTATAAGCCCTATGAGGAAAAATGGTTCCATGACAGTACAGGCAGATATCAAAGAGATAATCACACAAATAACAATATATTACAAATTTTGATAAGTGCACTGGCCAAAAAGATCTGATGAGAGTTATAACAGTGGGCTTTATTTAGAAGGGGAACTTCTCAGAGGAAGCAACTTGAAGCTGAGATGGAAGAACAGATGAGCTAAGGAAAGGGGTATAGACAGGGGACAGGGTAGTGAGGTGACCAGGCAGAGGGGACAGCATGTGTAAAAGGCCAGGGTAAGAAAAAGTCTCATCTCTGAGAAACAAGGAGATGAGAGTACGGTACAAGTACAGACAGTGGTGTCCCAGGAGGATGGGCAGGTAAGCAGGACCCAGTTCATGCAGGGCTTCACATCATGGTAAGGATTTGGGATTTAGTACCAAGTGCAATGGGAACACTATTAAAGAGTGCTTAATGATATTGGGTTGGCTTTTTTTTTTTTTTTTTTTTAAGGCCATTCTGGCTGCTTGGTGAAGAAAGTCCTGACTCTTCAACTTGGAGCCTAAAGGGGCCTCCTTTCCTTCTGCATTTTGACCTACACTGCTTGGTAAAAACTCATCCATAATTCTTGCCTTGCATTTAGCTATTGTCACTTTATGTGCTGCCTTCCTTTACTGTTATTCATACACTGGACTCAATAATACGCTTAAGCCAACTGTGATCCTTTCCAGCAGGCAGGAAGAGCTTCTCACTCATCTTTGTGTACCCACAGCATGCAGAATGGAGCAGATATACTCAGCCAATCTTTTAAATCAGATTGAGTTAAAAGTCTGATCATAGTTTGCTACTTTCTACCCACAAAAAGCATTCTGTGACCTAATTAACTCTGTCTTTGATCCAACTTTTCTGTACTCTGCTTGTCACAAAGACTGAAGTCCCTGAAGACCTGGGCAGCCTTCCAGCATCCCCACTGGCAATACTTAATTACAAAAAGGAGTTTTGTTTCAGGTCAAGCTAGGGTTGCAAAAAGCATCGGCCCATATGTGACCCCGGTATTTCAGAACTTCAAGGAACTCTCCTTCCAGAACCCTTCAAAGTTCATAGAAAACTATGCACTTAACAGAGTTCTCAAGAAACACGAACCCATCTCCAAGAGGTGTTTGCACTTGGCTAGATGCACCATCTTTAGCTAAGGACTCTCAAAGCGTTGGATTCCTTTCCACCTTACACTTATTGGGGATTGAAATTTCATAACCTGGGGGAAGGAAATGTGGACAGGGACCAAACTCTAATTTACAAACTTGTGATCTTGGCCGGATTAATCTCTGAGCCTGTTCTGACATCTGAAAAGAGTGATAATACCTATTCCTACAGACTGGTTAGCAGAATTAAAAAGAGAAGTGAAAATATCTAGCCAGCAGTTTGCGATCAAACTGCTTTCTGTGCTTTTAAGTGTTTCGGGGGTGGGGGGGTGGAGGGGCAGTGAGGGAGTGACCTTTGCCGCCAATAGAAAAGCCACTAGGTTTCCTCTTTTCCTTCCTGGTGAATAAGACGTTATGGAAGATAAATTAGACGGCGGCGGCGAAGGAGCGCATTTATGAAATAATCCAAGAGAAATATTTTCAATATCTCAATTTATGAGGATACAACAATTAAATACAATTTTAACCTCGACAGAAGCAGCTTTTTGTTATACCTCTCTCACGGCAGAGGACACACGTTAACGAAGTCTATACAGCACAGGGCTAATTCACAGATTATTAAAAAATGACCAAAAGATGAGTAACGATTTAAAGCTTCTCTCTAGAGGCTTTTCCCAGCACCAGCCTTGGGCTGAGCTGCCCAGAAACACATTTTTTTTTTTTTTTTTTTTTTGCTGCCTCATCTCCCCCTTTTCTCCCGCCCACGTAGTTGCACCCAGTCGCGCGTCTCCGGACTGAGAACGTAATACGCGCCCATCTGGAAGCTCTGGGCTGGATGTGAGGGGCGTGGGGAACCCTGGAGTCAAAGCCACTTTCCATTCTTCTCCCAAGGCCCGGGCCACCCTCCGATCTCTCCGATCTCGGCAGTCCGGACCGCACGACTCTCCGCTCCTTCGCTCAGCGCCTCCCCCACCCTAAGTCCCCGGCCGGGTCAGTGCTGGGACGAGGCCGGTCAATGCCCGGGAATAACCCGGCCCGGGCGCGAGCTCGGGGCGGGGCAGGGGCGAGCGCGCGCCTGGCGAGGCCCCGCCCTATCGCCAGATGCGGCGCCGTTGGTGCGCGGTGATTGGCGGGTGCGGCCGCGGGATGAATGGGGTGACCGCGGTGGGGGAGCGGGGCGGGGACGCGGAGAGTGCCGGGCGGGGGAGAGCGGTCAAGGGGCGCGCGCCGAAGGCGGCACCGCCCTTGTGCCGCGGGCGGCTAACGGTCCCCAAAGCGTGCGAGTGGAGGAGGGGACCCGCTGGGCGGGTTCTGGTCCCCAGGCTGGGCCTGCGAGTGGGGGCTCGGGAGCGATGGGGGCCCCAGAGGAGCTGCGGTTCTGACTAGGAGGGTGGGGGTGGGGAAAGGAGAAGCCGCGCCTGCTGCTCAGGCCACTGGCAAAGGGCGTCCCCGCCCCTGAGAATCCCTCCCGGGTGCTCGAAGCACCT
Organism: Neofelis nebulosa; assembly: GCF_028018385.1. Classification (NCBI taxonomy): domain Eukaryota; kingdom Metazoa; phylum Chordata; class Mammalia; order Carnivora; family Felidae; genus Neofelis; species Neofelis nebulosa. The sequence goes on along the minus strand of NC_080787.1, from coordinate 54,275,015 downwards.
TGTGCAAAAGAGGGCCTCGCTCACCGGAGTAAGAGCTATGATTGGAATCCATGTCTGGACATCCCTGTCTGGACACGCAGCTTTTTCCCATTCCTACACCGGTACCCTTTTTTGACTTCATATTTTACATTCGGTCACTCAACAAGTATCTATTGTGTGCATACTTTATGCTTGGCACACCCCAGTAGGCAAGGTAGACTTGTTTCGCACATCCTCAAGTTTAAAGGCTAATTAGTAAGGTAGTGATAAAAATAACCAGAACAATTACGGATTGTGCAAAGTCCTAAGAACTAAGTATTGACTAGTGGCCAAGGAAGCTGAAATGAAAAGAGGTGACTCCTTTCACCCGGGATAATGGGAAAGACCTATCTGAAAAGGCGACTTCTAAGTCGAGCAGTTTTAAGGAGAGAGCGTAGCCTTCCCAAAGGCCTTGCTGCTTCACTCCCTTTTTCTCATCTTCTGCAACATCTGAATTTTCATAGAACTTTTTCTGCACTTCTTAAGATACATCACTTTTCACCAAGTATTGTGGTTTCGTTATCTCAATTCCTGGCACATACCAGGTCCCCAAAGAATATTCAGTAAATATATACTCAGCATCCACTGATTCCAGATATGCTGCGAGGTGAGGTGCCCAAAGTAATTTAAAAAGTGGACTGAGCATTCATAACTGCTTCCTGAATATTAATTTTGTATTTTTATACCTGTCCTGTACATCCACCGTGGCACCCTTTATCCTTGGCCTTTGAGATTTTTCTTGATTACTCAACCACAAGTAAATTTACCAGGCTTTCACACTTTCAGAGCTTAATTGGCTCATCCAATAAACTAATTAGGCCTATCTATTAGTGAATGAAAGTACAGTGGATCATTCTTCTTATAGAATGTGTTTGTTTTTCTGTTTGTGTTTTATTAGTAACTTGCAATCCCTTAACTCAAAGTAATAAATGAAAATTTAAAGCACTTGACTAGCCCCCGCATTCAGAAGTGTTTACTGACGTTGGACTGGGAATGTAGGTCCCTTCACCGTAAGCCCTCTTCTTTGGCGCAGTCAGTACCTTGATTTGTTTCCAAAGTGGCCTGCCTTGATCTCTACCTCCTTCTACTGCAATTTGGCAACCTATTGCCATATGTGTAAATGTTTTTCTGAGATAGGAGAAAAACCATATTGGGAAAGGCAAATTTCTTATAACTAAAATATTGACATAGTTATCAAAATACTAGGCATTCCTTGACTGTTCTGACATGTAGATAAACTTTACTGCAATTATTCTGTCTCTGATTCTGTTTTAAAAAGTAGAACTATTGATTTTCTTTGCATCAGTTATCTATTGCTTTGTAACAAATTATCCCAAAACAGTGGCTTAAAACAACATTCTTTTCTCTCAAACTTTCTGTAGGTGAAGAATTTGGGCATTGCTTACTTAGCTGGGTTTTATGTTTCAGGGTTTCTCACAGACTGCAGTCAAGATCTCCACTGGGCCTGTAGTCATCTTAAGGCTTTGATGAGGAGGCACTTCCAAGTTCACTCACGTGGTCATTGGCAGGATTCAGTTCCTTGTGTGCTGTCATACTGAGGACCTCTGTTCCTAGCCAGAAGCCATACTTAGTTTCTTGTCCTGTGAGCATCTCCAATGTGGCACCTTGCTTCACCAAAGTATGCAATCCAGGAGCACCTGGGTGGCTCAGTCAGTCAAGTGTCTACCTTTGTCTCAGGTCACCATCTCATGGTTGGTGGGTTTGAGCCCAAGGTGGGGCTCTGTGCTGACAGATCAGAGCCTGGAGTTTGCTTCAGATTCTGTCTCTCCCTCTCTCTCTGCCCCTTCCCCGCTCATGCTCATGTGTTCTCTCTCTCAAAAATAAATAAACATTTTTTTTAAGTATGTAATCCAAAAAACTAGATAGAGAATGCCAGTAAGATAGCAGTCAATTCTTTTCTAACCTAATCTTGAAAAGCCATTCCATCATTTTAGCCATGTTCTTTCTGTCTGTTAGGAGCAAGTAAGTCACTAGGTCCAGTCCACGGGCATGAAGATCAGGTGCCAAAGATCTTTGGGAGCACTTTCAGAAGTTGCTAATCATATTATCAGAGCACATTAAACTGATGATAGAAACTTGGGGCTCCAAAAGTCTTTCCTGTGTAATGTGAAACAGCTTACCATGTCTCATTTACTGTTTTTATTATCAAGAATGTAAATGGTCTTTTGAGAATCTAGTTTAGTAAACATTTATTGAATGCCTGCTAAATATCTGGCATAGCACAAAACTAGAGGAACAAAGATGACACATGACACATTTTCTCACCTTGAGCTGGGGAAGAGAAGTATAAGCAAATAATTGTAATGTTAATATTATAAGTCATCAAAAGAAAAAAAAGGCCTGCATAGAATGCACTGATTATGGGGAGAATCATAAAGAAACATTCTGTTCCAGGTCACATTCAAGGGAGTAGAAAGAATAGGAGAGGTGGAGAAATGAAAATGGTAAAAAATGAAAAGATTACATATACTTCAAGAACTATGTAGAAGTTGGGGCACCTGGGTGGCTCAGTTAGGTGAGGGTCTGGCTCTTGGTTTTGGTTCAGGCCATGATCTCGTGGTTTCATGAGGTCGAGCCCTGCATCAGGCTCTGGGCTAGCAGCTCAGAACCTGCTTGGGATTCTCTCTCTCCCTCTCTCTCTGCCCCTCCCCCATTCACCCTGTCTCTGTCTCTCTCAAAATAAATAAATAGACTTTTAAAAAAAAAGTTTAAGACTATGTAGAATTACTGATCAGCAAAATGCAGAAGTAATGACATACTATCGTACCTTTTATTTCTAGACCTTAAATAGCTTAAAATTGCCTCGATGTCATGCATATAGGGTATCTGACAGCTTTTTCGGTTTTATGCCTGAGTGTTATTCTATTGAGACACATCTGATAGATGCATATAGGGTATCTGACAGCTTTTTAAGTTTTATGCCTAAGTTTTATTCTATTGAGATACATCTGATAGAGTGCATTGTGTCATTTAATCACTCGGATTAGAAGACAATCCTGCATGCTATTTAGCTGAAAGAGAATTGACTTAGTGAACCTAACATTAGGACATTCACATAAATTTGAAAAACAAAAATGTGCTTCACAATCAGGTGCCAAGCAATAGTTTGCAAAAATAACTGAAGTGCAACACACACTTGTAGAATTTCATAACTTCACACACTTGCCACATTCACTCTTGGCAAACCGTGAATTTTAAGATTGCAAAAAGAAATTGTACTACCGGTTTTGTGACATGTAAGAGCATGTCTAATATTGCAGGTGCACACAAGCCAGGTCTTTTATAGCGCATATAACTAAAATATAACATGACCTAATTATGGAGAACTTGTTTCATAAATGATAGAAAAAGGCAAAGCATATGACTAATTATTGGAGAACTTGTTTCATAAATGATAGAAAAGAGCAAAGCATATTCCATACTGTATCACCAGCGCCAAAATCATATAGTGCACTTTCAGAACACACTGCTTTACCAGAACACTCTGCTTTACTAGACATACTCCTTAACAACAGACACCATATGGCTATTCTTTGCCAGCTGCACATAGTTTTTGGCTAGAAGTTTGGTTATTGTCTGGTTTTGGCTACTCCCTAAAAATCTTTAACTCTTTAATATGTTATAGAATTTTAAAAAATCAATTATGAAAGTTATCTGTTGATAGCCAGCAAAGTAAAAGACATATTGAGAATCTGTCCTGGTTTAAAATCTTTAACACAGTTAAGCCTTTGAAAAAGTTGAGAACTGAAACTTGAATTCAATCGTAATAATAAAAATAAATCTATAGTATGTCAGATAGTGATAAGTGCTTAAGGAGACAAATTAAGCAGAGTGAAAGAGTTCCAGAAAATGGGAGGCAGGGAGGGAGATGTTGCAAATTTAGAGAGTTTAAGGAGAATTCTCTAAAATGACATTTATAGAGATCAGAATGAAGCAAGAATATAAGCCTTGGAGATTTCTGGGTGACATTATTCTAGGCATGGCAGAAGAGTATGTGTAAAGGCCCTGAGGCAAGTCTAGTGCCAAGGAGGCTATTGTGGGTGAAGACAAAGTAGCATTAGGTCAGAGAAATGGCCTGGTGCTAAGACATGAAGGACCCGATCAGCCATTGTAAGGGTTTTGATTTGTACTTTTACTGAGAGGAAAGGTTGATTGATGGTAAGTAGACAAGTAACATGATTTGGCTTTGGTTTAAGAGAATCCCTCAGGCTGCCGGGTTGAAAATAGACTGTAGGAGGCAAAACCACAAGTAGAGTTCCAGGCTATTGCAAAATTCTGGGCATCAGTGTATAGTGACTCAAACCAGTGGTTGTGGTAAACATGGTGAAAAGTAGTAAGATTCTGGATATATTTTGAAAACCGAGTAGACAGAATTTTGCCGATGCATGGACGTAGGATGTGACAGAAAGAGAGGAGCTAAACAGAATGCTAAGGTGTTTGGCTTGAGAAAACGAATGAATGGAATTGTCATTTATAAAGGAGGGATAGACCATGGATTTGAGGAAAAAATCAAGGGTTCATTTTTTATTATTTTCAGTTTGAGATGCCTTTTAGACACCCAAGAGGAGAAGTCATTAATAGGCAGTTATGTATGTAGGTCTGGAATTCAGGGAAAAATACATTTGGGAGAAAAACATTTGGGAGTCAGCAGAGTATAGATAAAATCCAAAGCCATGAAAGAGGTGATAATAACACCTAGGAAGTAAATGTATATAGAGAGGACTGAGGATGCAGACCCCTTTTGTTGTCCACTCCCTCCTGGATAGAGTACTAAAGAGTATAAAAAGAAGGGGAGAAGAAAGCTAGAGAATCCAGAAATAGTTCAAACTGTTCATTGACTCAACAGATATTTATGGACATACGCTGTTTGCCAGAGGTTCTACTAGCCATTGGGAAAACAATATGGTAGACCAGGCCTGGACAGTGCCTTCAAGTAGTTCACATCTGTCAAGATGAACATGCAAGGACAAGAATATAGATAAACCCCAGTACAGTGAAGACGAGTAGCAGCAAAGTAACAATGGAAGTCTAGAAATTACTCCTTGTTCTGGGGAGGAAAGGAAACTGCCTTTAGTCTCTATCTGCTTCCCACAAAGACAAGCCAGGCCAATGGGAACCCAAGATAACAGAAAATACAAATTAGAAGATAAGAAAAAAAGATCATAAAGAATAGGGAGAAAGAAACAGTAGGAGCCAACAGAGACTTCATAGCGACATCCTTAACATAAACTAGCTTATACTTGGCCTATATTTTAGTCAACTGTCAAACATCCACAGGCAAACATTACTCAAAAGTCAGATATTATGTTATACAAATATCCCCTAAGCGATATAGTATTTCATCCTTACAGGGAACACGTCTCATTCATCAGAATTGCATTCTAATGAAACTTTCAATTGTATTTCTTAATTCAACTACAGATGCTATAGTAACGGAACGTATTTTCCAGGATGTTAAATACTTTCTTTCTCAAGAGCAACATTGAAGTGACTTTCCCAGATGCTTGGAAGTGTGTGGTTGCAGGAGGTTTCAAACTGTTGATGAAAACTAAGAGCAGAAACTCTGCTACCAGAATTTAAAAATAAAGAAAAGCAGGAGGAGGAAGATTAAAAGGAATAAAATAATTCAGTAATCACTTCTTGGGGGGGCTATCATATGGACATTGTAAAGGAAAAGGCAAGAGCTACAGGTTTTCTTGTTTGTTTTTTTATTGCACCCTACGTGGGCTTACTTTGGATATGTTGGTTATAAGGACTGGGATGGCTCCAGCAGTGTCTAGAACCTGGTTGGCCAAGAATCTGATTCTGACTCTAACTAAAACACCTTTCTTGAATGCTGGCATTGAATCCTAGGCATTCTTTTGATTTATTTTGAAAAAAAAAATACTCACAGTTAAGTTGGGGATTCATTTCAGTTCTACTGCTTTCCTTGAAGCTTCATCCATGAATGTGATGGTGCTGCAATCTACAGTAATTCGTACTGTGGTCATGGTAGTTTACACTGTAGGGTGTAAGATGAGGTGTGGTTGTGGGAGGGGGGGTGGAAACTCTCCTTAAATCATATATGTATTCAGAACCCTAAGTCTCTGGCTGGAGGAAGAAAGAGAACATGAGTTCACTAATTTAGGATTAAAAGGAATCAATAGTCCTGGGACATGACTATCGGTGTGTGTGGGGGGGGGTGTTGGAATTCTAGAACAGAAAATGGAAGCACCAGGGGGATGATGGTGAGGATGAGAGGGAGTAAGAATTCACTCATTCACTCACTCAAAACATATTTATTAAGCTCATATTATATACCGGGGACTGTACTAAGATCAGCAGATAAACAATGAGCAAAATTCAACATGTTTCCCCTTCTAATGGGATTTACAACCTAAAGCAGTGATCTTTAAAGTGAGGGTACAGGCATCCCATGGATTGAGCAAGATGGTAGTCAGAAAGCAACATGCATAAAATAGTATCACTTTATATTTACCTTTACCTTAAAATAAGAAAAAAAGTTTAATATTTCATGTATGACTTGACAGTTACGTGAGTCCATAATTTAAAAACAAACACAAATATTTTGGTAGTATAGGCTTAAAATACTTTATTGATAAGTGAGCACAATAAAAGCAACTGTAGTGTAAAACTTGAGATTTTTGGAATACTAAGTTAAATTTGAAACTTTTAAAACCTGGAAAGACAGGACTTGGATAGGGTAATAGAGAGCTGAACAAGTTCTGGCCTTGGGCTGATAGCAGAAGTCACGAACAGGGGTGCCTGCGTGGCTCAGTCAGTTGAGCATCAGACTTTGGTTCAGGTCATGATCTCATGGTTGGTGAGTGTGAGCCCCAAGACAGGCTCTGCTCTTTACTGACAGCTCAGAGCCTGCAGCCTACTTTGGATTCTGTGTCTCCCTCTCTCTCTGCCTCTTCCCCATCTAGTGCTCTCTTTTTCAAATAAATAAACATTTACTGACAGCTCAGAGCCTGGAGCCTGCTTCGGATTCTGTGTCTCCATCTTTCTCTCTGCCCCTCCCCTGCTCATGCTCTGTCTCTCCTGTCAAAAATAAATAAACATTTAAAAAAATAAATAAATATTTAAAAACAAAAAGAAGAAGAGTGAAGAACAGAGGAAATTCCTTCACCAAACTCTTTGAGGCTTTTCACATGTCCTTTATCAGAAATCTTTTAATCTGTGTATCTTGGTTTCCATTGTAGCATTTACCACTGCACAGTAGTTGTTTCCTGACTGTATCACTTTACAGGCACCAGGGGTCCTTGAAGTTTTTTACTCCTAAAACCTAGGGTCGTATCTAACAAACTGAAACCATTCAGTGTTTATGGAGTTGAATGACAATTGACTATCAAAAATCTCAATTATTTGTGTATGTTTAAATTACCTAATTTGTGTACAGTTTGTACACCTGTATTCTTAGTGCAATGGCCCAGTGCCTGGAACAACACAGCTGGCACAGGATAAACATTACATTGTAATTATGTAAAAGAATAAATTTGCCTACATTAACTGGTTGACTATGTTGAGACAATGCGCATGGATTAATAAGAGGGCACAAAGGGAGAGACATAATTTCTGGGGCTTGAGATGGGGAAAGTGTGGGATATTAGGATGATGAAGGCCCAAAGTTATCCAATATCAATGAAAAACAGCAAGGATCTTCTATTCGTGCCTTGACCACAACGCACTGTCTTAAAAGTATTTACATTTGTCTAGCTGAAAAAGGCGTTACTTACTTCACCTTTCCTCCTTTTAAACACCTTTGGAATAATCTCTGGAGCAGACATAAAGTTGGCAGTGACCTCTAAGAAAAAGTATGAATCCTTAATAAAAATCACATTAAGTCTATCATAAGGGAGTGAAGCTGTAACATCAATTTTGAGTGCTTTTCGCTGTTGCCTTATCTTGTTCAACAGCAGACTTTCGCTCCAGTGGTCTCCCGTATGCACTTAACCCTTTCAACTAAAACCGAGGAGAACTGATCCCTTTCCACAATTGTAAAGGAGATGGCTCCGAGAGTGGGCTTCTGCGGTCCAAAACGCGGCAACTCAACCTTGCCCTGCCTGGCTTGGAGAGATTCAGAGTTCAGGGCATCAGGAACTTCACGGCAGCTATTGCGCAGGCTCTGCGTTCCGCGCAGCCTTGTTAGGAAGAAAAGGGATAAAACTGCCAGGACACACGTGAACCCGGGGGCACCAACCCCGGCCTTGGCTCCCCACTGCAACGGGTTCTGGAATTTACAATCACGAAAGTTCTATTGTCTCGCTATTGGCTCCAGGGCCGCATGACATCATAGCGCTTGATTCATCCCTCGAGCCCGGATTGGCTGGCCGCGCCATTGTGACGTCACGGTCAGCCCACGTTCTGATTGTAGATACCCGGCGCCTTCCTCTTCCCATCGCCACGGTTCCTCGCTACCGGTGCCTCCCTCCCACATCTTCCTTCGCTCCGCTGGTCGCGGGCGCTCTTGGCTGCCGCGCCGCCTCTCAAAGCTACCGCTGCCCTCTCGGACTACGAGGTAAGCCGTCAGCTCCTGGAAACTTCGCCTGGGGCCGCCGCTCGGCCATGACACCGGTGCGAGCGCGCGGCCGGGACGCGACGGCTGCGAACCGCCGTTACGACCAGACCCAGTGCCGAGTTACAGCCCCCCGCGCGGCCCGCGCTCCGCCCGCGTGGCGGAGAAGCCTGTCGGGCCCCAGCCCAGCTCCCCGGGCACGGACGGCGGGCGCGGTAGCTCCGGGCGGGCGCGAGGCGGCTCGCCGGCCGCCAGGGAGAAGCTGGGCGTCTCGGGAGTTCCCACCGCGCCGCAGTCTCACCTGTTCGGCGGAGGAAGCAGCAGGCAGGCGGGTTTGCACGCTGACAGACGCCGCGGGGCCACACGCTGTGCCCTGAGTGCGGGCGGCAGGGATGGGTCTGTAAGCTCGGGTCCGCCCGCCCTGTCGGGACGAACTCGCGGATGGGAGGTCCAGGGAAGCGCCGTCTGGGAGAGCGAGTGCTTTCTTCGGGCAGAACAAAACCTGACTGAGTTCAGAGAGCCTCTGCGGGGTCGCGGGGCGGGTCGGCACCGAGAGCCGGGGCGCGCCCGCCCTCGCCCCACGCGGAGCTCAGGGAGGGCGGTGAGGGGACCCTCCGGCCTTTCCTTTTTTCCTTTCCTCTCCCCGCCTCTGCCTCCAGGAGGAAAGCCCGCTAGCCCGGGGCCACTCGGGTTTTATTAAAACCAGAGAACTGCAGCCCAGCGGTACTCCGGGAGGGATAAGGCCGACGGGGAAGCGGGGGGCGGGGACTCGAGGGCGACCTGGGCGGCCCTTTGGGGAATCCGGGCGCGGGAGCGGCGGACTGGGAGGGAGGCGCGCGGCGCGGGAGCGGCTCCGGGCCGGGGAAGCCTTAGGGTCGCGGCTGTTGGGGGTTGTAAGGAAAAGTGCCCTTGTACAGTCTCCACGCCAGTAAGACCTGCCCCTCTCTGCCGCGTCTGCCCGCCTGCGTCCGGGTGGGGGAGGTCGTGCCTGGAGCAAGAGTTCTTTTAAACTGTCTCTTGCAACCGTTCCGTGCTCTTGCACTTTGAGGGTGTTGGTTTCCTCTTCTCACAACTGTAGTTAAGCTCATTTCCCGGCTTCTTGATTGCAGATTTGGAGAGCAAACGTATTAGGCCAATTTTGGAGTGGGGGTAGAGGTCCTGTATGAAAGAATTCAGTGCTTGACTTATTAGCTGGGCTGGGAAACCAGGAGGTTCGGGTGAGGAGGTAATTGCGGCGAGCGAGCAGCCTTAATTCTTTAAGAACCGACCCTTGGCAGGAAGTGCTTTTTAGAGGTGTACGGAGGAGCTAATTTGCTTGTTAGGTTTTGTAACGTGTTCCCCTAACCACTTAAGTAGATAACCTGTTGGTTTGCACTTGTTTTGCTTGCATGTCTCAGCCAACAACATTTGGTGCAGAATCTGCAGATACCGACGTAGCGAGTTTTGCATTCGATGGCTGTGGACAAACACTTTAACTTTACATCTTCGGTTAGGACACAAGTGAATCACTTTTTTAGTCAGCTCAGATGCTGCCTGGGATTCTCCCAGAAAGCCCCGCACTTGAAAGAGAAATGTAACTCATGTCCCTTTTAGGTTCTTACCCCCAAAGTTGTAACTTCTCATTGCCAGGAGCTTTTCCTGTATTGTTTTCTCTTTTTGCATTTTCTTTTCCATTTGTAACTGAAGACAAAAAGGAAAATGTTATTGATGGCTACAGATGGCTAATTTTACAGAATATAGAGTTTTGCTGAAAAGTGAAAGTGGAAAGCGTGTTAAAATTCGTCAGATTTTTCAAGAAAAGTACCTCATAACTTCAAACGCTGACCTCATCCCCTTGACTCAGTTTCCTTGTGTATACGTGGGTGTTTTCTGATGCACAACTTTAAAAAAATTTTTTTAACGTTTATTCATTTTTTGATAGAGACAGAGCATGAGTGGGGGAGGGGTGGAGAGAGAGGGAGACACAGAATCTGAAGCAGGCTCCAGGCTCTGAACTGACAGCACAGAGCCAGACATGGGGCTCAAACTCGCCGACAGTGAGATCATGACCTGAGCTGAAGTCCGAAGCCCAACCGACTGAGCCACCCAGGCGCCCCTCTGATGCAGAATTTTTATGGATTTCAGGAGATGGATACAAATGAAAGCCCGTCTTGGGGTCCACCAAATAGTGGTTTAATAAATGCTTCCTTATTCTTGGGGAAGAGGAACTGAGATTTATAGGATGTGGCCAAGAATAAAGCTCAAGAATTTTAAATAACTGGGAAAATATTCAAAACCTTAGGTTTTTTACACTTATTCCTGTATGCCTATGAAGTCACTTTTGAAAATGAGGTAAGTTATTCCCTTGGATCAGCAGAGCCTCTTTTTTTTTTTTTTTTATTCCCTGGTTGGAGACCTTAATTTTGGGGATTTGCAAGGATCTTTTTTTCACTACCCTTTTTTTTACTCTCAGCATAATTATTGATTGTCCTCTTGCTTCTAGAGGTGAGTCTCAGTCCTTGGGCGTCTTATTTCCAACATGAATTATACAAATCAAGGCAAAACTGTTAACTTCGTTTCAGATAACTTTGGTGCTCAAGTAGATAATAGAGTGTGAGCAACAGTTTTACTTTATTTGTCCACATTCTTCCTCTCCCCTAAGAAATGTTGTTTTTTAATTCCTCATCTGAGCTACTAACTCTTCTGTTACTGATGGGATGATCTTTCCATTAGTTATCCATAAATATGTCCTTTGTGTGTGTGCGTTCAGTTTCAGGTATTGCTGATGTGAACACCTTTCAATTAATAGTTGTTTGCCATATATAATTCTTAATAACATCCTTATCCCCTGCCTCCTTTTTTTAATGAATTGAGACCTGGGGTCCCTGGGTTGCTCAGTCAGTTAAGTGCCCTACTTTTGATCTCAGCTCAGGTCATGGGTTCAAGCTCCGCATTGGACTCCGCGCAGGGTATGAAGCCTACTTTAAAAAAACAACAAAAAAAATTGAGACCTGAGTCCTAGAGATGTCAAGTGACTTTTCCAAATTCACAAAGCTCTGTCTCCAGTATCGTACTGCTCCTTCTTCTATCCTTGTACTGCCAGGATTTGTTCAGTCAGCTGTGTGCCATTTGTGAAGTCCTGTTACTCTGTAACTTAAAAACCTAAGGTAGTCAACACAAGATTAACAGTTTGTCATCTTTCCGATCTACCTGAAATCTGTTCCCATCCTTTTTTTCCTTAATGCACTTTTTACAAATCCATTGGCTTGTCAGTTAATTGAATGTATAGTTTGTGTGTGTGTGTGTGTGTGTGTGTGTGTGTGTGTGTGTGTTGGGAGAGGTTTATATACGAAGTTTAATGACATCGTTCTGACTCCAAAGGTCTTCCTGCATTAGTTTACACTTTAATCCTTTCATACCCATACTAAATCTATACCTTGGACTGAAAAGGGTTCAGAAGCAGATTTCTGGGAGACTTGTGTAACTTTGTCTGGGTAAGCTTTCTGTGGCAGAGCTATCCACATGAGACATATCAGTGCCTACCACTGCAAGATTGGTTAGGATGCTTTCAGTACAGGAAACTGGAAACCCAACTTGGATGGGCTTAAATGACCACCTGAAAGGTCCTGAGGGCAAAACTTTCTATCAGTTTCTCTGTGGTCCTTTTAGGTGTCACGTCCACAGGCTGATTTTGCAAGATGACTGCCAGCAACAGTCTGGACCCCCGTTAACATATTCTCATATGGGAACTTCACTTCCCACCACCTTCCAAAGAGGGCCCTTGGTGTTGAGGTGATTAACTTCGGCCTGGTCACTTGAACTAGTAACTAGAACAATGGAAATCTGATAACCTGGGGGCCCCATCTCAGAACTGAAGAAGTCGGTTTAAATCCCACCTCACCTGTTTGGCCGCTGCCATACCTTCACTAAGGGCCAGTGTGGACATGGCGGAAGTCAGCCACTATGAGGACTGTAAAGACCTCCAAGGATGCCAGTTCTAAAGAGATGAATAGATTAAAGTAAGTAGAACTGAATCAACATTTGAATGTAGCCTTACATTTCATAGAGGAATCTTACTGATTTGGAGAGAGAAAACAGGCATTCTAGGAGAGGAGGAGTTTGGAGAACAATGTGGAATCATTGGGCAAAAAGCAAGTAGCCCAGCTGGCTGAAGTTGACAGTGCAGAAGTGGAAAAAAAAGTTAGAAAGGCAAATTGTTGATGATAATAATAATGGCTATCTTTTATTGAGCTCTTATGTGTCAAACCCTGCAGTGGACACTTTATATGGATTTATCACAATTACTACTTTTTATTTTATTAAAAAGAATTTTTTTAATGTTTATTCATTTTTTTTTTATTTAAACAACTTTTTTTAATGTTTATTTTTTAGAGCGAGAGACAGAGACAGAGCGTGAGCAGGGGAGGGGCAGAGAGAGGGAGACACAGAATTCAAAGCAGGCTCCAGGCTCCAAGCTGTCAGCACAGAGCCCAATGCAGGGCTCCAACCCACGAACCATGAGATCATGACCTGAGCCAAAGTTGTACGTTTAACTGACTGAGCCACCCAGGCGCCCCTGTCTCAATTACTATTAATTGGTACTGTGAGCATTCCCATTTACGGGTGAAGAAATGGAGGCTCTTCATACTTGGCCAATTTCACAAAACATTCCAGCCCAGATCATCTTGATCCCCTAGCCTGCCCTCTCTCCTGAGGTAACAGTAACACTGAAGCTTTTGAACTGAGTGTTATGAATGCTGTACTCCAGGAATATGACTCTTATCAGAATGTGTAAGATGGATTGGCCTGGACGGAGGCTAAGAATGTAGAGAGGGGTTGGGAAGCTGTTAGAGGTAGCCTAGGAGAACAATAAAGCCCCACCGGGAACTACAGCCATGAGCACAGACTGGAGAGCACTGATCAATTGTACAAGATTATTTCTAGGTTAAGATCTATGAGACCTGGAGACCAGTTGGATTTGAGGGCCAACAAGACAAAGAAGTCTTGTAAGACTGGGTGGTAGAAGAAACATGGTGTTACAAAGAGAGAAGGAGGAAGCTTTGCAATCAGGTGTAATATCCAAACGGCCCAGACACATATCTGGACAGGTTGCTTCTTCCCCCAGTCTTTGCAACCACTTTTTTTTGTTGCCCGTCTACAAGTATGTGTTTCCATGTTTCATCCGTTTTCAGACAGTTTTTCGTATTTTAACATATCTTGGTAGAGATGCAGCTTATAATCAGTGGCATCGTAAAATCAGTGCAGGTACTTCACATTTTATCCGACTGCCTCCCAACCTTTAATCAAGTGTCATTGGTGAGAGAAGGAAAATCCTGTATTGGTAAATCTTGTGCAGCTGATTGCTTGGCAGAGCCAGGAAGAAGAACCATGACTTCTGGGCTCCATCCATCAGCTGAGTTTCCTCAGTTCATATGACAGATATTAAAATCAGTGTTGCCTCATGATACAGGATTATAGTAAAACTTATGCATATTTCTTTATTACAACTGAAATAATTTGAGAAGATGGGAAGGCATAGTTTAAGTAGGGTGCCTCATCCTTGTATAGAACCTGGCTGCCATGATTCCTTGTCCTAATTTGCCACCAACCGTGAGCAGATCAACTCTGGGTATTGGTTTCTTTCTTTAAAAGATTAAACTGAGGTGCTTTCCAAGTCCCTTTCAGAACTAAAATTTTTTATTTTCACTTTTGCCAAGAACAAACCCTTTGTTTCTGTTTGACTAGGGATAGAGAGGGAAAGTTGAAATCATTTAGGTCTTAGGCAACATCAGAATCAGTGATGGAAGTTAGTTGTTAACCATAACTACTGGACATGTTCTGGCCTAGCAAAGTGAATTATATTTAGGAAGATAACCTGACCTAATTTTGAGTTTGTGTAATAGAACCCCTCCTTCCCCTGACACACATCCCCGACCCCTATTTGAACTCATAAATGTTATCATTTCCAAACTGTTTGGTTCCCACTGGGTTCCTGCTGGCATATTTTCTCAATGGGAACTTTTTTTTTTGGTCTCATGTGTATTTCCTTTTAGAATTGTATGGTCCCTGGATATAAATTATTTGTACTTGCTGAATGTTCAGAAAGACTGAATTCCCACCCTTCCTTCTACCCAGCCCTTGCCAGTTGTATTTGAAGTAAAGTGGTATGTAACCTTTCTTAAATTAGACTTTTGTACCTTTTGTTTGATGTCTTTGCTGACAGGGATTTAGGAAATATTTTCTTTTTTAAAAAATATTTTTAGTCCTGGTACAGTCATGTTTTCTCTAGTTAGGAAAATAACCATTTTCTTGAAACGCCTATGATTTCTAACTATAATCCTAATACTTGGTTAGAACCCTCCTGCTAGCACATTCTGGTTAAAGTTTACATCTCTGTGAAGTTCTCCCTTTGCCCTTTCCTATCCCCATTGTCACAGTTTCACCCAGTCAGAACAAATCTTTATAAGCCCATACTAAAAAGACCTAATTAAAGCCACGCTGGAGAATTGGCCATTCAGGTCTCTACCAAATCTGTTAATGCTAAACCCCAGAGTATCTATTCTCCTCTTGTCTTGGAATTGCAAATACTACTACAGAGTAATCGTTAGGAATTTCTCTTTCCCCAAAGAACAGTTCTCATGATACCAAATTCAATAATATTCATTTACTTCTCTGGGAGTTTGGCAGTGTGGTGTGCATCCTTAGGGGATAGTGTTCAGGGTACCTCTGCTTCGGTCTTTGGCAGAAGAAATAAATTACTGATATTTACAGAAGTTGTTGACACCTCCATCTGCTATATTTGTGAGCTGATATGCAGCTCTGAAAATTTGAATTTTACTTCTTTCAGAACTTGTAGATATTTACTGTGGATCTGAGGTGCGTTTATAAGAGAAACTATCATTTTTTTTTAAGTAAGCAAAGCTATAGGAAGCAGATTGAAGAAGATGCCTTGTAGGTTAGCAGCCACACATCTGGATGGGGTTCCAACTCTGCCACTTAGGATTGGGTAGGCTGTGGTAGGTAAGTCATCTCCTCTCTTTGAGACTCGTATGTAGAACTTGGAGGTGATAATACGGGTGCCTACTTTGGAAGGGTGTTCAAACCATCAATGTTAAACATGAAAGTTAAGTAGGGGACTGAATTTGATGATTATAGTAAAAAGATCTCTCTATTGTACAGAATGTCCATTGAAACATTGTTTATAATAACAAAAGATTGAAAGATACAATAAATGCCTTTCAGAAGAATAAATTACAGCTGGCCAATGGAATATACTTTGCAACTTGTAAAAAGAATGAACCTCTTCTGTATATACTGAATGTAGCTGCTCAATAGCATATATTCGACACTTTTCTTCTTTTTTTTAAAATTTATTTATTAATTTACATCCAAGTTAGTTAGCATATGGTGCAACAATGATTTCAGGAGTAGATTCCTTAATGCTACTTGCCCATTTAGACCATTCCCCCTCGCACAACCCCTCCAGCAACCCTCTATTCTCTCTCTCCCTGTTTTTATATTTGCTTCCCTTCCCTTGTGTTCATGTTTTCTATCTTAAAGTCCTCATACGAGTGAAGTCATATATTTGTCTTTATCTAATTTCACTTAGCATAATACCCTCCAATTCCATCCACTTAGTTGCAAATGGCAAGATTTCATTCTTTTTTTTTTTTTTTTTTTAATTTTTTTTTTTTTTCAACGCTTTTTATTTATTTTTGGGACAGAGAGAGACAGAGCATGAACGGGGGAGGGGCAGAGAGAGAGGGAGACACAGAATCGGAAACAGGCTCCAGGCTCCGAGCCATCAGCCCAGAGCCTGACGCGGGGCTCGAACTCACGGACCGCGAGATCGTGACCTGGCTGAAGTCGGACGCTTAACCGACTGCGCCAACCAGGCGCCCCGAGATTTCATTCTTTTTGATTGCCAAGTAATAACTCCATTGTACATATATACCACATCTTTATTCACTCATCTGTCAATGGACATTTGGGCTCTTTCATACTTCGGCTATTGTCGATAGTGCTGCTATAAACATTGGGGTGCATGTGCCCCTTCGAAACAGCATACCTGTGTCCTTTGGATAAATACCTAGTAGTGCAATTTCTGGGTCATAGGGAAATTCTATTTTTAATTTTTTGAAGAACCTCCATATGTTTTCCAGAGTGGCTGCACCAGTTTGCATTCCCACCAGTAGTGCAAAAGAGATCTCTTTCTCTGCATCCTCACCAACATCTGTTGTTGCCTGAGTTGTTAATGGTAGCCATTCTGACACCTGTTGGCAGGTGTGAGGTATCTCATTGTGGTTTTGATTTGTATTTCCCTGATGATGAGTGATGTTGAGCATTTTTTCATGTGTCTGTTCGCTATCTGGATGTCTTCTTTGGAGAAGTGTACTGGACACTTTTCTAAGGTGCTCTACATACATTGATTTATTTTGGCTTCACAAAACCCCCACAAGGTAGGTACTCCAGTTTTACAGATGAGAAAATAAAGGCACAGAAAGGTTAAGTGACTTGTTCAAGGCTCCACAGCCAGTAGCTGGCAGAGCCAGGATTTGAACCCAGGCAGTCCAGCTGCAGTCACCTTAGCTACCCTGCTATGCTGTATGCTTATTAGACCCTAAGTAGTCATCTTTGCATTTGCAGTTCTACCCATAGAACTAGAAGAAACAAAGTTGAGTTTCTTCATCATTACATTCTGAGAGGTTAACAGCATAACCAATATAGGACTTTTGACAGTAAAGTTTTTAGAAAGAAAGCTAAAAGAATAATACTTATGATTAGTCCTTGAAAGAGTAACCTTTTGTTTATTCTGAGTCTTTTTTTCAAAATTCTGCACTGAAGCATTCTCTTCTTGGTGTAATCAGAAGCATAGACCACAGAAGAGCTCTATAATTATTTGGTGTAAAAAAAAAAAATCAGTGATCAAAAGCCCAGTTGCCAGTAGGCTGGACCAGTGTGACTGCCCAAGGACATCCAGCATCAGTTTCCTTACCTGGCCTTCGTTCCACCTGGGTTTGATTTACAAGGTGTGTAAGACCTGAGAGGTGTGGGCTGGGAGGGGAGGGCACCCAAATCCTCTAGAGGGCCTCTGTCTCCAGATTGTCTGATTTCCCTTGGACGAAGGTGTAAGTCATCTGTATTTTGAAAACATCTACTAGGTCATTCTGACACAGGCCCCGTTAATGGCCACCTGTTCAGGCTCAAGATAGATACATTTATCACCATCCTTAGTTCTCTTGGGATTATTAGACTCTTTTAGAACTTCATTTTCTTTCTGGGTTTGGGTCAGTAGATCTGACAACAAATGATGATTATGAGTACCACGGTTCCTCAAATAAGAGAATCACAAAATTCCCAGAGTGGCCTACATAGTAACATGAAATGTGACCAGGTGATAACTGTTGACTTTGGAGACACTCTTTAGAAAAGATGAATAAATGATTACTAGATTGTGTTTGCTTTTTAAAGTGCCACATTGTAGCAAGCTGTTTTTTTTTTTAAAACATTTTAACTCTGCTTCTCCCCATTCACTTCCTTACCCAATAACCTTTGTAAAATGTGGGTGTTTAGATTCAGTTTAAACAAAGAAATGTGTTCTCATGTCACATGCCTTATTTATGTTACACAGGTTTGAATTTAAATCTTTCAAGACCTTTACTCTTGGGGGTTGCATAACTTATCTTTGTTAATTATGTTTTTCCACCCTCTTTTAATTTCAGCTGAGGCTGTGATGCTGCCTTTGTGTATTTGTACAAATTAGCTTGAAGAACATGATAATTTATTTTGAATATTCAAGTAATCACATCACTTAAGAGACTGCAATCAGATAAGAATTATAAGTAGTTGCTCGTGGCAGAAAATGTTGCTTAAAGGCCCCCTTGTCTCCCAGTTATTTGCAATTGGCAGTCTCAGACATTTAGGAATATGAAGCATTTCTCAGCCTCTTTAAGCTTAGTCTTTAAGGCAACCATTAGAGGCATGCAGAAGGTCTTGATGGCCATGATCTGCTTTGGCCATTGATTTTCTTGAATCATGCTTGTAGAGGAGACGGTGGTTGCCCTGTGAAGCACGTTGGAGCTTTTCCAGATGAACCCCTTAAATACTGCACTCACTTCCTCTTCAGAGCAGCTCCTTTTTGTTGACTTGGCAAGGAGTGGTAGGTCTGGAATAGGCTCAGTGACCCCAAAGGAAGACAGCTGTGACTGCAGCGTGCCATGAGATAGGTGCTTCTCACTGAGCATTGATAGAGATAGAGCCTCATGCTTCAGTTCATCATCTTTGAGAAACGGGACTGGCATATGTTAAAGGACTTCCCCAAATTCGAGATTTAGGTGAGTAGTTGCAAAGTATCGTTGGAAGACCGATCTCGGTGGGTGTTCTCCTTGTCCATAGACTTGAGTATCCACCCACTGTCCATTTTATTTCTAATCCACGTCTGGGCTCCAGACTGAACCTCTCATCAGCTAGTTTTCACCTAGATGTCCTACTAATTGCTCTGTCCTGTTGGCCAGCATGGTGAAGAGCACTGCCATCTACCAGTTTGCCCAAGCCTTCAAGCTGGCAGCAGTGTTTGAGTCCTTCTCTCTCATCAGCCATGTCCTTCCTTCTACTCCGGCTGTCAGTCACCAAGTATTGTCCACTCAGGCTCCTCTCTGTCCGTCTCTGTCCTAGGGCCCAACCCTTGCAGCGTGTCAGTTTTTGGATAACTGAACAACTACAGTTTCTCCCTGGCTCCTTCTGGTCTTCCCTGTGGTCCGGTTCCTACTCTGTTGCCACAGTGGTCTCCTGACACGTTAATAGGATCATTTCACTTCATCCTAAAAATTTCATTTTCCCCGTTTTCTGGGCCATCCTTCATCCAGCTTCATTTCCTGCCTGCACTTCTCACTCTGTACACATCACAGACTTCATTTCTCCAAATGTGCCTAGTCTAGGGGTGTCTGGGTGGCTCATTTGGTTAAGCATCTGACTCTTGGTTTCAACTCAGGTCATGATCTCACAGTTCGTGGGTTCAAGCCCCACATTGGGCTCTGTGCTGGCAGTGTGGAGCCTGGCTCAGGATTCTCTTTCTCTTCCTCTCCCTCTCCCAAAATAAATAAACTTCAAAAAAATTTAAATAAAAGAAAAAATAGAACAAATGTCCCATTTCTACTCCACATAGGCTGTATTTGGATGCCTCCTCATGGATTGCTCCCCACCAAAAAAACGAACACAAGAGCAAAGTAAATTTAATGGCAAAAAAAAAGCCCTGTTTTTCATGAATTCTTCAAATCCTCACAGCATAGAGCTTTTGATCCTTTTGATTGAATCAAATGCTCTTGGTTCTGATACCAACCTTCGTGTGCCTCAGTTTCCTCATTCTTAAAGTGAGAATAACTAGTGCTTTGCTTTTCTTTTTGCTCAGTGTCTGGCATGTTTATCTCTGTGTCCTCGGTACCTATATGCCATCAGGCATGTGGTAGCTGTCTAGAAATTATTTGCACAAATGAGTCTCTAAAGATGTAGCTTTCAAGGATCAATTCAGTACAGTACAGCACAGTAATCTGTGCTAATGGCTGTGTGAAGATGAGTGTACCTGGGTAGCCTGAGAATACATAATTCATGAATGAGGAGCCCACTTGGGCAGGAGACTCTGAAGGATGGGCTTCCCTGCCTGTAATGTTTCCATCCTCCCACTCTAAGCTGTGGGAGTAAAGCAGCAATAACCTCAGACCATACAAATTGCTAAATATCCACTCACCCAGGAGCAAAGGTGACACATGCTATTATTTTAAAGAGCTTTGCTTATTTGCATATTAACCTTGTTAAGCATTCAAGTAGAGCATGACAGTGATATACCACACCAGTGGCACTGCGCCCAAGGAAGGAATAGTAAATTCTGGTGTCTTAGGCACCTGGCTATTCCATGAGAAAATAATGATGGAGACTGACATACTTTTCTAACCTTGTTTTGGTGGGCCACAACATCGATCTGAGGTTGAAGTAGACCATATAAGTTGGACAGAGCCTATCTGTGTTAGTAGCCCCATGGTCATTAGTTCATTGATCATTCACACTCCCCATTGAGGATTTTTGTGTGCTACCCTCTGCTAAGGACCGTAAATCCTGTAGTAACACATGACCATACACCCACTGGCAAAGAGATTGTAGTTCAGGAGAAGAGGTGAAGTATGTACTTGAGTCAACATAATTACTGGTATTGCAGATATGCCCTTTTTTTTTTTTTTTTTTTTTTGCCGTAAGGTTTGGCTGTAAGTGATGAAGCTTCCAAAATAATAGTGGCTTCAACAGTGGGATCTTAAAATAAAATAGAAATTCATTATCTCCCATAAAAAGTTGCTGAGGCGGTCCAGGGCTGGTTTAACCTTCCATAGACTCACTTCTAGCTCACTGTGCATCAGGCCTAGGTTGTGATCCCTGTCTTCCAACTAGCAGGATGAAGGAAGAGACCAAAGAAGGGACACAGGGGTCATCCAGGCCTTCTTTTATTTTATTATTATTTTTTAATATAACTTATTGTCAAGTTGGCTAACATACAGTGTGCCCTTGGTTTTGGGGGTAGATTCCCATGATTCATTGCTAACATACAACATCCAGTGCTCATCCCAACAAGTGCCCTCCTCAATGCCCATCACCCCCCCCCCCCCGCCCCCTCCAATCAACCCTCAGTTTGTTCTCTGTATTTAAGAGTCTCTTATGGTTTGCCTCCCTCCCTCTCTGTAACTATTTTTTCCCCTTCCCTGCCTCCATGGTCTTCTGTTAAGTTTCTCAAGATCCACATATGCGTGAAAACATATGATGTCTGTCTTTCTCTGCCTGACTTATTTCACTTAGCATAATACCCTCCAGTTTCATCCATTTTGCTGCAAATGGCCAGATTTCATTCTTTCTCATTGCCAAGTAGTATTCCATTGTATATATGAACCACATCTTCTTTATCCATTCGTCAGTTGATGGACATTTAGGCTCTTTCCATAATTTGGCTGTTGTTGAAAGTGCTGCCATAAACATTGGGGTACATGTGCCCCTTGAATCAACACTCCTGTATCCCTTGGATAAATTCCTAGTAGTGCTATTGCTGGATCATACGGTAATTCTCTTTTTAATTTTTTGAGGAACCTCCACACTGTTTTCCAGAGCGGCTGCAGCAGTTTGCATTCCCACCAACAGTGCAAGAGGGTTCCCGTTTCTCCACATCCTTGAGAGCATCTGTTGTTTCTTGAGTTGTTAATTTTAGCAACTCTGACCAGTGTGAGGTGGTATCTCAGTGTGGTTTTGATTTGTATTGTGCCTTCTTTTAGGAGAAGTTCCCAGAAACTGCCCCTGGATAATTTTGCTTGTTTCCTTGGCCAGAACTTCAGCATGTGGTCACGTGAAGCTGGCAAAGTCTCATTTGATCCTGGCCATAGGCAGCCAGAAGTCTGCTACTCTATATACAGAAATTAGGCAATAACGCTCAGTCTGTACCACAGGTGGTGGATGAGATTGACAGTCCTGCCCATGTGGAATTTAGATTCAGGGGAAGATACTGACAGATGAACAGATACGAGTACTGCAGTGATGGGGACTCTGTGACTTCATGTGAATGAGAACAAACAGGAAGGACACCAAATTAATACGGGATCAGGAAAGCTTGCCTGGAGAAGCAGGAATCTGTCTGATGGAAAGAGGAAATAGGCCAAATATTCTAGCAAAGGCTCTGAAGAGAGAGAGACAGGTGGCTAGGGAAGGGAGGAACATGTGAGGAACTGAAAAAATCAGTAAGGAAAACCAGAGGAGGAAGCAGAGGCCTGATCATGTGAGCCCTGGGAACCACACTGAGGAGTTTGGACATTTTTCTGAAAACTTTTAACCGATAGTGAGGAGGTGAGTAACCTAGAAAGATGTCTTTTGGGGGTGGGGAGCAGAATAAGCCTTGAGGCAGAGATGATCCATCAGGAGGGAGGGCATTACCAGAACAGTGGCTTTGGGGATAGAGAGAAGTGGATGGATACAACTCCTATCAGTTTCATGGAGTTTAAGAACTGGGAAAGAATTTAGAAATAACCATAGTCTGCTTTTTCACTTGAGAGATGATGAAAGCAAGGTTAAGCATTTAAATAGCTTGCTCAGGGTCACC
Source organism: Neofelis nebulosa (assembly GCF_028018385.1). NCBI lineage: Eukaryota > Metazoa > Chordata > Mammalia > Carnivora > Felidae > Neofelis > Neofelis nebulosa. Next base: position 54,252,357 of record NC_080787.1, on the reverse strand, counting down.
CAGCTAGCTGTGGAGCAGCACCTGGAAAATTTCTCTGCCTGAACTCGTTCCCTTAGGTCACTGCTTGATATGCCAGTTTGGCAGAACAGGGCATTGTGGGCATTCAGAGAAGGCAGAGTTAAAGAGAAGCTGAGCCACTCTGGAGCTGGGCCTTAAGAGATGAGAATAATGTGCACAGGAGAATGGACAGGGGCCTCTGGATAGAGCAGATTACCTGAGCCTGGGTGTGGAGCTCAGCTGTGTTTGGTGCTCCTGGGTTCTGCAGTGTGAGTACAGCTCTAGAAAACTTCAAGGAAGTAGTAGAAGATAATGCTGCAGAAGTATTTTGAAATCATGGAAGCCTTTAATATAAGACTAAGTGGATTAGACTTAATTCCTTAAGCAACAGGGAGCCAGTTAACACTTAGTATCAGAGGACTTAATGTCATCTTGACAGCAGCATCTGCATTTTGTTTAACTTTTGCCTGTCTCGGTGCTTTTGCGGGTGGTTGCGGTCAGTGGAACAGCGGCCCCCCGAAGATGGCTGCGTCCTAAGTCCCAGCACCTGTGAATGTGTTAGGTTACAGGCAAAGGACAATTAAGGTTGCAGATGGAATTAAGATTGTTGATCACCTGACTGAAATAGGGAAACTAGCCCAGATTATCCACGTGAGCTCAGTGTAATCACAGGTGTCCTAAAATGTGGAAGAAGGAGGCAGGAGAGAACCAGAACAGTGGCAGCACAGGGAGACTTGGCCCAGTGTTGCTTGCTTTGAAGGTGAATGTAAGGACTGGGAACCAAGAAATGCAGGCAGGAAGAGGATTCTCCTATAGAGGCTTCAGAAAAGAGTGCAGCCTTCCTGCCACCTCTGATTTTAGTCTATTGAGACTCATTTGGGACTTCTGATCTCCTGAAATGTAAGGGAAAAATTGTGTTGTTTGTTGTTTTTTTTTAATTCTTTTTAACATTTATTTATTTTTGAGACAGAGAGAGACAGACAGACAGAGAGAGACAGAGCATGAGTCAGGGAGGGGCAGAGAGAGAGCCAGACACAGAATCTGAAGCAGGCTCCAGGCTCTGAGCCATCAGCCCAGAGCCTGACACGGGGCTCGAACTCACGGACCGCGAGATCATGACCTGAGCTGAAGTCGGACGCTTGACCGACTGAGCCACCCAGGTGCCCCAAAATTGTGTTGTTTTAAGCTGCTTACTTTGTGGCAGTGTGTTACAGTAGCCATAGAAAACTAAAACAGTGGTCGGTATTTGTTTACCTAGTGAATGAGAGCTGTGCTTTAAGAAAGATCAATGGGACAGATTCACTTGTAACAGGGATTGGCAAGGAGGAGGTTCTGGGGGCCGAGTAGAAAACTGTTCTGGTAGAGAGGTGATGGGGTGAGACTGGAGGGGGAAGGGGTGGGGATGTGGGTGGGTGAAACTGCAGAACCTTTACAGGACTCGGACCCGAAGCCCTGGTGGCCCGGTATCCAGGGCAGGCGAGGAATGGAGCATACTTTGGGCGCTGGACTCTGGGGAAGGTTATGGGGCTAGTAACAGAAATAGGGGAATCGGAAGAGAAGGTTATACAAGTATAATGAATTCAGTTTCTGGCTTACTGACTCTGAAGTTCAGGAGCACCACACATGTGTAGGTGGAGAGAAATCAGAGGCAAACTGGCCCTTGATGTCTGGGATTGGGATGCAGGAATGGGCGTCATTGGTTGTGATTTTTATCTGTACTGTTTCTTGAAATTTCTCCAGTATAGAGACTTGGCAACCCTTTTTTAAAAATCCATTATATTCCTTAAAATTAAGGAGTTTTTCCTAGTATTCTACCAAATTATTTTTGCTGCCATTCGAATTCCTTATACCCTGAAATTTTTTAATAAATACAATTAAGGTAATACTAAGTAAATGACCAATACATTTAAATAAGCCAAATAAAAATAAGTATCAATTTGCTGTTGAACTATATGTACACTTAGTTTAGATGTGGTTACATCTGGAAAGTTATGGTTTCCAAATTTCTTGTTTCTTCATAAAGTGCTTGGTTGTAATGATTGAAATTACAGCCTATTTCTGAGAAATGGGAGAGAAACCATCTCATGGCAATTATGTAGAATGTGTTGAGATTACAAAATTTTTTTCTGTGTATCACATTGCCTTCTGACCTGTCTGTCGTTGCTGTTTTATCTGTTTCATCAGTGTCCTTCCACTTGGTGGCATTTGCACCATGTAATCGAAGCTTAAAAGAGAGAAGAAAGATGTTTCAATGAAGACTGTGCTGAATACAACTTAAGTTTTTTTAAGCCTATAAAGATAGGAGGTATGACTAATAATTACTTCCATAAGCCACACGTGAAATCACTTTGATTTCAATGAGATACTTCTACTTCATTCTCCAGAAAAGGAAGTAAGATTGAAACAAGAGATCTCATTCATTGACCAACTAAACTTTCTTTCTGCCCTTTGATTCGATTAAGATTTATGCATGCTAAATCGTGGGTTGTCATTTACATTAATCAGTATCTCTGTAAGACAGAGCTCCCGAAACATCCGGAGAGCAGGCACCAAGTGCACCACAGTTTGCAGCCCTGTTGAGAAGGAGGTGAGGGAGGAGGAAATGTTGATCCTGTGCTGCGTGCTTTAACAGTTCAACTATACTCTCCACTGTAAACAAGGTCATGTGGCTTTTCTCCCCCTTGAATTGAATTCTCGTTTCCCCTAATGAAACAGTCTGCTTGGCTTATAGGCCTTTCTCTGTAACATTTTCCAAACTAAGAAAGCAACTAGAGATAACATTTTGTAGAGAGAAACCTACAAATGACTGCTCTGTGGCTATGACCTGAAGGTGAATGCTCTGAGCTCTAGTTGAAAAGCATGATGGAGTCTTCATAACAGATGGGAGTATGTAATGTACTCCCAAGTAAGTGTTAAGCTTCACACAAGATTTGTTCTCTCATTGTCACTGCTCTTTTCAAATAAATATGCTTCAAACAGTGGAAGTCATGCTTGGAGAGGTGAAATGTCACTCTCAGATTCTTATTTTAGAGGAGAAGGGAGTGTCTTGTAATTTTCCCCTTCTTTCAGTCATATTCATTCTCTGTCTCTCTGTGCTGACCTGCTTTTTCTTCCTTCGGCTGGGACTCTGCTTTGCTTCTGGTAATTATATTCCTGTACAATACCAGGGCCGTGCCTGCACCTGACACCCCATTTAGAGGAAGAAAGGAGGTGAGCCCACAGGCCGGCCAGTGATGCCGCCAGTAGATCGTGGCCGTGCCGCAGCCCATGGGGGGGAAGCTTTCTGTCTGAGGAGGCGGCATTTTGAAGTTTTGAAAAACCTCCTACTTGCTGGCTTGAACTGAATTGCTAAATGAGTCAAAGAAACCTGGGACCTGGTAAAAATTGGACAACTGAGGTGACAGCAGACAAAAGGAAAGTGTTTTTGTAAAAGGTGTTTTGCTGTGGCAAATCGAAGTCAGGAAAATGAATTTTTGACTTTCTAAGCTAGCATTTTCTCTTTCTATAAAAATGTATAAAGGCATCAGCTTTTTATATAGTGGTTGATGAGTGAACGTACTCTGTTTGCAGAACTGTCTGATGTGATTTAGCCACAGCGAATTTGGATCTCTCGTAATTTATGACTTAAAATTTTAGTTTTTGGTAAGAGTTTCCACAAGGAGTATCCTCATTTGAAAGGGAAGTTAGTATCACACTTTGACTAAAGGAACTTTCAGAGTTTTTATGTCCACATAGTAACGTGAAAATCAGCTCATCCTGTTTGTGTTGGGTGTCTCAGCGTACCATATTATGTATAATGTGATGAGCTGGTGGAGAACCAGTAAGAACTTCATTATCTCATGGAGTACTTTAAAATATGTTTATTATAAGGTTTATTCATTATTGTTAGCCTCCTTTCACAATGACTACATTAAAAAAAAAATTTTTTTAATGTTTATTCATTTTTGAGAGACAAAGCATGAGCAGAGGAGAGGCAGAGAGAGGGAGACACAGAACGGGCTCCAGGCTCTGAGTTGTCAGCACAGAGCCCGATGTGGGGCTCAAACCCACGAACCATGAGATCATGACCTGAGCTGAAGTCAGACGCTCAACCGACTGTATAATGACTTCTTAAACTTTGTACTCCTAAGTTAAATTTAACCCCTACTAAAGTATAAAGACAAAATCTTTTTGAAGTGTATTTGGGATATTTGCCGCTAAATTTATAATATAAATTCATATAAATTTATAATATCTTTTTAGAAATAAAACCTTATAAAGAAGGAAAGATTCTGTATGCAATTCTTAATACATTAGCTCTCAAACTTTTGGTCTTAGGACCTACACTTTTAAAAAAGTATTGAGAAGTCAGAGCTGTTGTTTATGTGGGTTATATTTTACTATTTACTCTATCCGAAATTATTCTTAGATTGTTTTTAAGTAACGATTTGAATAATACATCTAAAAATAATGAGCCCATTACATGAAAACCTAAAAAAACTATATTTTCATGAAAAATATATTTTCCAAAACAAGAAAATTAGTGCAAACAGGCATTGTTTTGACATTTTTGCCAACATATTACATATCTGGCTTAAGGAAAGAGAGCTGGGTTCTTTTATCTGCTTCTGCATTCAGTGTTTTGAGCTATCATACATCATGCAGTCTCTGAGACACTTTACAATGATGAGAGAGATGAGATTAAGCAAGTAATCTCTTGGTAATGTAACACAAATAGTTTTGGTCCTGTGGAACCCAAAAAAAGGGCCCAAGGACCCTTAGTGGTATCTGTGCTATATTTTGAGAACCTCTGTTCTAATCAGATCCTATTTATTTTGTTTTAAATTTTTTAGCGCGCAAGTGGGAGAGAGAGGCTGGGGGCCGGGAGAAAGAAAGAAAGAGAATCTTAAGCAGGCTCTGTGCTCTGCGTGGAGCCCAACACAGGGCTCATCCCACGGCCCTGGGATCATGACATGAGCCAAAATCAAGAGTCAAATGCTCAACCAAGCCACCCAGGCACCCCTATTTTGTTTTTAAATAAGGACTACTTTTCTACTTTGCTATGAAAACATTTTTTTTTTTTCCTTATTTCAGCACCGATTACCTCCTGTTTCTCTCTGCCTGAGTAAATTTCTTGATTTATGCCACAGGATCTCTAAATGTCATCTTCATATTTGAACATCATTAGGTAGACTCGTTTTGGTCATTTTATCAAATAAATGTGTGGGGTACCCTATTTAGGATAATATTTAAAAGTAAATCCATGTCCTCTAACAGTATTGGTCACTTTTGTGGATGCTCATGAAAGACTGTATTAGTCAGTTTTTTTTAAATCCAAAGTAGAAAGGGGTAAATTCCAGGATTATAGTCTTGGGGCACCTGGGTGAGCATGCGACTTTGGCTCAGGTCTTGATATCGTGGTTTGTGAGCTCAAGCTCCATGTCAGGCTCGCTGCTGTCAGCACAGAGCCTGGAGCCTGTTTCAGATCCTCTGTCCCCCCCCCACCCCACCCCCCCACCCCCATCTGCCCCTCCCCTGCTTGCATTCTGTCTCTCAAAAATAAATAATGCTTAAAAAAGAAAAAGAGATTAAGGTCTCAATAGCATAAATAGAGCTTTGTAGATGTTCATTTTATTTTTTTATTTATCCTGTTTGCTATTTATGCATTATAGTATTTGGGCTTTCGGGTTGGCTGTCTTTTGGAATAGTTTTTAAAATAGGTGGTTTCTTCTTTTGTTCATGCCTATTTGATACTACTTTTTGTTGCTCTTGTTGTTAACTGTTGATTTTGGGCAGTGCTTTTGCTTTAATAAAAATTTGCTGCATCCTGTCCCACTTCTCCATCTTGTTCTGTTTACCCATTTAACCTTAATAATTTCATGTGTTAAAGGTTTCTCTAGCCTTTTTTGTGTAATGTCTGATCATGTAGAGCTCTAGTTTGGGAACTAGTAAACCCTACGTGTGCCTCCTTTATTTTACTCTGGTGGATTCTTTCAAAATGTTTATCATCTCCAGTTCTATGTTGTCTACATCGGGTGCATATTGAGCTGCACTATTTCTATATGCCAAGATTTTCTAAGGGATATATTTTGCACTGACCAATGTAATAGTCACTAATAGCCACAGGTAGTTATTGAGCACTTGAAATATTGCTAGGGCAACTGAGAAACTGAATTTTTCCCTTAATTAATTTACATTCAGCCGCGTGGGGCTCCTGTCCCTCTTATTGGGCAGTGCAGCTCCAGGGATGTCTGGATGTTTCTTTTTAATGACTCATGCCTGGCTCATTCCTGACCTCAGTTTCTTGCAGGCTCATTTATTCATTTTTACAACCCTTTTTGTATATCTTACCAATTTTAGAGCAGTTAAGTTTCACTATCTGTAGACTGCCTTATCACTGGAGAGGGAACTAGAGGGAGTATTGGAGCTGAAGAAATGGAGGCTGTTGATGTTGGCTGCTTTTTATGAGGTGTTGAGATGCTTCTAGATGAGATTTAAGGGGAAAAGAAAGTTAAGGGAAGGATTTTTAGGCTGGGAAGGGGTGAACGGATCTGTCAGCAGAAAAAGGGAATTTAAAGGTAAAAGGAAATGAAAGTTGGGGCACCTGGGTGGCTCATTCGGTTAAACATCCAACTGTTGATTTCGGCTCATATCATGATCTCGGTTCATGGGATCGAGCCCTGCATCACGCTCTTGTGCTGGCAGCACAGAGCCCACTTGGTATTCTGTCTCCCTGTCTCTCTGCCCCTCACCCACTCTCACTCTTTCTCTTTCAAAATAAATAAACATGAAAAAAAATGAGAGTTGAATAAATTCTTGAAAGAGGCAGAAAAGGATCCAGATTGCAAGTAGGAGGAAGGAGAGCCACTCTTTATGAATTTGAAGGTAAAGAATGATTTTTTTTTTAAGTATTTGAATTTTTTTTTGAAATTCACATAATAACCATTTTAAAGTGGACAATTCAGTGGTGTTTAGTTGAACCACAATGTTGTGCTCCATCACTTTTTTTCTAATTTTTTTTTTAATGTTTGTTTATATTTGAAGGAGAGAGACAGAGTGGGAGCAGGGGAGGGACAGATAGAGAGGGAGACACAGAATGCAAGGCAGGCTGCAGGCTCTGAGCTGTCAGCACAGAGCCTGATGCAGGGCTCAAATTCATGATCTGCGAGATCATGACTTGAGCCAAAGTCAGAAGCTTAACTGACTGAGCCACCTAGGCGCTCCTGTGCTCCATCACTTCTGATTTCAGAACATTGTTATCCACCCCCAAAGGAGACCCTGTGCCCAATAGTGGTCACTCTGTTCTCCCCGCCCTGCAGCCTCTGAGCAACAGCTTATCTTTTTATCTTTCTGGATTTGCCTGTTCCGCATATTTAAGTTGAATCCTACAATATGTAACCTTTTGTGGGTGGCTCAATCAGTTAAGCATCTGACTCTTGGCTTGGGGCAAAATCTTAACGATTGTGACATCGAGCCCCATGTTAGGCACTGCACTTGGCATGGAGCCTGCTTGGGATTCTCTCCCTCCATCTCCCTCTGCCCCTTCCCTGCTTGTGTGCTTTCAGTCATGCATGCTCTCTCTCAAAACAAAACAAAACAAAACAAAAACAAAAAACCCTTAAAAAAATGTGAATTTTTGTATCTGGCCTCTTTGATTTAGCATAATGTTTTTGAGGTTCATCCAGGTAGCAGCATGTAAAAAGTGACATGACTTAAAGAGAAGGAGTTTTGGGGTGCCTGGGTGGCTCAATCGGTTGAGCATCCGACTTCGGCTCAGGTCATGATCTTGCGGTTTGTGAGTTCCAGCCCCGCGCCGGGCTTTGTGCTGACAGCTCAGGGCCTGGAGCCTGCTTTGGATTCTGTGTCTCCGTCTCTCTCTGCCCATCCCCTGTTTGTGCTCTGTCTCTCAAAAATAAGCAAATAAATGTAAAAAAAAATTTTTTTAAAAAGAAGTGTTTAACATTTTTTAAAAAAAAGTGGAGTTTTAAGGAGGTCATCTTGGCATCCCTGAGTCTCAGCAAAACCATCAGTTCATCCAGTTGGAGTTACCTAGAATTAAGGCTCCACAGAGATAGATGAGGATCAAGAGCATTTATGGAGTGGCCGACCATGAGGTCCAGTCTGAGCAGAGAAATGCATTCCCAGGGGGCAGAGCAGGGGAGGTGGGGAGCCGAGGTCTGAATCTCCTGATGCTAATAACCAGGAGCAAAATGACTGCCATGGGGGAAATGGGAAGGAGTGGATAGGAAGGAACTTGCTTTAAGAGGGAACGGAATGTCCTGTTTCAAAATAGGGTAAATTTAGGGTCACAAGTTAGAGAATAGATGTGGACATAGGAGCCCATGTAAAGTGGGGGTTAATGTAGTGTGTTTGTCACTCAGGGTCCCCCAGGACTGCTCACTGCGGCGAGCAGGTGGGCAGACCCAAGTTTCTAAGGAGGCAAGTAAGGTGGAAGGCCTCCCGGGTGGTGACGCAGAGCCTGCTGCTGTCAGGTCTGCTCACTCAGCTGGAAGCAGGGTGGTAGGAAGCGGACCTAGAGTTTCTTTGTGCTTCCTCCGATGAAGTTGAGTCAGCCATTCTGGTTGGTGCTGAGATTCATGATGGAGGCCAGTAGTGTTGACAGCAAGTCTACATTCCTGACTGTCTACAGAATAAAGTTTTAAGGACTTACTGGCTTTACAGGACCTTCCCCCATTTTGTCCCGAGTCTGCTTTCCAGCCTCACGACCCAGCACACCACCCATTCCGCAGATAGACCATGGGTACCCCCTGTGTCTCAAGCACTGAGCTGTTGGGATCTGGTGTACCAGACCAGGCACAGCCCTCAAGCCTTAGATACTGATTAAATATTCATTTGCATTTGGGGTGTGATTGGAGAGTAAACTGAAGGACCTAACCTAGCCTGGGGCTTTGAGGGAGGAGTCAGGGAAGATTTCTCTGGGGTAACTGATCTTTAATAGGAGGGTTGCAGACTAAATCAAGGGAAGTAGGAAGTGGGGCAGGCAGACAACGGCATTTCCATGCGCAGGATCTGCCAGAGTAAAGGCTGCAGTGGAGAAGAGAGAAGGAAGCAGGTGTGGTTGGGGTGCAGAGTGAAGGAGGGGAGGGCAGAAGCTGAGCTGGAAGCCGGGGTGAGCCAGTGCATGAAGAGGGCACTCATAAGCTAAGTGAGCGATTGTATGTTACATCCAAGATCAAGGGACATAGTTGCATCCAAAATGGGGCAGGAGTGGCCTGATCAACTTTGCTGGTTTAAAAAGAATACTGTGGTGCATTGCGGAGATGGATGGGCAGGGATGGGACTGGGTGCCTGGAATCCTGCTGGGGGGGTCCATGTGAAACACAATGGTGCCCTGGTCTGGAATTGTTGCACAGATGGGAAGCGGATGTGATAAGGATAGCAGGAGATGGTACCAGCAGGTGAGGAGATGACTCAAGTGTTCTGCTACCCTGCCCCTTCTTCCTACTGTATCTTTTCATGTCTCCATACCCCTTTTGGTGCTGTGCCTTCAGCTTGAAGTACCCATCAACACTTGGCCTCCTGGGCCTTCCACCTTGTAAAACCCTTCATAACCTGGTCACATACCACCTGTGTGTAGGCTTCCCCTGTGTCCTGTTTAGAAGCAGTCTACTTCACAAATATATAGGGGGCTGTCACATGTTTCAAAGTGCTTTAACTCGTTGCTGACTTGATCTTCTAGTGAAGGCGGAGTGTTGTCACCTGCATGTCAATTATTCAAGCTGCTTGATCAAGTTGAGGTAAAATCTGAAACATTCCTCAGGCCCGCCCAGTATTGTAGTTCTTCCCACAGTATGGCAGCCTGTTTATCCCTCCACCGCTTGGTATTTAGAATACCCTTCCCTCATTCCTTGTCCTGCCCACACCTACTAATCCTGTGTCAGGTCAAGCCATTGCTCTGGGTTCTCTTCATGTCCCAACACCAGATCTCTCTCTCTCTTCTTACCACAGCCCTCACCTCTTTGGCTCTCCTCTTACTGGTTGCTTTTGTGGTGTTGACTTTCCATGTATATGTAATCCCAGTTATGGTAGATAATTACAGACTCTTTCAAAGTTTTCTCCATCCAAAAGAGTACCTGTAAATAGTTGGCATGTGCAAGTATTTACACATGGCTTCTAGTCCTAATAAATTCCTACAAGTGATAGATAAGATATGGGCACTTCAAAAAATCAGCATTTGGATATAAATATCATACATTTGGCTTGTGACATGGTAATGGGTAGCCTAGAATTTGTGTTTCAGATGATTAATGCCCAAATGATTCTACTTGCTGTTTCTTTCCATAAATTATTTTGTGCTGGGATAGAACATCTAAACATGTGAGAAGTTGGTCAGTAGTAAATTGAGTGGGAAACAAATGGAATTTTGGAAGAGAAGTTGGAAACTGACCTTCCTGAAAGAACTTAACTATGGGATAGGATTTTCACATTAGAAAGTAGACCTGGAGGGTAGGGCAAAATTGGGAGACTTTAACACAGTGCTCTCCTGCCTTTATTCAGGCTGTGTGGAATAGGGTTATCCGTGTCTGACAAAATCCTTGTCTTCAGGTGGATTTGTGCTCCCAGCCATTGAAGAGAGGTAGGATGTTACTTATGCAACATCCCCATGGGCCTGTTCTTTCATATGTCAAACCTATGCAAATACTTTTATTTTCTTTGTAGATAAATTTTGATTATTATTATTAAGAGGGAGAGTTTACATGAGCAGGGGTGGAGCAGAGAGAGAGACAGACAGACAGAGAGAATCCCAAGCAGGCTCTAGGCTCCTACCTGTCAGCACAGAGCCCAACAGGGGACTCAAACTCACGAACTGTGAGATTACGACCTGAGTGGAAGTCAGACACTCACCCGACTGAGCCACCTAGGTTCCTCCCCCACTCATGCTCTGCCTCTCTCTCTCTCTCAAAAATAAACAAACATTAAAAAAAAAAAAAAAATTAAAGAGCTCAAGTTGTAGAAGCAGGCGGCCAGGGTTTGAATCCCATAAACCAGGCACAGGCTCAGTGGTAGTGTGCAGTAACTTCTAGTGTGTAAGCCTCCATTTTCTTTTCTGTAAAGTGAGGAAATAACCCTTTACAGGGTTACTGAGAAAATTAAATAGTGCATGTGAAATGTGTGATATGATGCTTAGCAGTACTAAGTGTTCAGTGTTAGTTACAATTATGATTATCATTGTTGTGTTTTCTATTTTTAATGATGTTACCATCCCCAAGCCAGGGACTCTCTAAAGGAAGAATATTATGGTTTCATAATGAAATCCTCTTAACTCATTAGTGAGGCATTACAATCTAGAATGATGGGAGATTTGTTTGATGCTGGAACAAATTAGGCCAGAGTTAATGCCATTTCATCCTATTAGACCTTGGATAGCTTATCCTAGGGCCTGCCTGACATTTTGCTGATCAAGTTTTCCTCTCATTGTGACTTAATTCTTGGATTGTGTGCCTCTTGTCGTCATGAGGATTTTTGTGACCCAAGTAGCAGGTGGTTCATTTCTAAATTGAAGCCGTTGGGTCTTATGCCACTTATTTATTCTGGATGTGGTGACTGAGCTAAAAAGTGTGGGCAAGAGAGAGGACTCTTTGGGGTTTTTCATTTGCATCCTGTGAAATGTGTATGAAATTCTCTGTGAGCAAGTCAAAATATTTTTCTAATTGCCTAATCAGTTCCTCCCTCATGGATTGAGAAAAATCAGGCTGTTTCATGATACTTTATTGACAACACTAGTAATGACATAAACTGAATTCGGCTGTTTCTGCTACTGATTAGCAAAAAATGACCTATCTTCTGCAAAATGTTATGTACACAGTTAAAAAACCCAACTGGTAGTCTTCTTACTTTGAGTTATTAAATTCATGAAACATTTGGGTGGGTTTTTTTGCTTCTTTTTAACATTTGCTTATTTTAAAGCTACTTTAATGACCCTCTCTTACTAGAATCAAATTTACTGTTGTTTTATAGGGCTCCTTTGTGGTTGGGTTATAGGTAAAATTTTTAAAAAGAATAGTCCATGTGCCTAGACAAAATAGAAACTCAACAAATGCTTTATCCTTTTTTGTTAATTTTTTTTTTTTTTTTTTGAAATTTACATCCAAATTAGTTAGCATATAGTGCAACAATGATTTCAGGAATAGATTCCTTAGTGCCCCTTACCCCATTTAGCCCATCCCCCTTCCCACAACCCCTCCAGTAACCCTCAGTTTGTTCTCCATATTTATGTCTCTTCTGTTTTGTCCCCCTCCATGTTTTTATATTTTTGTTTACCTTCCCTTATGTTCATCTGTTTTGTCTCTTAAAGTCCTCATATGAGTGAAGTCATATGATTTTTGTCTTTCTCTAATTTCACTTAGCATAATACCCTCTAGTTCCATCCATGTAGTTACAAATGGCAAGATTTCATTCTTTTTGATTGCCAAGTAATACTCCATTGGATGTGTGTGTGTGTGTGTGTGTGTGTGTGTGTGTGTATACACCACATCTTCTTTATCCATTCATCCATCGATGGACATTTGGGCTCTTTCCATACTTTGGCTATTGTGGATAGTGCTGCTATAAACATGGGGGTGCATGTGTCCCTTCGAAACAGCACACCTGTATCCCTTGGATAAATACCTAGTAGTGCAATTGGTGGGTCGTAAGGTAGTTCTATTTTTAGTTTTTTGAGGAACCTCCATACTGTTTCCCAGAGTGGCTACACCAGCTTGCATTCCCATAACTATGCTTTTTAAAATCCATGCTTGTTGTAGCTAAAGTTTAGCATGCAGAAATGTTCATTGCAGTGTTATTTTAAAAGAGTAAAACTTAGGGGTGCCTGGGTGGCTCAGTGGGTTAAACATCTGACTCTTGATTTCAGCTCAGATCGTGATCTCATGGTTTGCGAGTTTAAGCCCTGAGTCCCATGTTGGGCTCTAGGTTTACAGCATAGAGCCTGCTTGGGATATCTTGTCTCCCTCTCTCTCCCCCTCCCCTGGTGGGGGGAGCACAGGCACATTCTCTCTTTGTTTCTCGCTCTCTCTTGCTCTCTCACAAAAATGAACAGACTTAAAAAAAAAAAAAAAAAAAGGTTGGGGACCACCTGGGTGGTTCAGTTCATTAAGCAGCCAAATCTTGACTTTAGCTCAGGTCATGATCTCATGGATGATGAGTTTGAGCCCCATGTCGGGCTCTGGGCTCACAATGCAGAGCCTGCTTGGGATTCTCTCTCTCTGCCCCTCTCCCCACTTGTGTGCACTCTCTCTCTCTCTCAAAATAAATAAACGTTAGAAAAAAAGAATAGTAAAAATTGAAAACAGATTAAATGACTAATAATAGAGGAATAATTAAAGCATTTATAGAAGTCTTGTTCCAGAACTCAAATTAGGTTCCTGAGGAAAATGATTGCTACAGTGTTGAAATGCAAGATTATATAAGTATGGGCTTTTTTATTTTCTACTTATTTAAAAAAAATTTTTTTTAATGTTTATTTTGAGAGAGAGTGTGCCAGCAGGGGAGGGGCAGAGAGAGAGAGAGAGGGAGAGAGAGAGAGAGAAAGAATCCTAAGGAGGCTCCCTGGCAGCACAGAGCCTGACACAGGGCTGGAACCCACTAACTGTGAGATCATGACCTGAGCCGAAATCAAGAGGCAGATCCTTAACCGACTGAACCACCCAGACACCCCTAGAATGGGCTTTCTTAAAGTACAGAAAAAAGTAGAAGAAATAGATTCGTATTTTAAATATTTATATGTACATTATAGAATATTAGCATAGCTCCTTGCTAAATGTTTTACATGAATCATCTCATCTGAAAGTATGATTTTTATTCCTAGTTGAAGGGAATATCCCAGATGAGACTGAGGCTTTCAGAAGTTAACTTGTGCACCATCACTCTAATAAATGGTAGAAGGGAAATATGGATTCTGCTACATTCTTCGTTGCTTTTACTTTTTTTTTTTAATTTTTTAATGTTTATTTTTGAGAGAGAGGGAGAGACTGTGTGAACAGGGGAAGGCAGAAAGTGAGGGAGACACAGAATCTGAAGCAGGCTCCATGCTCTGAGCTGTCAGCACAGAGCCTGATGCGGGGCTTGAACTCACGAACTGCGAGATCATGACCTGAGCTGAAGTCAGATGCTTAACTAACTGAGCCACCCAGGTGCCCCTGTTTTTACTTTAAAATGATACAAAACAAACAAACAAACAAAAAACCCTTTGCTTTTCCAAATTTCCTGCAGTAAATATCTCTTTTTTTTTTTTATTGTAACATTGGAGGGGCAGTAGGTGTGGTAGTTAAGAGAGCAGGCCCTGGCGTTGGGCTGGATAAGTGGCTCAGCTACTCTCTGCCTCAGTGTACTTATCTGTGCAAAGGGGATGTGTGAAAGAGTGATAGGAGAATTAAGTGAAATCATCCTTGGAAATTTATAGCAGAAAAACTACTGACTCATTGTAGGGACTGAGTATTAGTTGCTGTTACAATCATTATGATCCTCAAAGAAATGGATTTGAAAATAAAAAAATCACTTGAAATGGTGGGCTGGTTAGGTTCTCAGTGGTTATTAGCTTCGCATGGAGAGATGTTAATGTGATAGGAGAGTGGCTTGAGAAGCCACCTGGTAGCACTGATTAGCAGACCATTTAGTAAAGGGAAATAGCAGCTTGCTAAAGAATTCAGCCTTGAGAAGTGTGTTGTAATTCACGTAGTAACATAGCGGGCTTAATGTCGTTTTTTTGGACAAGGGTGCGTGAATCCCTAAATAAAGGTATGGCGTAGGTCCCAGCATAAGCTTGAACTTCTTGTACTTAACGTCATGAACTCAGTGCACAGCTCATCTTCTAAATGTCTTCCCTGGAAGAGAACATGTCAGTGTAGTGAATTTTCAGTAATTTGCACCCCAGTAATTCAACAGGCACATCTGAAACTGTATCATCGATCTGTGATTAACTAGACTAGTAGTAGAGCAGTACATTTCTAGATGGCCAGAACTTTCCCTGCTCCTTTCTTCCAGCCTGCTTGCCCCAGTGCTCCCTGACTCCTTTGAGTAGCAGCACCCCATCCAGGGTGCAGAGTGGGAAGCCAGAGCTTGGACTCCTTCTTCTCCCTCACTTGGCCCGCCCCTGGACATCTCTTCCCTCTGGCACCTGCATTCCCTCCCTGACATGGCCTTAGAGAGTCTTCTGTCCATGGCAGTAGTCTTCTAAGTGATGTGACCTTCATCTCCCCTTCTTTACAGCCTCCTGCACACCCCCACTCCTGCTGTCCCTCCCCAGCTTAAAACACTAGAGCCATTACCTGCTCTCCAGCATTTTTCACCCCTCTCCCCTCTATCCCATCCTCCACTGGCAAGCCTTAACCCAAGCATTACTCTCTGAAGCCTCACCTGACCCACTTGTCCCTACGTAAAATTGTTCTTTTTTTACTCTCCCATTTCCCCCTGTACATCCTTTGTCAAGGCACCTCTGTCACTTTATTACAGTTATTTATCACTTCTCTCTCCCTTGCTAGACTCTGACCTCTCTGGAGGCAGAGTTATTGTCCTGTGGATTTCTCTGTCGTGATGCATTCAGTGTATGTTTGATGGATGTTTGCTGCTGATAATAACAGAGCTGCGATGAATTGAGGGACTGTGCATTGTGCCAGGTGTTTTATATAATCTCATTTAATTCTCCCAACAACCCCATGAGGTATAAGCATTATTTTGCACATGTTTATAGATCAGGAAACTGAGGTCTATACAAGGTAGCAGCTTTCCAAGCCTTTTATGTTACAGTGTTGTGTCAGAGCACAGGATTATAATTCAGTTTATAAATATTACAGATTATATTTTCTTACAGAAATATTGAGACTCTGTAGTCCTACAGGTGCCATTTCACTATCAGTTAGGTGATGTAGGGCCGATCTGGAGATCTATCAACCGCTTACAGCTAGGGTTCTTAATTTGGCGACAGGGGGTCCCCTAGGATTTAGAAGACTCTAAATGGTAGTTTTATCATTTGGAGAGAGAGAGGAGGTCTCTTTTGCTTTAGTCAAATTTTTACAATTGGTGTGGGATCCCCAAAAGGTTAATAACTACTGATATAGCATTATTTCTATAGAAAATAGAATTTTACAAAGACCAGAAGATTAGTTTACAAGTTAACATCTGGAACATAGCCTTTTCTTTCACCAAGATTATGTGTTTTGATAACTTAGATGAATAAAAATGACTCACCTCAGATATCAGGTGTTTTGTTGTTGTTTTTTTTTTTTTTTAAGTATTTGTTTTTGGAGAACCTGGGTGGCTCAGTCAGTTAAGTGTCCCGACTCTTGATTTCAGCTCAGGTCATGATCTTGTGGTGGAATCGAGCCCCGTTTCAGGCTCTGCGCTGGGTGTGATATCTGCTTAACATTCTCTCTCTCCCTCCTCTCCCTTTGCCTCTCCCCTGCTCTCGCTGTCTCTCTCTCAAAAAAAAAAAAAAAAAGCCCTAATGAGAATTACTGTTTTACAGTGTCTAAAGAAAACTAAGCTACCTAGGTGCCTTGTTAGATCTTAAATGGCAAGTTACCTCTCTGGTATGGACTGAATGTGTGTATCCCTCCCCACCAAATTCATACGTTGAAGTTTTAACACCACCCCCCAGCCTGTCACCCCATCCCTACCCCCAGTGATTTGGTATTTGGAGGTGAGGCCTTTGGGAGGTAATTAGGGTTAGGGGAGGTCATGAGGATGCCCATGATAGGATTAGTACCCTTCTAAGAAGAGACCAGAGTGCTGTGTCCCCCACTTTGTGAGGAGACTGTTGGAAGGTGCCTGGCTGTCTGCAAGCCAGGAGGAGAGCACTCAACAGGAACTTTATCTGCTGGCACCTTATTTTGGATGTCTCAGCCTCCAGAACTGTGAGAAATAAATGGCCGTTACTGAAACCACCCGTCTGTGGGATTTTATTATAGCAGCCTGAGCTAGAACCCTCTCCCTTCCCTTCTCCTAGATGGTGCCCTGTATTGTTCTTGTCTGTGAAAAAAAATCACTGGAAAAAACCATAGTACATTTGTAAACATGTCACTGCTTCTGTAGTCACATTAATTTTCAAGTAACTGTTTTCCTTTGATTCTTCATAGGAAAATGTGATAGCTTTTCCAGATCAAAGCAGGATATTAAGTATCATTTTATATGTATCGCCCCCTCCCACCACCACCACTAACTAAATGTTCTTGCCTTTCAGAGATGGGGGGGCTGTTGAGCTGTTTTGCTGATTTGTGCTAAATTTGTGTTTTGAAGTGAACTGACAAACATGGATTCCAAAGCTAGATTTCTGAGCTTATGGGAAAGGACTGTGTTCTCTTGTCTCTACCACCTACCGTAATCCTGTAAACATATCTAGTATTCAGTAAAGGCACGTTGTTAAACAATGATATATGCCATTCTGCAACCTAAATTCTTTGCCTAAAATTTTCACCTGATTGACATCTCCCAGAAAGAATTTTTGATAAGCTCTGTGCACAAATAGGTGTTTGTTTTTTCCTCCTTAACTATGTTCTTAATTTTCATTTAGGGACTTGTTAGTGTCTCTCTCTTGGTGTTCTGGCTGTAGGTGAGCACCTAATTGACTCCATGTTAATTTGATCGCTGGCTTCCCTTTTTTTCATTTTGTTACAGCAAAAAATGGCTTTTATGACAGCTCAGAGTTGAATATTGGTACTTGGGGAGAATTGAAATGAAGGGGAAGTCTTGTTATTAACCAGTCAGAATATCCAGTTACGTTAATATGACTTGCTAAAATGCTTGCATTTCCACTAAAATGTAATCACCTTAGGGCCCAATTCTCAGCACTTCATCTTTAATGGTTGTCAAGGGGGGTGTTAAACACAGTGGTGCACCTGTTGAAAGTAGCACTTGGTGAAAAGAAGCAAAGCATTGCTAGGAAGAGATGGAGATTTGTCAGAGAATTTCCAGAGAGCTGCAGAAGAGGTCATCTCAGCCTTTTCTGGAAAGCTGTCCTCCGGAGAGCCTCTACGGATCACACGTGTGACCACTGCGTGCAGCTCACCCCACCGAAGCGCAAAAGCATATCACAAAGGACTCCTTCATGTTATAAAAGTGCTTCTTTACCACTTTCCTTCTCAGTGCATTGACACGAAAATGACCCAAAAGGTAGACAAAACCACAGTTTTGATCTTTCATAGTGCAATAAACCTTTTATTAATATCTTTCATTATCATAAAACATCTAGAATCTGACAGCTCACAGCGATTGCTTTCTAAAGTTTTCTGCATTCCATTTATGAGGATGGAAAGTTGCAAGGAAACGACAGGTTGCAGGAACTTATTTAAACTATAGAGGCATAGTGTATTTACAGGTTTATCCCAATTCTCCATGCCTGCTCATCTGCAGTCCAATAAAACGGGATTCGGCATTCATCATTCAGACTCTGAAACACTCAGATCACAAAATGCCTCAGAATTGTGAGAGATTAAATTTTATTTAGGAAGATTTTATTAGTTTTTGGTTGTTGTTTAAGCTCGACACCCACCGTGGGGCTTGAACTCATGACCCTGAGATCAAGGGTCACATGCTGTACTTGCTGAGCCAGCTGAGTACCCCTAGGTAGATTTTATTTGATATATTTAGTCATTTTCTTATGCTATGAATACTGGCCCATGTAAGCTCTATGATCCCTCGAAGTGAATCAGAACATGAGGCTGATCCAAAAAGTATTCCCGGGGCACCTGGGTGGCTCAGTCAGTTGAATGTCCTGATTTGGGCCCAGGTCATGATCTTGGGGTTCGTGAGTTGGAGCCCCGCATCGACCTCCCTGCTGTCAGCCTGTCAGCACAGAACCTACTTCGGATCCTCTCTCCACCACCCCCCGCCCCTCCCCCATTTGCACTCTCCCAAAAAATAAGTAAAATATTTTTTAAAAAAAGTATTCCCCATTGCCTGGGTAGTCTGGATATAAATAAGCATTTACTGAGAAGTTCTGTTAGACTGTGAAAATAAAACTTAAGGTAAAATACCAGTATTTAGGTCAAGGGTTAATCTTTCATAAATGGAATCATATTTCACACAGTTCTTTCCCAGCACAAACCTTCCTTTACTATTAACAGATGTCAGAAGGTCAGAGCCGTGTGTCATTGGATTGGGGAGGGGTTGTAGGGAATGGTGTTTTGAGTTTTTTTTTTTTTTTTTTAATCACAAAGCTTAGTCTTATTTATTGGTTTGTTTTCCTCACTTTTGTGGATCTTTCTTTTTTTAATTAAACTTTTTATTTTGAGATTATTCTAGATCCCCAAGCAGCTGTAAGAAATAATGAAAGATCCCAAGTACCCTTTTCCCAGTTTCCCTGCGGAACTGTAGTCTCGTGTCACAAGCAGGATACTGACATTGTCACAGTCAATATACAGACTTCTAGCCACATCTGCTTGTCTCCTGCCTTTGCACCATCTCTAACCCCAGGCAGCCGCTCATCTCTTCTTCACCTCTGTAAGTTTGTCATTTCAAAATTATCATGTACATGGATTGGCATTTTTCACTCAGCATAATTCTCTGGAACTTCATCTAGGTTGTTAATGTGTATCACTAGAGTGCTTTTTTTTTTTTTTTTTTTTTTACTGCTGAGTAATGTTCATGGTATGATTTTTTCCAGTTTGGGGCTATTATGAATAAAGCTGTGACCAGGTATAGGTTTTTGTGTGAACATAGGTTTTCATTTCTCTAAATACCTGGTAATCTAGAAATGGGCTTGAGATATAGAAAGGTTTGTGGTTTTTATTTTCATAGGGGACATTTCAAAATATATTTTGCAGGTCATGAGCTGACAAAATTATAGTTTTAAAATATACTTAAAACAAAATCAACTGCAGGGTGATCTGCAAAGAGCCCAAGATGTGAATATAGTAATCAACTCTTCTCAGTGTGCCTGGGACTTTCCTGGGTCTTTTTTCCCCACTTACTTTGTATCTCAGGAAACCCTGGAATTCCAATAAACAGGACAGTAGGCCACCCCTAGTTATAAAACCTACAGAGAGGCAACTGGGTGGCCCCATCAGTTGGACATCCGACTTCGGCTCAGGTCATGATCTCACGGTTTGTGAGTTTGAGCCCAGCGTCAGGCTTTGTGCTGACAGCTTGGAGCCTGGAGCCTGCTTCATATTCTGTGTCTCCCTCTCTCTCTGTCCCTCCTCTGCTCACGTTCTCTCTCTCCCTCCCTCAGTCTCCCCCTCCCCACCCCGCCCCACTCTCAAAAATAAGTAAAGGTTAAAAAAAATTTTTTTTAAACCTGCAGATAAGTAAATGACTGTTGTTTGACCAAGTTACCTAAACTCTGAACTTTTAGTTTCCTCATCTAAAAAATAAGGATAATTCCTTACTGAGTCTTTGAAAAGCTGGGTATGCAGTTAATCAAAAAAAGTTAGCTTCCTTGTCTGTTAAGCCTCAGGCTAGTAACAAAAGTATTATGTTGTTTTCATAACCCAATTCTATACTTTAGATAACAAACCTTTTCATTTTCTTAGCAGTGCCAACTCAATCAGGATGAGGGGAGCATTTATTCTTAAGGGCTGTCCTGACAGTTGGTGCCTTGATCATGTGTCAATAAGCAACAGGAATGCTAACAAGGGAGAAAGGAGAGTAGATGTGGAAGAACCTCCCCTCCCAACCCCACTGACCTGTTAGTTTCTAAGCGTTGCTTGCATCTGTTGCTGAGTAACAAATTATTGTGAAGTTTAACAGCTGAAGCCAGCAATCCTTTGTCTCCCTCAGTCTGTGGGGTTCAGGAATCCCACAGAGGCTTAGCCCAGTGGTTCTGGCTCAGGGTGTTTCAAGCAGCTAAAGGTGTGCTGCCCCCGTCTGAAGCCCCCTGGGGCCAGAGGTCTGCTGCCAGACTCACTCAGGTGGTCATCAGCAGAGGGCCTCAGTTCTTGCCATGCTGGCCTCCCCCATAGGACTGCTCACAGCATGTAGCTGGCTCTTTCCAGGGCTAGTGATCTGAAAAAGAGAGAAACACAGGGACTGACAATTATGGAAGTTATGGTGATTTTAAAAGCCTAATCCAAGAAGGGTCATGCCATCCCTTTTGCTGTTTTCTGTTGGTCGTGCACAGAACCCTTGTTCACTGTGGGAGTGGATTGTTTGGGGGTGGACATCTTAAAGGCCGCCCTTTCACAGATACCACATTCACTGTAAGGAACCTTGACCATCTAAATTTGTTTTTTTTTTAACATTCATTTATTGTTTTATTGTTGAGAGACAGAGACAGAGTACGAGCAGGGGAGGGGCAGAGAAAGACACAAAATCCAAAGCAGGCTCCAGGCTCTGAGCTGTCAGCACAGAGCATGACATGGGGCTTGAACCCACAAACCGTAAGATCATGGCCTGAGCCGAAGTCGGATACTTTACCAACTCAGGCACCCAGGAACCTTGACCATCTAATCCAGATAATGAAACCAGTAAGAAATGGCTCTGTTTCGGGGCACCTGGGTGGCTCAGTTGGTTAAGTGTCTGACTTCAGCTCAGGTCATGATCTTGCAGTTTGTGAGTTCAAGCCCCGCATCAGGCTCTGTGCTGACAGCTCAGAGCCTGGAGCCTGCTTTGGGTTCTGTGTCTCCCTCACTCTCTGCCCCTCCACCATTCACGCTCTGTCTCTCTCTCTCTCTCAAAAATAAACAAACACTTAAAAAAAAAAAAAAAAGAAAGAAAGAAAGAAAAGGCTCAGTTTAGGACTGATGGTAACAGGGTCCAAGCCAGAGCCTACATACCAGCCAGTGTCTACATTCTAACGGTTGCCCACTTCGTCTCCTTCCAAGGAAGACACACAATTGGCTGTGGCCAAGTAAGTATGTACCATGATTTCTGGTGGTGGCACCCATTCAGTGGCATCCCACATTGCCTAGTCCAATCCAGTTAAACAAGTAGTTACTCAATTCCTTCTGTGTGCCAAGAACACCTGCTGGGGATTGTAGGGAGTGAGAGAGAAGTTTGCTGCCCTCATGGAGCTTTACATACTTGGCCACCACTGATGCCTGGTTCAGGAGGTGGTGATAGGCATTAGGGCTCTTTCTTACTGACAGACATTCCAGAATGGGGAAAGAGAATTTAGAGTGATTTAATGCATGCTGGTTATATGTGATGTGTACTGTGTAACACAGTGTTTGAAAGATAAGAGA
Organism: Neofelis nebulosa; assembly: GCF_028018385.1. NCBI lineage: Eukaryota > Metazoa > Chordata > Mammalia > Carnivora > Felidae > Neofelis > Neofelis nebulosa. The sequence continues at coordinate 54,230,248 of NC_080787.1, read as the reverse complement.
ACTGATTTCTAACTTAATGGAGTTTTATTTCAGCTTGAGAGATGAGTTGAAATGATTTTTTGTTGTTGTGTTTTTCTGGTGGGTGGAGTTAGAGCAAACCGGGAATTGTAACAAAATTTGTTACAATGAAAAATAGTTTGTCCTTGAGACCACAGTCCTTGTCTAGACTCTGTTGGTGTAATGCAATATATGGATACTGTCTGGGTGACAGAAGTTGAAGAACTACAGGGGATTTACTAGCGTTCACAAGCCCAATTGAGATATATATAGATATAGATATATATATATACATATATATATCTATATCTATATATATCTATATATATCTATATATATATAAAACAGTGGTTCCCAAAGAAGGCTGTTCGTCTTAATTACCTCAGTAACTTTTCAAAAAGACAAATTTCTCAGTCTCTAGACTATTGAATCAGAATTTCTAAGAGTGGGTGCCAGACATTTCTAGGGGTGGGACCATAGCGTTGTATTTTTTAAAGCTCCTAGGTGATTCTCAGATGCACACGAATTTGAGAACTCTGATAAGAAACTCTAAAAGGCAAGAAGGTATTCATTCACTCATTCATTCATGGTTTCAACCAGTAATCAGCCATCTGTTGGGCATTGATCCAGGAGGCTCTTTGGAGATAACAAATGGGAACATCAGAAGGTTGCCCTTGAAGAGCTTAACGCTTAATTAGGATTGTGAACAAATGAACAGATAATTACAGTATAACTGATAATCACATCATTTAAAATATAAGCCTATAATTTTATCACTGATTGAGATATAGTGGAAGTGGTGGTGGGCACATGAAAAGGAGGCAAGGAGGATTTTGCTGCTCTCTTTTCCATCATCTTCCCATCTAGGGAAGATGTCTGGGGCCTCTGTTACTAAGCACCATAGGTGAGGTTTTTTAACTTGATGATGTTGTTTAAAAGAAAGTTAATCGGGGTGCCTGGGTGGCTCAGTCAGTTAAGTGTCCCACTCACGAGTTCGAGCCCCACTTTTGGCTCTGTGCTGACAGCACAGAGCCTACTTGGGATTCTCTCTCTGACACTCCCCTGCACTTGTTCTTGTAAATGTGTGTTCTCTCTCTCTCTCTGTCTCTCAAAAATAAATAAATTTTTGAAAAAAACAAAAGTTAATTATCTCATGGATATGAACTCAGACAATCTTTATACATATTGTCACCATCCTTTTAATAAGCATATGAAAATGCTTCTGTGAAAGTTTACATGGGCTGTGTTAAGAGCAATAGATCATAGGGTAGGAAAACTGGCTTCACATTTTGTCTCCACCCAAGCCCTGTGACCTTTGTCAACTCAGCTACCTCCCCAGTTGTAATAAATGAATAAATTCATAGGGCATCTTCCACATGCTAGTTGCTGGGAATACAAAAAAGGCGTCTCAGATACAGACGGCCTTTCACTCTGTACTGAAGATGGTATGAACTCCGATCTTCTCTTCCACTCACAGAGGAGTCTATGACAACGTCCCCTTTACATTCCGGAGAGATTTACCTAGAGTCTCTTAAAAATCTCCATATTCATAAGTGTCATTATGGCATGTGATCCGTCCAAAATATAGAATATCAGAGCTGTGAGCAGTGGATATGAGCATGTTTCGTTGCCCATGACCTTTGTGGGGAACTCCGATTATGACTTAGCAAAACTTTCATAAATGCTGAGTGTGAACTTGGCCAATGCCAAAGGCTTTTGTAATGATGATAATAACATATATGCAACATGTATTGTGTGCCATGCACTCACTATTCCAAGTATTTGACATGTATTGATTTATTTAATCGTATGAGGAATGTACTGTAATTATATTTATTTTACAAAGGCATGCGTGAAAGGGTGAGTCCCTTGCCCAAGCTCACATGGCTAGTAAATGGTGGAGCAGGGATTTGAACCCAGGTTGTGTGACTCCAGAGCATGTGCTCCTAACCACTGCTTCCCCAAAATGATTGACTCACACCATCTAGTACTATGCGTTTCAAGAAGATAGGGTCACGTCTGTATTGGTCACTGTTGCTTCAGTGTGCTGTGTGGCACATGGTAGGCATTTGTTAACTCAGATGACTGGTAGAGTGAAGAGCAGTCCTGTGAGAATTTTTGGGAGTGCAGAAATAAAACCAGTCACGGGGTTGACCCAATCCCTGCACTTGATCTTTTTTGCCTTGGTCTCTCACTTGCAGCCTTATGGGGATTAATTATTTATTGTCAGCAAGACCGTGAGAGCAGAATTCTGAGCCATCTGCAGCCATCTGGCCTTCATCCACCTGCAAGGAGTATTCTCTGTGTACATTAGCATGGTCTTTTTCCCAATGACCGTGTGCTTCACCCAAGTAGAAGTCATCACCAGTTCTTAATTTTGGTGTTAAGTGAGGATGAAGTTGTCATCTTTAAGGTAATAGAATTCTACAAGAGTAATTTTTTTTTCCAGTGAACCCCTCTCCAAACACTTGTTGGGTAAATGGGTTGGTTTGTGGAGCCCTTTCCTCCCCCTCCTGAGAACTGGGGGTGGGGGGGGAGGGGGAGGAGGAACTTTGAACTTGGTGGCACAGTCTTTTCTTTAGCTATAGATAAGAATTCCCCTAGAGAAAAGTTGGAAGGTTATGTTACTCTCCCTCTTCACACTGCTGAAAAATGTATCTACATCTGAATTCTCAGATTGAGTATATTTTTGTATTGCCTTCCAAAATTAGAAAAACCCATCTCTCTCTCTGAAGAAATTCCTTCTGCTGTTTAAGGGTGTGTGTGTTAATCATTGTGGTATTTTGTTATTGTTTGTTTCACACCTTATGAGGAGAACATCTCTGTCAGAGCTCCACATCCCTAGCACGGAAGAGCTCTTCTCTGGGGAACACCTTCTACAACTAGGACTTAGTCCGTGTTTTAGGAAGCTGTTATTGTGGGTTAGTGTGTGCCACTGCTTGATGCTGTCTTCCCTCTGTTTTATTTTGTAATAGAAGGTTTATCTCCTCATTTAGGTATCACCAATAGATAATCATTGCACACATAGAACAAACTGGCGTACTTGCCCTTTGAGGGATGTGGGCTTTACCTGAGTAAGTGCAGAGTATGTTCCGTAATACCTGGAAACATAAGTATCCAAGTTGAAGTTTGCAGTTTGCTAAATGAGTTGTCAAGACAGCAAAGCTGTAAGAGGTCAATGGGAGAGCCTTTGTAACACCTGATCTGGGCCTTAGAGAGGGGTTGGAAGTGAAGACCAGGGAGAGCAGAGAGAAAGACCCATAGATGATTGATTGACTGGAGGGCAAAGCCACCAGAGTGACTCTGCTCCTTTGGAAGACTGTCCCTCTCCCACAGTGGCGAAAATAGTACCTCTTAAGTAACTGGTGGCAATCAAGGATGGGGAGATGGGCACTTCTCTTTTAACCTGTCTGATCTTACCCATGTACTAAGGAAACCTGATTATTGCAATATTTAAAATCCACCCCTCCCCAAATTAAACATACCAGAATGAAGCTGTTCAGCTTTCTTTTAGCCATGTGGCTAACCTGAAGCAGTCCTTTGTAGTGCATATCAGCGCCCGAATTTGGCAGTTATTTATCTGAAGCTCCAAATAGAACTGTGTTTTCTGTACATGTATGATAAGACACATGCTTGTGTCAGAGCGTTAACAAGAGTTTCATATTTTATTTTATTTTTTTTTTTTTTTTTCAACTTTTTTTTTTAATTTACTTTTGGGACAGAGAGAGACAGAGCATGAACGGGGGAGGGGCAGAGAGAGAGGGAGACACAGAATCGGAAACAGGCTCCAGGCTCCGAGCCATCAGCCCAGAGCCTGACGCGGGGCTCGAACTCACAGACCGCGAGATCGTGACCTGGCTGAAGTCGGACGCTTAACCGACTGCGCCACCCAGGCGCCCCAAGAGTTTCATATTTTATATTTTAATGTTAACATTTCTGAGCAAGGTATGGCTCATGTTCCTCCTCTCATTCTGGACCTGATTTTCTCCAACCTAGAGAAACCTTTTTACGTTCAGGAAACAGTGTTGTGACTACCAAATTAAAGCACTATTTGATTTTTCGTGTTATTGGCAGCCAACCTGAAGAATGTTCCCATGCCTGCTTAATGCAAGTTGACTGTTAAAGAGATGAATGGGTAGAAGAAAAAACGGAGGGAAATTTCATCCTGAACCCTTACAGCTCATCAGCTCCAATGACTCATTTTTAGATGAACTGTGACAATTCAAAAAATAAATACAACAGGATATGATGGAAGTTATGCTAAACAGTAGTTAAACGTCTGCAGTAAACACATTTTTAAGCCAAAAACAATGTGACTCGAATGATACCACAGGAAAAGGAGTTTTCACAGCAAGCTGCCTGCTACCATTGCCTTAGCAGCAAGAAAAGCCAAGACTTGACTCTGAAGATTTTTCCTGCTGTGAGTTTAGGAAATTAACTTTCTTTACTATCATCATTTTTTAAAAAATCTTGTCTTTTAAGACCAATTTGCCCTAAGATCTTAGTACTTTACAGTTGGTGATCAGCCTTCCCGCTTCCTCCTGCTCCAGAGGTAAACAGCCAACATGATTCATGTTTGCATTCTCTCTCTTTTCTTTTTTTTTTTTTTTTAACATTGATTTATTTTTCAGAGACAGAGCACGAGCAGGGGAGAGGCAGAGAGAGGGAGACACAGAATCTGAAGCAGGCTCCAGGCTCCAAGCTGTTAGCACAGAGCCCAGCACAGGGCTCGAACTCACAAGCTGTGAGACCATGACCTGAGCCGAAGTTAGCTGCCTAACCAACCAAGCCACCCAGGCGCCCCAGCCTTTGCATTCTTATCAAAACCAAAAGCTCATCTTGAGAACTGTGATGGAAGCAACTTTCTACACTGTTTCTCATTTACCCCAGCACCCTTTTGTTGTCACACACACCTCCATTCTGTCACATTTTGTTGCCCCTCTTGGGACCAAATAGAGAGAGGGGCACACTGATTTGCTTAAAGCTTATTTTGATGTCTTTTTTTTTTTTTTTTTTTCCCAAACAGGCCTCTAGCAAATTCTTTGATAATAGATCAAAGAGAACACTAATGCTTATTTAAACTCATGCAGGTGATTCACCTGGGCATAACCCCCTCATGGAGGGAGCTGACAGGTGGATTTTCCACATAAGCAAGGCTCTCTTTGGAGGATGCCGTTTTTGCCCTTTTTTTTTGTTCTGCTTTCGTCAGTACGTCCAGGTTTCTGCATTTTGTGCAGTGGTAGTTCCGATGTTTTCTCTTACATTCAGGCCTGAGGCTCACCTCAGTCCTAAAACTCTTAGTATATGTGGCAGAAACTTGCACCAGGACACAGAGTTAATACTTGATTCAGATGCAGGTATGCTAAACTCTCTCACACCCTCTTATAATCTAGTAATTTATGGAAAGTGACCAGCCTTGATTAATCAGTTTCCTTAGTGAGATCCTTACAGTGAGGCACAGTTATAGTACAGTTGCATTGTTACCAAAGACATTCCAGAATTTGATAGTAGGAAGTGGCTTTCAACTCAGGGTGTCTTTTGGAAAATGTGCATAAAAGAGGAATAATTTAAAATCTAATTTACCTGCCTCTGTTTCCTACCCTTATCCCATTTTTATTGTCCTTATTTTCTGTGTGTGGCCTATGAACTGGTGAACACTTTGAATACTGTTTAGATTGGAATTTATTTTTAACAGATCCTGTTCCTCCCTATCGTGACCTGTAATTCTGGGAAGCCTTGTAGTTTGAGTGGGCATCAGAGACTTAGGGTTACAGAGGATGGGGAAGCGATGCTTGGCTTGATTTCAGTATGATCCGGTTCCTGAGAGGTGCTGACCATGCCCTTTTCCTGTCTATGTGGGGAACCAGCCAGACCAAAGAATGGCTTATTCTTTTGCTTCATTTAGGACCCAAGCTCCTCTTCCATGGGCCCAGTGCCTGGGCTTGGCCCCTGGTAGTACAATTGTACGGAACAGCTGTGTTCCCACTTGGCCCAGCTTGCCCAAGCTGCTGGTAGGATGATTCAGGTTATTGAGAAGTGATGTCTCTGGCCCGTGGGTGGCTTGGATGACAGGGGACAAGCCACAGACCTGGCAGTACGTTTGGATGTCTTGTGCAAAGTGGGTCATGCCATTCCCAGGATTCCAGATCACTAGCAAAGTGTCAGGGGTTTTGCAGGGCCCTTTGCCCCCCCTGTTCCTTTAGAAAAGTGCAAGACTGTCGAGGTGGGCCCACAGGCCACTCAGCAAGTGCCCAATTCACCCAGCAGGGTGCACCAGCCCAGCCTGGCAGTGAAGAATTCATTTGCTGAGACCTTTTGTACTGTTCCCGTGGCACAGCAGATAGGCTCAGCAAGGGAGATGAGGAGAAAAAGGGCATGGTGCTGGCAGGCAGGCTGCAGCCAGGAGGATGAGGGGACGGTGGCAGCAAGAGCAATTAAGGTTTGGCATCTTCTGTTCTCCGCCTTTGGGGCACATGCTCTCTGCAAGTTGTGCCATGTGGTTGCTTTCTGTGGACCAGCACTGAGTGAGCTCCGGGTGCCAGGCGTGGAGTGGGGGACAGAAGGCCTCCTTCACTGCTGTCATCCACTACCCCTGGCCTAGCTTGGGGCCTCTGAGCATGCCAGGCACCCGCTGGCCTTGGAGCCATTGCATCCTCCTGTCACTCTAACTGGAATGCCCTGTGCTTTGATGCTCTGTCCACCCGGGTGCCTGCCTGCTCTCTTGTCACTTTCTCTAACTACATTTTCCAAAGGAGTTCGTGCTCCATGGTCCTACCACCTTTCCCCTGCTATATGATGTTCTTGCTGATAGTCACTCTACATAACAGATTATCTGTACATGTGTATGCGTGTGTGTGTGTGTGTGTGTGTGTGTATTTCTCCGTCAGCCTGGAATTCTGTGTTGTTCCCTGCTCCATCCCTCAGGGCCTTCATGCCCGGCATGTAGTAGGCGCTTGGTAAGTGGATGGTGTGGGTGAGAAAAGTAACTATATGGTGCCGGGGGATGCTGGATGCGTGGTTGGCTGGACAGAACCGGAGCTTACGCTGAGTCAACAATGAAAGTAAACCTTGGGCGACTGTCTCTTGGTAACCTGTGAAAATAACAAACAACCGTGTCTACGGTATGTGTCCGGCTGTGGGCGTGGTGGGGGAGAGTTTGGGGGAAACATTTAACGCGTCAAGAGTCCAGCCCAGAATTGGGCCTGTGGTTCACAGTCAGGACTCTGCTGCCTGAGGACCTGTGTGCCAGGCGCCTCCTCTGCCCTTCCTTTCTCCCCCTTCACTGTAGACGTTTCAGGAGTAATGCACCACTCTCTTGTTACTCTCCATGTGTGTCCTTTCAGAGAGGTTTGGCTGGCTGCTTCATATGTTCCTAAATTTGACTGGGAGAAGTTCTGCCAACCTAAGACAAGAATTCCCAAGCTAAGAAGAAATGCAGTCTAAGAACAGATGTGCTGTTTGTGAGAAAATCACCTCTTGTGTGTGCTTTTTTAAGGATGTTTCATCTTAGAAAGACAGAAGAGTGCTCCTGTGCCTGCCAGCTTCTGAGGGGTTTCTGTGCAGCATGGGTTTAGCCTGGGATTACTCAGGACAGATGGCTTGTGACAGAATTCTTTAATATCTCCAAATACTAAATTTCACAGTTTCTTCTGGTAACCTGCTGCTGGCTTCCATATTCTTGGACTGAAACTTTGCCTTATGTTTAGTCAAGCTGCTTTTCTGTTGCTGTGACAGTAGCCTGGATTGTCACATTGAACTATGTGCTAGGCATTGGTCTTAGGACGATAGGTCATTCTACCATTTTCTCCAAGACCACTGATGTCCCCACCCCACCCCCAACCCCCTACCCCCTACCCCCTGCCAACCCCTTCCCACGGATCTGTTTCCAATCGTTTTTAACATTTTTTCCTTCTTCCTTCTTATGTTGTTCTTGTATCCTTATGTTAAAAAAGGGTGGGGTGTGCCTGGGTGGCTCAGTGTCCGACTTTGGCTCAGGTCATGATCTTGCAGTCCATGAGTTCAAGCCCCACATCAGGCTCTGTGCTGACAGCTTGGAGCCTGGATCCTGCTTCAGATTCTGTGTCTCCTTCTCTCTCTGCCCCTCTCCCACTCATGCTCTGTCTCTCTCTCTCTCTCTCTCTCTCTCTCTCTCTCTCTCTCAAAAAATAAACATTAAAAAAGAAAAAGTGGTTACAGCCCCTCTGAAAGTCCTCTTGGTTAAAATTTAGAATTATTCCCTTACTGCTTTTGTCAGGTAGTTTCCTAATGTTAGATCCCAGAATACTGTTACTTGAGTGTTATCTTCATGGCTTGCTATTAAGTATGCAACTTGTTTTAGTATGCATTATTCTAACATCTACTCATTTGCTACATGAGTTTTGGTCTTGGTTTATAGCATCTGGCTTCTTCCTGCACCACGAATGTCTAGTTTGTTCTGGGTGTCTAGGTATGCTCCTTTGTGTCTGTTCCTATCCCTCGTACATAGTAAGTGCTTGATAATTTGTGTATCTGATTAGTACGTTCATTTTAGCCTTGTCTTCCCTGTTCAGACCCTCATACTGACCAGCTCCTCTCTCATGTGATGTTATCAACGTACCCACCTTCCATTGCTGTCCCCATAGGGGGTGTTAGGACTTGAAGGGGACATTGTGGGTGGGTTTCATGATGACTGGGGGCTCACTGATAGTATTGAGTACACAGGGATCAGGGATGGAAGGCCAGCAGTGCCCCTCCTGAGAAGTGCCAATGGCCACAGATGGTTGGCAGTATTCATTATGGAGTTGAACCTATTGCAGACATAAGTAGGAGACCTTTATTGAGGGCTCACTGCATGCCTGGCACTGCTCTCAAGGTCTTACGTATATTAAGTCATTTGATTTTCTTAACCTTTGAGGCAATTACTTTACATTTCCCCCCATTTTATAGATAGGAGGTTAAATAACTTGTCCAAAGTCACATTGCTAATAGGTGGAAAAATGGATTTCAAACCCAAGCTGTGTGATGAAGAGCCCAGCACTGGGCCACCTAATCACCTGCTAACCTGTTATGCCTCTGTACCTGCTCTCAGCCCCTTTGTGTTTAATACCTGAGTTTTATATGTGTAATGAGCTCCATTATAAGCTATATACCCATTAAGTAATAGCCGGATCTAGATTTCAAACTGTTGTGGAAGAGGTGGGTTTGTCCCCAGTGGGCAGCTTATCCATCAGTAATTCATCCAGTAGTCATGGTGTTCACCATCTCGTTCCTCCTTGTGCTTGTTTGCTCTGATCAGAGGCAAAGGGGACGGTCCACGATCCATCACAGTTGAAGCTAACTGTATTAGAGTGATTTTGATTACACAAAAACATGATGTTTGTCTTCTAAAACTTACGTATTTTAGATGATTTCCAGTAGATGATGAAAAATAATTGGATATGGTTAATTTATTTTTTAACTGCAGGACTTTTAATAGATAAAGCAATTATTTGTTTTTGAGAGAGAGAGAGAGAGAGAGAGAGAGAGAGAGAGAGAGCGCGCACAAGCGGGGGAGGGGCAGAGAGAGAGGGAGACACAGAATCCCAAGCAGGCTCCAGGCTCTGAGCTGTCAGCACAGAGCCCATGTGGAGCTCGAACTCATGAACTGTGAGATCATGACGTGAGCTGAAGTTGGATACTTGGCTGAAGGAGCCACCCAGCCACCCCTCTCAAGATTTTTTAGAATTATCTATTCCCCAAAGAGATTCCGTCTGGGAGAGGAAGATGACTCAGGACCAGAATGGTCTTAGGAATATAGTATGTTAAAAAGCTGTCTAATTTCTGAGTTTCAGAAGGGACCTAGTACTGTGATTGTGTACTTATTAAGGGACCTAATTGTTGACACTCCGACATGTGGGAGTTGGTGGCTTCATGGTTTCCAGCCATGGGTTGAGATTCAGTATGTTCCCTGCTCACCCTCATCCCCACCCTGGGGGGCAGGACAGATGTCAGAACAGAACCTGGTAACTACTACTTTCTAAGTGTTCTTGCTGGTTCCACCTGTCTCTTTCTCACTCCCGGCTGGATTCTCTGTCTCACTGCCAGCTGGACTGACTCAGTTGTAACTACTAGAGTCCATGGATAAATCGTCAAAGAATATGTATACTTCAGTGCCATAAGCCAAAGAATAGAAGTATCATTAAGTTATTGACAGCTTACTTAGTTAATAAAACCAATTTTGCCTTTGCCCTTTGCAGGTAAAATATTTGTGGTTATTTCTGTAAGAGTAGTGACCAGGAAAATTGAAAATGTATGCCTTCTAACTTTAATGTAGAAAATCTAGTCAATATACATGTGAAAAGATGCTTAGCTATACTATAAATGGAAATCTTAAATGGAGGGGTTGGAGGGAGCTATAAAGTCTTAGAAGATGAAGGTAGATGTGTAACTACTGGTAGGAGACCGTATCTCCAAGATGTTTCAAGTGAAGGCACGCAGGTAGTATGTACTCCCCTTGATATAACATTGTTTTCCATGTAATTTTTTTTTACTGTGACCTCCACAGCAAGAGTATATTTTATATTACAACAGAGTACATAGTACTTATGCATCATCATACTAATGTAATACAGTAACACTGAAGACAGGAAAATATTCGTTCTCACTAGGGGCAAAGCAGTCTTGGTTATTATTTCTATTATTACTAATAAAATTATTAATGCTAAGGTGACCTGTCATCTATTAACGGATTGAAATCCACAATTGTAAAAACACCCATTTGGCATCACTCCTTTTGTGCTCAGAAGAGAAAAATCTCTAGATGTATGTCCAAGAAAAGTTACCATTAGGTTCCTTTGAAAAGTGGGGCTTTGGGATTGTGGTTGGAGCAAAGCGATGAAATTTTTTTTACCGTCTCTTTTCATTTTTAATATTTGAATTTTTTATCATGGACATGAAGTATTTTTAAATAGTAATTGATGCAAATAGCAAATCTCTGTACTGTGGCCTTCCTTTCCTAACATGGCTCTTCCCATCTTGGCTACAGTCTTTCCTCAAGCTTTGGTTCTTGCCCAGATGGGATTGTCTCCCGTCTGCCACCTTTTTCAGCCCAGTTCCACTTTTCTCCCCACTGAGATTCCAGCTTCACGGGAAGCATTTTTATGGAACTGCGAAAAGAAGTTCAGAAAACTGGCACTTCATTTATAACGTGAATTCACGAGATTCTGTCTTTACTTTTGATTTCCAAATTAGACCTAGCACACAAGTTACTTTGGGAATTCAAAAAAAAAAAAAAAAGTTTGAACATAACCTTGTCCATAGCACATCTTTGAAAAGAATTTGTTCTTGTTCTTTTATGAAAAAAACACTGTATAAAAAGCATTTTGAGTAGAGATTAATCGATGTCTGTTTTTCTTAATAGGTTTTAAAATGGAAAATTTTGATGCATCACTTAGTACCTATTTCAAGGCATTGCTAGGCCCCCGAGGTAAGGTGGTTTTTGGTTTTGCTCCCCTCCCTTTAGAGACACTTATAAATATTGCATGAAGAGATTCTAGAAAACATTAGCGTCTTCTGTGATAAGACCAGTGCTTTGTCCTGGATAACAAGGGGCTTGGAGAAGTCCTGTGACACTCTTGAAGCAGTGCAGTGTCCCCTGTGACACAGCTGCTGTGACCCTCTGGTGACATTAGCTGGAGATCATATTGTGCTGGAAAGCTTGTAGCCTGAGAATGCTGCACATTTCACCATTATTGGTGCTGGGTTTTCCTCAGTTCTGAGTATCCAGCTGAAACTGGTTTCCAAAATGCACTGCTGTGGTGGTTTAAAACTCTTCCCCTTTTATAATTTTCAGGGCTTGTTGTCCTTTCACGTTGTGTCACATCAGTGGGTAAATAGATACACCTGATCTCACTTTTTATGCTTAATCGTTTTGTTTCCTTTTAGGAAGTAAATCGGCTCCATGTTGCTTTTTTTGAATGTCATCTGTCATGTCTCTTGATGTGTCTATAAAGAAGGAACTTTATAGGTTTACAGAAAGAGTCATTAAAAAACTGCAAGAAGCTTTTAAACAAATGAAAAGGTTGTCAGTTTCATTTACGATTTTTAAAGTACAAAAGAAAACAAAAGAAACTGCATTTCTTAGTATGGTAGAGTTAAAACATGAGGGTGTGGAGAAACAGTCTAATTGATAAGACCTCTTTGGAGGGTAGTTGTGTCTTCCATTGAAATCAAAAAGCACATGCCTTTCGACTTTGCTATTTGACTCCTAAGGCTTGATCCTATAGCTAATCTTGATCATTATTGCAAAGATGTGAATAAGGATACTCCTTTATAGCATTGCTTGTAAAGACTGGAAATAATCTACATGCCCATCAGTAGGGGAACTGATTCAGTAAGTTAGCGTACAGCCAAATGAGCAAAACTAAATTAGATCATTTTTTTATGTGTTCTTGGGTTGAGATAATGCCTTATTTCAGCTTCATAGAACAAAAAAAGTCCAACTTTAAATGGCTGAAACAGTAACAAAAATGATCCGTTTACATTATCAAGATTGAGCAACTCCTGAGTTATTTCAGGGACCCAGCACACTTGTTCTTGTCATTTTCTACTTCACATTCTCAGTATATCAGCAGTTCTGCCCTTGGAAAAATCCTTCCACCTTTCATGGTTACTGGATGACCACAGCAGCTCCAGGCAGCACCTACGGAGGAGGAGGGAAAAATCTGTTCATTTGCATGCCTTTAAGAAGGAAACTCTTCACCAGGGCCTTTCGCCCAGCTGTCATCTCCTCAAAGCTCAGTGGCCACAATTGCTTCACATGCCGTTGTCTGAACAAGTCACCAGAGAGTGGGCAAGGACTGCCATGGTTGGCTAGATCCCTAAAGATTTACTGCCTGGGGGCACCGTTGGGGCAGCCAGCCGCTCTGGCAGCACTTGGCAGTATGGATGGAGGCTGGATACTTGCAGATATGGCCTTACAAGATTTTAAAAGCAAGGTGTAAAAAAATAAAATAAGATGTAAGATAGAACATCAAATAAAAGGAAATGAGAGGGTTTTGTGTGTACATTTATTGTGTTTGTGATATGTATGTACACACAAGCATATGTAACTGTATAATGTTAGTTGCTGTGTGGGAACTTGCTTTCTCACAGTTGACAACCAGGGCCTAGAGCTGAGAACAAAAGGTGCTACGAATCTCCTCCTTAAGTTCACTGTGGCCAGCCACCTCCCTGAAGGACTTCTAAGAACTACCAGTTCAGCAGAACTGTGGTAACCCCCTCTACCACCTTAGCATAAGTATCGGGGAGAGGGTGGAGGGCATCTCCTCTTAAGCCAAGAGAGGAGCACTACAGAGAAACCCAGGGAGAATTTAGAATGTCTCTAAGAAAGGAGACTGACAGTCCATTCCCCAAATGGATGGGTGCTTTTCCTGCAAGATCAAGAGAAAAAGCATTGGAGAATGTAGCAAGATGGTCCAGTCAGGAGGTCCAAGAAGGAACAGAGACTTTCCCCACTAGATGCTGCTTCTCTGAAGCTGCAGAAGGCAAAAACTGCATGCGCCTCTGAGCTCCAGAGTGAGTGGCCTTAGAGGGTAGATCAGATTGAGGAGCAATAGGTTTTGGGGGCTCATCAAAGTAGCATGCAGATGGGAACATGATGCGGAAGTGGCTTCCTGGGAGTCAGCCACAGGCAGAAGTTGACTCTTGCAGGGGACAGGTTAACGCCTAGGGGGTCTGGCTGCCAGAGAGTTTCTCCCCATCCAAGGAGAGGGCTGTCAGATTGCTGCTGGCAGCTCTGTGGAACTAATCTTCCTCCTCTCTGCCTAGGAAAAGGGTGGGGGAAGGGAGATCTGTCCTGCACATGTAGCGCCCCCTCCCCTGCCCCGAATCAGTGTAGGTCTTCCCTCTCAAGCTTCTGCTGCTCACATGGTTCCTTAAATAGTCACTTCACTGTCATTACTGCCTCATCTTTTTTTTTTTCTTTAAAATTATTGTCCTCTCTGCTGTTGACCATTGCACTCATAGCAGATGCTGCCTTTCTAATCAGTAATTGTTGCTAAGCTAGATAAATAACATGTTTTCTCTGAGTCTGCACATGCTGGGCAGACTGGCAGACACTTAAGATGAGGACTTTGGAGTTCAAAGACTGCCATTTCTGGAGTTTCATTACCCTGTCTGTGCATCATGCAGCAGATCTGGTCCATAAATACAGTTAGTAGAAACTTGAGCTTTGTCCTTGCTTTCTTTAAGATGCTTTGGAAAGGATTTTTTTTAATGTTTTTATTTTATGTAGAAGCCATGTGTGATATACATGTTATTATTCAGAACATGTAACAAAGAGCTTCACCTTATATGACAAATATTGAAAACTCCTGCTTCCTCTTCCAACTGCTTTGCTGGCATTAGGAGCTTGAGTATTAGATAACTGTTACAAAATTATGGGGAAAGATTTTTAATGTTTGGAAAAAGTTGTGGTTTTTTATCTGCCTTATTAATCACTGTGTGTTTTCCTTTTATTATTTTCCAGATACCAGAGTAAAAGGATGGTTTCTTCTGGACAATTATATACCTACTATTATCTGCTCTGTCATATACTTACTAATTGTATGGCTGGGACCAAAATACATGAAGAATAGGCAGCCGTTCTCTTGCCGGGGAATTTTAGTGGTGTATAACCTTGGCCTCACATTGCTGTCTCTCTATATGTTCTGTGAGGTAGGTCTCTTAAATGCGTTCCAGTCGCCGTCCTGAATTGTGTTCCTAAGTGAAGAAGGGCAGTGTGTCGGGGGTGGGATGGGTGCACCTGGAGGTCAAATACATGACTCCATTTTGAGTATGTTTTAAAATTGATTTTTCAAAATGCAAGAGTTGTTTGTACAAATACACCTTTTAGAACATCTAAAATAGAAGCCTTTGCTATCGATTCTTTGGTTATGTTTCATATTCAGAATTAAATATTTTCAGAAATACTTTTACACAAGCAGAGCAAAGAATGGCAAATGAACAAAATGTGAAAAAAACAGACCTGTGAACGTTTTATTGTTGAGCATTTAATAAATGCAGGTTCTTGTTTGGAGGTGGTGAGGAAGGAAGTGGGTGGCAGTTGTGTTCAGTGTGCTCTATGGTAAGTCAGCCTCTTGCCTGGTCTGATAACTGTAAATAGCTTTGAGATTTGACAAGTTATTTTTTTAGAAGCTAAGAAGAGAGGATAGTGAGATCTGCGTTTAGGATTTGAACGGTCTAAGTTTGGGCCAAGTTATTTTTTCTGTGTAACTGGGATGTTGAAAGCCATGTTTGATGATCTCAAAGGCTAGCATTGTAGCTGAAGTAAAAAGGAAAGAAACTGGAATCAAAACTTAGGTCCTCCCTCTTTCCCACAGTTATGTAAAACAGCCTTCAAAGCCCAGTGGGGGAGGGAAGCTGCCCTCCAAGGGTAAGCTCGGCTTCTGTACATTTTTAGGGGAGGGGACTTCACCTTTCAGGCTTGCAACACAAATGTCTCACCACACAAAAGTGTAGCTGAATCTCTGGGTGGGGAATTAAGCCATACATAAACATTTGCAAGCACTTCCATTTAGCTTTTTAACCTTTTATGGTGGCTTTAATTCTCCATGGGATAGTAAAGAAGAAATAGGGGAGGTGAGGGAGGGGAGAAACCAGGATGAATCTTGAAATTAGTGTTTAGAGGAAAGCATGAACCCCCCCATCAGCCGCAGGCCTCTCCATCTCTGTCTGCATGTGGCCGTGTGCAAGAGCGTGTCTGGGTTCATACGCCGGTGTGAAACACTGTCTGATTGCGAGAGGTATTGATTGGACCTGGGCCAGGTCTGTGTCCTGTTCTCCCAGGTAGGTTTCAGAAGGCAGCGAAAGAGTTTGTGATTAGAACGGTAGATGCTACTATCATTACTTTTATGCTTGGTACTCTGTGAAATGCTTACAACCTCCCTTTTTGCTTTTTTCTGTCCTGTTCTAGAATGAAGGCAGTTTAATTAGCCTCCAAGGTGGATATTGCAGGACTGGAGGCAGGGACAGTGCGCAGGAGTGTCTCCCCGGCCCAGCACTGTGCACATCTCTGTGTTTAAGGAACAAAAGTGCAGCAGGTTGTCAGGTTTTTCAGAGTGAACTGTTTACTTTCCCACAATTGATAGATGATACAGCTATTTCCTTAAGAAAGCTTTTATAGAGTTTATTATTATGCATAACAATATTCTAGACAAAAAAATATTTAAGATTATTAAATCTTCTACTGGTTAAGGATCTGCCTTTTCTGTTTCCCAAACCCTGGAGACAGAGCTATAACCTCATCATTTCACCTCTCTCAAACAGATAATTCTTGGGTAAAGAGGGGAAGCAAAGTGTTGTATAAATTGCTGCTGTATGCAGGTGACTGAACTTGGAAGGGTCGAGAAGCACCGTGGTAGGAAATACAGATTTTCCCTGACAGTTTGGTGAGGACTAGAGAAGACGTTGAGCAGTCTCAGCACTGGATAAAGAGGCTTAAGAAATATACAGTCGGAAAACAATTTTAACTCCTGATTTAGAGTGAGTACATTAAGCAGTAATAATAATAATTCCTTGGGGTGCCTGGGTGGCTCAGTTGGTTAAGTGTCCAACTTCAGCTTTGATCATGATCTCACAGCTCATGAGTTCGAGCCCCGTATCAGGCTATGTGCTGACAGCTCAGAGCCTGGAGCCTGCTTCAGATTCTGTGTCTCCCTCTCTGTTTCCCTCCCCGCTCATGCTCTGTCTCCTTCTCTCAAAAATTAATAAATGTTAAAAAAGATTTTTAAAAGTGTTTCAAAAAAAAAATTCCTTAAATCATGTTTCTAAAAATAAACCCAAATCAGATCTGCCTGAGTTTAAAACAAGCCCTGGTACTTCCCAAGTTAGATAGTATTTACATTTGATGTTTGTGTGACTTTTTTTCTGTATTTACATAAACCCATCAATAATATCACTGTAACATAACCTTTGTCAATTTTTTCATTTCATTTTAGCTACTATTTTTCTTTAACTTAGTATTTATATTCCACTGAATATTAAAACATAGGAGGGTAGTCATGGGGTTTTATGACCAAACAAAGTGAGAAGGGGACAGATCCCATTTGGGCCCCTCATCCCACAGAAAGGTCCCAAGAGCTGGAGCTATTTGTCTGCGGTCACACGGTTGGCAGGGTTGGCAGGGTCATGATTATTAGTCGTTATTTACCCTTCTGCTTATCTGTATACTTGGGTCCATAAGGAATTTAAAAAATAAATACGTAGTCATTGATATTTGTGTGTATTTAATCCTGTGGCATGAATTCACAGCTGCCTTGGCAAGTTCTAGGCTAATACAAATAAAATTAACTGTCACTCACAGGAGACAAAGAGAAATCTTGAAAGAAGGAAGGTAACAAGGAAGTAAAAGAGGGAGAGTCATTATAGCTTTAAAATTACCAGAAGAAGGAAAATAACAATGACTTTTAAAACTGTGAAACGGAGTTTAAAATGTAGAAAAAATTTAGACTTGTTTATAGTTAATGCATTTGATAGCAAGAAAATTGAAAGGAGAGACATGGCATTACTTCTTATTACCTCATGAGCTTGGTGTTTTATTTCTAAGAAAATGTTTCTGGATCCCCGATTTGAACAGTGGTATGTTTTAGATTGAAAGTCTAGGGCTTTATGGCAAGCCTTTTAACTTTTACGTATTAAATTAGGTGTTACCTAAAATCACAGTCAGTGACGAGGCTCAACTGAAATAAAATTTCAGTTAATAGAAAACAGCTTGGCTTGTGTCACTCACCATTGTAAATCTCTATCCTTAGTAGCAAATATAAAAATCTTATGTGCCTCTGAGAGGCAGGGCATATTTCATGCTTTATCGAAGCCCCACTGTTTCTCCAAACTATCTGTATGTCCCCGAGGTCCAGATTGAGAACCCCCAACCAGATAATGCCAGATGTGGCTTTTCCTCAACATGTGGTATATGTCCAAGTTGGACTTGTTTCCACTGTCCCCTCTGGCAGGCTTTCTGAGCCACTTCTGACTCCTTTGTTAGTGGGCCAAACATGGGAGTCCCACTCGGGCAGCTGCTGTATGCCAACCATTTTGGTATATCTGCTCTCCACCTGCCTCTGGCCTCTTGTCCCCCTAAGCTGAGAGAACCTCATTGCTTGGTTTGTTACAGTCCAAAAGGGAGCATCCCTGTTGATCAGCCTGGGTCTCGTGCACTCATCCTGGGACTCAGCAGTAGCTGCAGAGGAAGCAGGGTCAGTACTGCATGGTAGGCTTTGAACTTTAAGAACTTCTGGCCCCTTTCCTCAGGAGGAGACACTGATCTCTCAGCCTGCGCCTTCTGCTTAGCTCTACTCAAACCCCCCAATACCAGTGTCTTTCATTTTCCCATCTACCCCCAAGAAACTTCCTTTCAGACCTAACCAAGCCCACCTCTATTTGACAGTCTCCATCTCATTCTTGAAAACTACTCAAGGATCAGTTCCCCTGTGAAGGCAGGAGGACACTGAGTCAGAAGACTCAAGCTCTAAAAGGCAGTGATTCTTTAGCCTCTCTTGTCTTCCTGCTATTCCCAACAAACATGACACATGGCTTTCCATTAAACCGCTCTGTGGGTGTGGCCTCTGCCTCCTGTCCCTCACACAGATGATGCACTTACAGGATGGCTGTAATCTCCGTGTCTCTTCCCTTTGTTAGTAGGGCTCCATCAAATGTATCCTGAGCATTGGGATAGAACAGTTGCAAATGCTAAAAGAAAAAAGAAAAGGCCTCAACCACCATTTTACTTTATTAACAACAAAAATCACAGATTACAAACAAGATTATTTTTTGAGTACTTATGTATCTGTATTCCCTTGCAGTTAGAACTGTCTCGAGCATTCAGAACATTTAACGTGTAATTTTAATACAACGATTGAGGGGCACCTGGGTGGCTCAGTCGTTTGCCTCTTCAGCTCAGGTCAAGATCTCACAATTCGTGGGTTCGAGCCCCACATCGGGCTTTGTGCTGACAACAAGCCTGGAACCTGCTTCAGATTCTGTGTCTCCCTTTCTCTCTGCCCCTCCCCTGCTCTCACTTTGTGTGTGTGTGTGTGTCTCTCTCTCTCTCTCTCTCTATCTCTCTCTCTCAAAGATATACATACATAAATAAGCAAGCAAGCAATGATTGATAGCTGACTGAATAGATGGATCTGGATTGGCATAGATCTAAAACGTATTCTTTTTTACCCTCTGAATTTTTTATTTTAAATTGTAATTTCAGGGGTGCCTGGGTGGCTCAGTTGGTTAAGCGTCTGACTTTGGCTCAGGTCATGATCTCACGGTCCATGAGTTTGAGCCCTGCGTCAGGCTCTGTGCTGACAGCTCAGAGCCTGGAGCCCGTTTCAGATTCTGTGTCTCCCTCTCTCTCTGCCCCTCCCCTGTTCATGCTCTGTCTCTGTCTCAAAAATAAATAAACGTTAAAAATAAATAA
Organism: Neofelis nebulosa; assembly: GCF_028018385.1. Taxonomy (NCBI): domain Eukaryota; kingdom Metazoa; phylum Chordata; class Mammalia; order Carnivora; family Felidae; genus Neofelis; species Neofelis nebulosa. The sequence continues at coordinate 54,210,822 of NC_080787.1, read as the reverse complement.
ATAAATAAATTGTAATTTCAGAACTACTTCAGAATATGAAAAATAAAATCACATAAACAATATCTACCTCATAAATATTGATCTTTTATTATCAGTTTGAATTGTTTACTTAAAAAAGAAAATATTACAAAAATGCATCTGAAGTACAGTCCCTTCCCAAATATAACTTCCTTCCAAAGTTCCTATGTTTCTTCTCTGGATATATTTTTATACTTTTCAATACATATGTATGTATACTTGATAGCACGTAATATATTGTGAGGAATTTTTTTAACTTATGTAAATGGTTTACTGTGTCTACTCTTTCAAATAGCCTCCTTTTAGTCATTGTATTTTGAGATGAATCCATGTTGAAACTTACAGATTTAGGTAATTAATTTTAACTTCTTTATTATTTCAGTGTTAAAATTTATCATACCATTTTGTGCAGTTCTCTTTGCGTGGACATACAGGTTTCCAGTTGACAGTGTTATATTGAGTACTCTTGGTCTCCTTGTGCAAATGTTGCTTGTTTTTGTTTGTTTTACCAGATATATACATAGGACTTTAATGACTGAATCTGATAGTCTCTTGTCTTTTAGTGGGGAAATTTAACCTATTTTCATTTAGTGTAGTGATTATTTTGGAATAATTTCTTTGACCTTTTTTGTGTGTGTACATTTCTTTTTTCATTTACTGATTTAAAAATCATTCCTTCTAATTGTATATTTTAGTGTTACCCATAAGTTTTGAATATGCCTTTATGATTTAATAAAGTCTAAAGTGAATTATTCTTTCTATCTTCCTGAGTAACATAGGACCTTAGAAGTTTCTGCTCTGATCCCATCTTCCATGTCTCGGTTGTTGTGTTGAGTCCCAGCGTGTTCCAAGGTCCTGAACAGTCATCTTTACACTCTGGGGTTGCTCTTCTCTGTGCTATTGACCTGTGAAATTCATTCTTGCCTTTGAGTCTCGGTTTTCTTCTTCTAGAGTAGTTCTTTCCTGTGAAGACTAAACTCTTAGTCTCCATTTGAGCATCATTTTATTTGTCTCTAAGCTTGAATAGTATTTTAGTGGGGCATAGAATTCTAGATTATTTTTCTTCAGCACTTTGAAGATTTATTCCAGGGAGGTCAGCTGCAGTCTTGTTTTTGTTCATTTGTAAGTAATCTTTTTTGTTCCAGGTACTTGTTAAGTTGCATAAAAAACTAAAAACAGTTGCCTGGGTAGCTCTCTGCTTTCATGTAACTCATTCAGGACTTGTGAGCCTTCAGTCCAAAAGTTTACATATTCCATGAGTTGAGGAAAGTACTTTGCCATCGTTTGCTAGATTCTGGCCTCTCCTCCTCTCTCCGCGGTTAGACACATGCTAGATAGTCCCAGACTCCACACATGCTGTCTTTTGAATATTTGGGCCTCTTTATCTCTGTCCTCTGCATTCTTCTGATTCACCCACATTTTCATTTGTGTCTCCTGTCTCATCCATCTATTGAGTTTTTAGTTCAAATGGCTGTATTCATTTCTGAAAGTTTGCCACTTGTCTTTTGTTTCACTCCATAACATAGGAGCATCGCGGGTCTTTTTTTCTCTGTGATCAAGATATGACAGTTCTCTCCAAACTTAACCATTTGTTTTCAGCCACATCTGTGAGGTCATACCTCTGGGAATAATTATTAAATCTTCGTGAAATCTCTTCTTTGAAAACAAAAAGAGTTTGGTGTTCTGGATAAGCATCCCAAACTAGTTTTGCTGGGTGGGGTTATCTCAGGTAATGTGTCTTCCCCAAGTCAAAGATTTTAAAAGGACTTCAATGTAGGCAAACTTCCTCCTTTCTGAATAATGCGTTGGGGAGGGGCCTCACCTTACAGTTAGGCATCAGAGGTGATGCACTTGTTTTGGAGGGTTCTGTGCAGCTTTTCTTTATATGAGTTTGTAGTGGGGGAGTGGGTTCTGTTTTTGTTCAGTTTGCTGCATTGCCAGAACCAGACGTCCGTACTTTTTTTTCCTTTGCATCTTCTTTTGAAGACTTCTGATGCTTCTGATGCTTCTTTATTGGAAAGATGAAAGAAGTTTGCGAGATGGGTGTTCTGCTTGTGCCTTCTGACCTCTCTGTAATTGTGGGGTTGACACTGTTGAAGCAGCTGGGCAAGCACCTGACAGCCTGTTCCTCCCAGGGCTCTGGCTTTGAAGGTCCTGATAGAACCACAGAGCAGTTGCTTTGGAAACACTATATTCTAAACTGTCTTGTTTTTCTTTCCCTTCAGGCTTTCCTAAAATAGAAATATTGTGGGGAAATAGGATTTGGAAAAACACTGAAAAGACCTGGTAGTTGATAATGGAATTTTATTAAAAAAAAAAAAAAAAAAAAAGATTTTGTTTACTAAAGTACTTTGAAAACAATATTTACTATTCTGCTTTTCTCATTTAACAGAGGTATAGAGAAGTTCAATCATCTGGTGAGATTAATACTTCTCAGAAAGGCCTGATGATTGCCATAAAATAGTTCTCACTCTCAGTTCCCCTGCAACAGAAGCTCTTTGCTCAGAAGGAAACTTATCTCAATGAGTGGAAACACCCCACGCAGTTATGCGCCCTCAGTTGATCTGGCACTGCCCTGAGAGAATGCCTTATATTGGGCAAATGGAGAAAAGGATGCAGCCTTCCCTTCCCTTCCCACACCCAGCAGAAGGGGAAGGATTACCTGCCAGTTGAGAGCAAGCTTTGGAGTTGGTCCAAAGCCAGGCCTGACACCTCTAAACTGACCCCACAAGCCTTTGGTGTAACTTGGCCTGGCGGCCCGGCGGCATGAGAAAACACATTACTTTACAAATCCTCAACCAAAGCAGACTTAATCTGCAAAGCAAGAGTTGGTAGATGGAGAGATGGAGATCTCTCTTTAAATTATTCAAAGGATGCCCTGGCTGGGGCTTCTGTAACAGGAGGGGCAACACCACCTCAGGCCTACTCATGGGCTTTCATGCTCTGGAAGCAGAAGGAGCAAACATCTGGCTAGAATCTTGGCAAAGATTTATATAGGTGCCTGCCTTACGCCAGGTAGTGGGCTAGCTCATTGACTGTTCACACTGCCACTGCCCTCTCTGTGGACGGAGACTTCCCAGGTAGGCCTGGGATTCAGGCCTGTGCCTTAAACCATTGTGCACCACTGTCTCAGGATGCTGAGTCTTAGCTTGAGGTCTTGCTCTCCCTAGCCACTAACATCCCCATGAAATATAAAATGAGCATTTCTGGCTGTACACGTGAAAGCAACTTAGTAGAAGCCACTCCTCAGGAGGCCTGAAAAGTGAGAGAAAAGGACTACCAGCTTAAGAGGGCAGGGTGTAGGGTTCAGGGAAAAATGCCAGACATACCTATTTTGGGTTTGGATGAGGACAAGCTGTTTCTTTGTGCTTTGTTCTGAAGACTTTTCTAGTGTATAGAGCCTGTCCTTATGACTTAAGAGTATTTCATTCAGCAGTAACCCAAGGGTGTTTCTGGTAATAAGGAAAAAAAAACAAAATACTTTTGAAAGTTATGAGTGTGAATTATCTTAAGTGGGCATCCTTATAGTCCAGACATGAAAGATTTTAAATTCAAGGCCACATGCTTTGATCTGACCCTATTTCATAATAGCACAGCCAAGAGCGACTAGCCAAACCCTGGAAGAAATAGGTACTTTGAATTTTGGAGTACCTGGTGGTTAATTTCAAACCAAACCACTGCTGAAGTCAAGATGCAGGTAACAAGTCTGCTTTTCCAGAGAATTCTTCATGGGTAGAGCACCCCCATCGTGCTCTTATTAAGGATTGAACTCCCATTTGAGATTGCAAGTGAACTGAGAGCCAGAATTCTGGGTGCCTGGTGGTATCACCAAAAAGTTGTGTGACCTTGGGGCACCCATATCACTTCTCATCTTTGTTTCCCTATTGAAAACATGAACTTATACACAAATCTGAAAACACACACACTTGGACATTCACATGGAAACCATAAAAACTATGAACATGTCAACCACACACTTGGTGTTGCTTAGAAATGCCCTTTGGGTCCTATAGATGCAATTGAATTCCAGTAAGGACAGTCTCTAGTCTCATTGTCTTCTGTTGGATGGATGTCTGCTTGGGGGTAATGACCACACAGCTTACCAAGCCCCTATCACTAAAAGCAGCCAGCCCTTTTGGAAAAGGGTTATCTTGTGGCTCTGACATCTTGGAGTATTGGGGTGAATGGCTGATCATGGCCACCCAAGAAGACATTCTTCTGCTTATTCTTTAAATGTTAAATGACCTTGTTTCTTGAGATGCTTTGGTGGCATTCCAGAAAGTGCTCTGGAAGTGGTTATCACGCTAGAGGTTATGCCTCATTTGTGGCTAACTGTGGTGTTAGATGAGAAAAGTCACCTCTCTCAATATTAGAAATTATTAACTCCACGAAGTGAATCATCCAGACCTAGCTGTGCTATTCACCTAACTTTTCTTCTTTAAATGAAAAGATGCATGAAACCACCTTTGGTTATTGAATTTGTCTCCTAAGAAGAAAAAGCTTCTAGCTCAGCTTTAATTATAGCTCTTTCCATGCTCCTGGCTTAATTAAAGTTTGCCTTACTCCAAGGAAGGGGAAAGCACATATGGTTTGTAGTAGTGCTATTTGTATTTTGATTACTTGGGAAAAGCCAGGTAAATAACGCACACTGTTGCTCTTGGAGTAGCTGTACTGTGCAGGTAGTGGCAAGCTGTGCGTTGTGACCGCTTTTTCATTGAGGTATAGTCCTGCCCTCTTTTGAGCTGATTCCCAGAAGCCCAAGACAGAGAGACCTACCCTTACTTTCAGTGCCTCACCTTTGTCCAGCCTCCTGGGCCCTCTCGCTTTGCAGTGTCTGCAGCAGTGTGTCAGATTTCTGGGGAACTGACCAAAGCAGCTCTCTGGAAATAAGCCAGGCCTGAGCCCTGAAGGGAAGTGGTAGCTAAGGTGATTTGACTAGAGCATTGTCTCCTCTGATGTGTTCCTAGTGGAGCTGGAGGGAATAGCCTTGAAAACCCCATGCTGTTTCCCTCTGATGGGGGATGGAGGGAACAGAACCTTCTGGCACTGGCCCATTTTATGGAGAATTGCTGAGAGTCTTATGGAGAAACTTTAAGTCAAGTGCTTGGTCCTTGTGTGTTAAATTATTCTATCCCTTCAAAAGCAGAGGATACTTGAGAATTCAACTTTCCATATCCCCCCACTATGACATTTGATGGGGACTGGTTTTTCCATCTTGTGAACAGAAGAATTCAGATGAATATTGTCAAATTCAAGTTTCACTAAAATACTTTGTTTCAGTTTCTCCATTTACAAATGACATCTTTTGGGGTTTGGGGTTTTTTTGTTTTGGTGGGGGTTTTTTGGCTATGAATAACACATTAGGCCTCAATTTGAGGGGCAAAAAGCCATGGCTTGACCTCTTTATCATTAGTTTAGCAAATATTTATTCAGCACCTCTAGTGTACAAGTCCCTGTGCTGGGTTCTCTGGATGCAGGAGCCACAGTCCCCACCTCTGTGAGCTTACCAAAGGGCGCAAAACAGACCCTTTAACAAAGGGTTGAAAGGAGGAGCATATGAGCACATACCACAAGCTCACAAAGGGTGAGCTTAGAGGAAAAAGGATAGACTTCAGCTGGAGTGCTCAAGCAAGCGATCACGAAGAGAATTTTAACCAAACTTTGAAGGTAGATAGGATTTTTAGAGCTAGAGATGGGGGTACCTGGATGCAGACAGCACTCAGGTTGAAAAGAATAAGTTCATGGTCACTGCTAACTTCATTGTGTTTGTCCCATGTGCCAGCTTGGATAGGATAAGCATTTGTACACTCCATGCATCTCATTTATTTCTCAGGGCATCCTGAAGAGGTGGGACTGCTATTTTTGTCCTGTTTGGGGAATGAAGAAACAGGTGTATAGAGATGGACATACTTTGTCTAAGGTCACCTAGCTAAATGTGGGATGCTAGGATTTAACCTCCTCCTGGCTAGTGCCCAAACCTGTGCTCTGTGCCCTTGGCCATATCGAGGTGGGTGAGGAGTGGCATGCTTGGAGAAGGAAAGGGGGCCCGTCTGACTTTAGGTCAGGGAGCAGGGGAAGTCAGCTTGGGGGAGTGTGTGGAAGAACGTGAATGCTTTGCCTAGGGTTTGGGATTGGGTTCTGAAGGCACTGAGAGTCTGAAGGGTTTTAAACCCAGAATTCAGTGGTTTGGGAGACCCTGGGGCCCCAGTGGAAGTGCTGAGTGGCAGTGGTGAGCAAGGGAGAGATGCCTGGTTGGCAGGGAGTCTCTACTAGGAGATCAGGATGGCAGGCCTGGGGCAGTTTGAAATGGCACTGGACGGATGAGAGCTTCTGGTTGGTGTACCTGCTTCACGTTTCAGTGCTGGGGAAGTTCATCCACCCAAGACCTGAAGTTCTTGAGCTTCTAGAGATGATGGGTATTTTAGATAAGGATATTTCCCCCCATTTAAAGGAAAAGGGACAAATGGAATTTTAAGGTAATTAGCTTAAGGAGCAAGGCAGTCCAACCTGGCTGCCTTCTGAAAGACATTTTGAAAGAAAGGCATGTGTCAGTCCCTTCTCCTGGAGTTAACAGACCCTTCCTCAGTCAAAGTGGTTGCAGGATTACAGGGAAGGATTAGTCCTCTTCTTCCTCAGAGAGAGAGAGCTCCCTTGCTTTTCCCCTCTACCACCAAGGCAGGCATTCATGGATGCAACCATCTTTAATTTTGTGCGCGCGCGCGCACACACACACCCCATTCTGTTCTCAAGTTGGCAAAAGCAACCCAGGGTATCTCAAGACACTATAAATCAAAACAGTAGCTGGAAAACAGTGATGGTAGGTCCTAGAATTTTAAATTAATAAGATGCTAAAATTTTAAAAATATGTCCTAGATACATGAGGACAGTCACTGTTAATAAATTTCAGTAAGGCTATCATTGTTAATGTATCTTTTAAATGGCATAAATTTATCTTCATGAAGAACTTTGCTGTATTGTCCTTACTTTTTATCATTTTCAGGAGTCCTGTGAAAATCTCATCGAGAACCATTAGTTCCCTTTCTGTATCGTCCAGCCACAGAAGAGAATTCATTGGTTCCCTCAGGGGGTAAAAGGAAAGGCGGCAGCTCTTCTGAGGGCACACATGCCAACACCACTGACTCCCAACCCCTCTTGGGGTTCAAGCTTTGTGTCTTGATTCTTGGAACTTGAAATAAGGTCTGCATGTGGTGTGCTTCACTGGCTGTGACTTAAGAGGACAATAGACCTTATAAATTACCTTGTGGATGTTGGTTTTTCAAAGATAGTGCAGTGTAGGGGCACCTAGGTGGCTCATTCGGTAGGCATCCGAATTCGGCTTAGGTCATGATCTCTCATTCTGTGAGTTCGAGCCCCGCATTGGGCTCTGTGCTGACAGCTCAGAGCCTGGAGCCTGCTTCAGATTCTATGTCCCCCTCTCTCTCTGCCCCTTCCCCAGTCACACTTGGTCTCTCTCAAAAATAAATAAACATTAAAAAATTTATTTAAAAGATAGTGCAGTGTAGTTTGTATGTGGTTTATTTTTTTTTAAGTCTTAACATAGAAATTGTAGAAAGTTAGAACAGAACCTTTAGAGATAATTTAGTCCAACCTCATCTTTTTACTTTAAAGTACCCAGGGCCTGAGGAACTCAGCGGGCTCGTCTCAGGTCCTGGGCCTTGGTGGATAGGATAGCAGCCTAGCTAGCCCAGCGCTCCAACCTTTCGCTTCCTAATGCAGACTCTTCATCACATAATGATGCCTCCCTCGTGTGTGCTCCAAACCCCTGTGCTGGTCTTTGGCCACGAAGACCATGTTAATGCCTGATGCTTTTTTATGTATAGACAATGACAAAGCCAGAAAGCAAACCACAGAAAGGAAGTTAATAGGAAAAAAAGCAGTTTCTAAGCTGGGTGTCCAGTGAGAGTGCAGTGGCCACACCCACTACCGACATTTCTGAGGTCAGATTGGGTGGAAATTTAACCGTTTGTCTTCAGGCCCTTGTCATCCTTCGTGGCTCACCCACCGTGAAACCCATGGTTTCCACTCCTAGTTGCATGTTGAAATAGCTTGAGAGCTTTGTAGAAGGCCCCTCAAGATTCTGGTTTAATGATCTGGGGCGAGGCCAGGCATTAGTTTTTAGAAACTCCCCAGGTGATCCTGTTACGCAACTAGAATGGGAACCACAGCTTTGAGCCGGTGGTTCTCAAACTTTAGCTACATCAAAGTCACCTGTAAAACAGCCTGTTACCACACCGCTGGGCTTTGCACCCAGAAATTTCTGATTCAGTGGGTCTAGGGTGGGGCTTGTGGTTTTGTTTTTCTAACAAATTTCTGGCAGATACCGATGCTTCTAGGTTAGGGACCACACTTGATAAACCACAGTATTAGATTCTCCAAAGGTCTGTGATCATGACTCTGAAGCCCTATCTTGATGATCTGCCCCCAGAGTTTTGATTTTGAAGGTCCAGGGTAGGCTCAAGAATTTCCATGTCTTGTCAGTTCCCATGGGATGTGAATGCAGCTGGACTGGAGAACACACTTTGAGACCCAAGGCCAGTTTTTTATGCTGGATACCAGATGACATCAGGCATGAGGCAGGCCACCACATTTGTACCCATCTAGTGCCAGTTGGCCACCAGAGAGAAAGTCACCAGGAAAACTCAAGGTCACCATAGGCTTTGGGAGGAAGCAGTGAGCTACAGTTTACCTGGACAAGGAGTAGCACCCCGTAGGTGTTTGTTTAGAACATAGTGTGGGGGCACCTGGGTGGCTCAGTTGGTTGAGCGTCCAACTTCGGCTCAGGTCATGATCTCACAGTTCATGAGTTCAAGTTCCACATTGGGATCTGTGATGACCGCTCAGAACCTGGAGCCTGCTTGGGATTCTGTGTCTCCCTCTCTCTGCTCCTCCCCTGCTCACACTGTCTTTCTCTCTCTCAAAAATAAACAAACTTAAAAAAAAAATACTGTGGACATGCACAGGTGTTCAAATTAAATCTCTTCTCTGGACATTACAGTGGATCCTTAAGTCTCATCTAGACCAGGTGTCCTCACTGTACAGATGAGGAAACTGAGGCCCTCATATTGAACTGGTGATACCTGGAACTTGCAGCTCAATTCTGGGGTCCTTTCTGTGACACTGTGGAGGTCTGCTTCGTGGACCCAGGGGATGATACAGCAACAGGAAATAATGAAGGCGAGGCTTACTGAATGATCCTAGGTTTTACAGCACCGGTTCTGGGAGTGTGGTCTCTAGACCAGCACCATCCATATTGCCTGGGAACCTAGGAATTCTTGGACCCCACCCCAGGCCTGCTGGATCAAAAACATTCCCCAGTGATCCTGTTTTAACACACCCTTTCAGGGATTCTGATGCCCCAAGGTCAAGTTTGAGAAGCCCCTGGTTTAGGGAAGGGCTGAGGCTGCCTGGTGGGCAGGACCCAGAGAGCCTGCCACCAAGCTGGTCGAGGCCTTGTGACAGCCTGGGGAATTGAAAATTGTGGAGAGAGCCAGCTTGGTAAGGCAGCACCCTGGAGTGACTCCCAGTTCACCCCTTGTGAAATTGAGACTTAGGTCATCTAAACTTCCCTTTGTCCACACTCCCTGTCATCCTGATTTTTGCTCAGGAGCAAAGAGCAGACTTGCCTCAGCCAGCCCAAGGTCAGTTGTCGCAAATTCAGAAACTAATTGAAGTTTAATTGAATAGGGCTTTATATGTTCTGATATTGTTGGTGATTGGCTTTTTCTGTTTTTTGTTTTGTTTTAGTTAGTGACAGGAGTATGGGAAGGCAGGTACAACTTCTTCTGTCAGGGCACACGCAGCGCAGGAGAAGCAGATATGAAGGTATGGTCTCTCTTTTTTTTAATAGTTTTTCTTTTTAACAAATCGTACAAAAAGCAAAAAGTTCATGACTTCACTGCCCAAGGTAATTCCTACTGACATTTTTAAAAGAATTTTTTTTAACATACACATGGTATGAAAATTAGAACAACTTGAAAGGTTTAAGATAAAAACTACAGTTTCATTTAGTAAAATTGAGTCCTATTAATTTTAGTTTGCGGGGGTGGGGGGAAACGCATACATTTCTCAGCATTTATATAAACAGGATCTTATGAATAATGCCTTAAATGCTATAATCATTCCTCAGAGTGCCCTAGGAGAGTGGTCTATTTGTACATTGTGACTTCCACGCTGAGTGTTTTACATAAAAGGCTGCTGCTATATGTTCAGCATGGCAGTCCTTCCTCTCCTTAAAACTATCCGATGGGGCGCTTGGTGGCTCAGTTGGTTAAATGTCCGACTCTTCAGCTCGGGACATCATCTCAACGTGTCGTTTTTTTTGTTCATCTTGGAGGATGTCAGTGGTTCTTTTAAAATTTTTCCCTGTTGTCATTTCAAAGCTCCTCGCCCCCTGCCCCCACCCCCAGTATTCTTTAGTTAGCGATGCTCTCCAAATGACCAGAGCTCCTAGCTGCTGAAGAACTTGAGCCAGTGGGGCTTTGAGTGAACCTGGGATTCTGAGATGTTAGTAAAACATGTCAGGGGTGGTATTCCAGAGAAACATTGATGACCTCTTTCTCTTAGATTATCCGTGTCCTCTGGTGGTACTATTTTTCCAAGCTCATCGAATTCATGGACACCTTCTTCTTCATCTTGCGGAAGAATAACCACCAGATCACGGTCCTGCACGTCTACCACCATGCCTCCATGCTGAACATCTGGTGGTTTGTGATGAACTGGGTCCCCTGTGGCCACTGTAAGTCTTAAATTGAGGCGGGGTCTGGGAACAGGTGTGAGCAGAGGGGCTGAATTAAAACCAAGGCTTTTAGAGAAGGTGCTGCCTCTGTAGATTTCTAGGTCAAGCATTTGAACTTTGTGTCTGAGTTGCTTTCATGATAGTGTGGCTGTGCACTCATTGAGCTGATAGAACCTTTTTCTAGCAAATAAACCATCCTCTGCTAACTTGGCAAAGTGAGGGAAAGACCAGATTTCCAGCCTGGGGCATATTAATAAATAGGGACAGTGTCCTCTGTCATAGAGGGCAGCTGTTCCAGGTAATTTCTAGTCCTTGTTTCTCTACAGTGTGGAAGGTGTTTGACTGATACAGGCAGGCCAAGAAGACAGAAGCACACCCTTGAGGGAGTACCAGGGAGTAAGACTACTGGTGAAGCGCAGATTTAGCTGAGGGGCACCTAAGAAGTCTTGCATATATGCTAATACAATGACCCTCCCAGGGCATCTTCAGGGGCAAGCACCAGCATTTGAAGTAAATGCTCAAAGAAGGATGGGTGTTGTTTTTAGAAAGCTTATGGTCTGAAGTCTCATAATTTTCAGAGATTAAATTGTCACCATTAGATTTAGCTTGGGAGTTCTAACAAATGTTCTGATCAAAATTTCTGCCATCCAGCACTGAGGAATTTGAGAACCTTTGGGTCTATTCATGTGTTTTTTCCTAGGATAGCACTGACCTTGATTAATTCGGCCCACCAAGGTTCACGCAGTCATAGAATTTTAAGACTAGAAAGGGAACTTGCCAAACTCAGCTCCCTTTGGGTTTGGGAGAAATGGAGATAGTAGAAGGTTTGGTAGAGCTCAGGTTCCAGGGCCCCCTCTCATGTTTTTTTTTTTTTTTTTTTCTTTTCTTTCCCCCACCATCACATCTTATGGCTCGGGATTAATGATTTAACTTTCTAATAGAAACAGTGTCTCATTGCATTTGAAGAGTGGGTTACATTTTCAAAGAACTGGCAGGATGGTGGATTTTAACAAGCCCCGCTGGGCCCATGAGGAACAACCACAGGAACTGCACGTGACTGGCCCAAGGTCACACAGCCAGTTACTGTGCTAGCCAGGAGTAGAAATGCACTCCCTGATCCCAGCCTTGTGGACCGTGGCTCGTGGGAAAGCTGGAGAGCTCTGTTGGGTTGCCTGCTGTGGGGGAGGAGGACAGTCTAAAAAAAGAATTGGTGATTCTACTGGAATTTAAAAATCATGCGATAAAAGAGGAGTCTTTTGTCTCTAAGGAACTGGACTCTGGATTGTATTACTGAAAAAAATATATGTATATATAAACACACATATATGTGTGTGTAGGCCTTCCAAGTCCTCTTCAAACCTAAGCACGTGTATTAGACAACCAGCTGTGAACATACTGCTCGTCGGCTCCCTTCCCCAGGCCTTCAGCACAGCAGTCTGAGGCACTTGGGCATGTAAAGAAAAGCAGCTAGGTGATAGGAGTCTGGCGACAAAACCATTTGGTGCCAGAATGGGGTGGCGGCCTCCTGACTCTTGTATTCAGTGCCTCCCTGGCAGCTCCAGCTGACCCTGGCCTTAAAGCATCCCAGCAGCTGCCTGCCCAAGTGCCAACTGAATTCTGAGTACAGGTCCGTGAAGTGCTTATTGCTGCAGTATCTGCCAGCCCCTGTTTGAAAGCATCTTTTTTTGGGATTTGAAAAGAATTTTGAATTTTTTTTTTAACTTGTTATGTGTAAAACACTGATGCATTCTCCTTCCCAAATCCCCTCTGTTCTTTCAGCTTATTTTGGTGCCACGCTTAACAGCTTCATCCACGTCCTCATGTACTCGTACTACGGTCTGTCATCTGTCCCTTCCATGCGCCCATACCTCTGGTGGAAGAAGTACATCACTCAGGGCCAGCTGGTATGTAACTCTCCCTCCCAGGACTCGGTGGCTCCTCCCGCCTCTTCCTGGCTGTATTGTTATTTAATAGCCTCTAGGGGGCGCCTGGGTGGCTCATTCGGTTAAGCGTCCAACTTTGGCTCAGGTCATGATCTTGCAGTTTGTGGGTTCCAGCCCCACATCAGGCTCTGTGCTGACAGCTCAGAGCCTGGAGCCTGCTTCGGTTTCTGTGTCTCCCCCTCTCTCTGCTTCTCCCCTGCTCATGCTCTGTCTGTCAAAAATAAAGAAACGTTAAAAAAAAAATTAAAAATAGGGGCGCCTGGGTGGCTCAGTCAGTTAAGCATCCGATTTCGGCTCAGTTCATGAACTCGCGGTTTGTGAGTTGGAGCCCTGCGTCTGCCTCTGTGCTGACAGCTCAGAGCCTGGAGCCTGCTTCCGATTTGTGTCTCCCTCTCTCTCTCTCTGTTCCTCCCCTGCTTGCACGCGCACAGACACACACACTCTCTCTCTCTCTCACTCTCTCTCTCTCTCTCTCTCTCTCAAAAGTAAATAAAGATTAAAAATTTTTAAAAATAAAAATAAAGTAATAGCATCTAACATGTGCCTCTCGCGCCCTTTCTTATTTGATCCAGTTAAACTACTTGCAGAGAGGAAAATTTTCTTAATTTTAATTGGTGAGGAAATTGTGCCTGTGGGCACACAGCTAATTGGGTTGTAGAATGAGGACTAGAATCTCATTTCCTGACTTCAAGTTAGGCCCTTTGTCCTTAGTTTGTGCACAAAGTGTGTGTGTGTGTGTGTGTGTGTGTGTGTGTGTGTGTGTGTGTGTGTGTGTTTCCGTTTCCAGGAGTTTTAGAAGGAGCTGGGGGGCGAGGTAGCAGGAGTCCCAGCTACTTGTAGCTGTTAGGCAGTGAGGATGTCTGTTAAGGCAGGTGCCAGGTGACCTCTCAGCCCCCGTGTAGCAAAGCACCTGTTGGTGAGAATGGCACCTGCTGTGCTTCAGATGACAGCCTCCTTCCTGAGATTCACCACACCGGGGCAACTGTTGCATTGGTGCTTTTGTCTCACCATCCTTTGTTAAGCTTCCCCAAGCTGTCAGCATATTACAGATGCATACTTCTCTCCCCTTGTGAATTCTTTCGTGAACTAATTATTAATATTACTACTAATCTTAAACACTGACATTTGTTGAGTCTATGTAAGGAAGCAGTTTTACGTGGACTATTCCAATAGTCTCATTTCATGTTGTTATCCCCATTTTGTGGATGAGGACGCTGAGGCAATAGGCCAATGCTAGCTGACTGAGGGTTTAGACATTAAACCCTTAGCCCTAGCCCTGCCCTATCAACACATTTTTCTAAAGAAACCAAGCTGATTCCAATCTTTCCAAGTCAATTATGATTTTCCAATATTTAAAAATAATCTGGCAAAAAAAAATCTGAGAAGATGGTCTGAACTACTTATGTGTTTGACATTTCATTATCACCTCTTTGCCAGCTGCTCTGCAGTCCTTGTTAATTTTTTCAGTCACCTGTGAGAAGGGATAATTGTTCTTTAACCTTCTTGTTACACTTGAGAAGTGATGCAGAAATTGATTTATACCACCCAGCCCTGGCTACGCAGAAGCAGCATTTAAAAGAACAGACTGGGAAAATTGGTTCCCCATTTAAACTCTGCCCTTTGAAGTAGAAGATTGCACTCAGTTTGCTTAGATTTAAGCACCACTCCTAGTTATTTCTTAGCCGGGAATACTTAACCTTAAAAAAGAGAAGAAGGGAAAAAAAACAAAAAACAGTTCTACATAAAAACCCTGGGAGCTGGGATATGTGGTGGACAGAAACCTGCCCCCTGTTGTTATTCCTCTAGAAGACAACACCCTTCAGGAGCCACACCTCATTTTCACTCCTTTTCCCTGTTTCTCCAAGCAATTCCACATGCTTTTCAAGATTTATTCATCAGAAATTATCTATGGACTTAGCATTAAATCCCGATAGAAGGTCAGACCAGCCTTCTTCAAACCCAAATGGTACATGGATAAGGAATCAGAAGAGTGTCCAGTGGGATTGCATATCCCACAGAGATACCACTGTTATCTTTAAACATACACCCCCCACACCCTTCCTTTCTCCCCTAAAAAGGTAAAGCAAACAAAAAAATATCTTTCATGTCTATGAGGCACCTGGGTGGCTCAGTCAATTAAGCATCCAGCTCTGGATTTCTGTTCAGGTCATGATCTCGTAGTTCGTGGGTTCGAGCTCTGCTTTGGGCTCTGCGCTGACAGTGTGGAGCCTGCTTGGGATTCTCTCTCTCCCTCTCTCTCTCTCTCTCTCTTTCTGCCCCTCCCCCACTTGCTCTCTCTCAAAAATAATAAGTAAACATTGTTTTTAAATACCTTGCATCTCTCTATACAGGGTCCCTAAAGTTTGTATGTGGAGGGGGGATTAAGTTTTCATTTCTTTACCCACTTCATTGAGATATAATAAGCTTGTAGCATTGTATGAAGTATATGGTATAATGATTGGATATATGTATGTATTGTGAGATGATTAGGACAATTAAGTTCAATTAACCTCTAGAGTCACTATACATAGCTCCAATTTTTTTCTTGCTGTGAGCACTTCTAAGATCTCTCTTTTAACAGCTTGTGTATGTACAATATAGTATTTTTAACTATTCTCTGCATTTTTTTAAATTTTACTTTAGAGAGAGAGCATGCTTATACATGTGCATGTGAGTGCAAGCAGGGGAGGGGCAGAGATTGAAGAAGAGAATCCCAAGCAGGCTCCATGCTGTCTGTGCAGAGTCCGACATGAGGCTTGAACCCATGAACCTTGAGACCATGACCTGAGCTGAAATCAAGAGTCCAACGCTTAACTGACTAAGCCACCCAGGCATCCCTATTTTCTGAATTAGAGAAAAGGTGATTGAAGTAGTCTGGAAGGGGAGAAGAATATATATAAGACAAAGGCACAGGGTCCCTGGGTGGCTCAGTGAGTTAAGCTTCTGACTCTTGGTATTGGCTCAGGTAATGGTCTCACAGTTCATGGGTTCGAGCCCTACATCGGGCTCTGCACTGACAGCCTGAAGCCTGCTTGGGATTCTCTCTCTTCCTCTCTGTCTGCCCCTCCCCCCCAAATAAATAAATAAATAAACATTTTTTTTTTAAGACAAAGGCAAATATATAGTGTAGGATAAATTTATGTATAAATGTATGCATAGTGTTTATGAAGTAACTGACTTCTGCACCAGAAAGGCCTGTAAGTGTTTATTCACAGACTGAGGAGTGCTGGATGGAGAGCCAGTCTGGGGTGGCACTGTGTCCATGGGCCATGGCTGATCAGCTGTATCCCCTCTCTCCCACCAGCTTCAGTTTGTGCTGACAATCATCCAGACCAGCTGCGGGGTCATCTGGCCGTGTTCGTTCCCTCTTGGGTGGCTGTACTTCCAGATCGGATACATGATCTCTCTAATTGCTTTCTTCACAAACTTCTACATTCAGGTAAATCTCACTCTTCTGTGGCCTTTGCTAAAAAGCCCCTCATCTGTTCATTTCAGGGGGCCATCACAACACGTGGGACCCTTGCTGTCACAGTGACAGGGCAGCCCCTGCCTACAGCAGGGGGACTTCTGCCAACATAGGAGATGCTGAAATCTGTCCCAAACCTCCAGAGGGCTCCATCTTTGGAAAGAGGGCCGGGATTCACGTGGGAAAGCAGAGCTGTTGAACAAGCTCCGTGTTGGACTGCTCAGGGCCCCCTGCAGACACGTGATGGGTGATTTCAGTCAGTCTCACAGCCCTACTGCTCAGAACTTTGTGACGAAATTAAATGTCCAAAGAAATTTCCCTCACAGCTCTCAGCTGTAGATAGAAATCTGCCTCTTTGTCCCAGTTTTCTCACACGTCCACTGCTTGGGTTTGGGGGCTCAGTTCATTCCGAAGTGCATGATGTGAGGTAAGTTTTACTCACAGAAGGGTCCATTTAGGGTAGATTGTCTCCCATGGATCACTTGGTGGCTCCCCGCCACCCCTGGATGACGTGTGTTCCTGCTCCCGTGCAGTGCCTGGTTCTGGGCAGGCACCAGAGGTCAGGAGCAAGGGCAGAGGCCATGGATGTGGAGGCAGTAAAGCCCAGTCCGTCGACCAGCCACCTGGGGGCTCAGCCCCTTCCCTGTGCCCACAGGCACCTTTCTTCACACCCCCCTGCACATGGTGTGTTTGAGTGAGCTCGTGAGCAGACCTTGAAGATAAGAGATGTGAGTGATGGGAGAGCTACTACTACAGAGAGGGAGAAGCTGGTGTGGCCTTGTAACCTCGATAACCTGCCATCCGGATACAGACAGGGCGAAGCCAAATAAAGCGCAAATTGAATTTTCTACTTAATTTTTAGAATAGCACTTATATCGCAGCCTATACCTCCCTGAACTTACCTCATGCCACGCCTCAAAAAAGAAAAAGTGATTAAAACCTGTGGCAAAAAATGTACCCAGGGTCGCCTGACTGCAGACCTCGCGGTATTGGATGCTAGCAGGAAACTAGGTTGAAGTTAGGGAAGCAGGGCGCCCCCATCCACCAGCAGAGCACCCATTCACACGGCCTGTCTGCCCTTCTTCATTTCAGACTTACAACAAGAAGGGGGCCTCGCGGAGGAAAGAGCACCTGAAAGACCACCAGAATGGGTCCGTGGCTGCTGTGAACGGACACACCAACAGCTTTTCTTCCCTGGAAAACCATGTGAAGCCAAGGAAGCAGCGCAAGGATTGAAGCGGAAGAGTTGAAGACCTCCAAAACCCATCGTCTGATTGTAAGCACAGTATGAGTTGTGCCCGATGCTCGTTAACAGCTGCTGTAACTAGTCCGGCCTACAATAGTGTGACTCATGTAGGACCTCTTTCATCAGTTCAAAACCCCTAGAATACCTATACAGATTATACATGTAGGCATAAGATTTTTAACATTTCTGGGCTCTCACCGACCCTGCGCTAGACTGTGGAGGGCGTATTATTGTAGTATACGACACTGCTGTTGCCTTATTAGTTATAACATGATAGGTGCTGAATTGTGATTCACAATTTAAAAACACTGTAATCCAAACTTTTTTTTTTTTTACTGTAGATCATGCATGTGACTGTAAATTTGTACAATGTTGTTACAGTAGAAAAACACACATGCCTTAAAATTTAAAAAGCAGGGCCCAAAGCTTATTAATTTAAATTAGGATATGTCTCAAGTTTTTATTCATTTTTAATAGCTCTGTTTAGAAAAATCAAAGACCATGATTTATTGAACTAGCGTGTGACACATAATGTCAAGTGACTTGTATATGTGAAATCAGAAATGGCACCTTCAGTTTTATAATATTGGCTTTAAATCAGGCAGGCTCAATTCTAGTGGAACAGTCAGTTTAACTTTTTAACAGATCTTATTTTTTTATTTTGAGTGCCACTATTAATAATGTAAAAAGGGAGGGGGGGCTCTAAAGCAGTTTTGATGAAACCTAAGTATATATTCTTTGTCTTCAAGATTTTAGGAAGTATGTAGGGCGAGTGGGACATTTAAAATATCTGAAGTGCTAAGTGTTTTTATACGGGAAACAACGCCCATTTTGCTTTCCACTCGTCAGAGGGAGGATGTACACTTTTCAAAAGAGATGATTGAATATTTACCATTTGACGGAATCCCATAGATGAACAATGGGGAACTAGTTGGCCAGGGTCCAAATTTGGATTGATTCCTGTGCTGCTGTCTGTTTTGACACAAACTTCTTTTAAAATGTGCCTAGCTTATTAAAATGAATAAATGGGGGGAAAAGGGACCTTAAAAATTTTTAAGGTAAAATTAAACAGATAGCTATAGCCTAAGAGAACTGGGAAATTGGATAGAGATAATTTGTTTAATGTAAATCTAATGGTATGTCATTTTTTTTTCTGCTTAGAATCTAAAGGTTTGTGTAGAACTGCTTATTTAAAAATAAGACTGCTTATCATAAAATCATGTCTATCACACTTGAGGCAGTGGTCAAACAAATAAGGACTATTGTGTGTGTCATTTTAAAGTGTTGAAATTTAGTCTCTGAATATCTTCTCCATTCGGGGAAAAAACAGTCATTGAACCACTCGTGACGCATCTGAGAAGGTCATCGACAATGTATAAACTAATTGTTGGTTTGATATTTATGTAAATATCAGTTTATCATGCTTTAATTTTGCACATTCATATTATAGGGAGCCGACTGGTTCTCTTCTTAGTCTTGTGGGTTTTCTGTTTGGAAGGAGTCACAGCATCTGTTTACATTTACCTTATCAAATCTAGAATGTGTATATTTGTAAATGTGTGTCTTCCTAGGTACTAGTTTGCGAATGTCTTTACATATTTCAATACAGAAACTATAACATTCAATAGTGTGCTGTCAAAGTGTGCTTTAGCTCACCTGGGTATATCCACACTGTTAAATAATGTCTGAACATTAATCATTAAAACATTTTTGATTACCTGTGCTCGCGTTTTACATTGTTTGTATGCTACCAATTCGGACACATTGGAGGAAAATCCACTTTCTTCACCTTGTAGGAACTCACCCAGGTAGATGTAAATAATTTAGTGGGAAAGGTTATCCTGTTGCTCAGCTCACATGAGGACAGATCCCCATGTAGTGAGGCATGGTGGTCAGTCCCCCCTAATGGTTTCTCTCGGCCTTTTTCTGATATCCCAACCAAAGGTCCCAGCTTTCTAAGCCCACCCTTCCCCCTCCCCCCCTCCCCTCCATGCCCCCCTTCCCCCTTTCCTCCCATCCTCCATTCCACCCTTCTCCCCACTTTCACCTCTTCCCCTACCAAAATTCTCCTCTTCCCCCTTCCTCCCATCCTCTCTCCCTCCCCACACCTTCAGGCGATTAGTTACTTTCCTAGGTCTAGACCAGAGGTCTGCACATTTTTTCTGTAAAGAGCCAGAGAATACAAATTTTAGGTTTTGCAGTCCATACAGTCTCTGCCATGACTTTCTATGCCGTTGTGTAGAGCAAAAGCAGCCATAGACAATGCGTGTATGGATGGACGTGGCTGTGTTCCAATAAAGCTTTACTTGCAAAACACAAGACCTGCGCAGCCGTAATTTGCTGACCCCTTCTCTAGAGTAATGAGAGCCCACCTTAGTCCCAAAGCCCTATCGCTTTCTTTGCCAAAGACCATTTCGTGTCCCCAAGTCTGACCTACAGATCCAACCATGTACACAGAGCACTGACATGTTCCTTCCATCTCCTTCATACCACATGGTCCCCAGTGTAGGCTGGAATCTTAGCTTTTTTTCTTTTTTAATTTTTTTTTTAACATTTATTTATTTTTGAGGAAGCATGAGTAGGGGAGGGGCAGAGAGAGAGGGAGACACAGAATCCAAAGCAGGCTCCAGGCTCTGAGCCATCAGCCCAGAGCCCGACGCGGGGCTTGAACTCATGGACCGTGAGATAGTGACCTGAGCTGAAGTCGGATGCTTAACCAACTGAGCCACCCAGGCGCCCCTGGAATCTTAGCTTTTGAATGCCTTCCAGCTTGTCAATATCACCTTAAAAACGTCATGTGAGACTGCATTCAGTATTTGGGATATCGTCTGAAAAATACAGAGGGCTATGGGGGTTTCGTGGTGGTGATTAGTCCGATCCATGCCCTTCCCCTCTAAATCCAGAACACTTTGAAAAAAACACAAGACCTAGAAATCAGATGAACGAAGATCAAAATAGTTCATCTCACTGGAAAGACTGGCTGGGTGAAGCTAAGATTACAATAGGGCTTACTTATTACCCTGGCCGATAACCCTACTGACGTAAATTTAGCAGGGCTGGCTCTAGCACACCAGTGGTTTGTGGTATTTGTTGGTCTGGTGATGAGATCATTAAAATATTTTGCATTGACCAGTAATTGACCCACCTTAACTCCAAGCTCCCCTTGTACCGTCAGATTCTGTCCTGGTGACGTTGCCGTGCTGAGAAAGTATGTTCAGTGTATCTCCCAATCTCGGCAGCCAGAGTCGCCCTCCTCCTCTCAGAGACGTAAGTGGGTAAGAGAGCAGAGTGAGGCCGCACCTGTTCCCATCCTTTTCTCTCTATTATATAGGGAATTGGGAGGGCGGGAGAGGATGGGGTGGGGAGGGAGGATTCACATCTCCCTTCTTCTTAGCAGCCTTCCCATGTATGTGGAGGGGCAGTGCAGCCTCATGTGAGAAGCACAATGTGGAGGCCTAATTGCCTGGTTGTTGTTCTGCCTGTATGGCCTTTAGGCAAATACAACACAGAGCCCTTGGAACCACATCAGGCACAGAGTAAACTAAGTTTTTAGCTGTTACCTTCAGGATCCTGTTCTGTTCACTCATCTCTTAAAACTATTACCTATTGGGGTGCCTGGGTGGCTCCATCGGTTAAGCGTCCAACTCTTGATTTCGGCTCAGCTCATGATATCACAGTTGTGAGATCGAGCCCCGTGTCAGGCTTTGCACCGGGCGCGGAGCCTGCTTGGGATTCTCTCTCTCCCTCTCTCTCTCTCTCTCTCTCTCTCTCTCTCTCTCTGCCTGCCCCCTACTCATGCCTTCTCTCAAAATGAAAAGAAAAAAAAAGCTCATTTTGTCATTTTTAACATTTTTTTTAGCTTCCTTTTCTGAGGAATATGTGCCATAAATATGTTGAGTGCCAGCAAATTCATGGCACTCACCCAAAGGGAGAAAATTCCCAGGACTGATTTTTGCCATTGTTTTCATATAATGTCTGGACTCAGCTTGTGGTCTAAGGTTGTGCAGATGGCTCAGGCTCTGCGGTGGAAGTTGCAGGAGTAAGCCAACTGGAACCCAGTACCTGACGATATAGTGGTGGCAGAGAACCAATCACACGGTTGTCACTGAATGTCCCCTTTCCCAGATCATCCGGACTCACTGGGAGAGTGCTTGGTACAGAGGGCTGAAGGAGGTGTCCTGAGCAAACGGGGATCTGTGACATAATACTTCAGTTCCTAAAGAAGCCTTTGTTGGGTCGGGACCAAACATGCACACAGATGATTTCACAGGGTGGTTTGTGGTGAGTGCCACGAGATGGATGTAAACCGACCACTGTAAAAGCCCGGGGAGAGAGAACTTTTCTAACAAGGTGGTTGAGAAGAGCTCTGTGAAGGTGGGGGCTTAATCTGAGCCTTTGCAGACCATCTGGATTTAGGTAGGTGGTGGCTGAGGTTGCCTGAGAGAGACTGCAGGAGCGAATGAGCAAAAGGCTGAGCCAGTGAGGTGACACATGGCACCCAACTATTGTGTGAGAGAAACTGCTTATTTTTTAAATAAGGTGAAGTGGGAAGAGGTTGGAATTTGGGTGTTCCCACTGATGACACGTGCTCAGAGTTCCCAGGGGAGGTAGTAATTATGCCTCGAAAAGATTATCCCTAGCTATGCCTCCTGCCCAGACGCCCTCTTCCTGCTCCCTGTTACTAGCAGTGCTGAGGCAGGGCCTGGCGGTGGTTATGATAAGACTTGGGACTCTCCTGTTAGTTATTAACTGATGGGAGCCTGTCCGTTGAGCAGATGCAAAGGGGGCTTCAACCCTGGTGACAGTTCTTTCCAGCCAAAGATCTAGCACTTGAAGTCTAAAAAACTTGGAGGAAGGATCACGGGTGGGATTCCATGATGGCTTGTAAACAAATTCGTAAGCAACTATGTCAACACGTATTACTACTGGCATTCTGTGTTCAAATGATAAGCATAGATGTGGGTTTCCCTTGACTGATGAATTTGATCATGCTTTAACCGATCTAGCCCTTTTCAGCAATGTCCAGTGAAACAGGTACCTGTTTGTAGCAAACCGTCGGTAACAGGTTCCAACAATCTCACACCCTCCTGTACTCCCTTATCGGTTGTCATTTCTTTGTAAAACTGTGTGACCAGGGGTTGTCAAAGCCCCTCCTGCCTGCTGATGGATTCATCCAGAGCTCATTTTACTGAGTAAGAACAAGGCCCAAAGTCATGCCATGCCCTTAACAAGAGAGCAGTCAGAATTCAAATATTAAGCTTTCCTAGGGGCTTCAGAAGAGAGAATTGTAGTGGCCCCAACCTAGACCCTAAATTCCACCCTTATTTTAGAACTGAGTGCAATGGGATATATGTCTTAGGGTACAAAAGGCACTCTTACCTGTTCTAGAAGGGGTCTATGTATCTTTGAAAGTGACACAACGTACATGTTAGAATAAAGGCTTTGCCATTTACTGTGCGATTGCAAGCATTACCTCACTCTTCTGAACCTCAGTTTCCCCAACTGTAAAGAGAGATATAGATACCTAGCATAGATAGCTGAACTTATATGCAGAGATGAGGGGTACCTGGGTGGCTCAGTCAGTTAAGCATCTGACATTTGATTTTGGCTCATGTCGTGATCTCATGATTTGTGAATTTGAGCCCTGAATCTGGCTGTGCACTGACAGTGTGGAGCCTGCTTGGGATTCTCTGTCTCCCTCTCTCTGCCCTTTCCCCACTCATTCTCTCTGCCTCAAAAATAAATAAATAAACATTAAAAAAATTTTTATTGCAGAGATGAAATATTAAGTGTTTAGCACGGACCCTTGCAGTAAAAGTCACTTATTATCAAGGATGAAAAGATCACATAGGTAAGTAAACAAGGAAGCATGCTGATCAATTCTGTATCCAATTTTAAATCTGTTCAATACAAATTATTTGCACTAAGTTATCCTTGGTTGAAGCTCAGTTATTAATAGCTCTTGGTGGGGCATCTAGGTGGCTCAGGTCATGATTTCATGGTTTGTGAGTTCAAGCCCCACATGGACGGGGGTTTCTCTCTCTCTCTCTCAAAAATAAATAAGCATTTAAAAAAAAAAAAAAAGCTCTTGGTAAGGGAACTCAAGTTTCTTAGGAAAATGGATGAATTGAACATCTTAAATTTAGTTGCCTCACAAAATGATATTAAGTAGGATAATAGTCTAATCTTAAGTGGTCACTCAAAAGTTATCTATTAATAGCACCAACTGGCATGAAATTCTGGTAGGATACATCATGATTTGCTGGGTCTTTCATAAATAAACGAGGGGGTTGTAGGAGCATTCTGGTCCCTTCCCTCTTAAACATTGTGTGATTGCAAAGTAGGACTCCCGACAGCCCGAATTTGCTTATAGCTCCTTGCCTTGTCAGGACATTGACACGTAAGGCAGAACATAACTTGCTGTTCATCTCCAAGGTGAGACTTTGAACACACAGAGCATGATACAAGGAATACTATTTGGCTCTGTGGGACCATAGACTGTAAGGCCTTCCCTATGTATCTCAACACTTCTTAAGAAAAGCAGCCTGGATTTAATATAGCAACATTTTGTTTGGGCTCTTTTATTTTTTTTGTTTGTTTATTTTTGAGAGAGAGAGCATGAGCAGAGGAGGGGCAGAGAGAGAGACAATCCCAAGCAAGCTCCATGCTGTCAGCACAGATGCAGGGCTCGATCCTACAAACCGTGAGAACATAACCTGAGCTGAAATCAAGAGTCAGATGCTCAAGCAACTGAGCCACCCAGGTGCCCCTTATTTGGGCTCTTTTAGATTAGTCTCCAGTGTTTGGAGAATTTAAGAGCTTTATATTTTTTTACAGCGTGTTTTGCTGAAAATAACTCTTGATTTAAATGTGGCTCTTTATGAAATGAAGTCAAGGAATTCAGCAATTTCTCTGGCCCAAGGTCCAAGTGAGCATGGACTGTGTCCCTGGCCCTGTGGTAGGAGATTTGCAATGAGGTTTCTGTAGAAGCAGAGGCAGGAAAAGATTAGAAGAAAAGTACAAAGTTTGGATAAAAGGATTAAAAGTAAGCCATCAGTGCAATAAAACCAGAGAAGGAGCACCTTTCTGGAGACAGCAGTTTTTATGATCTGAGTTAAATAGAAATGGTGTGCTCACAAGCCTTCCAGATCCCTGAAGGCATTCTGATTGGGTCAGGCGTCCCAGAAGGGAGTCAGGTGGGGACAGCGCCATGGTCTGAATGTGTGTCTCCCCCACCTCCGCCCCCACCAAATTCATACGTTGAAGCCTCATGCTCAGTGTTGACGGTACCTGGAAGTAGGGCTTTCGGGGGGTGATTATGTCATGAGGGACAGCCCCTGCGCTCGGGGTTACTGCCTGGTACAAGACTCCCCAGAGAGCTAGCTCCTCTGTTCTGCCATGTAGGTAATGGCGAGAAGATGACCACCTATGAGAAAGTAGACCCTCACCAGACACCGTATCTGCCAGCACCTTGATCTTGGACTCCCAGCCTCCAGAACGGTGAGCAGTAAACGTGCACTGTTTATAAGCCACTCGGCCTGTGTGTTCTGTTAACGGCAGCCTGAATGAACTAGGACGCGTGCTTAGTACCAAGCGCCAACGGAGTGAGGCCAGAGGTGCTTTCCGCCCCGAGTCTAGCTGTGAGCGGCCATCCTCCCCATTTTACAGATGAAGCTAAATCCCACAGAGGGTACGTGCCCTGCCGTGACCTGCCGAGGAAAGCGTGGCCTCCAACACTTTCCAACGAGCTGTTCTGTTCCCATGTTAATGCCTTTAGAGCTCACTGTGCAGGGAGACGCCCCAACAGCAGCCCCTCAGACCAGCTCGTCTCAGGGCATTTACAGCTGCATGGACTGGAATCATGCTGGCTACTTCCTTTCCAACCAGGGAGAGAATTTGCCCACGAGTTTTATATCCGTGCGATTTTATATATTTGAAAAATACCCATTATCAGTTAATGGATTAGAATGTTGGGAGAGTCACTCAAAGAGAACCCCAAATATTAAAATTTAAAGCTTCGGAATATTTAAAGGGCTTTAACTTATTGCACGATTCCCTTCCTTCTGGGATGCCACTGGGAAAAAGAAACTGCCAAGTCATAAAAGCAAATACCAAATAATATCTGTAAATGTGATAAAAAAAAATTTTCAGGAGAAAAAAAAAGAAGTTCACAAGTCTTTTTTTAAAAAACTAACGGTAATCTATATTTAGACAACCACATAGCATTTATTTTTTTCAGCATCACAGTAAGACTTGAATTTAAGCTTCTCCCAGACACAGAAGAAAGACGATTCCAAACCGTTTTGGCCACAGGGAGGTTACACAGCATCTCAGCCACATGCTGCTTCCTCCAGCCCCCTGTTTTTGGTTCTTCCTCTGCACATGCCCACTCTGCTCCACGCATCTTGCCAGTTGCTGGGGAAGCAACGGTGAAAAAATCACTCAGTTGAGCTGCCGCAGAGTGACAGGCGGGCTTCGACATCGACAACTTGTCTTTCTAGCCCTGCATGATAGGCAGGGCTATCTTGCTGAAGATTTTTTCTTTTTTTTTTTTTTTTTTTTTAATTTTTTTTTTCAACTTTTTAAATTTATTTTTGGGACAGAGAGAGACAGAGCATGAACGGGGGAGGGGCAGAGAGAGAGGGAGACACAGAATCGGAAACAGGCTCCAGGCTCCGAGCCATCAGCCCAGAGCCTGACGCGGGGCTCGAACTCACGGACCGCGAGATCGTGACCTGGCTGAAGTCGGACGCTTAACCGACTGCGCCACCCAGGCGCCCCTGAAGATTTTTTCAAGTGACAGTTTACGATCCAAACTAAAGTGAAATCCAAGTATGAACAGGGAGTACCAATGTCAGCCAAGGACAAATGGCTCAATGGATGCTATTCATGAATGGCACAACCTGCCTGGCAGCTGGCAAGGTTCTTTAATGAGAAGAAGGAGACAAATCTCCATTTCAGGAAGTCTAAAATGGTTTGTGTGTTGGCCGTGGGGCATCTGTGTGTTACATGATCTCACTCCATTCTGGAAGATGAGGTATGGATTCCAGACAGCCCACTCCATTCTAAGACACTTGAGGGCAGGGACTGTCTTGTATTTGTATCTCCATCCCCAGGGCCCACCTGGTACAGCTCCAAACAGTACATGTTCCATAAATGTTGTGATGAAAGGAAGTACTCAGGAAAGATTAACCAGTGAGATAGATCGTTAAGAAAACAAAAAACAAAAAACAAAAACAGGTTTTCCAGCCAACTGGATCTGAATTTAGATCCTGTCACCACTTGATAACCATGTATCATGGACTGAATGTTTGCATCCCCACAAATTCATATGTTGAAACCCTGCCCCCCAATGTAATGGTATAAAGAGATGGGCTTTGGGAGATAATTAGGAGTAGAGGAAGTCGCGGGTGGAGCCTTATTAATGGGATTAGTGTCCTTATAAGAGCCATAAGAGAGCTTGTTTCTCTCTGCTCTCTGCCACTTCAGGATACAATGAGAACTTGGCAGTCTGCAACCAAGAAGAGGGTCTCACCAGAACCTGACCTTGCTGGCACTCTGGTTCCAGACTTCCAGCCTCCAGAACTATAAGAAATAAATGTCTGGGGTGCCTGGGTGGCTCAGTCGATAAAGCGTCCGACTTTGGCTCAGGTCATGATCTTGCAGTTTGTGAGTTCAAGCCCTGCGTCGGGCTCTGTGCTGATGGCTCAGAGCCTGGAACCTGCTTCAAATTCTGTATCTCCCCCTCTCTCTGCCCCTCCCATGTTCATGCTCTGTCTCTCTCTCTCTCTCAATAATAAATAAATGTTAAAAAAAAATAAGAAAAAAAAGAAAGAAAGAAAGAAAGTAATGTCTGCTTCTGGGGCACCTGGGTGACTCAGTCAGTTCAGCACCAGATTCTTGATTATGGCTGAGGTCATGATCTCACAATTCGTGAGATCTAACCCCACATTGGGCTCTGTGCTGACAGCTCCCACACTCGCACTCTCTCCCTCTCTCTTTCAAAATAAATAAACTTTAAAAAAATAAATGTCTGTGGGGCACCTGGATGGCTTAATCGGTTAAGCATCCGACTTCTGATTTTGGCTTAGGTCATGCATGATCTCATGGTTCTTGA
This sequence comes from Neofelis nebulosa, assembly GCF_028018385.1. Taxonomy (NCBI): domain Eukaryota; kingdom Metazoa; phylum Chordata; class Mammalia; order Carnivora; family Felidae; genus Neofelis; species Neofelis nebulosa. Next base: position 54,183,276 of record NC_080787.1, on the reverse strand, counting down.
GGTCGAGCCCATGTCAGGCTCCGCATTGAAGGTGCAGAGCCTGCTTTGGATTCTCCCTCACCCTCTCTCTCCTCTTCCTCTGCTCAATCTCAAAATCAATAAATAGACATTTGAGAAGTAAATAAATGTCTGTCTGTAAGCCACTTTGTGTATGGTACTTTGGTATTGAACTAAGACACAATGTGACCTTGTCAAGGGCTGGAGAAAATACATATGGATCACATGGTCTACCAGGGGGACTCAGAAGGAATTACCCCCACATAATAGTTGATGGTTATGCAAGGTGGTGGTGTAGCAGAAATAAAGTCTGCATTCCTTAAAAATCTCATCTGTTTCCGATAGACCTAGGATACCAGAGCAGCTCATCTGAATTGTAAAACCCCCAAGTCAGTACACGTGACAGTCATAGTGACCAAGACCCCAGAAACTCTCCCCCAAATCCCTAAATGCTTCCAGCCTGCTGGGACCCAAGGTGGTCACTGTTGGGTGCAGGGCCTGGGAGAGTCTGTAGCGAATCAGCACATTGGAAAGACATGGTAGAGCAGACCAAGGGTCACTAGCTTCCCTCTGCCTCAGGGCCACCTCTAGACAATTGCTCCACAGAGAATCAAATGCTGAATCTTCCCATGGCCTATCCTCCCTGAGCTGGCCCCAGCCTCCTCAGATCACCCCATGCCCTCCAATTGCATTCAGCTACCCTCAAGTCTTTGCTGGCTTTCTGGTGGAGCCTTTCCCATCTTGAGGTCCTTATTCTTGCTGCTCTTCCCCAGAGATTTCCATGACTCATCCCCGCACTTGAATGCCACATCCCCAAAGAGGCCCTTCTTGAACTACCAGATCTAAAATATCACCTTCCCCCCAACACACACACTCCATTCTCTTACTTGGCTTTATTTTCCTTTGTAACATATTCATTAGGTTAAATACTTATTTTGTCTCCCTCCTGGAGGACAAGATCTTCTCTTGCCGGGCACCTAGGGAAAGTCTCACATACCTGAATAAATGAACTTGTGAATGAATGAATTTGAGATGATTAGTGTAGATGTTGCCCACACCCTCCCATGGGTGGGGGCGGAGGGCGGCTTTAACCTTGTCTGGCACAAGAAGGGCACTGTGTTGTTAATAGCCCTGAGGTTATCAATAAGACATCTTAATCATCTCAGGAAAACAGGCCAGATATATTTCAGAATGGAGCACATGACAGTGAACAGTCAAATCCCACCAATGTTAAGAATTAATGAGCTGTCTGCTCTCTTATGAACTTAATGTATAAATTCTGCTGCTCTGTGCCATTTGGATTTAGAATGAAAGACTAAAATAATTGTGAAGGTGAAGGACACCATTGGGAACTATTTTTAGGATCCGGCAACAAAGGTTTTGTGTGTGTGTGTGTGTTTTTTTAAGTTGAGCCTTATTTGATTTTATGACCTTTCTTAAGTGCTTCTTGAATTATAGGTTGGGAATTATGATCATCCCAATTTTTCTGATTATTAGAACTCACAAACTCTTAGTGCCTTGATGAGGAGAGAATGGAGTGATGGTAACTTCTTCCAGTGAAGAAATTAAAGAAATCCAGAGGTCACTCTATTGTTAATTTTCTATGAGATTCTTACCGCTTCCCCAGTTAAGCATAAGTAGGTGGTGGGATGTATTCACAGGCAAAGTGGTCCGTGCCATGGTCTGCCAAAGAGTTTTATAGGCATGACTTCAGATATTGTGTCGAGGATTCTTCATTCACTGCTCTTAGAAATAACTTTTCAGGAGCGGCTAGGTGGCTCATTTGGTTGAGCATCCAACTCTTGATATCAGCTCAGGTCATGATCCCAGGGGTCATGGGATCAAGCCCCGAGGGGCTCCACACTGAGCGTGGGCCTGCTTGGGATTCTCTCTATATATGAAATGAAATGAAATGAAATGAAATGAAATGAAGTGAAGTGAAGTGAAGTGAAGTGAAGTGAAGTGAAGTGAAGTGAAATGAAATGAAATGAAATAAATAGAAATAAATAGCAATAAATTTAAGACAGAGTCAAGACGCAGAAAACACTCACCAGCAGCTGGCGAGACCAGGGAGGCTCTGATGAGATGGTTTCAAGCGTGGCGATGAGGACAGCAATAGCAGGGCAGAGAGAAAGCAAAGGAGCTATGAGAAGTGGGGGTCATAAATACCATGACAGTTAAGTTGGAGAAAAAGAATTAAGAGTGCAGGGGAGGGAAACAGCATTTACAGTGGGGGCACTTGAAATCCTGGCCTCACTTTTCCCTGTGCTCCAAAAGACGGATGTAAATCAAGCTGACACCTATCAACTTTCTCTGTTTCCTCTACCCAAACAATTGGGTACAAACATCACTGTATTTTTAAAAGACCAAGCATGCCCATTGCGATGGTGTTTATAACAACAACAACAACAACAACAACAACAACAAACATGGTGACAACCTGAAAGTCCAAATGGGTTGAGTAGATTAGGGACCTCATTTATAGGATGATGAAAGAAATTTATGATGTGAGAAAAAAATCGTGGAAGTATTATTAAATGAAAAAACAAGTTATCAATCAGTTTATACCACATTTTCTTCTAATTTGTTAAAATATAGCCATATGTGGGGGCACCTGGGCAGTTCAGTTGGTTAAGCTCCTGACTTTGGCTCAGGTCATGATCTCACAGTTTGTGGGTTCCAGCCCTGCATCGGGCTCTGTGCTGACAGCTCAGAACCTGGAGCCTGTTTCAGATTCTGTGTCTCCCTCTCTCTCTGTCCTCCCTAACTCAGGCTCTGTCTCTCTCTGTCTCTCATAAATAAATGTTAAAAAAAATTTTTAATATAATACGGCCATATGTGGCATGCCTAGGTGGCTCAGTTGGTTAAGCATCTGACTCTTGATTTCAGCTCAGGTCATGATCTCATGCTTCATAAGTTTAAGCCCTGCGTTGGGCTCCACACTGACAGGGCAGAGCCTACTTGGGATTCTCTTTCTCCCTCACTCTCTGCCCCTCTTTTCTCTCTCTGTCTCTCAAAATAAACTTAAAAAAAAAATTTTTTTTAAATACAGTCTTATGTGTATGAAAAAAGACAGGAAGGATACATATCAAAATATCAACAGCAATTATATCTGAGTGGGAGGATTACAGGTGATATTTATTGTCTCTGTGTTTTTCTAACTTTTCGAAGTTTCTGAAGTAAACATTATGTGTATAATGGGGGAGTCATTACATTTTTTGGAAAGAATAAACCAGTCTACCACAGAGTGATTCAATCTATCTGAAATAAATGCCTTTGTAAGAATGAGAGGACCCTCATTTCCCCCTGGAAGATACTGTCTTGCTCTCTAGACCATGGTTTTCTACAGAAATGACATTTTTATTTTATTTTTAAGTTTTATTTATGTAAGTAATCTCTACAGCCAACGTGGGGCTTGAACACACGACCCTGAGATCAAGAGTCGCATGCTCTATCAACTGAGCCAGCCAGGCACCCCATTAAATAATTTTCAAGTGGACTGATGGCTCTTCGTGTGTGAGAAAAGACACAAGTCAGAAGTCCACACTCCTCCACTTGGACCTGGGACAAGCACAGCCTCTTGGAGTTTCCCCATCTAGAAAATGGGGGCATTGCTGCTTTTCTGTTCACCTCACAAAATTCTTTTTGGGTCCCTAAAATGCATATTACATGGAAAGGAAGGTAGGTCTGTTCTCACAGAAATACAGTCCAGACTCCATTTTTGGCACAGGGTGTCTTTCACTAGAAGGCCAGAGAAGAGGCTGGTTGGGAGGGAGAAATCCCTGCAAGGAGCAAACTGCTGGAAATGAGCTGTGAGTCATTCAGTGAGTCCCTGAGGGAAATGGCAGAGGCGGCAGGAAGCATTCTCAGACTGGAGCCCACCAAGGTCTGCAGCAGGAATGCAAGTTCAGTCTTTACCCAAACAGTGTGGGCTTCACAGCTCAATATTTTGACTGCTCCGCCATCTGGCAGTAGTGGTTTGCAGCCAGCCTGGTTCTGAATATCTCTTCCACGAGAGATTCTTGGCCATCTAGATAGAGAGAGGTGGGGAGAGTTCGTTCTGAGTTCTACTTGGCCCACACTCAAGGTCACAGCTAAGCAACTAGTCACACTGCCAGTGCCTGACATGAGCACCCTCAGATGCCCCTTTTTCATATTTTTGCCATCTTCCCTTGACTCCTGCTACGTGCTTTCCCATTCATCACCTTCAAAACACTTTAGAGTAGTCATTTACAGACTAGTAAGAATTTGAGTCCCTAAATCTCTTCTCCCAGTAGCATTTTAAGCTCATTCCTTATGGTATGATGAAAGGCTTTCTCCAGTGCTAGGAAAACTGAAGGCAGTAGTGAATGAAGAAAAAGGGTGAGGTCAGGGAAATTTAAGGGAGGCATTGCTCACTCTCCCCTTCCCTCCCCTCCCCCCAACGCAGAAGCACCTACTCTCTCATTCTAAACTCTGGTCTTAAAGCAATGTCAGTGATGCCTGCTTTGGGAAACACAATACTCAACTGGAATATCATGGAAATAAGTAATTGCAGTGCTGAGGGCTTTCCTTAAAATTGCACAAATGAGAATAAAATCCAAACTTTTCACACGGGCCTGTGACCCCATGTGATCTGGCTCCTGCCCACATCTCTGGGGTCCCGCCCCCCCAATCCCCCTGTTCCAACATGAGACTTCCTGAACAAGCCAAGCTCATTTCTGCCTGGAAACGTTGGCCCTTCCTGTTTTCTCTCCTGAAACTCTCCCTCACCTCATTTACGGGGGTCTCAGAGGATAGGGTTAGTTACAAGATAAAATGCAGGATGCCCAGTTAAATTTGAATTTCAGATAAATGACAAATAATTTTTTTAGTACTTGTATGTGCCAAATATTGCATGGGACATGCTTGTACTGAAAAAGTTGTCATCGCTTCTCGCAAACTCAGATTTAATTGGGTGTTCTGTATTTTTATTTGTTAAACCTGGAAACCTAACCTGGGAAGACTGACCAGTCACCTCATCTAAACACCCCTGCCCCAAGCAACTACCTTGCAGCTCTCCTATCTCCTCACCCTGTTTTGTCTTTTCAAGGCACTGACAACCACGTGAAATTATGTTAGCCTCACCCTGCTAGTTGGAGAGAAAGTTCCATCTCCCAGGTATAGAGAGACCATGTATATCTTGTCCGTGGCTCGCTCCCTGCTACCTCTCTGATAGCAAATACCATTTCCTTTGAATGAATGAATGAAAGTATAAATGAGTGAGTTTTACATATATTTTCTTTCCTTGAATCTTTTACTTGAAAGAAAAAGAATACTTCCAGCATGAGTTTTCAGTTCCAGGTTTTCTGCTCTTTGCCTCCTTAGCTCCCACGGCTTCCTTCATTTACCACTGGAGCCCTTTCTAGTGGCTGTCTTCCTCTCTGAAAATGCCTGTCCGGCTCTCACCCGAACCTTCCTGTGCATACCTTCCCAGTCCCCCAGAGCCAGTCGCATACCTCTTCCCTGTCTGCCCTGACATCTGAAAAACACAGAGATCCCCTAGTTTTTTTTTTTTTAGGTCTGCAAAATGCAAGTGCTGCCCGCTCTTGGGGCACCTGGGTGGCTCAGTTGTTTAAGCATCTGACTCCTGATTTCGGCTCAAGTCATGATCTCACAGTTTGTGAGTTCAAGCCCTACATCGTGCTCTGTGCTGTGGCAGGTGCAGGGACTGCTTGGGATTTCTCTCTCTCCCTCTTTCTCTGCCCCTCCCCCACTCTCTCCCTCTCTCTCTCTCTCAATAAATAAATAAACATTAAAAAAAAGAGTTTTTCTATTCTCCTTGATGCAAACAAATTTATCAGATTCTTCCCTGGAAGCAGGTATTTGGTGTAGAGAAATGAGAGAAGAGAGAAGTTCCAGGCAGACTGTGTACAGGACCCTTGGCCAGAAAGAAGGGATCCAGAAAAGTGAGATCGGGAGTAACCTTCCAGCACCTTCTGTCTGCACTACCCCTTCCCAGCCCAGGCCACTGTGAGGATTGCCAGCTGCCTGGCACTCTTTCCCTTTCAACCATTAGCCCTTCAAGAGAGAACAGGAGTTTCAAACCTCTTAGCTAATGTTAGCACAGTGCAAGGCCATTTTTGTGAGAGAGGTCAGATTAGCATCTCTTGACTGCTCTAGAAATCAAGGTTTGGAGAGAACAGTGACACAAAGTCATCTCTGGGCCTGGCTCTGGACTCAGATCCCCCTCTGTACAGCCTTGGGGGGCAGTGCCCTAACTGGAACATCAGGTGAATCCCAAGCAATGAAGCATCACAGTGGCTGAAAAATGAGGCTTGAGTTCCCGTAATCAACCAAAATACTCATGTCGGGCCTCCTTATTGATTTTGGTTTTCCTTGTGCGCAGCTTTGAATCTCTGTCTCATATTTGGGTCAGAGCAACGGGAGGGACACATGACTTGCTTTAAAATTAGCCTCAAAACTCATTGTATAACAGCTCTCGTTTTCACTAAATAGAATGGTTTCTTGAGGAGACAAGCATAGCATTTGTAATTAAGTCTGTCTGGTTGGATTAACTTGGAGTAAACCCTTTTGATTCAGCAAGACTCAATGTTTCCACCTGTAAAATGGGGTAAATTTTTGTTTGGAAGAAAAGAAATAAATGGTAACGAAATAAAAATAACCATGTCAACCAGACCTTCTTCCTCCAACTACCACCATCACACACACACACACACACACACACACACACACACACACGCACACAGTATATTTGGGTTTGTCAGCAGTTGGAGAACAGTCCCTTGTAGCTTAAGTGAGCTCAGAGTATACATTTTAAGTCTTAAGAACACAAACTTTTCTTTCTAACTATTTCTCCTGGGACGGTTGAGATAGTCTTAACACACATTCAAAATCAGCAAAAAGAAAGTAACAAAACTCCACCCTGACTGCTGTCCTTCTCCAAGGACAAATAGTTTCCCCAGATTTCTGATTCATCTTGGCAACATCTACAAATAAACCCAAACGACCCAGAGGCTAAATAGATGTAAAAAAAACTATGAGTTTTTGTTTCTTTATGACACAGAAACACTGTTCCCATGATCTACTGAGTTGGAAGAATAGTCAGTCCATTGTAACTTATATCTCACTTGCGAGGTGCTGGTAAAGAGCCCGGTGTTGGCAGAGGGCGTGCTGAAAGAATCATTCCCCCTTTTAAGCAGAGGGACAAAGACCACGTAGCACAGATGAAACCACCACACGTGGGGTGTATCTCAGTTGCTGCGGGGTATATGACTCAGCAGGGAGGTTTCTGTGTGTGCTTAAAGGTCTTTGGAATTCGAGAGACCTGGGTTCCAATCCCAGCTTACCAACCATGTGGCCTGGGGCGAGTTACTTGGCCCATTTGAGCCTCACTTTGCTCATCTATATAATCTCTTCTCCCCCTCTCTCTATTTGTCTCCTGTAAGGACACTCGTCATGGTACTTAGGACCCACCTGGATAATCCAGAATGATTTACCTTGAGATCCCTAATTTAACACGTCTGTTAAGACCCTTATTCCATATAAGGTCCCAGTCAACAAGTTCTAAGGATTAGGGTATAGTTGTATCTGTTGGGGGGTCACCATTCAACCCTCCACAGTGATATCTAGTTGGTGACTTAGCAAGTAATACAGTGCTGGCCACAGACCTGGGCTGGGCGTCCCAGGGCCCATCACTATAAGAGGCCCTCTGTCACATGACTCTAAACAGTGGCTCAGCGCAACCTGTAATCCTGAACATCTGCTGGTGGCTGACACCATTCAGCTCCCAGGCAAACCTCTAACTTTTGCTCTGTTCCCCAAAGAACAGGTGAGCTCACGCAAACCTGCAGAAGTCTGTACAGTGCACTGCGGCTGATGTCAGAAACAGACGCTGTCGTGGAGAGTGGGGAGGACCCGGGCAGCGGGAGCTCCTGGAGGGTAGGAAGGACAGCTTAGATCTTCAGACCTTCCTTGCCCATGGAGTTTTGTTCCTCTTCATGTTCCAGTTTCTGGGTTCTAGAGGGTCTCCTGAATTAGCACAATATTCACACACAACTCACATTACTCTTGAATGTGTGTGTATGTAGGTACCCACATAATATGCATGAAACACGGTGTCAACTCTTTATATTATATGGATCCAGATTTGTTTTAAGATATTGTTCTAAAGGATTTGTTAGATCATGATATAAATTAATTTATAGGATGAAATTTTCAATATTCGTAATAGTGTGTGATAATGGCAATGGATCATGTGACCCCGTTACAAAGCTTGATATTTAAAATTAAGAGGGGCGCCTGGGTGGCGCAGTCGGTTAAGCGTCCGACTTCAGCCAGGTCACGATCTCGCGGTCCGTGAGTTCGAGCCCCGCGTCAGGCTCTGGGCTGATGGCTCAGAGCCTGGAGCCTGTTTCCGATTCTGTGTCTCCCTCTCTCTCTGCCCCTCCCCCGTTCATGCTGTGTCTCTCTCTGTCTCAAAAATAAATAAACGTTAAAAAAAAAAAAAAAATTTAAAAAAAAAATAAATAAATAAATAAAATTAAGAATGTTATTGATGGGGCGCCTGGGTGGCTCAGTCAGCTGGGCGTCCGACTTTGGCTCAGGTTATGATCTCGCAGTCCGTGAGTTCGAGCCCCACGTCGGGCTCTGTGCTGACAGCTCAGAGTCTGGAGCCTGTTTCAGATTCTGTGTCTCCCTCTCTCTGACCCTCCCCCATTCATGCTTTGTCTCTCTCTGTCTCAAAAAAAAAAAAAAAAAAAAAGTATGTTACTGATAATTTCAATCATTGCTGCCTCTGCAGAGCAACATTTATCCAATTTGAAATGGAAAACAACCTAAGATTCAAGAAAGTTAATCTAGTTTGGTTTTACTATCAATATAACACAAATTATATGAAAATCTTAATCATAACAACATATTGATTTTGTTGAAATTAAAGCAAAAACATTAACTTATAGATAAATATATAGTTATACATGAATTGTGTGTCTTTATTGCTCATTTATTTTTTTATAATATTTTAATTTATTTTTGAAAGAGAGAGAGAGGAAGAGAGAGTGCCAGCAGGCAAGGGGCAGAGAGAGAGCAGGACAGAGGATCCAAAGCAGGCTCTGTGCTGACAGCAGTGAGCCCAATACAGGGTTCGAACTCACAAACCATGAGATCACGACCTGAGTCAAAGTCAGAAGTTTGCCAACTGAGCCACCCAGTCGCCCTCTTTAGTGCTCATTTAAATGTGTTATAACAATACCCACAAGTGTGCAATAATCACAAAATCATCATTTTTAAAAATTTTTGCAAACTTTCAGTCAGATAAAACCCACAGATTTCACTTTTTTCCCCAATTTTGTTGCTATGAAGATATATTTGCCCATGTACATACAGGGTGGAACAAATTCTCTTTAAACATCAGACCTGAGCTGTGTGGGTCTCCGCATGTATTCTTAGCCCAGGTCCTTGCAAATGGTAGCAGCTGGTCTGTGTTTCAGGGTCTTCATGTATAACATGGGAACGTCTGCATTTAATGCAGGTTTTCTTGATTTAGAATCTCTCTGCCCCTTGGCAGGATGACACCTAGGCCGTCCAGGAAGAAGGTCAACACCGCTGGTCTTCTGGGGTCATTGAAGACAGTTCACAGGAACGCAGGCAGTGGATCACGATTGCTCTCCGGAATGGCATCTCCTGAACCAGGGGCCTTGGGCCATCAGTGTTTGAAACTTAGGAGGGCTTTCAGAGGTCTGCCCTCACTCATAAAAGCACGGCTCCCTTATCAGTGGCACCTGGGTGGCTCAGTCGGTTAAGTGTCCGACTCCTGATTTCAGCTCCAACTCCGGTCATGATCTCGTGGTTCGTGAGATGGAGCCCCACATAGGGCTCAGCGCTGACAGCATGGAGCCTGCTTGGGACTCCTTCTCTCTCTACCCCTCCCCTGCTCTCTCTCTCTCTCTCAAAATAAATAAAGAAACTTGGGGCACCTGGGTGGCTCAGCTGGGTAAGAATCTGACTTCAGCTCATGTCATGATCTCATGGTTTGTGAGTTCAAGCCCCGGGTCGGGCTCTGTGCTGACAGCTCAGAGCCTGGAGCCTGCTTCAGATTCTGTGCCTCCCGCTCTCTCTGCTCCTCCCCCACTCATGCTCCCTCAAAAATAAATAAATGTTAAAAAAAAATTAATAAACTTTTAAAAAAAGCACAGTTTCCTTATTTATCTCTGCATCTCCCTCATCACTTAGGTCCTATATTTTATGAATGAATAGTCCAGACACACAGAAGCAAATAGGTACAGCCTCCTCTAGCTATGCATTCTGCTTTCTTCTCCCTTAGAATATTCCTAAACCACCTCTCACTCATTGCTTCATAATCTATTGCCTTTGTTTCTGACAATAGGTTGTAGGAAAATTCTATTTCTGATGGTAAAGAAGCATTAGGATATCTCATAGCTAGAGCATCCCAATGTCATGTCTGAAATCAAGCTTCACACGTGTTTCCTGTGATATGTAAAACCCAGTGTGGGTCACAGAGCTTGACCTTTCAGCCCAAGAGCTCGGCACGTGCTTACCATGCAGGGTGCCATGCTGAGTGGGGCCAGGGCTACAGATCAGGTGCCATCTGCTCTCCCGGCCCCACTCTTGACCAGCCCAGAGGGACACCCTCTTTGAATTTATCCACAAGGGGTGCAACTTTTCTAGTTTGCATCAAATCATCGGTATAGGTTTGAGGTGGCCCGGCCTGCGTCAGGAATCTCTCCATGGCCATCCTTTTTTCCTTCTTCTACAAATCAGGGATCCTGAGGACTGACAGTTAACCCAGATGAGCGAAACAAGATAATAGATCCCAAGCTGTTTATATTGCAAACAACATGTCACCTGCCCAGGTGAATTGTCTTTTAAAGGCTGTGCTTGCATAACAAATGGACAATAGCCAGAGTGCAACACCTGAACAAATTGTGCTTGAGCTCTTCTGACCTGGAGGCTGCCACAGTCATTAAGAGACCAATATGCAGCCAGCTGGACGCTCCTGGTGGCTCCCAGCCAGCCCACGAGGTCCAGCAAAAGGTCCTGGAGACCGTTCCCTTGGTTCATGTCCTGAAAATCTCTCTAGGCTCTTGGGTTCCACCTACTGGCTCACTGCTTCTCCTCACCTGTTCTCCGTCTATACCAGTGGTTCTCAACTGAGGCAATTTTGTCCCTTCAGGGGGACAGTTGGCAACTCCTGGGAACATTTTTGGTTGTCACAACATGGGGAATGAGGGCTACTGGCATCAGATGAATAGAATCCAAAGATGTTGCTAACCTTCCTACAACATACAGGATAGTCCCCCACATCAAAGAATTATCTGGTCCAAAATGCCAGTAGTGTTGAGGCTGAGAAAACCATGGTGTACACCCTTCACTGGGATACTTTTACTTGAATTTAGTTCTTACCATCTGATTGACCTTTGGATGATGCTTTGGCCACCCCTTGGGCCCAGGCTCACTCACACCTTGAATGTAAATATTGTGTTTCTTTTTGTTCCACATCCCTGAAGCCACTAAACAAAGGCAAGGCTGTCCTCACCTCACCAGGTTCCTGACAATTCTTTCAAACACTGTCTGGGGTTCTGTGATGACTTCAGACAATTCATGGGGCTCCCTCCACCATCTTCCACCCATGAAAGTCAAGCTAAACCATGCAGGACCAATTTCATTAAAGCTAACACAGGCTTGCTGTTTAAATGGTGTGAGTTTTAGGTTTTAAGTTCTGTTTTGTGAAGGTATGCTATATAACAGAAAAACAATCCCATTCTAAGCCTCCAATATTTGCTCTGGCTTTTTCACAGAGAATTAATGTGTATCTAACACTTAACTATTTTTGTTCCTACTGTAACTTACCTGCTTTCTTGGATTTTTTTTTCATATCAGCCCTTTCTACTTCTTTTTACCCCATATATTATGAAGTCTAATTTCAATTTTTCATGTCAACACCTATACTTCTTTCTTCCTTTCTCTCTTCCTGTCTTTCTTTCTTTTCTTTTTTTAACTTTTTTTGGAAGTGAGAACAGTTTTATTAAAGATACAAAGGGGTGCCTGGGTGACTCAGTCGGTTGAGCATCCAACTTCAGCTCAGATCGTGATCTCACAGTTCATAAGTTCGAGCCCCACATCGGGCTCGCTGCTGTCAGCATGGAGCCCACTTTGGATTCTCTGTCTCCCTCTCTCTCTGCCGCTCCCCCTCTTGTGTTTTCTCTAAAAAATAAACATTAAAAAAATCTTTTTAAGTTACAGAGAAAGTACAGATATGGACAGAGCATCAGTGGGACTCAAAGGAAGGAGAGTGAGTCTTCTCAACACCCACACTTCTTTAAACACAAAATTTCATCCATGTAGAAGACAAAATAATACCCCCTCATCCCCCAAGGATGGGGGTTCTCAGAATATGTAGCCATGTTAACTTACATAGCAAAGGGGACTCTGCAGATGTCCTTGAGGGGGTAGTAATCCTGAGTTATCTGGGTGAGTTCAACCTAATCACAAGGTTCCTCAAAAGGGGACAATCCTCCTGGCTGGGGTCAGAGAGACAGATGTGACTAGGGAGAATGGTCAGTGAGATGCAATGTTGCTGGTTTTCAAGATGGAGGAAGGGAGCCAGGAGCCAATGAATGTGGGCGGCCTTCGGAAACCAGACAATGAACAGAGGTGAACCCCCTAGGGCCTCCAAGCAGGAGCACAGTCTTGCTGACACCTTGGCTAAGGCTGGAGTAGACCCATATTGGACCTCTGACCTCCAGAACTGATAAAAATTTGTTGTTCTTTTTAAGCCACCAAGTTTGTGGTACTACATTAAGGCAGCCATTGGAAACTAAATGCAATCTCACATTCTCCATCCCTCATATTCATTAAGGTATTTTCTCCCCATATCTATCCTTGACTTCTAAAAGACTTTTTAAAACTGTTTTCCTTACTTCCCATGTCTCCCATTAACAAACATTATTCAGCCATCCCTTTCCGATGTTTCTGGGAGCTGTGAAGTTGCAAAAGATTAGTTTGTTGGGATGCAGCCTAATCTCCTACAGATCTTATTTTGTAAATAAGAACAGGATACCTCTGAAAGGACAAAGGGCTTGTCAAGTTCACACAGGTACCACTCAGCAGACAGGCACCACACCCCATGTCCTGACTCACCAGCTGTTCCTGTATTAATTTCCTTCCTCTTAAAAAAGACAGACTAGGGGCACCTGGGTGGCTCACTTGGTTAAACATTCAGCTCTTGATTTCAGCTCAGGTCATGGTCTCACGGTTCGTGGTATCGAGCCCCAAGTTGGACTCTGAACTAACAGCACAGAGCCTATTCGGGATTCTCCCTCTCTCTCTGTCCCTCCCCACACTCACACACTCTCTCTCTCTCTCAAAATAAATCAATAAACTTAAAAGAAAATAGATAGGACTATCCCACTGATCCAAGAAGAACCTGTTTGTTTTTTCCACTTTGGGGGGATCTGGTAGCGGACACCTTATAGATCAAGGTTTCCTGGCAAAAGTCTGGTGGAACTTAGTTCAGGGAGATAGTCCAGGAAAATGTTTAAAAAGCCTCTGTGGTCAAATAAACTTGGGAAAGGCAACATGTTTATCCCACCCCAGACTTACTATAATCTGAGACTCTCGGGGTGGGGCCCAGCGGTCTGTGTTTTAGCAAGCCCTCCTGGTGATCTTCAGGGACACTAAAGTTTCAGAACCACTGACAAGTTAAACACATCAGCCGCAGTGAGTTCAAACCTAAGACAGGTGAGGCCCTTCGAATGAAATGATTGAGTCTGAATAGTAATACCCACACCAGCAGCTAGGAAAGCACAGGCTCTCGGGGAAGAGGCATCTTGCCATGCCTTGCCGATTCAGAGAGACAAGGAAACGTAATAATGACACAATGAGGAAAACACCAGTTAGTACAATTAATGGTGGTTCCTATCAGAGCACTAAGGGGTCACGGTTGCAATTCTCACAGGAAGCTTTTACTTCAGATTTTCTTCTTTTTTTTTAATGTTTATTTTTGAGGGAGAGAGAGAGAGAGCACGCGCATGTGCACACATGTTTGGGAGGGGTGGAGGGGGGGGGGAGGGATAGGGGCAGAGAGAGAGGGAGACACAGAATCTGAAGCAGGCTCCAGGCTCTGAGCTGTCAGCACAGAGCCCGACGCGGGGCTCGAACTCACGGACCGCGAGATCATGACCTGAGCTGAAGTCATGTGCTTAACCAACTGAACCACCCAGGCACCCCTACTTTAGCTTTTCTTAATTAGTTACACTGTTTCCTAATCTCCAACCCGGGTCACAGAACAACCACATCGTAATGGAGATAGGATTTGTATAAAACTCAGCAAATTAAGAATGTGCATATATGCTCACTACAAAAAAAAATAATAATTATGTGAGGTGATGAAGGTGTTAACTAACCTTACTATGGTTAATGAATTTGCGATATAGACATGTATCAAATCATCACCTTCTATACCTTAAGCTTACACAATTATGTCTCAATAAAGGTGGAAAAACAAAGAATGTGTACATGTGTATAAGAGCAGGGGAGGGATGAGGGTGTGATTAGAAGTGATCAGTGTGTCTGGACACGTTATGAGGATGCTTCAGAGTCTAAGGTAAGACCCCTCTCTACCTGAGATCTCTGAACCCACTTTGTCACCCCCAAGGTGACTGCTTTCTTCCTTCTATTAAACAACCAATTACTGATGACTCTCAATTTTCCAAAGACTCATAAATTGTTGTTTAATCTTCATGAGGATCCCAAGAAGCAGTGGACATTTGTTGAATTCTTGGAAGCAGAAGGGGCCAGACTGTCCTGTCCCCACTCTGCCAGCACGGTGGAACCTTCAGGAGACAGAAGAGTGATTCATAGCAACAGCTGTGTGGTGGGAATTCAGCTCAGGCAGCAATATCCAGTGTCCCGTGGGGGTGACATCAACACCGATTTCCTGACCAAACCATTCACCTTGCACGACATTTCCTGCTCCCAGGCCTCCCTCTATTGTGTGAGTTGCCCTGAATTTATCTAGTAAAATCACCTTTTGCCTGAGTAAGCCAGGATTGTTTTCTGTTGCTTGCAACCAAGAGGTCTGACTGCCATAATATCATTACCATCTTTTTCAGACAGACAAACTGAGACTTGGAGGTTAAGTAATTTCTCAAATGTGTGGTAACCCCCAAGGTGACCCCCAATGATCTCCACCTCTTAGATGTTCACACCCTGAGTAGTTTCCTCCCACGTTTAATCAGGAATGGCCTGTGTAGAGTATGGCACAGGTGATGGTGTGTGATTTCTGAATCTAGATCACAAAGAGCTTTGCAACTTCTGCTTTGTTCTCTTGGACTGCTTACTCTGGGCAAAGCCAGCCACCATGTTGTGAAGGTGTATTACTCATTTCTTTTATTTTTGTATTTCTATGCTTTTACATCTAGGGCTTTAACGACCCTGGAGGGACTGCCCCTCCCTGGGCAAGCCAATTCCTAGAGATAACAAACAACGTGTCTGTGAGCACACTTTTCACATGCAAGTCAACCAGTCCATGACCCATATCTGCAACCACCTCCTTTCTTGAGCTCCCACACTCTCGGCCACTAGTAACCCCCAAGGCCAGGTACTAGACAACGAGGGAACGGCCGTTATGCCCCAGGGCCTGCTGCAATAATTCAAATTAACCAATCCTAATACACCTACTCAACCTGCTTCACCCCTTCCTTCCCATGGAAACCACAGTAAAGGCTCTTGCCCCCATTTCCCCTTATTGCCTCTGCCCCCCAGGCCAATCCCAGTGCCTTCCTGTGGAGGAGATGTGCCTTCCCCTTGTGACCTGACAGTATAACAAATTATCTTTTCATTGGCATTCATCTCTTGATCTGTTAGCCCTCTCATACCAAAATAATAAGATCTTTATTTAAAACAGAGGATACTTGGGGTGCCTGGGTGGCTCAGTCGGTTAAGCATATGACTCTTGGTTTCGGCTCAGGTCATGATCTCACAGTTCATGAGTTCAAGCCTCGTGTCAGGCTCTGTGCTGACAGCACAGAACCTGCTTGGGATTCTCTCTCTCCCTCTCTGCCCCTCCCCAGCTTGCTCTCTCTCTCTCTCTCTCTCTCTCTCTCTTTCTCTCTCTCTCTCTCTCTCTCTTTCTCTGACTCAAAAAAACAAATAAAGAAAAATTAAAAAATTAATAAAACAAAGGACACTCAAACAGCCCTATTGGAAAGGGCAGGCAGTGGGGAACTGAGGCCTGCCACTGGCCACACAAGTGAGTCCCTTAAAGCAGATCCACCAGTTCTAGCTAAGCTGTTGGGTGACTGCAACCCCAGCCAATACCTGTTTCCAGTCTCATGAGAGGAGAAAATCTAAGCCATCCCCAAAATTTGCAACCCATGGAGTCTGAGAGACAATATATGCTTAGTGTTTTTTTTTTAAGTCATGAAGTTTTAAAGTAGTTTGTTCGTCAGCAACAACCTAGAAGTGGAGGAACTAATATGTAAAACCAGGTCCCCATAATTCTAAAGCCCAGGAGTTTCCTCACTGCCTCATCAGTGCACCAGCATGAACTGTATTAAGATGCTTTTGGCTTCTGACTCAAACAGGAAGAAAAAAATCTCATATAGCCAGAATTCAAGAGGTAGATGGGTTCCAGGGTTGATTAAGCAACTCAGATATATTACCAATGACCCAGATGATTCTTTCCATTTCTCTACTCAACCAACTTCACTCAGCCTGTCAGCTTATCTCTCATTTTCAAAAGATGGCCATGGCATTTAAGGCATTGAATGCTGACAACACAATATGTGTTTTCCTGGAAGCCTCTCAAGTGATCTCCCTCACATTGGTGAGAACTGTAATTCACACCCGTACCCAAGCCAATCACTAGTGAGGATAACAGGAAAATGGGAACACAGTGCCTGGCTCACACCATTCAGTGTTTTCCCCTCAGGCTGAGGCATGGGAGCTCTTCTCTTAGCTACCTGAGGCTGGGGGCACCCTTGATCACAATCAGAGTTCTGTCAACAAGGAAGAGGGTGGTGGTGAATGGTTTCGGTACATTGTCTTCTGTATGACCCCACGAGAATCCAGCTTCACTAGTGAGAAGGGAACTAAGATCCGGAGAAGGTGTGGGGAAAAGCAGAAGCAAGAGGCAAAGACAAGTGGATAGAGGGCAGTTGAAGAGATAGGGCCCTGACACAGGGCAAATAACCTGCATGAAGCTTTTCTCTTGAACTGTGGTTCACTCACTCCATTCTTCCTCCTGGGGATGGGTTATGTAACTGCTGGCATATCTGACTGCTCTCCCACTTCGCCAATTTGGGTCAGGGAGTGTGACCCAACTGCCTCCAAAAGCCTCCCAATCCAGTGGAGCTGGAACAGACTGTAGACACATTGGTCAGCCCATGCCTGCTGATTGGAATTCATCTGCATTCGCCCAGGAGGAGGCCACCAGGCATCTGCATGAGCTCCTCCTCCATTAAGACCAGAGAGGGTTATTTGTTTAAATGGTGGTTGGTATGGCCAAAAATATGTGGCCTCCTCTATTTGGATGTGGAGTAATCCAACACAAATCATCAGAGATGTAAGGAGACTAAAAGTCCAACTCTCTTATTTGGTAGTTTTGGAAATCCACGTTCACAGTGAAGTGACTTGGCCGGGGTCACAGAGGCAAAACTGGAAGTAAAACTGACAGTCTTTTTTTTTTTTTTTTAATATGAAATTTATTGCCAAGTTGGTTTCCATACAACACCAAGTACTCATCCCAACAGGTGCCCTCCTCAATGCCCATCACCCACTTTCCCCTCCCTTCCAACCCCCACCAACCCTCAGTAAAACTGATGGTCTTAAGCCTCTTGCTCAACATTCTTTCTCATTATACCTGTGGAAAAACATTCCATGCCAAATTCCATACCAGATCTCTCACCTCATTTTTCTGGCACACAGAATTGCTGGGCAGAATGTTCTAACAATCTTTCGTATCCATTTAAAAATACAAACTCTCCTTGATAGTGAGACATTTATCTTACCGTTGTCTAATTAGACTTTCAAGCTCCACCCTCAAAACATTTTCTCTGGTATTTACCAAAGCAGGCCAAAAGTTCAGCTAATAATACTGTCAGCCACTTTTGTTGCTCTCCAATAAATTATATTACAAATTATCAAGAGTAATTCTTTTCCAAGTGACAGCAAAAATTAAGGATTTCAAGTGTCCAGTTCAAGAGTTTGTTGGACTCATCCCTTCAAAGAGAATATAAATAAGCTTCTGAGATGATCTTTCTAAAATAACTCTTCTCTCTACAAGCTGACTTGCAGAACTGACTCTGTGCAGCACAGGTCCGCATGACTGGGTGCAATGCTTGGCTTTGGAAGAATATTATAACTTTTGCCTTCTTAGATGATTTTTGCTCTTGTTTCCTCTGTTTGAAGAGGGGAGCCACAGCGGGGAGCCACATATGCCAATTGAGTGGATCTTCTTACCATTATTTTCTGTTTTCCTTTACAAGATTTATTACAACTTTGGAAATGTGGTGACATTTGTCTCAAGGGACTAATAAAGACAAAATCTAGTAAGGTGGCTCTAAGGGAATGCATGTGAAGGTGTGTGCTGTGTATGTGTGTGTGTCTGTGTGAGTGTGTGTGTGTGTGAGTGTGTGTGTGTGTGTTTTGGGGGTCAGCCAGGTAGAGGAGATAAATTTTGAATTTATAATTGAACTCCAAGATAAATTCTGAAGTTCAATTATAGCACTTGGAACAACAAAAAAGATGTTTAGCATATATCCATAATAAATGTGGCCTTCATTATGTTATTATGTTTAGTTATTATTTTATATTTAGTTATTATGTTATCTCCACAAAAATGAATTTTTTGTTTGCAAAACTAGATTTATTTATTTACCATAAATGCAAGACAGAGATGCAATTTTCAATGTAAATGTTGCCCTTAAAATACAGATATTTATCACCGACTGTTTTTTAATTAATTTCTTGGATTTTGCACACAGAAGCATTCTAGCTGGTAACCATTGACTTTTAAAAATTAAATATTATCTGTGAAAATTATCAGATTAACAACATTGCAAATTAAATTTTTTTAACTAAAGACAGCGTAATAGTTAGAAACCAGCCCCCACATTACATATGTTCTCTGGACTCTACCTTGGAAAGACCACTTGTAAGATAATAATTATTCTTCTGGAGGTGAGTGGAATATTAGATAGAATTTCAATAATAAAGTGACTTACAAAGTGACTGTCATAAATAAATTGACATCATGTCATTCCAACAATTGACCCAAGAAACCATTGGACTTTTTTCCCCTCTGAAATCTCTTGCCAATCCACTGGAATTCAGTTCTCTGAATCTTCCTACATAGGTGGCTGTGGAACATCACTGCCATTCTAGAGTGAACAGTATTCAAAACCCATTCATGGGGCGCCTGGGTGGCGCAGTCGGTTAAGCGTCCGACTTCAGCCAGGTCACGATCTCGCGGTCCGTGAGTTCGAGCCCCGCGTCGGGCTCTGGGCTGATGGCTCGGAGCCTGGAGCCTGTTTCCGATTCTGTGTCTCCCTCTCTCTCTGCGCCTCCCCCGTTCATGCTCTGTCTCTCTCTGTCCCCAAAAAATAAATAAAAAACGTTTTAAAAAAAAAAACAAACCCATTCTTACTATACAAACTTGTAGGTTTCCACATTTCAGGCACAGCTTGGCTCAGCTGGCCCCCACTGCCTCTAACTCTAGATTCTAAATACACAAAAGCTTTTATCAATTCCTCCAAATTTTCCACACCTTTCTCATCTCTTAGCCTGCATACAAGTTTCTCACATTGAAAGGCTCTCAGTCCCATTTCTTTTTTTTTTTTTTTACTTATTTTTAAATTTTATTTATTTTTTAATTTATATCCAAGTTAGTTAGCATATAGTGTAATAATGATTTCAGGAGAAGATTCCTTAATGTCTCTTATCCATTTAGCCCATCCCCCCCCTCCCACCACCCCTCCAGTAACCCTCTGTTTGTTCTCCATATTTAAGAGTCTTATGTTTTGTCCCCCTCCCTGTTTTTATATTATTTTTGCTTCCCTTCCCTTATGTTCATCTGTTTTCTATCTTAAAGTCCTCATATGAGTGAAGTCATATATTTGTCTTTCTCTGACTAATTTCACTTAGCATAATACCCTCTAGTTCCATTCACATAGTTGCAAATGGCAAGATTTCATTCTTTTTCATTGTCGAGTAATACTCCATTATATATACATACCACATTTTTTTATCCATTCATCCATAGATGGACATTTGGGATCTCTTCATACTTTGGCTATTGTTGATAGTGCTGCTATAAACATTGGGGTACATGTGCCCCTTCAAAACAGCATACCTGTACCTTTTGGATAAATACCTAGTAGTGCAATTGCTGGGTTATAGGGTAGTTCTATTTTTAATTTTTTGAGGAAACTCCACACTGTTTTCCAGAATGGCTGCATCAGTTTGCATTCCCACCAGCAGTGCAAAAGAGATCCTCTTTCTCTGCATCCTCACCAACATCTTTTGTTGCCTGAGTTGTTCATTTTAGCCGTTCAGACAGGTGTGAGGTGGCATGTCATTGTGGTTTTGATTTGTATTTCCCTGATGATGAGTGATGTTGAGCATTTTTTCATGTTGGCCATCTGGATGTCTTCTTTGGAGAAGTGTCTATTCATGTCTTTTGCTCATTTCTTCACTGGATTATTTGTTTTTTGGGTGTTGAGTTTGGTAAGTTCTTTATAGATTTTGGATGCTAACCCTTTATCTGATATGTCATTCGCAAATATCTTCTCCCATCCCGTTGGTTGCCTTTTAGTTTTGCTGATTGTTTCCTTTGCAGTGCAGAAGCTTCTTATCTTGATGAGGTCCCAATAGTTCATTTTTGCTTTGGTTTCCCTTGCCTCTGGAGACGTGTTGAGTAAGAAGTTGCTGCAGCTGAGGTCAAAGAGGTTTTTGCCTGCTTTCTCCTCGAGGATTTTGATGGCTTCCTGTCTTACATTTAGGTCTTTCATCCATTTTGAGTTTATTTTTGTGTATGGTGTAAGAAAGTGGTCCAAGTTCATTTTTCTGCATGTCGCTGTCCAGTGTTCCCAGCACCACTTGCTTAAGAGACTGTCTTTATTCCATCGAATATTCTTTCCTGCTTTGTCAAAGATTAGTTGGCCATCCATTTGTGGGTGCATTTCTAGGTTCTCTATTCTGTTCCATTGATCCGAGTATCTGTTTTTGTGCCAGTACCTTACTGTCTTGATTACAGCTTTGTGATACGGCTTTAAGTCCATCCACAAAAATAATTTAAAGCATTCCTAGTTCAAATAAATGATTCATAGAAGGTAATCAATGGCAGTCTGTTCAGTAACTATTGTTTACTTCCCTCGCTAACTTTCAGGTTGCCAAATCACTATCAGGAAACTATTCTTGGTCAAACAAACTGTAAGATATTTGTCCTCATCCACTTAGGCACACAAGTACGTTAACATGGGCTAGAAACAAACTCTGATTAAACAATTCACCCACCAAATGTGCAAAGGACAATTGCCATGGGATAGTTTTTGTGTTACTGTAAAAGTAAATAGGAGAGCACCTGGGTGGCTCAGTTGGTTCAGGGTCCAACTTCAGCTCAGGTCATGATCTCAGGTTTTGTGAGTTTGAGCCCCAAATAGGGTTCTGTGCTATCAGTGCAGAGCCTGTCTCCCTCTCTCTGCCTCTCCCCCACTTGTTCGAGCACTCTCCCTCTCTCTCTCAAAAATAAATAAACATAAAAAAATTATAATAACATTTAAAAAGTAAATAGGAAAAGGCGAAGGATTCGATTTGGTGTAATATTGCTTAGAGGCACAGACAGATGCATGGAAACTCACTGGTGAGGCACCAGTCCTGATTTCAGCAAGTAGATGGTCTGGGAAGGTTTTCAGGAGGAGGAGGAGGTGACATCTGAGCTAAATGTGGAAAGACCTGCCAGAGTCAGGCAGACATGGAGGTAAAGAGAGAAGGAAAAACAAAGGCTTGGGGGGTGTGAGGAGGGAATGTGGCACATTCAAGAACCTCAAAGTCAATACGGTAGGGGCGTAGGGAGATGAGGTGGATGGATGCAGAGAGCCTGGGAGCCAGCTCCCAAGGGAGCTGTGTCTGCCTTTCCAGATCAGACTAAATCCTGAGAGAAGTGGGAGCTGCCGAAGGAATTATTTCAAGCAGAACAGACTTGTTTCGGGTTTACTGGAGAGTGGGGAGGTTGATGTTTGCATGTGAGTGTGACTAAAGACTAAAGACTAAACTTGTTTGGACAAACCTTAAGCTCAGTAAAGGACAACGTGAAGTACTTGAGATCAAAAGAACCAATACAATCTGTCATACACTATTGCAACATTCTCTCATTCCCTAAGCACATGAGGATGAATGTGTTCTTGACAAATATTTCCTTCTTGATGAGAGCAGGGAGTTTTAGTGGGAGAGAGAGCAAATAAAAGAGACTCCAAGTTTTGATGACTTTTTTTTTTTTAAATGTCTCATGATTTCACTGTTGACATTTCATCCGAGTATTTCACACTGGCTTCCTCAAATTTTTTGCACTAAAGTCTTAACAACCATCGTGTCAACATGGACCCTAAAAATTATCCACAAGGCACCTTTCTGGGACAATGTATTCAGGGGAGAGCAATCTCCCCCTTCGTCTCCCTTCCCCCCAGTCCATCTGTGCTTCTGCCCAAGTCCTTTGTATTTCAGAGCTTCACACTGTGTTCTTCAGAGCACAGATTTTATTTCTACAAGCCATATCAGAGACACTGAGAAATTACTTTTATGACTTGACTACTTGAAACTTCGCAAAGAATGAATAGTAAGACTTCTTATCACATTCAGGCTTATTTAAAACTTGCTCTAAAGAATTAAAGGACAAGTTATGTTTGTTTAAAATGTTAATCATTACATCTCAGGAGCCACCAAATCAGACTCAATATGACTTTAAACACATTGCACTAGGGGCACCTGGGTGGCTCAGTTGGTTAAGCATCCAGCTTCAGCTCAGGTCATGATCTCCTGGTTTGTGAGTTCGAGCCCCGAGGTGGGCTCTGCTCTGACAGCACAGAACGTGCTTGGGATTCTCTCTCTCCCTCTCTCTCTTTTCCCCTCCCCCACTCATGAGGGTGTGTATGCCCTCTCTCTCTCTCTCTCACTCTCTCTCTCTCTCACTCTCTCTCAAAATAACTAAATAAACCTTAAAGATAATAAAAAAATAAGCACATTATACTCACACACACATACCTTTGGCAGGGTCACGAAATGCAACCATTTTTCATTACAAGTTCAAATCCACTTAAGGTTTTTGCATTTAAAGTCAAACATCTTTGGGGCACCTGGCTGGCTCAGTCGGTGGAGCCAAGCAACTCATAATTTCTGGATCTTGAGTTTGAGCCCCACTTTGGGTGTGGAGCCTACTTTATAAAAAAAAAAAAAAAAAAGGAAAATAGGGGCACCTGGGTGGCTCAGTCGGTTGAGTGGCTGACTTCGGCTCAGGTCATGATCTCGTGGTCCGTGAGTTTGAGCCCCGCGACGGGCTCTGTGCTGACAGCTCAGAGCCTGGAGCCTGTTTCAGATTCTGTGTCTCCCTCTCTCTGCCCCTCCCCCCGTTCATGCTGTGTCTCTCTCTGTCTCAAAAATAAATAAATGTTTGAAAAAAAAAAAAAGGAAAATATAGGGACACCTGGTTAAGCGTCTGACGTCAGCTCAGGTCATGATCTCATGGTTTGTGAGTTCAAATCCCACGTTGGGGTCCTTGCTGACAGCTCAGAGCTGGAGCCTGCTTGGGATTCTGTGTCTCCCTCTCTGTCTCTGACCCTCCCCTGCTTGCACTCTGCCTTGCTCTCTCTCAAAAGTAAATAAACAGTAAAAAAAAAAAAATTTAAGTAACATATAAATTTGTAAAAAAAATAATAAAGTCAAACATCTTTTTTGGCTTGTTTACTGGTCACCATAGTCTCATGTTTTAAAAAAGAAATAATACATTCAGTCAAATACGTCCATATTAGGAACTACTCCCCACTCACGTAATGCATGTTCTTTTGTTTGGGGCACAGATTGTCCCCCACATACAGCTATTTGCATCTATTTTTCTCTTAAGAAACTTAATCTCAAAGATGCTCATGGATTTTGATTTGCATCTAATTTTGAAAACTATAATTTTCCCTCTGAGATTTCTTTTTCAAAAATTAGCAAAGGATAATTTAGCAAAAACAAACAGCAGCGTGAAGTTACATTTTGAAAACATTTTGTGGATTTGTAAGTAAACAGTGACCGCATCTGCCTACTCACTGAAAGACTGTGGGAGTTTCAAACAAACCCCCCCCCAAACACAGACTGTGTGCTTCCCTTATCCCTTCACCCCGACCTCTGTATTCCAATGACCTAAGTCAAGCCTGAAGATCCATGAAGTCATGTTTTCTAGACACCAGAAGGGTTAAACTGGACTTTAAACATTATTAAAAGTGTCTCTCCCGGGTTAGCGCCTACCAGACAAGCCACTGTCCTGGACACTCAAAGGAGATGATTTCAATAGAGGAGGGGCAAGAGGTGGGGACAGAAGATGGAGTGGGGGGTGGGAGGGAGCAGATTGAAAATGATTTTTTTTAAAGACATCCGGTCTCTGTTTGGGTTGCAAGTGCACTTGCTTCCCCAGGAGCAATTGGAGAGGAAACACTAGGAGTTAATCATTCAAGACACAGGATGAAAGCAAGAAGGAATTCTAAAAATAATGCCTTCTCCTTCAAAACTGAAGCCGTCTGCAAGAAGCAGAATTGGAGAGCTTATTAGCGTGACTCCTTTGCCCTCTGCAGCTGAAGCTCCCTGTTAAAATCCTGGCACACTCCTAAAGTGGGAGTTCACTCTGTAAAGGTCAGAAGAATCGAGGTCACCAAAGAACACGTATTAGGTGAGTTTGGTGGCACAAAACCAAGTCATCATTCTGCATCTGTGTTGGGGCTCCTCCGACCTCTCCATTATTACTACCATCTCCAAAGGAAAGGAAGTGGCCAGAGTTGTCACTGACAGCCGTCCTCTTGTTGAACCGCTTTGTCATCTTGTGGTATTAGTTGCTTTGGGAGGAACAAGGAAAGGGAAGGTTGCCTAGGCATTGGACTGTACATACACACAATTCTATTTTCTGCGCCCTTTATGCAAAAGAGGCTCTCATCACAGGCCCCATCTCCTTCTAAAAAGCTTGCCATCCAGATCCACCTGTCTCTCAACAAAGCCTGCAAAAATTTTGTAATCATATCGCTGATCCCATGACCATATTACCCGATGACTCCCTTTCATTCTTTCTTCTCCCCCTTCCTATTTCGACCCTCAAACATTTCGGGGCTCTGTACTAGATACCAAAGGTATGAAGAAGGGATGGTTCAGGGTGGTTCAGTCAGTTAAGCATCTGACTTTGGCTCAGGTCATGATCTCATTGTTCGCGAGTTTGAGCCCCACATCGGACTCTCTGCTGTCAGCACAGAGCCTGCTTTGGATCCTCTGTCCCCCTCTCTCTCTGCCCCTCCTCTGCTCTTTCTCTCTCTCTCAAAATAAATGGATAAACTTAAAAACTAAAACTAAAACTAAAGGTATGAAGAAGACCAGAACATTCCCACCCCTCAAATTATTCTTGGTTGAGTGGAGGAGGTAGAAACCAAGAACTGAAAAATCCGAAGAGTAAAGAAATTTGTCACAGACTTCCAGCTCGCATGGGAAGCAGAACTTCTATCTTCTGACTCATAATGAAGGCCTCTGTGCTCAATGCCACATACAAAACATGTGCTATTTATAAATTGATGACCGTCATTAATAAATAGGTAAATCGTTTCAGAAAAGGCCGTTTGTGCCAAGAGAGCAGAGTTAGAAGTCCTAACTTTTCTTCCCCCCACTCTATAAACAAAGACAGAAGAGCTGCCAGAAGAGCTCAGGCCTGACGGGATGGTTTAGAGCATGTGTGGGGAGGTGTCTTCCTCCCCGCAGGGCACACTCCCAGCACTGTCCCACCAGCCGTGCAGACGCGGACCAGGCTCTTACGTCTTCTGCGCCTCAGCTTCCACATGCGTGTGGTAGGGATCATCATTCCTTCTACACGGGTTGTTGTGATATTTAAAATGGGATACTGGCTGGGGCGCCTGAGTGGCCCAGCCGGTTGAGCATCTGTTTCGACTCAGGTCATGAGCTCAAGGTTCCTGAGCTCAAGCTCTGTGCTGACAGCACAGAGCCTGCTTTGGATCCTCTGGCCTCTCTCTCTGCCCCTCCCCTGGGCACGATCTCTGAAAAAATAAATAATAAGACATTTAGAAATCAATAAATAAAATGGGATACTACTGGTGCACAGGAAGTGTGCAAGAAGTGGATAGCATTGTCATTAGCACAGAGGTGTCTGCCTCTCCTCTCATTTAAAGCCCCCTTCCTGAGGAAGATGGGGAGAGAGGGCCTGACAGGCAGGTGTTGCTTTCTGGAGGGACCAGGGCCTTGCCAGGACCATGGCTTGGGAGGCAGAAACAGAGGTCCAGGTTTCCCAAGAAATTCTTCCATTTGTATACAACACAGTGTCCTTGGCAGCTGGACTTCTGGGGGCAGCAGGCACATAGCAGCACCAGGAAATCCAGGTTGTGGGGGATGGATGCCTGAGGCCAAGAAAGGAGCTAGAAGGAATGAAAAGTTTACAAGTGTATAGATAGACCAGTGACACAAAATCAGAGAATGCACTGGATGTGTTTATTTATTCCCTATAAGCAATTCTCAAATCTTTCTGCTTTCAGATGGTACAAATTCATGCCACTGCCACGAGTCCCAGAGAAAGCAAAGTCTCTGTTGCTTAGTAAATACTCCTCCATCTACTGCCTCTCAACCTAGCCAGCGGTGAGCTGTCAGGCCCCTTCCCCCCTGCCATGGTGCTGTGTCAGGAATCTTGTGCTAAAGCTAAGTGCTCAAGTTCAAACATCACTTCATTTCTGTCAAAGACTGTTTCCTCAATGTTTTGGTGAGCTACACCTGTGTAAGAAACTACCTAAAACATAGTGGCTCGAAATAACGAAGACTTTATTTGCTGGTGATCCTGTGAGACAGGAATCAGACACGGTTCAGCTGGGTACATTCAGCTGGGGTCATCGACTCAGCTTGCGTTCCTCTGGTGGTTGACTGGGCTGACTATAGGGTCCAAGAAGGCTTCACTCACTTGACTGACACTGGGGTGCTCCTCCTTGTAGCCTCTCTCTATCTACATGCCCAATTTGAACTTCCTCACAATATGGTGGTCTTAGGATAACCAGACTTAGACTTCTTATATGACGTTGGCTTCCAGGGGAAAACATTTCAAGCAACAAAGGGAGGAACTGTGATCCTCTTAGGACCTAAACTTAGAAGTTACACAGTCTCACTTCCACTCCCCTTGATTGGTCAACACAAGTCACAGCATTGGTCTAGATTCAGAGGGAGGGTAAATAGACCCCACTTCACCACGGGAGAAGGGCAAAGAATTCGCAGCCATCTTGAATTTACTACGATCAGGGCAGCTTTCCCAAGACCTCCAGCCTCAGACCCTGTCACAATCTCTCCTTGCCTCTTGAATTTCTTTCCACAGCATTTTTCACAAGTGACTTATGTGATGAACTGATGAACTGTCTCCCTCACAGGAGCCTTATGAACAGTGAGGGTAGAGAATAAAATGAATCTGTTAGATTCATCACTATAGACCCACTGCCTCACACACTGTAGGCTCTTGAAACATGTTTGTTTTGAGAATTGGATAAAACATTATCAGGATAATAGAAAAACACAAGGAAAGTCAAGACAACATAATGTAGTTTATATGATATGGTTCTTTGGAGACAAAAAGATGAAATAGTGCACTCAGCCTTTGAAATTTTTCTTTTTGGATACCATATCTCTTGCTAACCACCTAGAAATATCATATTTCCTATCCCTTCCCCCATGGAAGGAAACAACTGATAATGTTCAACCCAAGCACCTCTATATGAGAGTTTTCAGGACTATCTATAATTTTTTTAATTAAAAAATTTTTAACTGTGGTAAAACACACAAGCATAAAATTACCATCGTAACCATTTCTTTTTTTCTTTTTTTAATTGTAATGTTTACTTATTTTTGAGAGACAGAGTGCCAGTGGGAGAGGGGCAGAGAAAGAGGGAGACACAGAAGACCTTTCCTTAATATTCAGAAGTATCTATAATTTTTTTAATGTTTATTCATTTTTGAAAGACAGAGATGGGGGCAGAGAGAGAGAGAGAGGGAGACAGAGGATCCAAAGCAGGCTCTGTGCTAACAGCAGAAAGCCAGATGTGGGACTCAAACTGCAAGATCACGACCTGAGCCAAAGTTGGCTGCTTAACCAACTGAGCCACCCAGGTGCCCCTAGAAGTATCTATAATTTTTAGCTAGTTTTTTTGTTTTCTTTTACTTGTAAAATTAAGGACATGTGTTCTAGGAAGATCTGAGAGACTGGCGATGCCTAGAAATGCTAAACTTGGGTATCCATACTGGGAAGTCTTATTCTCGCATACAACCACCAACATAGTGATGTTGCCTTCTTTAACCCATTCAAGAATTGAGCTATATTTGACAGCAAAATGCCTGTCTTGGAGATGACCGCTAACCTACACTTTAGACAATAATTGTGGAGCTTAGTGCAAAATGAAAACACAGGGCACCTTGTTAAAAGATTATTCAGAACTTTAAGATAGCGATAGCAAACAAGTGTGAGGCCTGGACAACTGATAAGATTAAAGACCCGTATACACTATAGTATACACTGCCTTATAATTTCTGCCTGTGTCTGAAACCCTGATGTTTTTTTAAATATTTAATGTTTATTTATTTTTGAGAGAGAGAGAGTGCAAGCAGGGGAGAGGCAGAGAGAGAGAGACATAGAATCCGAAGCAGGCTCCAGGCTCTGTGCTGACAGCTTGAACCCAACATGGGGTTCAAACTTACCAACCGTGAGATCATGACCTGAGCAAAGTCAATGCTTAACCAACTGAGCCACCCAGGGGACCCAACCCTGATTTTTTTAAACCACCACACTAATCATTAATTCAAACTTTTCAAAGTACACATAAGCCCACGATCTGAACAAAAATATTTTCCCTTCTCAGTGTGCCTTTCTGGCTTTCTCTAGGGCATTTCTGGTAAAAAAAAAAAAAAAAAAAAAAAAAAAAAACTTTACCCTCTTTCCTCTCCACATGGGAGGAACTCACCCAATATGATTAAGATTGCCCCTTGTTCCCAGCTTCAGGACCCAGCCTTGTCACTCTCTAAGCCTGCCCTGGAGCTCTGGTAAGAGGTCTGAAAGTAGGCAGCCTCCTCTTCTTATATCTTCCCCAAACTCATTCTCAGAACTTTGTCTTTTCTCTTCCGGTCCTGATGCCTCCCAGAAGCAGACAGAGTCCGGGGACAGCTCTCTCACTAGTCCTGATCTCCTAGTCCAAGAGCTGATTACGATTGTTTTGAATCAAGTTATGGCAATCTCAGAATCAGTTGATATTGTAACACAGCTGTCTTTTTATATATATGATTTCAGGAGTGTTTAATTCTCGTCAGTGCTCCATAGAAGAGAACTTTTTGTTAGGAATCTTGAATTCTAGTCTAGGCACTAAACTGGGCTCCACTTGACTCTAAAAAGTTGACTGTGGCTGCTTTGTCCACATCCTCAGCCCCATTTTCTCTCAGTCCACTCCAGTCAGGCTTTCCACGGCCAGCCCTCTACTCAATGGGTAGACCTCAGTTCTTGCTGAGGTCACCAATGACCTAGGTCTTGCCAAAGCCAGTGGTTGGTTCTCTGTCCTTATCTTACTGGGCTAGCCAGCAGCCATTGGCCAAACAGACCACTTCCTCCTTTAGCAAACTCTTCTCTAGGCTTCAGTGAAACCTCTCTCTTGGAGTACTCTCTCCCTGGTTTCCTTCTGGGAATGTTCCTCAGATGACAATCCCGGTGATGTTTTATAAACATTTGCTTAATCACATCATTATTCATCCAATGGCTTCCAATTATGTGTTGGGTAATGTCCAAGCCTTTAGCATTACCTATCAATTGACTCTGCCTTCCTTGCCCAACCATTAAGGCAGTAGGAACCCTTCTTTTCCACTCCTCCACTATGCTCCAGCCACGTTTGCCATCTATTATCTCTCAGACTCCCCAGGGGCTTTGCAAATTGTTGTAACTTCTTGGAATGTTCTTTTCACCTTATCAGGCAGCTGTCTCCTCTTTACTGGGACCTCAGCCTAGCATTAATTTCTCAAGAAAACTTCCCTGACATACTAGTAGAGGAGCCTCTTGCTTCAAGTTGCTTCCTTTCTGTTGTTTGTCTTTGTAGCCCATAATATCTGAAATTCTCTTTTTTGTTTATTTACTGGAATGTACATTCATTAAGTTGATTTATTTCATCACAGTGTTCCTAGTACCCAGAATGGCACATAGTAGGACCTCAATAAATATCTGTAGACTGACTACAGGACTCTTAATTATATCATTGCTCCATAGATACAGGCATGTGTATGTGCACACACACGCACACGTGTGCACACACACACACACACACACACACCTTACTCAAGGTCACACATAATCTCTGAACTTATCTCTCACTACTCTTTGCTTGCTCACTCTGCTAAATCAAAACAGGCCTGAACCCCACTGGAATCTTTGCTCTGGCTGTCCTCTCTGCCTGAAACACTCTTCCTTCACAAATCCCTAGAGTAAACCCCCTTTTTTGAATCTTTGTTCAAATATCATGTTCCTAATGAAGCCTACTTGGTGACTATATTTACAATTGCTGCTCAGTCAGTAGAGCATGTGCCTCTTGATCTCGGAGTTGTGAGTTTGAGCCCCACATTGGGTGAAGAGATAACTTTAAAAAAAAAAAAAAAAAAAATATATATATATATATATATATAAAGAACTTTGTCTATAAGGGGTGCCTGGCTGGCTCAGTCAGTATAGAGTATGCAACTCCTGATCTCGGGGTTGTAAGTTCAAACCCCACGTTGGGTGTAATGATTATTTAAAAATAAAAAATCTTTTTAAAAAATTGCAATTTACCCCTGTTGAGCAGTGGGTTTCCAGGAAATACCGGAAAAACAACCTATTAATAAGACAAAGCTGAGTTTATTCTTACTGCAACAAAAGAGAAAGAGGATGTACTTCCATGAAAGAGTGTTGGAGCTCAGAGGGTGATGTTGGGATGTTTATGAGGTCTGAGAAGTTGGGTTCAAGGCAGTTCCCTCATTGTAGGGCCTTAACTAAGGTGGTATAAAGATCATAATATATTTTAGAGTTGGTGGACATAGCAAGGAGAGGATTATAGGTGAATATTTCAAAAAGTCTTGGGGAGTAAGTACTCATTTGATAAGACTGTTCAAATGGGTTTCTAGAAGAACTGACAGAGATAAGAAAGTTTGTGATAATATTTGTTTATGCAGGTGGGAGTGGGCTTTCTGTCTTTTTCAAGGACATAAATATCTCCCAGAGGAAAGATTTATGGTATGTTTACCCTTTCCTGGGAGTAGATTAGAATACTGCCTGGAATATAGTAAGTCTTCAATAATTAAGTGTTGAATGGATGGATAGTAATGGCAATACTTTTATTCCCCAAAGTGAAAACTATCATTCCAGCCAAAAAATTTTTCATGCTATAATGGAAAAAATGATCTTAGTTTTACCTCTTATAGTCAATTCTATTGAAGAATTCACTTTCCTTCTCCAACCAAAAGAATGGCAACTAATCTCAGTTTAAAGGTTAGTGAATGGAAAAAAAATATTTGCAAAAGGCATATCTAATAAAGGACTTGCATCCAAAATAACTCTTGCATCCAAAGAACTCTTAAAACTCAATATTAAGAAAATGAACAACTCAATTTAAAAGTGAGTAAAAGACCTGAACAGATACCTCACCAAGGAAGATAAATGGATGACAAATAAGCATATAAAAAGATGTCCTACATCATATGTCATTAGGGACATACAAATTAAAACAACAATGAGAAGAAACAAGAAGAATGAGACACCACTAAACAGTTATTAGAAAGGCTGACGTACGGAACATTGCCAACACCCTCTGGTGACCTTGTGAAGTAACAGGAGCTCGCACCCATTGCTGGGGGGAATGCAACAATGGCAACTGTGGAAGACAGTTTGTCAGTTTCTTACAAAACAAAATATATTTGAGGTGTCTGGGTGGCTCAGTTGGTTAAGCATCTGACTTCAGCTCAGGTCATGAGTTCACAGTTTGTGATTAGAGCCCTGCATCCGGCTCTGTGCTGACAGCTCAGAGCCTGGAGCCTGCTTCAAATTCTGTGTCTCACCCTCTCTCTGCCCCTCCCCCACTCATGCTCACTCGCTCGCTCTCTCTCTCTCTTTCTCTCAAATAAACAATACCAAAAAATATATATATACATATATGTATGTATATATATATTCTTATCATGTGATCTGGCAATTGTGCTTCTTAGTATTTACCTGAGTGAGTTGAAAACACATCCACACAAAAATCTGCACACAGATATTTATAGCAGCTTTATTTATACTTGCCAAAACTTGACAGCAACAAAGATCTTTTTTAGTAGGTGAATAGATAAACTGTGAAACATCTAGACAATGGAATATTATTCAGCAGTAAAAAGAAATGAGCTAGAACTAATAAATTAGTTCAGTAAAGTTACAGAGTACAAAATCAATACACAAAATTTAGTTGTATTTCTACACACCAACAGTGAACTATAAGAAAGAGGAATTAAGCATCCAACTTTGGCTCAGGTCATGATCTTGAGGTTGGTGATTTCAAGCCCCACACCGGGCTGTCTGCTGTCAGTGCGGAACCCACTTTGGATCCTCTGTCCCCCTTTCTCTCTTCCCCTCCCCCACTGTTTCTCTCTCTCTCTTTCACTCTCTCTCAATAAATAAATAAGCTTGGGGCACCTGGGTGGCTCAGTCGGTTGAGCCTCCGACTTCGGCTCAGGTCATGATCTCATGGTCTGTGAGTTTGAGCCCATGTTGGGCTCTGTGCTGACAGTTCAGAGCCTGGAGCTTGCTTCGGATTCTGTGTCTCCCTCTCTCTCTGACACTCCCCCACTCACGCCCTGTCTTTCTCTCTCAAAAATAAATAAACAAACATTAAAAAAAAAAACTTTTTTTTTAAAAAGTCTGCATACTGTATGATACCAACTATCAGACATTCTGGAAAAGGCAGTAAAACATCAATGGTTGCCAGGGGATGGTATGATACTATGATACTATGATGTGTATACATGTCTTCATACATTTGTCAAAACCCATAGACTGCACCATGCCAAGAGTTCATTAGAGTGAACTCTAATGTAAATGGGTAATGGACTTCGGGTAATGATGATGTGTCAATGTAGATTCATCATTTGTAACAAATGTACCACTCTAATGTGGGTTATTGATAGTGGAGAAGTTTGGGGGGAGAAGTTGGGGTGCAGGGGGCCAGGGGTTATATGGAAACTTTGTTTATTAAACAGGAACTTTGTTTTATACTCTCACTCTTGCTGTGAACCTAAAACTGCTTTAAAAAACAAAGTCTATTGGGGTGCCTGGGTGGCTCAGTCGGTTAAGTGTCTGACTTCGGCTCAGGTCATGATCTCATGGTTTGTGAGTTCAAGTTCTGAGTTGGGATCTATGCTGTCAGCTCAGAGCCTGGAGCCTGCTTCGGATTCTGTATCTCCTTCTCTCTCTGCCCCTCCCCCACTTGTGCTCTGTCTCTCTCTGTCTCTCAAAAATAAATAAATGTAAAAAAAAAATTTAAAAAACCCTCAAAGTCCATTTAAAAGGAAACAAGGAGTGAATGGATTTGGGAGAATATTTGGCTTCCAATGATATGTATTACTAACATAAAACAATCAAAACTATATCTTGTTCCATAATCAAGAACTAAATAAACTGAGGCCATAAAGGTATTCTGTTTACTTATCAAACAGATTTGTGAACTTTTGTCCACCTGGGCAAAGATAGAAGAAGGGAGTTAAAAAGCTCTGCAGCTGTAGGCATTTTTAAATGCTGGGAGGCTTAGCTAAGAAATCCTCTAAGAACTTAGAAATAAAAGGGAAAGATTACCCTCATACAGTTCAACTATTATGGTACACGGAAATGCAAATGAGCTAAAAAAGAGAAACTGTCTTACAGGCTTGAAAGATTGTTTCCAGGGAAAATACCTACATAATTTATAAAGGAAAGGTGTCAATCCAAGACTGGACTGTTGGCTAGAAGAACATCATCATTATCATCACCTTCATTGTCAAAACAATGGGTAAGCTTTGTTGAGTTCAGACTATAGGATAAATATTCTTAATTATCACAACCTGTTGAGGAAGTTGATATTTGCTTAGAAGGAAACTCAATCTCCAGATAACATGTCTCCAAAATCTACACTCCTAACAATTATGATATACTACAGAAATTGGCAAACATTGCCTCTAAATGGTCAGATAATAAATGTTTTGGGCTTTATGGTCTCTGGATATTTCTCAGCTCTGCTGCTGGAGCAAGAAAGAAGCCAGATACAACATGTAAATGAACACTATGGCTGTGTTCTAATAAAACTTTACTTATGAAAACTGAAATTTGAATTTCACCTATTTTTCATTCATCATGAAATATTCCTATTTTTTCCCCAAACGTTTAAAAGCATAAACACTATTTCTTACTTGAGGATTTACAAAAATAGGCATCAGGAGATATTTGGCCCAAGGAGCTCTAATTTGCTGATCTCTGGTGATTACCATTCAACTTTGAAAAAGTAGTCGTAGAATCCCAACTTGGCAGTGTCCTTCCAAGTGCATCCCCAAAGAGAAGGAATATTACCACTGGACTAGAGTCTATACGGACAGGGACACATTAATGCTAATATCTGATATTTATTGAGGACCAACCGGGTGCCGAGACAGCTCTGTGCTTTACTTAGAGTGTCTCATGTCATCTTCATAGAAACTCCATAATGAAGTTACCTGTATTTCCTCCTCTTTATAAAGAAATGAACCACAGAGAAGGTAAGTAGCATGTCTGAAGTCACACAGCTAGTTTGTGGTTGAGTGGGGATTTGAATTCAGGCAGTCTGACTCTACAGCTTGAACATTAAACCATCGTGCTGAACAGCCTCCCGTTACACATTTAACCTCAGTGCCTCTCTCATCCAACCCCACAGATTTCAGGCTGTCCCTCTAAAAGGCCCACTTGGTCTGCCTTTGTTTCAGCATTGTCCTGTAGCTTGATTGCTTTCCCCAGCTCTTTTCCTGGGTCCTCTTCATCCTTCAGGGCTTAACTCAGATGTCACTTCCTAAAAGAGGCCTTCCCTGATCAGCCAGTGGACAGAAGCAACACACATACACACATGCACACACACGCACACACACATGCACTCTCTCTCTCCTCCTTCCACCAATTTCTGCTTATATAGCAGTTATTTCTATCCAAAAATTTGAAATTGTCTTATATATTCATTTGTCAAACTATTTTATTGGATGTCCCCATTAGACTGCAAGTCCTTGTCCGTCTGTTGAATACCCAGTGTCTATGGTGCCTGATACACGGTAGTGTATCAGACACTGTAGTAATGATATTCTCCATTTACCAACTAACTTTCAAATCCAGTTCTAATCGTGTTGATGGGGAGAGATGTGTTAAAATATAAACTGAAGCACAGTAAAAATTTTAAGAGGGCACCTGACTGGTTCAGTTGGTAGAGCATGTGATGCTTGATCTTTGGTTGCCAGTTCGAGCCCCATGTTGGGTATAGAAATTACTTAAAAATAAATTTTTAAGGGGTGCCTGGGTGGTTCAGTTGGTTGTGTCCAATTCTTGATCTCAGCTCAGCTCATGATCTCATGGTTTGGGAGTTTGAGCCCCACATAGCGCTCTGTGCTAACAGCACATATCCTGCTTGGGATTCTCTTTCCCTCTCTCTCTGCCCCTCCCCCACTTGCACACACAATCTCTGTCTCTATCTCTCTCTCTCTTAAAAATAAACATTCTTAAAAATTAAACTGAATTAAATTTAAAATTTTTTTGAGGGTTTATTTCAGCAAAAATCAATCCTAATCCAGCAATGTCAAATCAGCCATGATTAGAAGCTATCCACTGACAAGAACCAAGGGAAAAACTTACAGGGCAAAGCAAAGCAAGGCAACTATTTCATTGGCCATAGCTTAAGTGGTTGCCTTATTTGGGAAAGTCTAACTAACTGTTTGTGATTGGTTGTCCTTAGATTTCAATTTCTTAACCTAGAGGCATTATAGGCTCAGTTTTGGTTTTTCTTAATAGGCTACTAATGCACTGAAGCCACCTCAGTCTAATGGCCTCCTTGTTAATTAAACATTTGTGATAATGGAAAGAATAAAATGGAGTAAGCATTGCTAAGAGGGTTATTTCAAATGGAGCTGGGGGCACCTGGGGGGTTCAGTTGGTTTAGTGTCCAACTCTTGCTCTCAGCTCAGGTCTTGATCTCACCGTTCATGAGTTCAAGCCCCACATTGGGCTCTGTGCCGACAGTGTGGAGCCTGCATGGGATTCTCTCTCTCCCTCACTTTCTCTGCCCATCCCACACCCAGCTCACATGCATGTGCACATTCTCCCTCTCACTCTCTCTCTCTCTCAAAAATAAATAAATAAGATGGAGCTACTATGACACTGAGGATATGAGGCTTATGCAGGTCTTATGTGTCAAATTCTTGGGATTTTTCCTGAACTCAGCTAAGAGCCAGGGCACCTGCTATATGTTCTATATGTTACAATGGACATAAATGGACCCCCACCTAACACTAGCCCAGCTAGACCAGCACCAATTACCCTTCATTCAAAAGAACTTACATAAGTTCCTTCTTTCCTCTTGAAAAACCCTAACCTCTTTTGTCTCTCCAGAACACACTTCTGATTTCAGTTGAATATGTGTCCCTCAAGTTATAATCCCTAAGACCCCAAATAAATGCACAGATTCTATTTTGCAGCTTGCAGTTTTGTCTTTTGTTGCCAGACACTTGTTACTCCTATGAAAACTTCTGGTCCCTGCATAGGGTGAATTATTTCAGTGGATCAAAAAAATAACTATTCTGCTCACGATGTGATTTCCAAGGCATCGTGACCACAGTGTGGGAATCTGATGGCACCATACAGTGCTTCTGGCCCACTAAATTACATCATCATTCATCCATCAACTTTCTATGGACACTCCAGTCTCCCAAGTGGTTTAGTTATTCCCTATCTTACCCTGAAGGTGTCGCTGGTCCTTGAAAATGGAAGGTCACATCTAGCCATTAGGAAATTAGGCTATAGATTTTTCCTTCGAATAATTCCTAGGGTCACCCAGACAAAGCTGAGCTTACCAAACTTATGGAATGATGCCCCTGACATGCTCCTTATCAATCTTTTTTTCCTGTAATGACAATCTCCCTACATCACCCCTTTCCCTCCTCTCATCTTCCCTGACTTCTCTCTCCTGGGCAGCCGCGTCCTAATGAAGTAATCCAACGTGCTCACACTACCCGACATGCCTGCATGCCTCTTACATCACAGGGACCCCACTCCACGAGACCTTCCCAAAAAACACAAGTGTGACAAGAGCATACATAATATGTGTGAGTGGATGATGTATGATGCCTTTTTTTTTTCTTTCTCTAGTTCTCAAACTTTGCCTGAATTGGTTACATTATTTTCTAATTTCAAATCAACTTTTAAAAGTTAGACTAAGTTATTACTAAGTCAGGGATGACATAATTCTATGCTCAGCCATTTGCACATAGCCTTCTCAATTTTTGCCATTATTGAGTACCACCTGTGTTATTGTATACTTAATAACTTTTACTAAATTTATTCACATTTTAAGAAGCTAAATAAATATATCTTAAAATTACATGTGACATAAAATAGAAAATTCATCTAATATAAAAGGAAACATAAGTATAAAGTAACTGTACAAATATAAAGTAACTGTAAAAAGAAATACAGCAGAAATGAAAGGATATTCTCCAATCTGCTTTAAAGCTATTGCCTGCTGAAAGCTGGGAGCCTTTGTTAAAAGGATAATT
The DNA here is from genome assembly GCF_028018385.1 of Neofelis nebulosa. Classification (NCBI taxonomy): domain Eukaryota; kingdom Metazoa; phylum Chordata; class Mammalia; order Carnivora; family Felidae; genus Neofelis; species Neofelis nebulosa. The sequence continues at coordinate 54,145,218 of NC_080787.1, read as the reverse complement.
AGCAAGTGTTAGGGATCTTCTCATTCACTTAATCAGAATGATCGAAGGAGCATTAAGTCATTGTTAATTAATATAATGGCCCTCATATCTTTTATTGGGTCCATTTGCACTTTAATGAAGTCATCTTAGGAGACAATACCTTGACTGAAGGGAAAGAATTCTTTCAAAATTGTATTTCAGATGCAGGGGTCTGGTGGGGGTGGAAACATTCTGTGTGTGCAGACACTAGGGTTAAGTGGGGTGAGTAGGCGGTCTCTTCCTGAAGGTAATGCATTCTAAGGTGCACTAAATTGTCCGGCCTTGGACACAGGCCCCACAGGCAGGGATTAAGGCGCATAGTGACAGTGCACTTATTCCCAGCCTGGGTCACTCAAGTCGCCTACAAGGTCCTGACCACAGCTCCATGGCTCCCCATACAGATATTCACGTGGGGGAGAGCATGTATTTCTCTCTCTTTCTAATGGAAACCCTTATCACTATCATAGGCAGGCGGAAGAGAAAATTACAGCCAAATGGAGAGCAAACGAGGTTCTACAGAAGTCGAAGCAACACTGGCTTTATAGCTTTTTTTCCGCTTTCAATTTATTCTTTGTTCATCGCTACAGTTGGTGGTGTTAACCGGCCTCGAGTCCTTGGACCCCACAAAGGCAGAAACCAGCTGGACCCCAAATTTAAAAGCACAGGCAAGGCTTTATTGGAACTTATGCTCGAGTTCGAGAGAAGCAGCAGAAAAGAATCCTCAGGCTGACTCTCCGGGGAGAGGTCAGGGAGGGGCTTTCAAAGAAATTTCGGTGGGAAAAGGGTGATATATATATATATAACAGGTAGAGGCCGGGATTTATTAGCACCAGTGTGCTTAAAGGTCCTGCTTCTTTGGCAGCCGCATGCCTAATTAACATGTTAAATCTCCATCCCTGGGCGTGATTTTTAATATTATAATGAGGGGGGAAAGTCGGTGAAAGTTCAGCACAGTGAAGGTCCCTCACGGCACAGACTAGTTTGGACTGGTTCTGGGCTTGCTCCTTAGCTGGTGCTTTCCTCTGCAGGAAAAGTGCTAACAGCCTTCAGGCTGCAGAGAGTTTCCCTCTCTGCACAGGGGCTTGTTCCCAAGGTCCCCAACCCGCTCACCACCATCACTGAAGATCTAAAGAACAGAAAAACGTATTAACATGTAGTGAAAAGAGCTCTAGATTTGGAAGCAGGGGACCTGAAATCTGCTCTTCTTTCAACACTTCTTAGCTGTTTAATCATTAAATTGATTACCATGAACAATTTATCCCATGACATATCATTTCTCTTCTCCCATTAAATCTTCCACTCCCTCCTTGTCTGAATGGATTAGCCTCTGAGGGCCACAGTTAGCTCCTGTATAAGATAAGAACAGTAATATCTATCCCCTCGTGCAAGGCGGGTGGGGGGTCTGGACAAGGTCAGTTCTTGTACACATCAGTTCAGTGATCAGAGAATCCTATGAATTAGAGAAAGCCAGCTGTAAGCTGGTGCCTGGTTCCCGACCACGAGGCAAAGATAAAATATGCCAATGATGAGATATGCCAATGTCTGGCAGCCATTAGGACAAATAGTTACTTAGAGATAACCAGTATGCACCCTGCCAATGCTGAAGATAATTTTTATTGAGAGTAGGCACACCTCGGAGATAGTGTGGGTTCAGTCCCAGACCACTGCAATAAAGGAAATATCTCAATAAAGCGAGCCAAATGAATTTTTTGGTTTTCTTGTGAATATAAAACTTATGCTTGGGGGCAACTGGGTGTCTTAGTTAAGAGTGCAACTTCAGCTCAGGTCACGATCTCACTGTTCATGGGTTCGAGCCCTGCATGGGGCTCTGTGTCGACAGCTCAGAGCCTGGAGCCTGCTTCAGATTCCGTGTCTCCCTCTCTCTCTGCCCCTTCCTCTTTGCATGCTCTCTCTCTGAAAAATAAACATCAAAAAAATTTTAATTAAAAAACTTATGTTTACACTATACTATAGACTATTAAGTGTTCAATCTAAAAAAATACCTCATAATGTAATTAAGAAATATTGCTAAAAAATGCCAACCATTGTCTGAATCATGATCACTGATCACAGATAACCAACTGTAACAAATGTAATAATTATAATTTAAAAAGTTTGAGGGGTGCCTGGCTGACTCAGTCAGAAGAGCATGAGACCTAATCCCAGGGTCATAAGTTTGCGCCCCACAGTTGGGTGTAGAGATTACCAAAAATAAACACATAAATACTAGGAGAATTGCCTTCAATTTGTAAAAAAATTGTGATTGTCTGCAAAGTGCAATAAAGTGAAACACAGTAAGAGTTTGCCTGCATTTACTTCTCACAATGGCTCCATGAATAAGTTTCTATTACTACTCCCGCTTAAAGGTGTAGAAACCAAGGCAATCTAAGTCTGTCTGACTCAAGAGCTGTGCTGTCTGCACTAACATACGACTTAGGAAAATGGGCATAAGATGATACATAAACCACTGCCTTGCCCTCCAAACCTTGCACCCTAAAGTGGGGGCAGAATTGGGGGCACAAACACAAACAATATGCCAGGTAGAATGTAGTCAGAGCCAAATAAGGCTGTTAGGAGAAAGGGTTTCTTCTGGATGGGGATGTGTGGGCAAGAGCAAGGACCAGAAGGCCCAGCTTCCATATCTGTACCAGTGACTCCCTGGGAGGGAATGGGGAGGGGCAAGCAAATAGAGCGGTTTGATGGTCCCTTTCATGCGTGATCTGCCGCGTGTGTTCTGACATTGATCAAATTTAGCATCCCTAATAGGGGACCGTCCGCAGGGGCCCCTAATGAGATGCAAGAGGAAGCCCACTTCCCCACCTATGCAGGAGTCTTGCTCCTGTCAAATTAATTAAACAGGAAGGCCATTAGACATCGGCAGCTGTAACACACGGTGTCTTCATTAGCAGCAAACAAGATCCAAGCCTGAAAGCTCTTCGACGTTACGAAACCGAAACCTAAGGACAACCAATCACAAGCAGCCAACTAGTCTGTAAACTGTAGCCGATCAATAATTTCCTTGCCTTACTCTCACCTTTTCTGCACACAAGTCTCTCCCCACTCCTATTGGTGGAGCGCTCCTAACCACTTTCGGTTTGGCGCTGCCTGATTTGGAAGTAAATAAACTCTTAAAATTTTTTAATGTGGCTTCATTTATCTTTTAACCACGCCACCAATAGTCTAATCATGTCCTCAGAGCGAACTTACATGAAATGCAAGATATAGAGGAGAGGGGCGCCTGGGTGGCTCAGTGGGTTAAGCGTCCAACTTCAGCTCAGGTCCTTATCTCACGGCTAGTCAGTTCCAGCCCCACATTGGGCTCTGTACTGACAACTGGGAACCTGGAGTCTGCTACAGATTCTGTGTCTCCCCCTCTATCTGCCCCTCCCCGGCTCATGCTCTCTCTCTTTCAAAAATAAATAAACATTCCCAAAAATTTTTTTAGAAATAGAGGAGAAAGTTCAATGACCCTCCCACCCCCCACAAAGGAGGTAAAGAGACAAGTCCAAAATATGCAAATGATCTATAGAAAAAAGGCTGTAAGTCAATGACATGGGGTCAAAGGACAGAGGACTGCTCTAGATGCAAACACTAAAGAGACATAGCCTCATGTAATGTAGACCCTCATTCAAAGAACCTGACTGTAGAAAGACACTTTTGAGAGAATCAGGGAAGTCTGATCATGGGTGATGTAGTAAGTAATACCAAGAGGAAGTCACTTAGTCAGAAGTGATAGTGGCACTGTGGCTGTATAAGAAAGTGTCATGCTTTAGAGATCTATCATGTTTTTAGAGATTTGATACAACTTCAAGCACCTTCTTTAACAAACTTTAGCAAAAAAAGGAAAAAAGGGAGAGATATAGAAGACATTGGCACAATTTTGATACTGTTGAATTTTGGCAATGACTCTGTGCAGGGTCACTCTACTAGTCTCTTTCTAACTTTTGATGTGCTTGAATATTCATTAACAAACTAAGGAAGACACAGAAACCTGTTTGCAAATGTTTATGACAGCCTTCTTTGTAACTGCCCCAAACTGGAAACAACCCAGATGTTCATCAACAGGTGACTGGATAAACCAACAGCCACACAGTGCAATATATTCAGCAACAAAAAGGAATGATACAATGTGGAAGAATGACAAAAGCCTTCTGAATGGAAGAAGTCAGATTCAAAGCTTATGTATTTATTTCTTTTTAATGTTTATTTTTGACGGAGAGAGAGAGAGAGCACATGTGCATGCAGGAAGGGCAGAGAGAGAGGAAGACAGAGGATCTGAAGCAGGATCTGCACTGACAGCAGAGAGCCTGATGTGGGGCTCAAACTCACAAGCCAAGAGATCACCTGAACCCAAGTCGGACACTTAACCAATGGAATCACCCAGGTTCCCCAAAATCCTATATGTTTATATTACATTCTGTAAAAGACTAGTGGGACAGGAAAGTCATCAGTGGTTGACAGGGCCTAAAAGGGCAGGGTGACTATAGAGATAAGGGGAATTGGAGGGGGGGAGTAATAGAAATGTTCTATATCTTGGTGATTATATGTATAACTGTTTATATTTGTCAAAATTCATAGGTCTTCCCAGCAAAAAAAAAGGTGAATTTTATTCCATGTAAATTATATCTTAATAAACCTGTCTTTAAAAACAAACAAAACAGGGGCACCTGGGTGGCACAGTCGGTTAAGCGTCCGACTTCAGCCAGGTCACGATCTCGCGGTCCGTGAGTTCGAGCCCCGCGTCAGGCTCTGGGCTGATGGCTCCGAGCCTGGAGCCTGTTTCCGATTCTGTGTCTCCCTCTCTCTCTGCCCCTCCCCCGTTCATGCTCTGTCTCTCTCTGTCCCAAAAAAAAAAAATAAATAAAATAAATAAATAAATTATCAAAAAAAAACAAAACAAAATAAAACAAAACAAAACAGAGGGGCACCTGGGTGGCTTAGTAGGTTAACCTTCCAACTCTTTATTTTGGCTCAGGTCATGATCTCACAGTGTGTGAGACTGAGCCCCATGTTGGGCTCTGTGCTGACAGTGGGGGAGACTCTCTCTTCCTTTCTCTCTGCCCCTCCTCTGCTTTCGTTCTCTCTCTCTCTCTCCGAAAATAAACAAGCAAACAAACAAACACAACAGAATGAAGCCCAGAGTTAAAGAAGAGAGGGAGGGAGGAAGGAGAGTGAGAAGGAGGAGAGGAAGATACTCTGCCAAGCAGGCTTGGAGCCTAGAAACCAAGAAAAACTCCTCTGGAACACAGACCAGTGCAAGGTCTTAATTCCCCTTGAGAGCCACCACCTCCCTGTGTCTATTTCCACAGCCTCAGGGAGGAAAAACAAAAAAGATAAATTCTGCTTCCCCTTTTCTCCAGTGTTTGCTCTGCTTCCTTCTCAGTGTAGTCGCTGTCTCTCTGCCTTCTTCCTCTTCTTCACCTTTTTCGTTACTCTTCATTACTCTCATCTCTTCTCCTAAAATCAGTGTTGTTTGCTGAAAGCAGGGGCTGAAACATTTGATAATCACCTTGATATAACTAGGACAGCCTGTTTCAGGGACAGAACAAGCTAGCAGTGACCCAGAGGTTTTTGTTAAGGAATCTGACTCTATTAATCTAAGTAAATGAAAGAATGAAGAAGTATCTTTGCTGCTAGCAGTCTGGCTAAGGATTGATGGGGAAACATTCAGGAAGAGTTAAGTGGAAGACAGTGGGGTTCCCTTCCCAGCATCCTTCCCAGCCAGTGGAGAATTTGTTCTGATTTCCATCTTGGCAAATGGGTCTCATATCTCACTAGGCTGGAGCCCCAGACCCCCTCAGGACATGTCTCAGACGAAGAGAGTTGCCTAATCACAACTGTTTATTTCATCCTAAATTAACAGTCCTAAACCCTTTGCTGAGCTTTTTCATGAGATCAAAGTACATTTGTTAAAGACAGAAAGTTGATTGGTTAGCAAAATAATAAACTGTCTTATCTTCAATTTCCATATCTAGTTGCTCATTTCTTGTTATGAGAATTTGGGGGACCAAAAGCAATTGAACTACTCAGGTTTTCAAAGTGTTATTTTCATTTCATATTTTAAATTTTTATTATTTTAATGTTTATTTTTTAAATATCAGAATGAATGATCCATTCCAATGGTTCAAAAAGTAGGTGGAGCAAAAAACAAAAAAAGTTGGAGGGACACTTGGCTGGCTCAGCGGGTGGATCATGAGATTCTTGATGTCAAGGTCATGAGTTCGAGTCCCATACTGGGTGCAAAGTTTACTTGAAAATAAAACCTTGAGGGGTACCTGCATGGCTCAGTCGGTTAAGCGTCCAACTTCGGCTCAGGTCATGATCTCACAGTCTGTGGGTTCGAGCCCTGTGTGGGGCTATGTGCTGACAGCTCAGCCCCCAGAGTCTGCTTCAGATTCTGTGTCTTCTTCCTCTGCCCCTCCCCCACTCCTCTGTCTCTCTGTCTCTATCTCTCTCCCAAAAATAAACATATTTTAAAAAAAAGAAAATCTTTTTAAAAAGTAGGAACAAATTAAAAGTTTCCCTCCCCATCTACCCAGGACCCCCTCCTTAAAACACGTTTCTTTTGTATTCTTCCAGGGATTTTAATGCATATGAATATGAATATTTACTTGCCCCATTTCAAAGTGTAAACTTTCTATTAAAGTACATACAGGGACACCTGCGTGTCTCAGTTAGGCATCCGACTTCAGCTTGGGTTATGATCTTGTGGTCTGTGAGTTCGAGCCCCGCATCGGGCTCTGTGCTGACAGCTTGGAGCCTGGAGCCTGATTAGAGCCTGATTCGAGTTTTGTGTCTCCCTCTCTCTCTGCCCCTCCCCAGCTTGTGCTCTCTCTCTCAAAATAAATAAACATTAAAAAATTTTTTAAATAAATAAATAAAGTACATACATATGCCTAGAGAAAAAAGTGCACAAATCACAAGTGACCAGCTCAATATTTTATCTCAAAATGAACACATGTAATCCTAGATCAAGAAAGAAAACTTTACCAGAATCTCAAAGTCCATGGCCAGACCACAAGCTCACACCCTCCACACTATCCTAATTTCTAACAACATAGATTGAACTTTATATAATACAGTGTGTATTCCAATGTACCTAGATCTTTCCTTCAATACTATGTCTGTGAGATTCATCCATGTTGTTATACGGAGTAGTAGTTGATTTATTTTTGTTGCTAAAAAGTATTCCATTGTATAAATAATATACCTCACTGTATCCATTCTGCTATCGGTGGACATAGGGATGTGGGGCTATAATGTCTAGTGCTGCTGTAATTGCTCTTGTATTTTGGTGAATGCACATAAACATTTCTGTTGCATGCCTAGGAGTAGATTCGCTGGGTCACAGGATGTGTATATTTGGCTCGTGTACATATTAACAAACAGACCTGCATTTTGCAGTTCCAGTTGCTCTATGTCCTCAACGATACTTGATATTGACTATTTTTTGCATTTTCGCCATTCTTGTGAATGGTTTCCACATACATGTTCCTAAAGAATAATAGCTGAACGACTTTTCATATCTTTGCTGGTCATTTGGATCATCTCTTGGTAAATAGGTATTTATTTAGGCCCTTTGCCCATTTTAAAAAACAGTCTGTTTATTTTATTTTTTACCGATCAGTAGTTCTTTATATTTCTGGCTATGTATGTTTATTACGTATATTACAAGCAGCTTTTCCTCTCCACTGCCTCCTTTTTACCCACTTGACGGTATCCTCTGCTAAACAAAAGTCCTTAGTTTTAATGTAGTCCTATTGTAAATTTCACTATTTTGTAGCTAGCACTTCTTGTTTCCTGCTTTAAAACTCTTTGCCTTCCCAAGCTCATGAAGATATTTATCTATGTTTCTTCTGTTACCTCAGTTGTTTTGTTTTCAGATCTCTAATCATTCCAAAGTGATTTTTTTTTTTTCTGAGTGGATTTTTGTAAGTGAGGGGTCAAGATTCATTTTTTCTTTTTCCATATGAATATCCAGTTAACTTAGCACCATTTTTTGAAAGGATTGTCTTTTTTCTGCCACACTACAGTAACACCTTTGTTGTATGTCAGTTGCCCACATGTGTGTGTTTCTGGACTCTGTTTTATTGGTCTATTTACCTTTTGTTGCACCAATAACACACAGATTTAACTACTAGAGCTTCACAGTATCTCTTTCCTCTGGGTTTATTGAGGGATAATTGATAAATACAATTGTAAGATATTTAGAATGTACAGTGAGTGCCTGCCTATTGTCTTGCTTATTTATTTATTTTTTTTTTAATTTTTTTTTTCCAACGCTTTTTATTTTATTTTTGGGACAGAGAGAGACAGAGCATGACCGGGGGAGGGGCAGAGAGAGAGGGAGACACAGAATCGGAAACAGGCTCCAGGCTCCGAGCCATCAGCCCAGAGCCTGACGCGGGGCTCGAACTCACGGACCGCGAGATCGTGACCTGGCTGAAGTCCGACGCTTAACCGACTGCGCCACCCAGGCGCCCCTGTCTTGCTTATTTATATAACACATCCATCACCTCACACACTCACATTTTTCACTTATTTACTTATTTATTTAACTTCTTGAGAACATTTAAGTTCTACTCTCTTAGCAGATTTCAATCATACAAACAGTGTTATCAACTCAAGTCACCATGTTACCTATTTGATTCTCAGGCCATATTCCTCTTACATTGAAAGTCTGTACCCTTTTACCAGCCTCTCCCTATTTCCCCCACCCACCAGTCCCTGGCAGCTACTTCTATTCTCTTTTTCAGTTAATTCAACTTTTTTTCATAATAAGTCTTGATGTCTGATAGTTTAAATCCTTTATCTTTGGGGTGCCTGGGTGGCTCAGTCGGTAAAGCATCCTACTCTTCATTTTGGCTCAGGTCAATGATCTCACTGTTCATGGGATCAAGCCCCCTGTCAGGCTTCATGCCAAAAGCCCACAGCCCGCTTGGGACTCTCTCTCTCCCTCTCTTTCTGCCCCTCTCAGGCTCACACTTGCATGTTCTCTCTCAAAATAAATAAAGTTAAAACAAATTTTTTAAAATAAATCCCTTATCTTTGTTCTACTTCAGGGTTGCCTTGGCTCTACTTGGCCCTTTGTGTTTCCATATAAATTTTACAAGCAATTTGTCCCTCTTCCCAATGCCTTTTTAATCTGAATAATAGCATAACAAACATACAGGTCTGCATCTTGCTTTTTTCCAACTTAACAAGATATATCAGAAGGCTTTATATAACTACCTAAAGAGCTTCCCTATTTTATTTTTTGAAAGCTGAATAGTATTCTATAGGATGGATGAGGCATAATTTATTTTATCAACCCCTGTTGGGGGAGAATGAGGTTGATTCCAAGATTTTTCTCTCATTCTTACTTCCAATGAAGACATTTAGGCTTTATGTAAATTGTTTTATCTGGTGGTCATAAATAGAAGTTCACAGATATTAGTAAATTTTTCTTATTGTCTATCTACTGGGAATAATAAAATATAACAATACAGAATATATTCAAAAAGTCCTTTCTGGGGATTAGGAAGAATCCTGTGTAGCTATTGGCCAATATTCACCATTTAGCAATTACAGTAGTTGATGTTAAAAGTAACATTTGTACAGAGATTTAGGGCCATAGAGTTATTTAATACAGTCATTCTAGCTGCATTAGTCTCACCAATGAGTCAGGGATGTATTATCACTTGCATCTTACAGATGAAATGCAAAGAGGTCAAGTGACTTGCCCAAGGTCTGTAAGCAGTGACATGGAGTAGCCAGGATTTGAATTCCAGTTGTCTGATGTAATGTCTAGCAAAAAGGCAAATGAGCATGTATATTATTTAAGGCATTAGAGCTCACTCCATACTGGCTCCATGACATCATTTTTTAGACTAATTGCTCAAAACTAAAGCCAAGTTTTCCAATTATAATCATGACTCTCAGGATAGTTATAGTTTAGGTCTGTCTTCTTAACTTAGGTTAGCACATTTTGAACAGATTTTAATCAAACATATTCTATTGATCCATTGAGGGTCAACATAAAGACATCTGCAAAGGGATCTGACTCAATATTTCCCACATCAAGTACAGAGGGGGGCCAAAACCTAATTCTTAGATTACTACCCATTTATTTTACTAAATAAATACTTAATCATACTTAGTGAATATTTTACTTAACTGTTTTACTTAACATTTTTTTTAAATGTTTATTTTTTAGAGAGAGAAAGAGAGAATGAGTGGGAGAGATGAAGAGAGAGAAGGGAACAGAGGATCCGAAGCAGGCTCAGGGCTGACAGCAGAAAGCCATATGTGGGGCTCAAACTCACGAGCCATTATATCACAACCTGAACTGAAGTTGGACGCTCAACCGAGTCACCCAGGTGCCCCCATTGACTTTTATTTTAAAAAACAGGGCAGACAAACCAGAATCCCGCATCCTGGGGCTTCCGGGGGAGCTTTACCTGGGTTGAAGGAGTTGCATTGGTCAACTCATCTGCACCCAATTCCTGATCAGGGACTGGTTTTGAGTCCCAAAGGTCAGTAATAGACCCAGGCACTTTCCCTTGGGAATCACTTCAATTCTTTTTTCAAAAGGTCTGTATTTAACAATTTCAAGGAGCCCTTTAAATGCAATTATCTTAGGTAGGAGGGGCAGTTCAGTCTAAATGGCCCTGACCTCTGCACCCTCCTATTCCATTTGATTATGTGCCTGCCTATTGTTTTTGCTGTCTAACACAAGTAAGGCTGGGAGCAATGAGGAAGAAAGACAGCTAGGGGCTCTCCAGGCCCACTAAAGTGTCCTATCTATCCTTTTTCACATTGCATTATTAATACAATAACAATGCTTACTTAGTTATCTGCAGCATATGATTTTTTTAAATGCATAATACTACTACTGCTGGATTGATGTTTCTTGTATTTAATTATTAACTAGTAGAGATTCTGCAGTTTTAATGAGAACTAATGGTAACATATAAAACTGTCTTCCTCCCCTCTCCCTACAAATCTTAGGGCCAATTCCAGCCATACCCACGTATTGGAGGGGGTGAGTGTACCTTTGGGCACAGCAGGGGAGTCTGTTTACCACTCCCCAGACTCCCTCCTCCAAAGCTTCTGATGCAAATCTGAGACTCCAGAGCGGAAGTGGGAGGAGCTTGAGTTTGGGGTTGGTAGTAGCTTTTCTACTGGTTTGGTCCTGAATTTCTCTTCTAGGTAAGATAATCTAGATCTGGACTGTGGCGTTTGGTTCTCCTGAAAGCAAAAGACATCGTGTGCTCTAAACAGTCTTTAGATTTTCTAAAACAAAGAGAGGTTCTCTGAGATCATCTGCCACTGGTGTAGCCTAGGGAATGTGATCTGTTCAAATTATTTAGGTAACATTTTTTTCCCTGTATTTTTTCTGTCTCCCTTCATTCTATGTTTTTTATTCTCCAGCATTTCCCTTTGCCCCAGATCTCCCATCAGGCCTCATCCAGTTCACCTCGAGTCTCTTCAACTACAACATCATCAAGGAAGCCTTTAAACCTGAAAAAAGTAAGTGGTTTGTTATATGTTTACTTCTTTATGTATTTTTTTAAAGAATCCTACCTATTTAAATAATTTGAAGTTAATGTTATTTAAAGGTGTGAATTATTTTAGGGACAAATGGAATTATAATTATGAGCAAAGGTCCACTCCTAACTTTTCCTTTGCTCTTATTTTGGGAAGTCCTGCCTTGGTTTGCAGAAATTTGCTTTCCTTGTGGACTCCAAGAGCGCATCTTGGGTGTGAGTGAAACTGGCATTCTCCTGACCCTCACGAATAGGAACAGGTAGCCACGCTGGAGAGCTGGAAACAACAAATACAATGTGTGGGGTGAAAAAAAAAAACTGAAGTTCTCAATTTCACTTTCGAACAATAACTTGTGATTTGTGCAGGCTACTTAAACTTTTTGAACATTGGTATCCAGACAGGTCATTAAAAGACAAACTGAGGTATAACCGTTGTTTTTTGTTTTTTTTTTAAATTTTTTTTTTAACGTTTATTTATTTTTGAGACAGAGAGAGACAGAGCATGAACGGGGGAGGGTCATAGAGAGAGAGGGAGACACAGAATCCGAAACAGGCTCCAGGCTCTGAGCTGTCGGCACAGAGCCCGACGCGGGGCTGGAACTCACGAACTGCGAGATCATGACCTGAGCCGAAGTGGGATGCTTAACCGACTGAGCCACTCAGGCGCCCCTATACTACCGTTTTGAAGTCAGTGAGCAAAAATCGATTCCATTCGGGCAGCCCTACCCCGGAAGTGCTTCGGAGCCCTCTGCTGACCTGAGGCAGGGGAAAGACTTGGGTGAAGCCCGGAAAGGAAATTATTTGATTGGCTACCGCTTAAGGCCTAACTGGCTGTGATTGATTATCTTTAGGTTTTGATTTCTTAACCTTGAGGCACTACAGGCTTAGGTTTTGGTTTTCTTAGGAAAGCCACCAACGTGTGAGGGCCATTTCGGTCTAATGGCCTCTTTGCTCAGTTAACAAGGTAAACTGGAGATAGCACGTAACTCTTAAGGCTATTGAAAAATTGAGTAAAAACGTGAAGGTGAAATCATGTAGTAAGTAGACATTCAATTCGTTCGACATGTATTTGTTGTGTGTTGGTTTCAGGCTTGGAATGAAATACTTGAAGAGAACAAAACAGACCAAAATGTATTGTTTCGTGCAGTTAACGTTCTAGTACATTGCAGAATAAGTAGGTACCTAGGAAAATAAGTCAGAAGTTGTGTTTTGTTTTTTTTTTAAGTCTGTTTATTTTGAGAGAGCGCATGGGGGAGGGGCAGAGAGCCAGAATCCCAAGAGGGCTCTGCGCTGTCAGGGCAGAGCCCAACGTGGGGCTGGAACCCACCCACCATGAGATCATGACCTGAGGGGAAACCAAGAATCGGTTGTTAACCGTATGACTCATCCAGGCACCCCAATATGTCAGAAGTTAATAAAGCAATGTCAGACAGTAGAGCAGGGTCTGAGGGGTAAGGAGGTCAGTCAAGGTAAGTCACACTGAGAAGGTGACATCTGAGCAGACTTGAGGGTGACAGAGGTTTACCAGGCTGCTAGTAGGGAAAGGAAAAGCATTGCAGATAGAGGGAATAGCCAGCACAAAAGCCCCAAGGGGAGCAGCCTTTTCTTGTCCCAGAAGCAGTGAGCAGGCTGGTGTATTGCGCTGAGTTAGGGACAGATGGGATGGGGTCAGAGAGGTGAGGGGTCGGGAGGCAGCGCGCTAGATCAAGTAGAGCTTTGGAGGCCATTAATCCGCTTTGGCTTTTGCTCAGTGAAATGGGGAGCCACTGGAGGGCTTGATAGGACTTCCCTTTAAAAACGCAAGGGCGGAAGGAGGGAGCGCTGCCAGGGGAGTTTGCTTTAATCTCGGTGAGATTAAAGTGAGGGGAGGTAAGGTGAGAAATGGTGAGCTGCTGGACAAATTGTAAAGGTAGAGCCAACGGACTCTCCTGACGGATTCTAGGTGGCACAGAAGGGAAGAGCGGTCAAAGCGATTGCAAGGATTGAGGCCTGGAAGGAAGGGCGGGCTTGCCTGTCACCGGAAGCGGGAACACAGGCCGCGGATGGAGAGGATGGAGAGGAACGTGGGTGTCAGCCCCGGGCTGACGCGGGGACTGCCAAGTTGATGTTGCTGTCTGTTAGAAGCTGGCCTGGCCAGGCCGGTGGGCAGCTGGGTAATGAAGCTCGGACCTCAGGACGGGGTTCAGGGCTGGGGGTGTGCATTTGGAAACATTAGCGTAAGAGCCTGCAGGAGCCTGCGCGCCAGAGAGCAGGGGTAGGGACAGAGGTCCTGGGGCCTCTGGTGATAAGGGGAGAAGAGGAACAAGGAAAAGAGATAATGAGGAAGCGCTCAGGAGGTGGGAAAAAAATCTAGAGGGTGTGGTGTCTCTGAAGCCTAGTGAAAAGGAGCTTTGGGGCCACGAGAGTGATCCACTGTGTCCTGCTGCCCCCCACCAGGTAAGATGGGGTGAGAACTGGCCCCTGGTGCAGCCTCACCGTGGCCGTGGGACCGAGGTGCGTGGGGTGAGGTCTTCGGGGGGTGAAGGGCGAAGTATAAGTGAGACGTGGGGAAGAAGGCGCGTGGCCCTCAGGTGCAGATAATTGGGGATTTTTGCTGTAAATGAGAGCAGTTAATTAGTAGGGGCAGAAGGAGGCCAGAAAGAAGTATTTTTTGGTTTGATCTTTCTGTTTTTTGGGAGGTTTTTTGGTTTTGTTTTTAAGATTGGAGAAACGACAGCTTTTTGGTATGCTCATGGGAGTGATTTAGCAGACTGGGAAAAATTGATGAGGCAGGGTTGGGTGGAATTAGCAGGGCAATATTCCTGAGTAGGGAAGAGGGATGGGATTAGGTGGCTTTGGATTGGAGCACAGATAGATGAGGGGTCAGCAAACTTTTCTACAAAGGGCCAGACAAGTAAATATTTTAGTATGTGCGGATATACAATCTCTGTTGCAACTATTCGGCTGTGTTGCAGAGCCGATATACACGATATACAAATGAATGGGCATGGCCATGTTCCAGTCAGACTTCATTTAGGCTCACTGAAATTTTAATCTCAGATGGTTTTCACATGTTGCAAGATGGATTCTTGTGATTCCCCACCCCCACCCCAATTATTTAAAAACCAGCAACCATCCTTAGCTGGCATGATGTACTGAATGGCCCCCAGGCCACGGTTTGCTGACTCCCAATCTAGGTGACAGACAGGAAAGTTAACACAGATGGATACAAATAAACTGGGATATAAGTGGGGTGAGGAGAATCTGGGAATTCTCCTGAGTGCTTCGATCTTCTGTTTGGTAGGGCCCTGAGAAAGAGGAGAAAGTACAGAGTTTTGAGGAGAGGAAGAAAGGGCAAAAATACAGAGTGTGACTTCACCAGGAACCTAGTAAGTAGAATGATTCTCCATGCAGCATGAAGGCCCCCTTTGAGGTTTGTAGTCATGAATCTGAGGGGAGATCTGTTCAGTGGGATTGTGTTTTTCTCCAGCCACAGTCGGCCACACAGGTGGGGACACAGAGGTGTCAGAAAGTTGGGCTTTCACAGCTGTGGTTTTGCCAAGGGAGTTTCAAGGCAGGAGGCCTAAGAAGTTGAGTTTATACAGGAGAGTGATAGTGTAGCAGGATTCTCGCACAGAGAGTCGTGACACCGAGACTTTTCTTTCCAGGAAGCAACTTTATTCCTGCCGGCACCGCTCATTTGGGTTTGCACCGAAGAACGGAGCCCCGAATGCCACGTGGCATAGTTTTTTACATATTTTCCACTTCTTTGTCTCCCATATATGATTACATACAAACATGTAGTCTGACTAAGTGGTCTCATGTTACAAGGTTGTGAGGGATGTCACGTATGTGTATAACCAGGTTGCCTTGAGGTTTTTGTTTTTGTTTTTCTTCCTTTCCTTAGGGAGGGGACCCTACCATGATAGTCGTAGGGTTGTGAGGTCTAGCTAATAAACCAACAGGATGCCCAGTTACATTTGAATTTCAGCTAAACAACACATAATGTTTTAGTATAAGTATGTTGCATGATTAAGAGGGAGGAAGAACATGAAGCAGTCAAGGCAGTGTTATGTGTTGGGGCATCAATGGATTGGAGGTTCTAGTCTGGGGGAAGAATGTTGGAGAGGGCCACCAGGAAGCCAGGAGGTAGAATCGAATGCTTGACCTTGAGATTATGAGCAGTTGCAGCTACTGGTGACAAGGTTTAAGGTTTAGGGTTCAGCCGTAGGGATGAGCGAGTAACATTGGGTAGAGGACAAGATCCTTGGTAAGGAATTCACGGAACTCACCCTTCTTCAGAGGGATCATATGCATAGGTAGCGTATTGATAATGCTGGAAGAGGGCTGGAATAATTGCATGCTTCCCTTGTATCCAGCACCATGTCAGGACGTGAGATAAAGATGAATCAGTGTTCGAGTCTAGGTTGACACAGAAAGGCCATTTAGAACTAGGTCAGGGAGGTCCTTGACTGTTAGGCTAAGAAATTTAGGAGCATTAGTTCAATATCCCTCCCCTCCCCTATGACAAGAAATAATAAAATCAGCACAACTCATCCATTTGACCTACCTGAATATGATAGGTTTTATTTTTATTTTTAAATTTTTTTAAGATTCTATTTTTAAGTAATCTCTACACCCAACAAGGGGCTCGAACTCACAACCCCAAGATCAGGAGTTGCATGCCAGACACCCAGAGAGGTTTTAAATATGGACTCTAAACATTATGTTACAATATTACATAAACTGGGGTTGGGTAAATTGCAGTTGGTTCTTTTTAAGCTTTCATAATCTTCTGGTTACTTCTAAAATGAAAGTAATTTAGAAAAGAGTTTAAGGATTTTGTTTTGTTTTGTTTTTTGACTGGAACAAGTGAGTAAAATCATACTGAACAGAAAGAGGAAGCCCTTGCGCCCTTAAAATTTGCACCGACCTGTGGCCAGCCCCTCCAGGTTGACCTAAGGAGGGGTTGACCTAAGGAGGGAGCCAGCATGGGCGGGGTCTGTGACCTGAACCGAGGTGTCAGGTCAGACCTTTGAGAAGAAGGAGGGGTAAGCTAACATTTTTTTGCTAATTAATGTCTCTGTACTGCTTCAGTATGCACTCACTGCCCCCCGCCCACCAAATAGTAGGTACAAGTTGTAACTGTCATTTGGAAACAAACTAGAAGTCAAGGAAGACATAA
This sequence comes from Neofelis nebulosa, assembly GCF_028018385.1. NCBI lineage: Eukaryota > Metazoa > Chordata > Mammalia > Carnivora > Felidae > Neofelis > Neofelis nebulosa. The sequence goes on along the minus strand of NC_080787.1, from coordinate 54,128,508 downwards.
AGGGGCCTTTAGAGGTGCCGAGTTCTCAAACTACAGTCCGCGTTCTGCAAGATGTTGGCTACGATGTGCGGCCGCTGCTTAAGGAGAAGTAAGCTTCACCTTGTTGTCCAGTCAGAAATGGAAAATTACTGGCTTATTTGCACAGTATTGATAGACTAAGTTCAGGAGGAAACTGCTGCTTCAGTAGAAAAGCAGCAAACCAGCAGCACTTGCAGAGACCGTTACTGGGGCCTAGAAGGGATGCCCAAGCCTTAAGTGAACGGGAACAGGTGATGCTTAAAAACCCCCAACCTAAGTCCAGAGACTAAGGCACAGAAAGCAGAGAAGGAGTTTGTGCAGAGCGCATCCTCAGTCCTAGCACAGCTCTTGGCACTGATGGATCAGTAAATACCTGTTGAGTGAATGAATGAATACAGAATAGTGAAAGAAATTCTCTGGAATTTCCTAGGTCATATCTTTTTTAAGTTTATTTATTTGGAGAGAAAGAGAGAGAGACAGAGAGACACGACAAGCGGGGGAGGGGCAAAGAGAGAGGGGAGAGAGAAAATCCCAAGCAGGCTCTGCATTGGCAGGGCTGGAATCCACGAACCCAGAGATCATGACCTAGGCCGAAACCAAGAGTCTGATGCTTAATGGACTGAGCCAGCCAGGTGCCCCTCCTAAGTTGTTTTTGACTATTAACCAGATATGTGGCCTTGGGCAAGTTAATTCGCATCCCTGAGCCTCAATTTCCTCATCTGAATGATGAGACTAATTCTGGTCAACACCTCCACACCTTTTGCAAAGATCAAATGAGATAGCACTTCACAGTTAAAAGTTGTGACTGTTGCTGTTGCCCTTAGGAAAAGACCTAGGGAGCAGTCATTGGTGGGAGCAGGTTTTTAGAAATAACTTGAGAATTAAAGGGGGGGGGGGGTCTTTAACATTTTTGGAAACTCTGGAACCTAGGAGAGAATTTTCCAAGTAAAGTTAAAAAAGTCATTTGCTTTCCACTACATGTCGACTCCTGTGGAAGACAGTTTTGTATGTGTTACCTGGAAACAAATCCCTGGAGATTTCAGGTCACATCCTGAAAAAATGTAACAATGTGCAAACAGCAGCAGGTAAACAGTGGAATAAGGACTTCAAACCAGACTATCAGATGTCAAAACCCATATTATTGGGGCACCTGGCTGGCTCTGTCAGTAGAGAATGAAACTCTTGATCTTGGGATTGTGAGTTTGAGCCCCACATTGGGTGCAGAGTTCACTTAAAAATAAAAAAAAAAATTAAAAAAATAAACCATATTATTTCTACTCCACCAACATTTAGGCTCAAGTATCTTAGAATGGTAAAGGTGACTTTAGTCCAGCCCTCAGTACAGCCCACATCTCAGCAATAGTGACTTCTAAATTGGGGACCATAATTAGATCTCTTAAGACAGTCTTGTTCATTTTGAATGGTGCTAATTATTAAAAGATTCTTTCCAAAAAAGTGAAATTAGTCTCTATCAATTTGCCCCACCTTGGCACTGGCTCTGGCCTCTGGAGCTGCCCCGGGGGAAATCCAGGCCTGCCTGTAGGACATGGGGCCACGTCCTTATGATTGCCCTGTGATCGTCCTTATGATCGTTGTGTTGCCATTCCACACAGCCGTGCACACAGTGGACACTCAGTGCTTGCTGCATCAGACCTATCCTTGCCTTTTCTCACAACAACTTCTGACAGATGAAACAGCTCCCGTTTCAGTCACCCCAAGATGATTGTGTGCTGGTAGTGCATCATGTGAGATGCCGGCTCCAAGCCACAAGAACCCTTATGGGAAGATAAAGTTATGCTCTCCTCGATTCATTTAGTCATGAAGCATTTATTGAGGGGCTTCTGGGTGGCTCAGTAGGTTGGGTGTCTGGCTCTTGGTTTTGGTTCAGGTCATGATTTCATGGTTCATGGGTTCGAGCTCCACGTCAGGCTCCGAGCTGGTGGTGCAGAGTCTGGTTGGGACTCTCTCTCTCTGGCCCTCCTCTCTCTCTCTCTCTCTCTCTCTCTCTCTCAAAATAAATAAATAAACTTTAAAAAAAAAAAAGGAAGCATTTATTGAGCACCTACTATGTACCAGGTGCTATTGTAAGTATTGGGAACATGTCACCGAACAAAATCGACACCTGCCCTTGTGGAACTTTTCTCTTGTGAGCAAATAGAGAATGCTTTTAGAAAGTGATAGGTACTAGGGGAAGACATTGAAGCAGGTAAGAGGAATTGGAAGTGTCAGAATGAGAAGTGTGCTGGTTTCAATTTAAGTGGGATGGCCACGTAAGGGAAGACAAGGAGGTGAAAAAGGCATCTGTGAGGTTGTCAGGGGAAAGAGGAGGAAGAGCAAAGGGAATGGGCTGTGCAAAAGTCCTGAGGTGAAGCCTGCCCAGCGGGCAGGAGCTGAATGAGCCAGGTGAGGGGGAGCAGGAGGCCCCAACAAGAGATGTGGGCTCGAGCTGTACCATCCAGCACGGTGGCCTCTAACCATGTGTAGCCCCTGAGCTCTTGAAATGTGCCTGGTCCAAACTGAGATGTGCTGTATGATTAAAGGGCGTGCCACACGTCAAAGACATTGAATGAAAATGAGAGTGTAAAATTTCTCAATTTTTATATGGTGTCCATGTTGAAATAATGATGTCTTAGAGATACCACACTAAATAAAATGTACTATTAAAATTGGGGCACCTAGGCGGCTCAGTCAGTTAAGCATCCCACTCTTGATCTCAGCTCAGGTCATGATCTCACTGTTCATGACTTGAACAGTGCCCTGACTTGGGCTCTGAACTGACAGCATGGAGCCTGCTTGGGATCCTCTGTCTCCCTCCCAGCAGGGGTTGGGGCAGGGGAGGGGCAGAGAGAGAGAGGGAGATAGAGGATCCCAAGCAGGCTGTATGCTGACAGCAGAGAGCTCCGTTTGGGGCCCGAACTCACAAACAGTGAAATCATGACCTGAGCGGGAAGTCCGACACTTAACCAACAGAGCCACCCAGATGCCCCTTAAAAAACTTGGAAAAATATATACTACTAAAATTCATTTCACCTGTTTCCTTTTACTTTTTTATTATGACTACTTGAAAATTTAAAATGCCACATGTGGCACCTATTTTATATATATATTTAATATATTATAGATATATATATATATATTATATATTTTATAATATAGATTACATTTATAGATTATATATTTTCTATATATTATAATATATTATATTATATATATATATAATTATATATATATTATATATATATATTTTTTTTTTTAATATTTATTTATTTTGAGAGAGAATCCCAAGCAGGCTCCACGCTCAGCTCGTAACCCGACATGGGGCTTGATCTCATGACAATGAGATCCTGACCTGGGCTGAAATCAAGAATCGTGCTCAACCGACTGAGCCACCCAGGCACCCTTCTCCTATCATATTTCTTCTATTAGACAGTGCTGGTCTAGAGTCCTATATACCTTTCTAAGGACCTTGCTTTTATTCTGATTAAAATGGAGAGACCATGGAGAGTTTAGAGCAGAGGAAAGACATGATCTGGCCTTTTATAAAAGGATTAGTCTGGCTGCTATATTGAGATGAAATTGCAGAAACTCACATGTGGAACCAGGGACACCAGTCAGGAGGCTGTGCACTAATTCTGGGAGGGATGATGGTGGCTTAGCCCAGAGTGGAATCTGGATATAAGTGAAGGTAGAGCCTGTAGGATTTCCTGCAGGAATAGTCATGGGATATGAGAAAAAGGAAGGAGTCAAAGATGTCTGAAGATTTTGGTCTGAGAAACTGGAAGAACAGACTGCCATTAACTGAGATAGAAAGACCATGGACAGAACAGTGGAATATCAGGACATCAATTTGGGTGTCAATTGAATGGTCATGTGGATAATGAGTAGTCAATTGGATGTGTAAAGTATGGTGCTCTGGGAAGAAGTCTGAGCTCGAAGTGTATATTTGGGAACAGTAACATCTAAATGGTATTTAAAGTTAGGAGGCTAGAGGAGCTCACCAAGGGAGTGGGATTATGTTTAGAAAAAGAAGTCCAAGGACAGAGTTTAAGAATAAGAGACTGGGGAGAAAAGGTGGAAAAATCAGCAAAAAAAACCCTAAGAAAGACAGAGAAGTCAGATAATGGTGACGCAGGAGACAATGAAGAACATGTCATCAAGAAGCCAGTCACCAACTGTGTCAAGTGCTTTCTGTAGGTAAAGTTAAGACGAGGACAGAGTCGACCAAGTTGGATTTAGGTGATGTGCAGATCAGGAGGAGTTTCTTTGGAATGGTCTGAACAAAAGCCTGATAGCAGTGTGTTTAACGAAGAAAGGTGGGGAAGGCTTTGGAGACAGTATCCTCGAGCGTGGAAAACTCCAAAAATTTTACTGGAAAAGGAAGGAGAGAGATGAGGCCATAAGCTGATAGGTAATTGGGGCTAAAAGAGAGACTATAAATAATGTTGGGACAAATAAGAGCAGGTTTGTGTGTTCATGAGAGTCACACAGGAGAGAAGGAAACTTGATGATGTGGACAAAGAGGTGGAAAATTGCTGGAGTCCTGTTCCCATAGAGATGAGAGAGGATTCCAATCGGAGGCACAGGCAGGGTTGCCCCTAAAAGCCTGGGCAGTTCCTCTATAGTAACACGCAGGAAAGCCAACTATCAGGGTGTGGCTGTTGGCGAGGGTGTCTGGGAAGCTCTCTTCCAGCTGCTTCATTTCCTCTGTGAAGTGGGAAGCACGCCCATCGGCAGAGTGGGGACGTTGGAGGTGTGCGGAGTGAGTTGAAAGTATAAAATAGATGACTAGGAGAGGGTGTGAGAGTGAACACACGGCGACATAAAAGATGATTGAGGGTCCTCTGGGTATTTGTGGACACGGGTTTAAATTGAGAGCGGTTAGCACGGTGGTATGTTTTCTTTGACCACGTTCTGTGGCTATGGGCCAGGACTAGGGTAAGTGGAGAGTGGAATGACCCAGACCTACAAACGTTGAGGGTGTATTCAACGGAGTGGTCTTTTTTTTTTTTTTTTTAATGTTTATTTATTTTTGAGAGAGAGACAGAGAGAGGCAGAGTGCAAGCAGGGGAGGAGCAGAGAGAGAGGGAGACACAGAATCCGAAGCAGGCTCCAGGCTCTGTGCTGACAGCTCAGAGCCTGACTCAGGGCTCAAACTCACGAACCTGTGAGATCATGACCTGAGCCGAAATCGGCCGCTTAACTGACTGAGCCACCCATGTGCCGTGGGAGCAGTCTTAATGATTGGTCATAGAGATAACTCGTTCCAAGAACTGTTTGCTGAATGCTCACTGCCATTCCAGCGGCAATGGAATCAACATGCTCTTTCAGCTCAGCTGCCTCTGGGATGACCCTGTTTGCTCTCGTACTGCTCCCTCCGGCAACCCAGGCTGAGGCTCCAGATAACACAGGGCTGCTACCTCCTGGCCTGTTGCTGCTACTGCAAACATACCAGGCCCACCTCTACTGTTTTCTCACCGACCTAATTTGGTGACTGGGAAAAACAAAGACCTGGCCAAAAGCTAGTCCCAGGAGGCCACCACCTTAGCCTTTCCCCACCCTTCAATTTTCCATTCTCATGCTCGGTAGCAAGCAAAGTAATTCCTGCTAAGGGGCTCTCCTTCCCTGGGAAGATTTCCATTTTAGCAGACAACTTTGAATATCAAAAAGCCCTCAAGAACCAAGGAAATGAAAAAGTCATTGAATTTCAAGTGTCCTATGGGAAACCAATGGAGGAAATATTTTAGATTGCAAGGGTCTGCAGTGTGACCATTCCCGCCCCCCACAAACACACACATACTACCTTGCAGATGAGGCACTACACTCAGAATAGTCTTGAGCATGAGTTGTTTTTTGTTTTTTGCTTGTTTGTTTGTTTATTTTTCAGAGACAGAGAGAGAGTGCACATGCATGCATGCATGGGATTCTCTTTCCCAGAATTCTCTGTTCATGATTATGGTCTCTGCTCATAATTATGGCCTTCTAGATACCTGCCCTGATGGGCTTTTCTTCATTGCTCTCCTGGAACCCTTTCTCATCCAATTTTCCCTGTTGGGGGGGGGGGAGTGTGGGAGTGTGGGGGTGGGTGGGAAGCATATCCTTCAGTAGCTTCCAGTGCACAGGAAGCAAAATCTTAATCGCAAGGAGGCTTCCTGCTGCCAGGGCAGAGCGCCCAATGCAGGGCTCCATCCCATGAACTGTGAGATCATGACCTGAGGGGAAATCAAGTCGGACAGTTAACCAACTGAGCCACCCAGTCGTCCCAAGTTTTATTTTAAGGTTTTTCAATCAGAATTTATATTAGATGTTTACTGATGGGGCGCCTGGATGGCTCAGTCGGTTAAGCTTCCAACTTCAGCTCAGGTCAAGGTCTCATGGTTTGTGAGTTTGAGCCCCGCCTCTGGCTCTGTGCTGACAGCTCAGAGCCTGGGGCCTGCTTCAGATTCTTTGTCTCCCTCTCTCTCTGCCCCTCCCCCACTTGTGTTCTGTCTCTCTCTGTGTCTCAAAAATAAATAAATGTAAAAAAAAAAAAATTAGGTGTTCACTAAGACACCATGATGCCCTAGGTCTCAAATAACATACTCATCACCCAGTGGTTTGGTTTAAAAAGCCTTGAATATTCTCCACTCTTCACACATATTGCCTGTCTTGATTTAAAATTTTTACAGTTAGTCTTTTTAGTATAATAGCACTGAAACCCTTTAAAAATTAAATAAATTATCTGACAGGAGTGGACAACATATCAAGCTTTATTTTATGGCTACATCAGATTAATTACCAGAAGGAATGGAGCTGCAAGTGGGCAAGCATTTTTCAGTTAATTTTAATATTTATAAAAATAATAACTGAATATAAGTTCAAATAGTTAAAAAGGTTTATGATGAAAAACTCTAGCTGTTCTGCCTTTTCTTACCTCCTACCCTTGTACTCATGGAAAATTACCCGTATCCTTTTTTTGGCAATTTTTCTTAGCATTCATCTCCATGTTTCTGAACAATATGTTTATATTGTGTTTCTCAATTTATCAGTTTTAGATTTTACTGATTAATTTCCCTCTCCTCAGATAATTATACAAAGATTTTTGGCTAGTCAATCGTAGGCATTTACATTTCCTTGACAAGCCACTATTCATTGCTGAGGTACAATCCTTTGTTTTTCCTGGAATTAATAATTATCTTATTTTTTATTTGCCTCATTTTCCATGTTCCCCGAGTTAATTTACTTTATTGAATCTTTGCCACACACTAACTGGTAATATTTTCCATCCTTGCAAAGGCACTGTTTCTCGTTTTTTCCTGTAGACCTCTGTATTAGTTAGCATGTTCCAGAGAAACAGAATATATCCATATATCCATATATATATATATATATATATATATATATATACATATATATACATATATATGTACATATACATATATCCATATATATCCATATATGTATATGTATATACATATATATATATGTATATGTATGTATATATATATATGGAGAGAGAGATTTCATTTTTAGGAATTGGCTCACATGATTTCTGGGGACTGGCAAATCCAAATCTGTAGGGTAGCCTGGTAGGCCAGACTTAGAGAAGGGTTGATATTGCAGCACAAGTCTGAAGGCAGTCTAGATATAGAATTCCCTCTTGCTCAGAGGACATCATTCTTTTTTCTCTTAAGGCCTACAATGGATTGAATGAGACCCACCTATACTATATAGGGTAATCTGCTTGACTCAAACTCTATTGATTTAAACATTAATCTCATCGAAAAAGTACTTTCTCAGCAAAATCTAGATTGGTTTTTAACCAAATATCCAGGATCTTGGACTAACCAAGTTGACGCATTGAAATTAACCATCACCAAACAAAAAATAAAATTTAACTATCACATTCTCTTTCCCAGAATCCTCTGTTCATGATTATGGTCTCTGCTCATAATTATGGCCTTCTAGATACCTGCCCTGATGGGCTTTTCTTCATTGCTCTCCTGGAACCCTTTCTCATCCAATTTTCCCTGTTGGGGGGTGGGGGGAGTGTGGGAGTGTGGGGGTGGGTGGGAAGCATATCCTTCAGTAGCTTCCAGTGCACAGGAAGCAAAATCTTAAAGTCTTTGAATATTTAACATTTTTATTCTTCCCTCACATTTGAATGATATAGCTCACTCTAGAATTCTGGGCTGAAGATACTTTTCTCTTGGAATTTTGGCGGCATCATCACTCCATCATCTGCTGGTTTGGAAGAGTTGGTACTTTTGAAAAATCCAGTAAAATTCTGATTTGCCTGCTTTTTCTCTCTGGAAGTGTAAGAATTCTTTCTCTTGACTCCCAGTGTCCTGAGATTTTGCAGTGATATGTCAGGGTAGGTCTTACTTACCACGTTGAGCATTCAGTACAACTTTCAGTCTGGAGTCTCATGCCCTTCAATTCTGGCTGGGAAAATTTCTTGTATCGCTTTGTTATTTTCCTCTTTCAATTATTTATCTTTTTGGTAGCTTTCAATTTTAGTTGGGTGGATTTTCTAATCTGATCCTCTAAACTTGTTTCCTACTTTTGTTCTCTTTCACTTTTTTTTTTTTGAGAGAGAGAGAGAGAGAGAGAGTGTGTGTGTGTGTGTGTGTGTGTGTGTGTGAGTGTGAGAATGCGCACACTCATGAGCAGGGGAGGGGCAGAGTCAGAGGGGGACAGAGAATCAGAGAATCCTAAGCAGGCTCTGTACTGTCAGCCCAAAGCCCGATATGGGGCTTGAAGCCACTAATTATGAGATCATGACCTGAGCCAAAGTCAGATGCTCAACTGGCTGAGCCACCCAGATGCCCCTGTTCTCTTTCATTTTTTTTTTTTTTTGTTGTTGTTGTTTGGTTGGTTTTTGTTTTTGTTTTAAGTTTTATTTTTTATTTTTTTAAATTTACATCCAAATTAGTTAGCATATAGTGCAACAATGATTTCAGGAGTAGATTCCTTAGTGCCCCTTACCCATTTAGCCCATCCCCCCCTCCCACAACCCCTCCCATAACCCTCACTTTGTTCTCCATATTTATGAGTCTCTTCTGTTTTGTCACCCTCCCTGTTTTTATATTATTTTTGTTTCCCTTCCCTTATATTCATCTGTTTTGTCTCAAAGTCCTCATCTGAGTGAAGTCATATGATTTTTGTCTTTCTCTGACTAATTTCACTTAGCATAATACCCTCCAGTTCCATCCACATAGTTGCAAATGGCAAGATTTCACTCTTTTTAGTTGCTGAGTAATATTCCATTGTGTATATATATATATATATATATATATATATATACCACATCTTCTTTATCTATTCATCCATCCATGGACATTTGCACTCTTTCCATACTTTAGTTATTATTGATAGTGCTGCTATAAACATGGGGGTACACGTGTCCCTTTGAAACAGCACACCTGTATCCCGTGGGTAAATGCCTAGTAGTGCAATTGCTGGGTTGTAGGGTAGTTCTATTTTTAGTTTTTTGAGGAAACTCCAACTGTTTTCCAGAGTGGCTGCACCAGCTTGCATTCCCACCAACAATGCAAAAGAGATCCTCGTTCTCTGCATCCTTGCCAACATCTGTTGTTGCCTGAGTTGTTAATGTTAGCCATTCTGACAGGTGTGAGGTGGTATCTCACTGTAGTTTTCATTTATATTTCCCTGATGATGAGTGATGTTGAGCATTTTTTCATGTGTTGATTGGCCATCTGGACGTCTTCTTTGGAGAAGTGTCAATTCATGTATTTTGCCCATCTCTTCACTGGATTATTTGTTTTTTGGGTGTTGAGTTTGATAAGTTCTTTATAGATTTTGGATACTAACCCTTTATCTGATATGTCATTTGTAAATATCTTCTCCGCTCTTTCACTTTTGATTTAACTTTCTGGTTGTTAGTAGGTTTCCCTGATTTCCATTTCCTAACTTTTTATGATTTTTTTTCAGTTTGACTGTTGTATTTATGATTTCCCAGAGTCCTTTCTTACTTTTTGAATTTTTTTTTTTTTTCCTATAACATCTTGGTTGTCCCATCCTCAGGGTCTTTAATGGCATGGCTTCAACATCTTCCTGTACTCTCCTTCCTCCAAGGCTTGGTTAGTTGGTTAGTTTTAAATCTCTTTCATGTTACAGGCTTTTTCCAAATCTGTAGTCACCCTTGACTGTTTGTTCATATTTAAGAGTGAGATCACTTTTCTAAAAGCTGATGTGTAGCTTTATATGTGTAGGTTAAACTTGTGGACTGGTGGATTCTCTTTTAGGGGACTGGTTATTGAGCTGTCCTTTTTGTTATAGAACCCTAAACTGTTTGCAGTTCATTTTTCTAAGACTGCTCAATTTCTGTAGAAAAGAAGGGTCCTCTATTTCCTACAGCCAGCGTGGTGTCCAAGCATAGGCTCCATTGCTGATCTTCTGACAGCAGGGTTGGGAAAAAGGCTAAGGTCCCCACAGTTAATTTGTAGACTTTCATTTAATTAAGCTAATTTCAGCCTGGTTCTCATTTCCACCTTACCTTATTGTGTCCCCAGATGGCATATGTCTCCAAATCCAAACCCTTGGTTGTTCAGTTTCCCAGGAGAACAAACCTCAGCTCTCCTGCTTGCTGGGGAGGCATTATTATCTCATGAGCAGAATAAGGAAAACAACCCAACTGCTCAGTCCTCCCACCAGTGCTTTTGCCTCACTCAAGCCTGTCCTTCCTCAGTCCCTGGGGTCACCAGGCACTCAGCCTGTGAGCCAGTGGCTTTCTTTTTTCGTCTACATCCACCTCCATTTAAGTTGGAGCATTCTCCCCTTCCTAAGTTGGTTCCCCTGATGTCTAATTTGTCTTTCCAAAAAATCATTGAAATCTCTCTTCTACTGTGGCCTCCTTGCCTGTTTGTTGTGGTTGTTAATTTTTAGCCTAATATCATTTAAAGTTCCTTTACAGTTACTCTAGCAATGGGTTTGGGAAAGGAGGGGAAATAAATGTCTAGAGACAATCTGCCATTATTAGCTAGAAGTTTCAAATAGGCAAGTTTTGATGAGGAGATGGGAAAAGTGCAGAAGATGGGGCATTATCCAGAAAAGGGGCTCAGTATGCATGGTAGGGCTGGGTAGACAGGCATCTTGAAGGCACCAGATCCCTGGGTAAAGCTGAGAAAGGTACAATCCATGGGTTTGCAAGGAGTCTGGAGCACTCAATGGGCAGTTAATCTGACCACTTCATAGCTTTGCTCTAAGTACTCCTAACTTGTGCCAACCATCAACTTAATCCAACCATCATACACTTAATCAACTTTATACCTACTTTTTCTAAACTAAGCATGAGGATCAAAGAGTAATGTTCCTCCTACTCAACCTGTATAACCTTACACTCCCCTGTCATTTTTTGCTGATTTTCTCTCACTGTTGCAGAGTCTTTAACAGAACTTGAGATGATTTCATTAACTAAATATATACATTAATAGGTGCTTTCACATAGACACACCAGATTTAAAAAAAAAAAAAAAGAGCTCACTGTCATGGAAAACTGTCAAATTAAATCACCAGATTAGAAGGATCTTTTTTTTTTTTTTTTTTTTTTTTAGTGCTTGTTTTTTTGACACAGAGAGCCCCAGCAGGGGGGGGGCTGAGAGAGGAGGACAGAGGATCCGAAGTGGGCTCGAAGGAGCCTGAAGCAGGGCTTGAACTCATGAACCCCAAGATCACAGCTTGAGCCACAGTTAGATGCCCAACCAACTGAGCCACCCAGGTGCCCCAAGATTAGAATGATCTTAAGATGTTGTCCAGCTTGTATTTCTTTGCTTCAGGGTGAAGTGAAATCATACTTAGGACATGACTTCAAATCCTCATTCACAGCTACTGACAGGGGTGAGGGACACAGCTGGAGTTCTTGTGAGACCTCAATGGTGTCCCCTTCCCCATGTTGCTGGTGATGAGCTAATGGCTGAGACTCTCAGCTTCTTCATCTATGAAATTGCACAAATAACTCACCCTGACTATCTTGTAAGATTCTCGTAAAATCAAGTGTGATCATTCAGATCAAAATGTTTCCCTAATTGTACACTACATTGATATATTCAAAGATAAAGTTAATGGAATTTTTCAGGAATTTTGCTACATTTTCTGTGGAATGTGAAACTAAATGCAGTACATTCCATGATCTTATGACACAATTTAGTAACAGTTCTTTAGAGAAGGGGAAAAACAACAAAGACAAAAATCTGTTTTTCGGGTTTTTGTTTTAGTACTAGAATTTACATCTCAAGTCTGAACTCCGTGCATACTTCTCTGAGCCATGTCTTCTGCTCGTTTCCTTTCTTTTTTATCTGTGTTGAGTTTCTCCAATCTTTATTTATTCTTTAAAGTTTATTTATGTATTTTGAGAGAGACAACCATTGGGGAGAGGCAGTGGGAGAGAGGGAGATAGAATCCCAAGCAGGCTCCACACCATCAGCACAGAGTCAGATGTGGGCTCGAATTCACAAACTGTGAGATATGACCTGAACTGAAGTCGGACGCTTACCCAACTGAGCCACCCAGGCACCCCAAGTTTAAACAAAGGCTTGGAAAGCTTAAATGTACTGGAAATAACCCAAATGTCCATCTTTAGATAAATGTATAAACACAATGTGGTGCATGCATACAATAGGATAGGATTCAGCCTTAAAAAGGAAGGAAATTCTGTCACTTGCTACAACTTGAACCCAGAGGACATTATGTGAAGTGAAATAAGCCAGTCACAAAAGGACAAATACTGTATGATTCCACTGATATAAGGTACTTAGAGTTGTCAAATTTATAGAGACAGAGGTAGAATGGTGGTTGCCAGGGCAGAAAGGAGAGTTCTTATTTAATGGGTATATTTTCAGGTTTGCAAGATGTAGAGTTTTAGAGATGGATGTTGGTGTGGTTGCACAACAGTGTGAATGTATTTAGTGCCACTGAACTTTACTTCAAAATGGTTAATGGGGTGCCTGGGTGACTCAGTTAGTTGGGCATCCAACTTTAGATTTCAGTTCAGGTCATGATCTCACAGGTTGTGGGATCGAGCCCCGAGCTGGGCTTTGTGCTGGTTGTGGAACCTGCTTGGGATTCTCTCTCTCTCTCTTTCTCTCTCTCTCTCTCTCTCTCTGCCCACCCCCCCCCCCACTTGTGCTCTCTTTCTCTCTCTCGAAATAAATAAACTTAAAAAATAGTTAAACCTGGGGCGCCTGGGTGGCTCAGTTGGTTAAGTGGCCAACTTCAGCTCAGGTCATAATCTCATGGTTTGTAGGTTCGAGCCCCACGTCAGGCTCTGTGCTGACAGCTCAGATCCTGGAGCCTGCTTCAGATTCTGTGGCTCCCTCTTCTCTGCCTCTCCCCTGCTCATGCTGTATCTCTCTCTCTCTCTCTCTCTCTCTCTCTCTCAAAAAGAAATAAGCCTTAAAAATTTGTTAAAACAGTAAATTTCATGTTATTTTTTACCACAATTAAAAAAATAAGAAACATAAAGCAGCTTAAGTACATGATAGATGTGTAAGTCCAGTAGCATTCCCAGAAAAATCAGGTGTGCATGCTTCTCTAGAATCTTACGTGTCTGCAGCACAACAGTAGGCATTCATTGCACTTGTGGGGCCTGTCGAATTGCATTTGGTCTCCACATATCAACTTTTTAAGTGATTTCCATGAATTGTTCTCAAGGCCAGGTTTTCTGGATAAAGGTTGAAGAAATTACAAGAAAGGTGACTGAAATACGTTTCCATAAATACCAAGTTCCAAATATTACTCTAGAGAAAGAGGAAGAATTACAGGAACTATAGTTTCAAAAGGAGAGTCCATTTCAGCTGAGTTGTTTGTATTCCTACCTTCCAAATGACTGGAATTTTTGGTAAATGACAGCACTAGCAGGGACCTTGGGCAATCGGCTTGTCCGGACCATGCCTTCAGGCAAATAAGATATCATCATTCCATTTCGCAGATGAGGCAATCCTGGTGCTTAGAGAGGTAGAGAACCTCGTCTCAAGTCACACAATAAGTGAAGGAGTTGGCGTCCAGAACTTGGGGCTCCTGCCCACCAGGACCTGGGCTTATTTCTGCTATGTCATACTCTGTTTTCCATAAGTCCCAAGATCTCGTTTCTCTAGCACATTCTAGAGTTCATGTATTAGCCATCCTAATTATTGTGTAAAAAAGAAATCTTTGAGTGTGCCCCCAGGCTAGTGCTCTGGGAAAAAGCGGGTGGTTAAAAAGCTTCTCAGAGTTGGTGTGATGGATATCTGGAATTGAGTCCAAGACTCAGACTCTAGAGACAGGAATCCATGTGATGGTGGATGAATTGGTTGACCTCTCTGACTCTCAGATTCCTCCTCTGTTTAAAAACATGCCCAATTCCAAGAGTTCTTGTGAGTCAAATGAGATTTGTTTGTGAAGGTATTTTGTACAGTATAAAGAAAATGGTGTTTTTATAAGTGTGGGCCACAGAGTCTTGGGGGTCGCCCAGACCCTTTCAGGAGGTTTACAACGTTAAAACTGTTTTCATGGATATACTAAGATGTTATTTACTTTTCTTCACTATAAATCTCTTATACATATTCAGTGAGGTTCCCAGAGCCTACATGACATTCACATGCACTGTAATAGATGGAACACAGAAGCAGGTATGAGATGTCCCACTGCACTCTATTAGGTTAGATATTAAAGATTGGCAAAAAATGTTACAGTAACTCATTCTATGAATTTTTGTTTTGAAGACCCAGTTATTTTTTACAGAAGTGCTATTTGTGTTAAAATGTACTGGGTTATTACTATTATTTTACACCAATTAATAAATATTTCAAATTTGTTTCAGCTCTGACTTCTAATCTGGTAAATATTGACGGATGTAACCACATAAAGCTTTTTGAGATTCTCATTCTTTCTTTTTTTTAAATTTTTTTATTGTTTATTTAGTTTTGAGAGAGAGACAGTGTAAGCAGGGGAGGCACAGAGAGACAGAGGGAGACACAGAATCCAAAGACACAGGCTCCAGGCTCTGAGCTGTCAACACAGAACCCAGCACGGGACTTGAGCCCATGAATTGTGAGATCATGACCTGAGCCGAAGTCGGACATTTAACCGACTGAGCCACCCAGGCACTCCTCCCATTATTTCTTAAGAGTGTAAAAATATTTGAGCATTGCTGCCATAAAGTACTGTACAAATAGTAGATATTTTTACTTGTATCACCAACTTAAAAATATATATATATCATGGGGCTTCTGGGTGGTTGAGTCAGTTGAGCGTCCACCTTCGGCTCAGGTCATGATCTCACAGTTCGTGAGTTCGAGCCCCACATCAGGCTCTGGGTGGACA
Source organism: Neofelis nebulosa (assembly GCF_028018385.1). Classification (NCBI taxonomy): domain Eukaryota; kingdom Metazoa; phylum Chordata; class Mammalia; order Carnivora; family Felidae; genus Neofelis; species Neofelis nebulosa. Next base: position 54,113,193 of record NC_080787.1, on the reverse strand, counting down.
AGCTCAGAGCCTGGAGCCTGCTTCGGATTCTGTGTCTCCCTTTCTGTCTGCCCTCCCCTGCTCATGCTCTGTCTCTCTCACTCTCGAAAATAAAAAATAAAAATTTAAAAAAAAATATATATATACATATATATATTATATATATATGTATATATATATCTCATGATAGAAAAGGATGCACATTTCTTACAGAAAATTTTTTTTCTGTAAGTTTTTTTTTTTTAATTTATTTTAGTAATCTCTACACCCAACCTGGGGCTCAAAATAACAACCCTGAGATTAAGAATCACATGCACCTTCGACTGAGCCAGCGGGGTACCCCTCTTATGGAAAATTTAGAAAATTACAGGTAAATATAAAAAAGGAAATAAACATTACCAATAATCCCGTTATTGGTTACCATTTTTGTTGTGTTTTTTCTCAGTATTCTTTTATTCTTTTATTTATATTTTTTAATGAAGGTGTCATTACCACACTATGTTACGTTATTTTCAGGTGTCCCATCAGTATTCTTTCATTACAAATATCTAAGCTGTGATTTTGCCAGGCTTCAGAGTTTTGGGTGGCATCAATTAAGGGTGTCATGTGCTGGCCTGTGGCCTGCAGGATCCCAGCTCCGCACAGTTCTCTCTGGGATTGTGTTTTCTCGTGTGTGCTCATCACTGAGTCTCTTGAGTTACCACATTCATCCACCACTCTCCCTCTCCTGCTCTGCCCTGTTTGGGGACAGTAGCTGCTAGAGCCTCCCTCCACAGCCTACCAGAGAAGGATACCCCAGTTGCTCTGTCCTGCATCTCCGAAAGGGCACACTCGTTCCCTCCACTGCGGGTGAGCAGGAACCCTCAGGCTGCAGAAGCGGTGGGTGCTGGGTGTGTTGGAACCAGCCCTGGGGGCAGAAGAGCCTTGCTGTGGGCAGGACCTCCCTCCTGGGATGTTTTGTCTTATGGACGTTGTCAGTGGGCCATTGTACTAAAAGCGGCTCTTTCTCCTTACCCTCTCCCAGCCCCCCTCCCTTCCTGCCATCTTTCTAGTCCTGAAATAGGAACCCACCACGGGCTAGAGATGTGGCAGTTTACACTCTGAGTGCTGAATATCACCAGAAGCCACTCTCCTCCAGATGACCAAGGTTTAGTACTTTAGGACTTAGTACTTTACAGTAGCAGTCGTCAAACTTTTGGGTCTGTTTTTACTCTTCAAAATTAATAAGAACCTTCAACAACTTTTGATTATGTGGTTCTATCTACCCATATTTACCATGTTAGATATCAGAACTGAAAACAGTTTGAAATATTTATTAATTCATCTCAAATAACAGTAACAACTTGTTACATTTTAATATAGATAATATTTTATGTTGACATTTATGAAAAATAACCGTAAAACCATGTTTTTATGAAAACAACCATAAAAATTTTAGTTTTTATGAAATACAGTTTGGGTATCTCACTCCTTCCTGGAAATGGTAAAATCCTATTCCTGCTTTAGCTATTCTATGATTCTTTTTTTTTTTTAATCTGTGACTCTTAAATTTTAAAAAGTTGGTGTTGATTTCCTAATTAGCAAAATTATTCAAGAAACAATAGTTTTCTCAATTCTGCTTTTACTCACATTGTTATCAAGCTGTAGGACATCCCATTTCTTGCTTTTTAGTACAAAAGGACAACAAAATATTATAGGAAACTGGAAACAACCCACAATTTTTTTTTAATGTTTATTTGTTTTTGAGAGAGAATGGGAAGGGACAGAGACAGATGGAGACAGGATCCAGAGCAGGCTCTTCACTGACAGAAGAAGGCCTGATGTGGGGCTTGAACTGACAAATCGTGAGATTGTGACCTTAGCTGAGGTTGAATGCTTAACTGACTGAGCCACCCAGGCACCCCCACTATTATTTTTTTAATGTTTATTTATTTTGAGAGAGAGAGCACACACTCGTGTGCACACCGGAAAGAGTTGCAGAGAGGGAGAGATAGAGAGAATCCCAAGCAGGCTCCATCCACACCATCAGCCCAGAGCCCAACACGGGGCTTGGTCTCATGAACTGTGAAACCATGACCTGAGCCAAAATCAAGAGTCAGACGCTTAACCAAGACTGAGCCACCCAGGTGTCCCAACAGTCCACTGTTATGAATTTGAAAGCTTGTTTGTTTTTTGGTTTTTTCTTTTGTAAGGGGTTGACACTTGGGTTCATGGTTGTGATTTTGATATTACATACATATCTATCCGTCATAGTTTCTATAAGTGAAACAGTTCTTAAGTCTTAGTGAATATTTTATCTTTCTTTTTCTTTTTTTTTTTTTTTAAGTAAGCGTTGTGCCCAATGTGGGGCTCGAACTCACAACCCTGAGATCGAGTCACATGCTCAACCGACTAAGCCAGCTAGGTACCCCTTAAAGTAAATATATTTTTTAAAAATTTTTAATGTTTATATTTTTGAGAGAGAGAGAGAGAGAGAGAGAGAGAGACAGAGTGTGAGCAGAGGAGGGGCAGAGAGAGGGAGACATAGAATCTGAAGCAGACTCCAGGCTCTGAGCTGCCAGCACAGAGCCTGATGCGGGGCTTGAACTTGTGAACCGTGAGAACATGACCTGAGCCAAAGTCAGTCACTAACCAACTGAGCACCTAGATGCTTCTAAAGTAAATATTTTTAAATTTCACAATAGTTTCCAGAGAACACCATGGCATCCAGGGGCTTCCCTACCTGAACCACCAATTAGAGATCTCAATGGTCAGCCAAGTCTGTCTTGTCTGCCCAGAGACTGAAAAAAAGAACCCTAAGTCAGCCTCCTGTTTCTCACAACAGATGCAGCTCAGAATCCAAAGATGATGCAGGGTGGTTTTATAACTGAAGTATATTATACAGAACTTGGAGAGTTCTCCACATGAGAGCCACAAATGACTTAAAATTTGAGAAACCCTGAAGAAAACATCCAAAGTTCAGTTTTGCAAAGCTCTGAGAAGTCCGTTGGTTACCTGCTCTAAGAACTACACATGCTGGGGGCTCCTGGGTGACTAAGTTGGTTAAGAGTCCGACTTCAGCTCAGGTCATGATCTTGCAGTTCCTGGGTTCAAGCTGTCAAGGCTCTGACAGCTCAGAGCCTGCAGCCTGCTTTGGATTCTGTGTGTGTGTCTTTCCTTTGTCCCTCTTCTGCTTGTGCGTGCTCTCTCAGAATAAATAAGTAAACATTTTTTTAAAAAATGCATGTGCTGGTTTAGTGTCTAATTGGGCTGATGATGACAATTCTTTGTGTCCTGCACATTTGACTCAGGTGAGATATTACGAAGCATTTTTCTGACTTTAAGGGGTATCTGATGAGTTCCTTTGGGTGCCCACCTTTCAAAGGATAAATAAAAGGAGAATGATTTATTTTGAAATCTGAGCTAACTTTAGGCTTACCTAGATGGGAGATGTGTGAGGTGATCTTTAACAGGTGCAAATTGAAGATCTACATTGAAAGGAGTGAAAGTGTATGTGGTATTTGTGGATCCTATAATTCCAAATAAGAGAAATGGAGTTGGCCACAGGCTTGCCTGAATGCAGGTCACATTCCTTGCTCTCCCTTTGTCTGTCTTCTTCTGCACAGAGAGAGAAGAGAATCCCAAGCTGGTTCTGCTCTGTTAGCACAGAGCCTGATGTGGGGCTTGATCCCATGAACCGTGAGATCATGACCTGAGTGGAAACCAAGAGTCTCCCCCATGTGTGTGCATCCTTAACCAACTGAGCCACCGAGGCACCCCCATTGCTCAGATTTTGCCATGTGACAGCAGAGATATAGCCATACAGCTCTGAAGCCAGGCTTACAATTTGGCATCTGAAATGAAAGAGCAATCTCTCCACCTCTGACTTGGGAAATTCTAGGGAAGGATAGTGTAGGTCAGACTGGGTCCTGTGCTGGAAGGAACAGAAAACTCTGATGGACAGCCTTTGGGGGAAGAGCAGTTTCCTAAAAAATGGTGAGGTAAGGAGGCAAGGGATAGTTGATACCAGAAAGGGCTTGTGTGTCAAAGAGATTTACTCTACCATGAAGGGAATGCCTTTTAACATCATAGTTTTCTAGTTGATATTTCTCCTTTGACCAAGATCAGATTACTGATGCCAAGAGATTGGCTACTTCATGATATTGTAGAGATTGGGTTACTTAACCCCTCTGTGCCTCAGTTTCTCAGACTAATGTAGCTTAATAATACTGTATTTCATGAGGTCATTGTGAGGACTCAATGTTTAGAACAATGCTGGACATACAACAAGGGTTAAATAGATGGCTTAGTTCATGGTAGAGGGACCAGACAATGGGTGGAGCTAGGGCCTGGAACTTCTATTGAGATAAGGTAGGCACTGGGAGGATTGACAGAGTTGTAGATACTGGAAAAGTTCATTCATCTAGTACAGCAAGGTGTCTGAAGGCTATGAATTGGAAACCACAGGTGGTATTCTAGGCAAGCAACTAGACCTTGAGGGTCTACTTTGAGGGTCTGGCATACTTGTCCTAAAGCAGAGGCAGTACAATACCGCTCTCTCCCTGGCCCTTTTTAAACATTTGGAAATATAGGGGTAGGAGGTTATGGTTGACATTGTGACTTGGATGTGTTTCTGGACTTTAGTGTCTAGGGAAACAGTATTTTTATGGGACAGTCCTATACAGAGAAGAACTATCACTAAAAAATGCCTAAAGCACCCCACCAATGAAAGAAACCAGAATGACCTCAGGAGGCAGGCCCCAGAGTTACCAGGAACGCAAGACAGAGGTACTGAGAAATCCAAGCTTCTGTGGTTGTGATCAGTCACCACGCAATAGGGCCTCTGGGCACCTGACTTTTAGAGCAGGATTCCTGTGTTCTGGAAGGAGACAGAGACTGAAAAGAGCGATGTGGAGCTCTGAGTATATGGGAGCAGAGACAAAGACTCCAAGACTCTGAACAGCACTGGATGGTTCATGTGGGACCGTGGCCAGCGGGTTCATCTAAGTTCTGCCCCACCTCTGCCACCTACATGCTTGTGAGATACCATTTCTGTAAGTCTTGATTAACTCCCCTGTTAAGGGGGTATAATGAGTATAGCATCTACCACATAGGGGTGCTGTAAGGATCAAGTTTTTAGCATGGCACCTGCCAACATTGTAAGAGTTCCACCAAGGGAAGCAGCGATGATTATTGTTGTCATTAATAACAATGACCGAGATCCATTTAGGAGAATCTGGCTAAAAAGGTAGGACGTTGGCCTTAAGAAAGTAGAAGTGTTGTTACCAATCTGGGACATTAGGTCACAGCCCAATCAGAGTGTGGAGACAGCTCCTCGGTTCCTTCCTGTGTCAGAGGAGGGTTGGTTATTGGGAGGAGGATAGATGTGATGTTGAAATGGGGTTCTAGCAGGTCATTGTGTGAGGAGACAGGAAGTGGAAGATACCAACTTCTCCGTAAAGAAACTAGCAGCTTAGCTGGGGGGCCAGGACTAAAACTCATGAAGAGTTCACAGAATAGTATGTACATATACTCTTATAATTCTGCAAAGTAATATCTATGTTTGGTGATGTATGTAGGGGAAAATAAAAGTCTGAAAGGACATGACCAAAATATTAACAGTGGGGATATCTAGGAGATGAGAACATGATGTTTTAAAAAAAGATTATGACTTTATTTTATAATTAGAAAAAGATGTTAGTTATAAGTGATCTAAGACAGCATGTCATTCAGTTAAGAGTTCTGGAACACCATAGAAATGAGAAACCATGTGTTCTAGAATAATATGGGAAGATCCATAAGGAGGTGGCATTTTGGGAGGTTCCTAAGGGATGGATAGGATTTAGACACGGATGGCAGAAGACCTAAGGGAGTAGATTATCATGATTGGTGTGCCAGTTACCAATTTATTTCCTCTTGGGTCTAAAACCCATTCTTGGCCCTGCTTTGTGATTCTGGAACTGAACCATATAGACCTTTCTGTCTTGCCAGCTGGCACAGCAGTAGGCTTTGTCCTGCTACAGCATATTTGGGGATGTTGAAAGAACTCCCTGACCAAGGAGGGACTGCAAAAAGCAGATCAAATTAGTAAGATAAAGCACTAGAAAATGTTTCAGGGTCCCAACCTCCAGGCAGAAGAGAAATTCATTCATGACCTGAAAGACTAGTGAGAAATCTTCTCAACATTGCCAAAGATTGCCAAGCGTCTTCCCAAGGATTTTGCCCTCTGGCCTGCTCATCCCTTCCTCCGCAGTCTGTCTTACATGGCCAGGACCTTCCTGACAGGCACCTACTTCTAATTCTGAGCACACTGCACTTTCCACACCACTTTACCTTTGCCCACAGTATTGCCACTACCTGGAACATACTTTTCCATTCTTTGATGCCTTGACAAATATCTGTTTGTCCTTTAAAAGGCTGATCAGGCATCACAATGGTGGAAGAAGTTTCCCCAGATTATTTTCCCTCCAGCTTCATACCTTCCCCTTTGATCTTCTTTCTAGACTGCCTCTATACCATGTGTTATCTTCGGCTTATTTAGTGTTATTATTCATCTTTTCCTCCATTAAACTTTTTTTTAATGTTTATTCATTTTTGAGACAGAGTGTGAGCAGGAAAGGGTCATGGAGAGAGGGAGACGGATTGTCCAAAGCAGGATCTGAGCTGACAGTACCAAGGCCAACGTGGGGCTTGAGCTAAAGGAACCATGAGATCATGACCTGAGCTGAAGTCTCACGCCCAACCTACTGAGCCACCCAGGTGCCCCTCCACTATTAAACTTCTTCATGGCTTTAATTCTCCCTGAGCCCTGCAGACAGCCTGGGACATAGCAGGTGGGCTGAACTGACTTAGGCTCTGCCCAGATGGCTGAGGATATCTCTAGAAGGGAGAATGGTATTATTTTTTTAAAGTTTTTATTTATTTATTTTGAGAGAAAGCACTAGTGGGGGAGGGGCAGAGCGAGAGAGAATCCCAAGCAGGCTCCGCACTGACAACATGGAGCCCAAGGTGGGGCTCGATCTCACAAACTGTGAGATCATGACCTGAGCTGAAACCAAGAGTCAGATGCTCAACCGACTGAGCCACTGAGTTGCCCCAAGAATGGTATGATTTGAGAGGATTGGAACACTCAGAATTAGCGGGGGCATCATTGGTACGTATAAAATAGCATTTTAGCACTTCTGGCTTAGGAATGTTTGCAATCTAATATCTATCCCAGTAAGTTCCATTTGCATGATATTTTCCTACCTCTGTCCGTCTGTTCTCTCTCATACACAGGCAGGGGTAAGTGGTAGGAGAATTAGAATCTACTGTTAATCCATCTGCTTTGGGCCCAACCTATGAAATTATGAGCAGGAAAACACCTGTACTTCCTCATGAGGCTCTTTTCAATGCCCATTTCAGTTAAAATCCCCTCTTAACATAAAGGAGGGAAGAGTTTAGGGGTGAATTATAGGATATCCATCACAGTTGGACTGGGGACAATTGGACTCGTTAAGTAACTCCCTGGATCTCTCTTCCCTATCTGATGACGCTGAGAGCATCTGGATTTTGATTGGACTGCTGCCAGAGCTCATTAGCATAGCGTACCTTGACCTGGATTAGGGAACAGCAGCTCCTGCGTAGAAAATGACCAGAAGCTGCTGGGACCTGAACCAGAGATGAGATTTTTATGACAGTGTTGGCTGCATCTCCAGAAGAAGTCAGAAGGTAAGGAAGCCACAAATCCTGCGGAGAAGCGAATGTAAGGAATGGGACCATGGGCACCCCATTCCTACTGAATTTCATTTGTTTTACTTCCTTTGGTTCTCTGTAGAAATGATGAAATCTGAATACACATTGGCCCAACTTGTTTTAAAAAAGAAAAAAAAAAGGAAGTCTTTACGATTTATTTTCTTTAATTCTGGAGGAAAACTGAGTTGAGTTGTTTATTTTTGAAAGGCTGCAGTCTTTACTATGTTTTGTTCTTAACTTTCAGGGAAATAGTAAATTAATGTTTGTTCATTTGGCAAAAATTTATATCTGAGAAAATCAAAAGAGCAGTGTAGCTTTCATGCAGCAAGATTTGTTATTCCCCTCCCCTTAATTTATTTGTGTGTGTGTGTGTGTGTGTGTGTGTGTTAATTTATTTATTTATTTTGAGAGAAAGTGAGAGAGAGAAAGGAAGGGGCAAAGAGAGAGGGAGAGATCAAGAGAGAGAGAGAGAAAGAGAGAGAGAAGGGAAGGGGCAGAGGGAGGGAGAGAGAGAATCCTAAGCAGACTGTCAGCATAGAGCCTGACTTGGGGCTCGAACTCATGAACCGTGAGATCATGACCTGAGCCTAAACCAAGAGTCAGGTGCTTAACTAACTGATCCACCCAGGTGCCTCTACCCTCCCCTTAATTTAAAAACAAAAGAATTATGTCTATGTCGCATAGACTGAAAATGCGACAATGCTTTAGAATTTTTGAGATACGAATCTTGTCATTCAAGGTTTTTTTTTTTTTTTAAGATCAATCTATTCCAATTAGCTATAACAAATTTTAGACAATCTGAGTTACTGTTGTTGAAGTTTAAAGAGGTAAGCACATAAAACTGTTGCCATCACATTTACACTTGATCTTTGTGTCTCACAGACTTGTTATTTAAATCTTCTGAATTCAAGTCTGTCTGTGTCAGCATTTCTTCGGTAACTCAATGTTTATTCCCCAAACATAGAATTTGATTTAAAACTCCTGGGGATTTAACCTTACAAAGCAGCGTTTAAAATGAAGGTGATCGGGGCACCTGGGTGGCTTGGTCGGTTAAGCGTCCAACTTCGGCTCAGGTCATGATCTCACGGTCCGTGAGTTCGAGCCCCGCGTCGGGCTCTGTGCTGACCGCTCAGAGCCTGGAGCCTGTTTCAGATCCTGTGTCTTCCTCTCTCTCTGCCCCTCCCCTGTTCATGCTCTGTCTCTCTCTGTCTCAAAAATAAATAAACGTTAAAAAAATTAAAAAAATAAAATAAAATGAAGGTGATGGACTACATGCTCTTTGAGTCTTTGACCACTAGGTTATAGGTGAGTGTGGTAGACGGGATAGGGAGAGAAGAGACCCCTATTAGCTTGTTATGTAATGGTTATATGTTCAGGTCAACAGTCTTCTCTATCCAGATACTTTCCCTCAGCATATCTCAGTGATTGACAAGTATTAGGGTTATATAGTTTTTGTTTGTTTTGGTTTTGGTTTTTTTAGGTCTTTTTTTAAATTTAATTTTATTTTTTAATTTACATCCAAATTAGTTAGCATATAATGAAACAATGATTTCAGGAGTAGATTCCTTAGTGCCCCTTACCCATTTAGCCCATCCCCCCCTCCCACAACCCCTCCAGTAACCCTCAGTTTGTTCTCCATATTTATGAGTCTCTTCTGTTTTGTCCCCCGGGTTATATAGTTAAATAAAGGTACATAACTAAGGAACAGAGCTCATGAACTTCCTAAGGTGGAGACTATTAAACTTTTAGTTCAAGTTTACTATTAAGTTGTTTTATGTAACATCATTATGTCCCTTGCTTTTACAAGGGCACCAGCAGTGGAAGTGTCACACTTGTAAACATGTTTCACTTAGTGTTCTAATAAGCATATTTCATCTGCAAAATGATTAATTTTTCCTCAGAGTAGAACTACCTTCCTTTCTTTTCTTCCTTCCTTCTTTCCTTCCTTCCTCTTTCTTTCTTTTTTTACCTTCCTTCCTTCTTTCCTTCCTTTCTTTTCTTTTCTTTTTTTGTAAATCCTCTTTAACCAATTAGAAACTAGAGCGGTATTTCTAATGGGGGGGAAGAAATGCAGTTTGCACAAACATTTTTGAATGTCTATCATTTACATAAATAATTTAATCAAAGTAAAGTGAGATGGAATTTTCTTGGAGGGGGGAGGGAAGCAGGAGATTGCTATCGGAAAGTCTTGAAGAGTGCTTTGAGTTATAGTAGAAACATTATTTTTAAGCAATAGTTCTCAAACAGTTTTGCCACCCAGGGGACATTTGGCAATGTCTGGAGACATTTTTGGTTGTCACAACAATGGGATGGGTTGCTACTAACACTTAATGGTCATAGACCGAGGATGCTGCTAAACATTCTGTTTTTTTTTTTTTTAATGTTTGTTTATTTTTGAGAAAGAGAGAGAGAGGGAGAGGAGAGAGCATGAGCGGGGGAGGGGCAGAGAAAGACAGAGAAAATCCCAAGCAGGCTCCATACTGTCAGCGCAGAGCCTGACTCAGGGCTTTATCTCACAAACCATGACATCATGATGACCAGAGCCGAAATCAAGAGTCACATGCTTAACCCACTGAGTCATCCAGGTGCCCCTGCTATTAAACATTCTACAATGCACAGGATAACCCCCCACAGCAAAGAATTATCAGGTCTAAAATGTCTTTAATGCCAAGGCTTTAGAGGAATCTGATGAGGATATCCATTGATAATATTTGAAGATACAAAGTGCACACTGGATTTATTGAGGAGAGGAAAAATAATCTCTGTGGCAATTTAGATTTAAAAAATTCTTCTAGATACCTTTGGTTGTGATGTTTCCCACTTGTAACTTGAACCACATGTTAGCTAATGTACAAAAGTGTATCCATGAAAATAACTCCAAGCCAGTTCTTCATCCTGCCCCAGGGAATATGGGGGAAAAGGTTCTAGTCATTGGCTGCAGATGACAATGGTCGCTACTCAGGCTTTCCCAACCTGGAGACGTCTAGCTGTGAGAAAGGAAGCCCACGCCTGAGGTGAAAACGATGATCATGGTGCTTCTGATTCCCCATGGTCAAGCTTTATTTCAACAAGATACTAATGGCTTCTACATTGGTTTTTTTTGTATGCTGGTGCTTGAAAAAATGTCAATGAAACAGGTTTTTCTAGCAGACAAGCACTGATTTTTATTTCTAATGGTCAGTGTTACTATCATTTATTTTTTAGTGTCAGGAATCAGTCTCCAGGTCTAAGCTGCTTGAATAAAGAGTGGACTGATCAAGTCTACGAAGCGCCTTTGAAAGCAAAAGTCTCAACCACTTCTGCGGGAAGTTGGATAGACAGAAACCTGTGGGTGATCTGACTATCATGGAGCCTGAGGACTTTGATTCCGAGGAAAAAGAGATGTTAAGCTGGGATATTAATGATATGAAGCTGCCACAGGTATGTACTTGTTATAAGAATCTGCCTTCAGCATGTGGCTATAAAGCTGGACTCTTGACTTGCTAAGACCTAGAAGGAAATTGGAGAGTCCAAGCTGGGGAAATTCCTCTCCTGAAAGCTTCAGCTGGGCATCCAATTGAGGAATTTTAAGAGGGGAAACCATGACCTATAATTTGAGTGGGTTTTTACTTATCAGATGCCCCCCACACACATACACACACAATAGTTATAGACTGAAACAAAGAAAATGCGACTTCCCTTCTCTTTCAAAGTTGGCTTGGCTGATGTTGCCCCCAACTTAGCTAGCTAGTAGAATAAAATCTATGATAAAGTATTTGCCCGTAGATTGACTCTGCAGAGTACACAAGTTCTCATACAACCTTATTTGCTATAGTAATGATTTTAAATTAAATCTGTAACTGGAATGTCCAAATGATAGTGCTTTCATGGGACTTAGCAGCTCTTCTAGAACTTTTGTTGAGTAATACAATGTACATACATGCTGGGTGTTTTCCAGTGACAGGGTGACTTTCATTTCATATTTTCTCTACCTTTATTTTTGGCACTTGACTTTTTAATTCTTAATTTGGTGGAAAACATTAATTGTTTAAAACTGATGCCCTTTCTGGCATTTGAAGGATGCTTTCCTTGGAGGTTGTTGGAAAGGGTGTTGGGAAGGTTGACTGGAGACCAGCAGTACCTTGTAATGAAAAGGCCAAGCTAGTCTTCCTGATTCCAGGGAACAAGAAATTTGGATTATCCCAAGTGGAGCAGAAAAAAATGAGGTTCCATAGTCTTGATTTATAACCATTCCAGATTTCGTTCTAATAAAGACTTTCACATCACTCCAAATTTCACTCTACTGAATATTTTCTTTTGTTTCTGTTTTCTCCTTAAATTCCCCTCTCCATTACCTCTTGGTAGGTCTTGGAGGAGCAGGAAGACACAAAGTGTACCCTACTTTCCACTCATCTAAGGATAGTTAAATAAACCATAGCTAAATCACATAAGTACCTATTGTAAGGATTTGTCCTTATGGTTTCTCTTAATGGTTTATGATTGTTGTAGCTGTTTTCGGGGAAACTTGAAAGTACGTTTTAGTTATTCCTGGTTCAGGGACCTATATTGATGCTTAGTCCTTTTCTTGATTTCTTGATGTAGTTCACAAGTAGAAGGTGCGTGTCCTAAATATCAAGAGTGGAAGTAAGCAGATACATAGAAAATTTACAGTGTCACATCCTAGAGCAGGGGTTTTTAACAGGGCTGGAGAACCCTCTGAAATGGGAGGGAACACTGTGTACTAACATGCACTTTTTTTTCTGGGACAGAAGATCCATATGATTCATCAGATCTGTAGACAAAAGGAAGAACCACTTCTCTGGAGGGAAATTCAGAGCTCATAAAAGTTCATTTTCCCCCATGAATTTCCCAAAACAAAAACAGTCTCAGCTACTCAACACATTAAATTCAGAAATTCACAGCAAAAATACACATTCACTTTTGAAAATGTATCATTTATAGTTAATCAAAAAGTTTGATTGCTCATGGAAATAACTCCGTGACCCTCAAGTGCCCTTGTAAATATGCCAGGGAACTGATTAAAAGTGCAAAATCTCTTAATATTTTCTAAGCAGAAACAACACCATCCCAATGTGGGTATGTGCTGGCTCTGGAATCCTATCAAGAACCAGCCGAAGTGAAAAATAAAAAGATTTCGAGGCAGATTAAGTTGTATATTTTGTGAGCATATCTGGAGGCTGAGCGGTTACATTGTGTAAACCAGGGTATGGAGACAAATGCCTGGCTTGGGATTCCAGTTCTGCCTCTTTTTTTAACCTGTAAAGCCTTAGGGGGTTGTTTACCTTTACTGAGACTCCCTTTCCCCTTCTGAAAATGAGGCAGTTGTACTCACTAGTCTCTTATAGAAGCTTTCAGTTCTAATGGTCTAGGATTCTGTGACCTGAGGTTAGGAAGGCAGCCTGCCCTCTAGAACTGGGGGCCCAGTGCTAACACAATGCCTGGCATGTTAACATGCCAGCAAATGACAAATGTGGAATTCATTAGCGAATGGCTCCACTGCTTAGAGTCTGTGGGACTCTAAACAAATCGATTTTCTCAAGTCTCAGTTACCTGCTCGGTAAAAGGAAAATAGTAATTCCTTATATACCTTGCCTCAGTCTCTAAACTCTTTAGAGCAGTGTTTCCCAAAGTATGTTCTATAGAGTATAAGTGACGAGGTATTTTTGTGGGTATTATAAAGAAAGAGAAAACAGAAACACTAGATTCAACAAAGTTAAACAGATTTCTTTGCTGCAGACTTGAAGACTTCCATCCATACAATGGCAGTGCTCCCAAGGAGAGGCTGTGTTAGGCACTTTGGCCCTGACTTGTTTTTGGCTCTAGAGCCCTCTTTGTGGAGCCCTGCCGGCGAGTAATGTTCCTCATGTCACCTGTTTGGGCACAAAAAATGTGGTTTAAAGGATCAAATGCAATTGCTTGTCATTGCTATAAATTTCCCCAGTGTCATTCTTTGTCACATTCATACAAGGAATTTAGAATTTATTTTTCATGATTTTGTGTTCTTGCCAGAATGATTACTTCTGCAGTGTGTAGGCGAATACCTATAACTTGTAGACCAATTTCTTTCCTGCTAATCTACTCACATGCTTCAAGTTTCAGGATGGTCACCTGAATGTTAATTGCATCTTCTGTTACCCTAAATTCCATGTCCCCTTGTACATCTCAGTTATGTCAAGATATATGGATTAAATTTTGGCAACAGTGAATGGTGACGTCCTCATTAGGACATCTAACATTTCCAAATGACTAGAATGTGCCAGACACTACAGCAGGCTCCAGGGATACAGAGGCCATGAAGCTATGTTAACTTTCATGGAAGGGCTCATGATCATCTGGGCAAATGTAACAAGGTCCGTGCCTGAACGGAAAACCTATGTCGTACAGAAAAACGCTGGAGGTACTTGAAAGAGGAAGTCTGTAATTCAGGGCCCCTTGGGCATGGGAAGCAAGGCAGAGATTCTGGCAAAGGGCTTTCTCTGGAGAAGCTGTAAAATGTAAAAGGATTAGGGCAGGGGAAGGAAGCAAACAGGACAGTCAAGGTAGAGCAGGTCACCAATGTCCGAAGGCTATTCAGCCTCTACAGTTGAGGGAGCTTGTGCATAGGCATTCGGCCAGGATATTTGGGAAGTTACTGGCAGGAAAGGTGGCTTGGAAGCAGGCTATCCTAAGAGGATTCCATTGTTTTCTAGGAAGTGGGCAGCCACTAGGCTTTTGGGGCTGGACAGGATCATGATCAGATCCAGGGCTCAGAGTCCACTTGCCCTTGCTAAGTCATCTCTCCCCTCTATTTGTTTCATGTGTGCTTCCTTCTTTCAGCTGCATGTATGTCTTTATCAGTCTTCATTTCACTTGTTTCTGGTCGCTCCTCTAACTTGTGGTTATTTTTATACCATTTCTCCTTACTCCAGCCCCCGGGGACCCAACCCAGAATGGCAGGCACTCAACTTACTCAAAAGCATCATTGATAAAATGTCTCTATTCCAGTGTAATGTGATATACCAATTTTGCTTTCCTGTTTTATTTCTCCTTAAATTACATTTTTCATTTTAAAAGTTCAAATATAATTGCTTTAGGGTTTGCTTGGTCCAAGCAGCAAATGTCTGGTGTCGGTTTAGTCTTACCTTCATTAAAAATGTTAATTACAGGGGCGCCTGGGTGGCGCAGTCGGTTAAGCGGCCGACTTCAGCCAGGTCACGATCTCGCGTCTGTGAGTTCGAGCCGCGCGTCGGGCTCTGTGCTGACAGCTCGGAGCCTGGAGCCTGTTTCTAATTCTGTGTCTCCCTCTCTCTCTGCCCCTCCCCCGTTCATGCTCTGTGTCTCTCTGTCCCAAAAATAAATTTTAAAAAACATTGAAAAAAAAAAATGTTAATTACAAATTCCTGGAAAGTGGCACAATCTCATTAATATGACTCTAACACTTGACAGCCTTGAATACCTAGGAAAGTTCTTTTTTTCTTTTTGTTGGTTGAAAATTGGGAAGGGAATCACTTCTTTTGCTTCCTAAGTAGTAGCCACTTCAGCAGGGTGCCAGTTTCTGTGAGCACAAATACATGGTGTTCCAGTGGCACCACAGCAGACAAACCCTGAATCATTTTGTTCCTACGCAGGGGCAGTGTTCAGATTAAACCTGTGACCAAGGGTGCCTGGCTGGCTCAATTGGTAAAGCATGCAGATTTCGATATCAGGGTAGTGTGTTCAATCCCCACATTGGGTATAGAGCTTACTTTACTTTTTCTATTTTTTTTCATTCATAACTTTTCACTTGGGTCTTTTTTTTTTTTCTAAATATAATTTATTGTCAAGTTACCTAACGTACAGTGTATACAATGTGCTCTTGGTTTCATGAGATTTCCATGATTCATTGCTTACATACAACACCCAGTGCTCATCCCAAGTGCCCTCCTCAATGCCTATCACCCATTCTCCCCTCCCTGCCATCAACCCTCAGTTTGTTCTCTGCATTTAAGGGTCTCTTATGGTTTCCCTCCCTCTCTGTTTTTATCTTATTTTTCCTTCCCTTCCCCTATGTTCATCTGTTGTGTTTCTTAAATTCCACATATGAGTGAAATCATAGGATATTTATCTTATTTCACTTAGCATAATACCCTCCAGTTCCATCCATGTTGTTGCAAATGGCAAGATTTCATAATATATATATGTATATATATATATATATATATATATATATATATATCTCCATTCATCAGTTGATGGACATTTAGGCTCTTTCCATAATTTAGCTATTATTGATAGTGCTGCTGTAAACATTGGGATGCATGTTAGAGCTTACTTTAAAAAAAAAAATCCGGGGTGCCTGGGTGGCTCAGTCGGCTAAGCGTCTAACATCAGCTCAGGTCACGATCTCGCAGTTCGTGGGTTCGAGCCCCGCGTCGGTGTCTGTGCTGACAGCTCAGAGCCTGGAGCCTGTTTCAGATTCTGTGTCTCCCTCTCTCTCTGACCCACCCTGTTCATGCTCTATCTCTCTCTGTCTCAAAAATAAATAAATGTTAAAAAAAAAAAAATTAAAAAAAAAAAATCCATGGCCAAAGCCACACAAAGTCATTAACTCACAAAATCGCAAGGTTTAAGTACATTCTTTCATAAAGAAAAGATTTTTTAAAAATGTACATAGGCTAAACATAAATACAGGCCAACCTAAAACCTAGTGAATCAACCACAAAAAAAGCCATGTCTTCAGTTAGTTAATTCCTGGACCGTGATTTTAGCCAGCAAGGTTGTCTTTGCCTTAAACTTGTAAGCAAAGGTGAACCTTTGAGCTCTTTCAGTGAATTCATGTGGTTAGTGTAATCACAGTGAGCCAGTAATCGTAATCAAATGTGTCTTGGTGTCAGGTAAACCAGATTCTGGATCTCTTGTCAATTATTATCTGCCTGCGTGATCAGGCATTGTTGGTATGACAGGGCCACCTGTGACTTTGTCCTCCTTGTTGGTGTTCTCCTTGATCAATGCTGGGCCCCCTTGGTCATCGAATCCCCACTGCTGGAGCCAGTCCTGCCACCCCGTGCTTCTGGTGTGATGGGGATAGGAACATTACTGCATCTGTGGTAGGAGAAACTCTTCTTTGGGTGCCTTCCAGAAGGTCCCTTGGTTAGTCAGGTAGAGTAGAAAAGGGAAGGAAGAAGAGAAGAGAGAGGTAGGTGATGAAGAATATGGACAGTGGGGTACTCTGGCCCACCTTAGTGTTGTCCAAGCAAATAAGGAAATTTTTGTTTTGAGTTTTGTCCCTTTAACGAAGGTAGGAAATTGCCGTGTTAGCCTAAGAAGTTATTTGTGAGCTAACTCGAAAACATTTTGTTGAGTTGAATTTCTTCCTTTCATAACACTTGAAGTTTGGTTTCCAGTTGGCCAGAAGAGCTAAGTTCCTGAAAAATTGTATATAAATCAAAATGCTGGTCGAATTTTTTTTTCCCTGTGTTCCATAAGTAACATCTAATTTTTTCACTCTTATCTGATTTGCTTAAAGGCATATCTGTTTGCTATCCCTGTTTTATTTGGAAACATTAATTATAAAGAATTAAGCTATGAGGAGGCTGGGTGGCTCAATCGGTTGAGCATCTGACTCTTGATTTCACCTCAGGTCATGATCTTATGGTTGTGAGACCGAGCCCCAGTTTGGGCTCCATGCTGTGCATAGAGCCTGCTTAAGATTCTCTCTCTCCCTCCCTCTCTGCCCCTTCCCACTTGCATATGCAAGTTTGTGCATGCTCTCTCAAAATAAAATAAACTTTAAAAAAAGAATTAAGCTATTCTTAGCATTAAAGAAAATCTGCAGATAATTGCTTTATATGAGAGTGGATTATATTCTAAGTGAAATTTATTTTAATGTAAGTAACAACATGATAATGTAGGTGTTTTGATGCCTTATTTCAGAATTTTGGTTTTCATTTTATTAGTTTTATATAATAGTATATATTTAATTCTTAAGGGACCCTATTAGAACTTTAAGCAGTTAAACTAAGCAGAAAGAGGAAGGATGGGTGCTCCAGAATTCCATGGAGTTGCAAAGATTTTTAGTGAGAGGATTAGATCTCTTAGTAAAAAAATTAGAGAAGTCATAGAAATGTTAGTTAAACCCCCAGTGATGTTACCCATGAGATTATAAAATATAAATTACTTAGATTTACATGTTGGAAACCTTAAGAGTATTCCCTTTAAATTATAAACTTCTTAACCAAGAGGAAAAATAAAGAGTTACTTATGAAAAGTTAGAAATTAAAATAAACAGATCTCTTGAAAAGAAGAAAATATTTTATGGAGATTTGCTAAACAAGATTAAGAAATGATTATTCTTTCTTTTTAAATTTTACCTGTCTGGTGCCTTAAATTTACAAGGCTTTCAGAGATCACTATCATTGATTTGACACCTGAGTTCCTTTGAATTATTGGAATCTGGGTTTTGTCTTAATTTCCACGTCCACTAAGCATCCGACTCAAAAGACTGGGCATAGAGAGTAGCTTGACACGAATACATTTACTCCTAGTAATTTTCTCAAGTCCATACATTGTCAGAATTATTACTGCATTACTGATGAAACTGGAAAAGTAGGCTGTCAGTGGAGAGGCTATCAGGGGGAAAAAAAACCTTAAAAGATAGTCAAATGTAGAGGCACCTGCCTGGCTCAGTCAGAAGAGCCTGTGACTCTTGATTTCCAGGTCATGGGTTTGAGCACCACATTGAGAGTAGAGATTACAAAAACAAAAAAACAAAAAAACAAAACAAAACAAAAAACCTTAAAAAATGAAAAGATGGGGCCGCTGAGTGGCTCAATCAGTGGAGAGTTCAACTCCTGATTTTGGCTTAAGTCATCATCTTCCAGTTCTCAAGTTTAAGCCCTGTGTTGGGCCCCTGAGCTGACAAGAGCAGGGCCAGCTTGAGATTCTTTCTCCCCATCTCTCTCTGTTTCTCCCCTGCTCTCATGCTCACTCTCTCTCTCTCTCTCTCTCTCTCTAAAAATAAATAAATAAACTTTAAAAAAAGTGTTTAAAAAAAAAGACAGTCAAATGTAGAAAATACCGTAAGCTCTAAAACCTCAACAATGTCAAAATAATTGAAAACACACAGTGTTCTCCAGCTACAAAGGAATCAAACTAGAAATTAATAGCAAAAGGAAATAGAAAAATCTGCAAATACATGGAAACTAAGCAATATATTTCTAAATAATCCGTAAGTCAAAGAGGAAGCTTCCAAGAGAGATACATTAAACTGACCTGGGGGGAAATACAGTGGAGATCATTTCTTCCTCCAAACATCTGAGACACTTGTACGTATAAGTTCCCCTCCTGGTTTGTGCAGTTTATGGTGCTGACCAGCCTGCAGGGGCCACTCACGTTTAAAATGAAAATCTCCATTTTTCTACAAGTTTGCTTTGCCCTTTTCTCTGCTATCCTGACTGTTGTGCTTTGTGTTTGACCAGTAGATCTTTATAGTCCAAATTGTTAAAGATCCACATCTGAATGTTTTTTTAAAAGTTCATTTCTGAGAGAGAGAGAGAGAGAGAGAGAGAGAGAGAGAGAGAATCCCAAGCAGGCTCCAAGCTGACAGTGCAGACCCCAACTTGGGGAGAGAGAGAGACAGAGAGACAGAGAGACAGAGAGACAGAGAGAGAGAGACAGAGAGGGAGAGAGAGAATCCCAAGCAGGCTCCGAGCTGATAGTGCAGAGCCCAACTTGGGGCTCCATCCCACAAACTGTTAGATCATGACCTGAGCTGAAAGCAAGAGTCAAACACTCTGAGCAACCCAGGTGCCCTCACATTTTAATGTTTTAACCAGAATTTTTATTACTTCAGAAGATAAATACTGTGTGTTCTATGGTATTACTGTGACCACAGAAAACAAGAGGACATTGTTTAGAGCCTTGGGTTAGAAGGAAGAGAAGGGGTGGGGGGTAGAACAAGCTGGAGTGGGGCTGCCTGAGGTGAAACTTACTTAGCTCAGAATTACCAGAGAATTGGGGGAGGGGAGGAAAGACCTGGAAAAAGCCCACAATCCATTCTGCACCTTAGCCTGGGCATGAGTGTTTTCTGGAAGCTCTGTTGTGGAGCAGAGGGGACTCTCTGAACACCATACTGCCTTCTCCTTGCACAGCTTCCTGTTCCCACACCACGACAGGTACAGTGTGGCACAGGAAGGGCTCACCTGTGCCATTCTGAAAAAGAAGGCTGTGGAAGAAGTTGTGCCACTAAAGCTTTTGCTTTATAGGGGCTTGGACGCCCATCTTGCATTTGGCTTGGCAAAGTTGAAAGCATGAAGTGACATCTCTGTGGGTCTTCTCTCTCCTGAAAGTCAGTGGCTCTTACAACAACACTGCTTGTGGCCTCAGATCTAGTAAAGTAACAGCTAAAATTGATACAGGACCTGCTGTGCTCCAGGCACTGTTTCAAATGCTTTGTGTATGGTAACTCATTCAATCTCATAACATCCCTATGAGGTGGGTACTCCTGTTCCCTCTGTTTTACAGAGCAGGACGTGGAGGCACGGAGAGGACAAGGAACTTTGTTAAGACTTCACAAGGCTGGCTGCCTCACAGGTCTTTTTTTTTTTTTTTTTTTCTACATGTATTTATTTTTGAGAGACAGAGACAGCGTGAGCAGGGGAGGGGCAGAAAGAGAGGGAGACACAGAATCCGAAGCAGGCTCCAGGTTCCAAGCTGTCAGCACAGAGCCCAATGCAGGGCTCAAACCCACGAACCGTGAGATCATGACCTGAGCTGAAGTTGGATGCTTAACCGACTGAGCCACCCAGGCACCCCTGCCTCACAGGTCTTAACCAGGAATTAGGAACCATCCTGTAATGGGCCAGACAGTCTCAGCTATGACTACTTGACTCTACCGTGGTAGTGTGAAAGTATCTACAGACAACACTTAAATGGATGAACATGGCCGTGTTCTAATAAAACTTTATTTACAAAAACAGATAGTGGGCTGGATTTGACCCATGGACCCTAGGTTGCAGACCCCAGCTCTTAACTGTTAACTAGCACTACACCTCATGTACATGAAACCTCTCATTTATGTTTCCTCAGTTTCCTGTCCATTCCCACGACATTCCATTCAAATGGCAACTGTCATTTTAGGAAACTTACAGTTTACAACACATCTGCTCTTCGCAGTATTTTTTGAAGAATGTTTTATCACTGTCCAAAGAGTTTATTTATTTATTTATTTTGAAAGAGACCAAGTGGGGGAGGAGCAGGGAGAGAGAGGGACAGAGCCCCAAGCAGGTTCTGCACTGATAGCACAGAGCCCAACGTGGGGCTCAACTCACGAACCGTGAGATCGTGATCTGAGCCGAGATCAAGAGTTGGACATTCAACCAACTGAGCCACCCAGGCACCCCTCACTGTCTCCATTTTAGAAAAGAGCAGAATGAGGCTTCAGAGACAGTCACTTGCCCAGGGTCTTGTGTTACGAAGTTCTTTGGCATGTTCTAAACTTGAGATCTAACTCAGTAAACACCAACTTTCCCATGCTGCCCTTCCATTCTAATGTTGATGTTCGCTTTTTTCCTTCTAAAATGCTTTTTTCTCATAGTCTATTTTGTGCTTTCTTGTTGGGGAATCAAAGGAGAAGCACCCTGTCTTCTTGTGAACCTTATAGAATCTTCTCTCTGAGCTTTTAGAATCTTCTTGATGAAAAGTCTTATATCATGCCAGGTCTCTGAGGGCTATGGGGATGGACACAATCTAAGCTTGAGTATAGAGACTACTTAATGATTGTCATTCTTTTTTTTTAATATTAAATTTATTGTCAAATTGGTTTTCATACAACACCCAGTGCTCATTCCAACAGGTGCCCTCCTCAATACCCATCACCTACCCTCCTCTCCCTCCCACCCCCCCATCAACCCTCAGTTTATTCTCAGTTTTTAAGAGTCTTTTATGTTTTGATTGTCATTCTTAAGAACTAGGAGGGATCTGTCAAATGCAGGATCTATGCACCAAAGGGCCAAAGGAATGTGAGGCTCAGCATCAGTGACTAACATTTATTTAGAATGTAATCCATGGTTGGTGCTATGCTTAGTATTTTTATATATTATCATCTTCTCAGAACCACTCTTGAGGTAGGCAGGTCTCATTATCCTTCTGCAGATGAAGAAACAGAAGCAGAAAAAGCCCAACAACATATGCTATAAGGATTGAATGTAATGTCTCTCTGACCTTTTTGAGGAGAGCTTAGATGTTCATGTATCGGAAATACTGCCAGTGGCTGGGCAATAAACAGAAGTTTCCAGCCAAAGTAAACTCTTCCTTATTCCTCTGCCTTGTTTGAGGCCCATAGATATGCTAGCAGAGAAAAAGGAAGAAAATCTCCCCAGGAGAGACAGCAGCTCTCAGAACCCTCCCTAACCAGGCCTCCTCAGTTTTCCCAATGCTTATCTCTGGTGCCTTTGCCTAAACCCTTAGCATTCCCAATAAGGTATCTACAGTGTGGTATGAGACATTATCTCACTACCCTGCCACGATGTTTTCCACTGTGATTGTGTAAGAGCACAAAAATATTACTTCACCCTCAAAAATTCTTTGTTTTTAATGTTTATTTATTTATTTTTGAGAGAGAGCACAAGCAGGAGAGGGACAGAGAGATAAGGAGACACAGAATCTGAAGCAGGCTCTATGCTCCAGGCTCCGAGCTGTCAGCACAGAGCCCGACACAGGGCTCGAACTCACAAACCATGAGATTATGACCTGAGCCAGAGTCAGATGCTTAACCAACTGAACCACCCAGACACCCCTCACCCTCAAAAATTCTTAGTGGGAAATGGTCAGTTAAGTCTTATCACCAAGTTCTAGAGAAACATCAGTGGGGTAGAATTCAGGGGAAGCCGGGAGACTTCCAACTTCCGAAATTACAACTCATTTTGGTCCGGGGAGCAAGTCTTCTGTAGACACAGCATCTTCTGTTCCTGCCGCCGCGCTGTGCCCAGCTCCTGCCGTCAGAATGAAACCCTGGCTGGTCTTTGCCAAAGGTCTCGGCAGCTCTTGGTGCCAAACCATCTTCGCATCTATGAACAGTTGTGTTTTCTCGCTTAAAATACAGCAACATTGTTTGTGTTTCTGTCAGAACGTGAAAAAGACCGACTGGTTCCAGGAGTGGCCAGATTCCTATGAGAAGCACATCTATAGCTCAGAGGACAGGAATGCGCAGCGGCACCTGAGCAGCTGGGCCATGCGCAACACCAACAACCACAACTCGCGCATCCTCAAGAAGTCCTGCCTGGGCGTGGTGGTGTGCAGCCGTGACTGCTCCGCCGAGGAGGGGCGCAAGATCTACCTGAGACCTGCCATCTGCGACAAAGCCCGGCAGAAGCAGCAGAGTGAGTAGGGTCCCCTGGCACAGTGAGGAAGCTGACATCCACTAGGAGGCTCCTCCCCAGAGGCCAGCACATCCCAGCACATCCCAGCACATCTCGAGGGGTGTGGAGTGTGTGGAGACCAAGGTTGTTCCTTATGTAGAACACATTATGGAGAGCCGACCAGCCTCCTCAACCCCCAGTATCTGCCCCACGGATCTGCCGTGCCCAGAGCACCCACCAGTAAAACTGCTCCCCTGGGTCAAGGCACCTGACTCCAGGCCTCTGTTAGAAAGCAGACGTGTTACTTCAGGGGCGGACATGAGTTCATCGTGCACCCACAGAAAGTTTAGGTGAAAGTTGTTCGCCACACTTGCCATCTTGGGAATGGGGCCGAAGATGAACTCAGTGAATGCTTTGATCTGGAGTGGGAGCGGCAGGGCTGAGTTTGAGATGAGACTCCATGCCACGTCCTTTAGATCCATGCCATAATCACGTTTGCTTGGTTTTTCTTTATCGTGTTCCTGGGATTTTGAAGCAGATACGTTCAGCATTCCCTGTGTCTCGCCCACTCCAGCCCCCAAGTTACCTCACGTTCTGTCCTTGTAATTTGTCTTTAAAACTTGCTCTCAGGAAAGGATCTGCTATCAGTCATTTACACTTTAATGAAAATTTCGTGGCTGTGCTCTTTCTCTCCTGTGACTTTGCTCCTTGACCCTTAATTCTAATTATGAAGTGAAAGAATTCTTTCCTCTTCTCTACCAAGAATTTCAAGTATCAGTAAATAAGTAGGGAGGGATTTTCTGCTCAAAGAGCTCTCCCCTGATCTGTGAAATACCCTGCTGTGGAAGAAACTGCTTCCTTTTCCCCCTGTGTGAGACCTGGGCTGGGACACTTCAATGGCCAGGCCTCCTAGGGTCAGGGGTAATGCCCAGGACGGGATGAAAGCTCATAAAGCTGTGCCCACCTATATTCTCTGCCATCCTGGAATCAGGCCTGCACTGCTAGAGTCGCACAGAGTCAGGAGTCAGTTGACATGGCCTCCCTCCTCTGCTCTCTTACAGGGAAACGCTGTCCCAACTGTGATGGGCCTCTCAAGCTGATTCCTTGCCGAGGCCATGGGGGCTTCCCGGTCACCAACTTCTGGAGGCACGATGGACGCTTTATATTTTTCCAGGTTGGACTGGATTTAGAGTGAAGAGATGCCATTTCTCTTTCATTCAAGAAATGTGTACAGAGCACAGGGAGAAGTTTCGTACAGGAAGTGGACGGGTGGAGAGCCTGTACCAAGCCTGAGGGCCACGCTGGGCAAGCAGATGTCTGTACCCATACCTCAGCAGATGCACCATGTACCAGGGAGCCAGCTGACTCTGCCTCGGGCTTCTTGGGAGAGGCAGCTGTCAGTACTCCTATCCCACTCGGGCTAGCGCAGTGCAGGGGCATGCAGTCGGCTTCAACAGACCCGAGGTCGAATACCAGCTCTGACCTCTAACCGACTCTGTAAACCTAAACATGTTACTTTGCTCCCCTAAGCCCACAGTTTTACATAAAATGCGGATGTTAAGAAGGACTTTACGGGGGGCGGTGGTGTAAACAGGATAGAGTGTGGCCTCTGATGGCAGACTGCCTGGGTGTCAGGATCAGTGTCCCTGCAGAAAGAGAATGTCCTGATTTGCTAGGGTGTGCCAGCATCTGTGCTACAACTATTTCCACCATGGCCCACTTGAAGCCACCAGCCATTTTTAACAGCCAGCTCACAGAATTCCTGCAGGTCCTAGAGCTGGCTCCCCACTTGCTAAGGGGGTTGCCTGGCTGGTATAGTTTCTCCATGCTTCAGTTTCCTACTCTGTGAGCGAGGGACAGTAATAATGGTGGTAATACTAATGTGCTTGAAGGTAAAATGAGATCATGTGTTTGTGACCGCATCCTCTACGTACCATAGGAAGCACTTAGAAAGTGGCCCTTGTGATCATTGTGGATATGACTTGGCCAGATGTGCAAGAGGCACCATGGGAGGAAGGGGCACCATGACCAAAGGCAGGCAGGAAAGCACATGGTGGGTTTAAGAGGTCTCATCAGTCTCATGACAGTCATCAATGGCAACAATGCCCCGTCAGGTGGCAGGGCACAGGGTAAGCCTTTATATACCGTGAAGTACAATCTTGTTATTTATTTTACCTCCCTGTCTCCTATAAGTCAAAGGGAGAACACGATCATCCCAAACCAGAAACCAAGTTGGAAGCTGAGGCAAGAAGAGCAATGAAGAGGGCACAGACGGCATCCTCCTCTGTCTCCTTAAAGCTGAAGGGGAGCCCAGAAACAAAGGTAACCTGTCCCCCTATTTGTTCAAAACATACAACTCACCATCCATGTGGTGAGGGCAATAGATGTCCCTGGTCCCTTCCCACCTACCAATGAAGTTAAAATCATACTATCCAGCTCATCTACAAGCCAGCATCCACCAAACAAATGGAATCTGGGGGTTTCCTCTTAATTTCTACCATCTTTGTGGTATGTTCTCAAATGTTCATTAAATCCCATATATTTTTAGAATCATCATCCCCACTACAATTGAAAAAAAAGATTTGGATTAGTACTTAACCTATATTTGGCACTTTATCTTTCGGTTCTATCAGAAAGGAACCTAAAATGATCGCCACAAAATAATTAGCCTTGTGTTTAGAATTTTTACCCCAAATTTCCATTCTTCCTCTAAATAGAATATTTCCTCAGCACATTGTCTCAAGATGAAAAACCCACTCTTCTGAAAATAATGGCCATCTGGAGGGTTGGGGTGGGAAAGCCAAACTGTGAAGTGAAGTCTGTGGGTCTGTGGGCATCATACCATAGGTTTGTGGGTATGTCTGCCTCACAGTGGTGCTAATTCCTGTATTTTACTACTGCTCAGGGCTCTACATTTCTTTTCATGAGAACAGAGATGGAGTCAGTCCATCCCTAGAGGTTGTAAATGTGTCTCACATAGGAAAAAATTGTCATTTGAGTCTGTAGGGAAATGTGAGTCCTTGAAACCAAATGGCTGGTCCCTCGTCCCTTCTCCAAGCCATGGGACAGGTTGAAGGACATTTCCTCCCAGTCACTCTGGCTGGTCATGGTCTCTCCACCTCTACCCTCTTGTTACATAAACAAAAGGATAACTTAATTCTCAACCAGATTCTTTTCCTGTGACTTACTGGAAGGTAGTACACTTCCTTCATTTATAAAAATAAATTTACTACTTATATATTCTACAGGTCCTATTTATGATTCAACAAAATTCCCATGAGTTCAGAGAAAAATCTTGAAGGAAAAAAATAAATAACCCTAGTCTCTCAGACTGGAAACAGCACTAAAATACAGGGAAGTCAAGGAGGGAAGTGATATGTGTGTGTGTGTGTGTGTGTGTGTGTGAGAGAGAGAGAGAGAGAGAGAGAGAGAGAGAGAGATCCCCTGAGAGTTATACTGAGTATAATATAAATCTTTGAAGCCATGATTTGATTCTTCTTAAATAGTCTCTTGCAAGTTCCTCACAAAGGCAGTTAGAATATCAGATTTGTGCTTGAGGATGAAACATTTTATTTTTTTTATGATTTTTTTTTCAATGTTTATTTTTGAGAGCAAGAGAAGAGAGTGTGAGCGGGGAGGGGCAGAGAGAGAGGGAGACACAGAATCCGAAGCAGGCTCCAGGCTCTCAGCCGTCAGCACAGAGACCGACATGGGGTTCGAGCTCACAAACTGTGAGATCATGACCTGAGCTGAAGTTGGACACTTAACCAACTGAGCCACTCAGGCGCCCTGAGGATGAAACATTTTAAACACACTCACTCTCCTCAGAGTAAAAGGAGTAAGAGTAATTCAACTCTTACTGGTTAGTAGGCTTTAGAGTGGAAATGGAAGAAGCTTCTTTCAGGCTTTAAGTAGTTGTGGTAAGACTCCCCTGTGCATTTGTGCTTCAAGTATGTGAGGAATGAGGAAAATCGGACAGAGCACTGATTTGTGTGGAGTAACTCTGGGTGCCTGTGGTAGTTGTGTCAATTTGCTTAACTTATTAATGTGAGCTTTTCACTTTCCTTTCTAGTCTCTTCCAGGTGAAACACAAAGTTGGGGAAGTTTACCTTTAACTTGGTCTATCCAGGAAGGCATCCAATTGCCTGGTAGTTACGGTGGACGTTTAATAGCTAACACTCCCCAGCAGAAGTCACTGAATGATTCCTTATTCTTCTCCAAGAGTTATTGTTTGGGGGGAACCACTGATCTGGTAGACCCCGCTTCTACCTTGGGCCCCACTAAACTCTATGAGAAATGCAAATTGTCCAGTAGTTGGATTTATAATAGTGGGGACCTGCTTCATCCTGTTTCTGGAGTCTTCTCTGACTACGATGATCGGCAAACATGGAATAAAAACACTGCTTTGGGGAGAAATTCTCTTAATGACAATCATTGTCCCAATTATCCTTTTGCTTTGACCAGCTGGCCTTATGATTTCTCCCCTTCTCAGAACTCTTCAGAACCCTTTTCCCAGCAGATTCCCGTGGAACCACCTGCAGCCGAAAGTAGCTGTCACCCACTCTGGCCAAATCCAGGGGGTGATCTTTACGAAGAGAAGGTGCATGTGGATTTTAACAGCTGCTACCCTTCCACCACATGCCACTCACGTCAGGAAGACCCCTTTCTCCTCACCTATACCCCACACCCCCACCATCAATATTCATTGACAGGCAAGAGCAGCGAGTGGGATTTTAATGAAGAAATGAGGGGCATGGGTTTGGATCACTACAACAATGAGATGCTTCTAAACCTCTGTCCTTTAAGATGATCCAAATAGAAATCCTTGGACACTACTAGTAGGAATGTAATTTAGTGCAGACGCTGTGGAAAACAGTTACAGAGGTTCCTCAGAAAACTAAAAGTAGAACAACCATGCGATCCAACTATTTTACTTGTAGGTGTGTATCCACAGGAACTGAAATCCTTGTCTCAAAGAGGCACCTGCACTCCCATGTTCACTGCAACATTATTCACAATAACCAAAGTACAGAAACAACCTAAGTGTCCATCAACAGATGAATGGATAAAGAAAATATGGTGTGTATACACACACACACACACACACACACACATATTCAATGGACTATTATTCAGCCACACAAAAGCGAGGAAATCCTACCATTTGGGATGACATGGATGGACCTTGAGGGCATTATGCTAAGTGAAATCAGTCAGACAGAAAAAGACAAATACTGTATGATCTCACTTACATGTGGAATATAAAAAAATAAATGCAGACTCCTAGAAACAGATCAGATTGGTGGTTGCCAGAGGTGGGGGATGAGAGGTGGGGGGTAAAATTCAGTGAAGGAGATCAAAGGATACAAACTTCCAGTTTTCAGATAAACTAAGTTCTGGGGATGTAATGTACAACATGATGACTCTGGTTAATAGTACCGTATCATTGTATATTGGAAAGCTGCTAAGAGAGTGGATCTTAAATGTTCTTATCACAAGGGAAACAATATTTGTAACTATGTGAAGCAATGGATATTAAGTAAGCTTCTTGTGGTGAAAATTTGGCGGTAATACATATATCGGGTCATTATGTTGTACATCTTAAACCTATACAATGTTATATGTTAATTGTATCTCAATAAAACTGGAAGAAAAGAAAAAGGTGACCCAGATTTTTTACAACCATTCAAAATAACTGTTTTATTAAATTGCTGAAAGAATTTATTTGGGAAAGAGTTTTCAAAAACATAACCACACATAAATCGAAATTATGACAACAAGCAGAAGGCACAACTTCCTTCCTCACACAAGGAATTTGGGTGCTCCTCCATTCCAGTCCTCCCATGCTTAGTGAGGAACTCGTCCCGTCTGTGGAAGGAAATGGCCTCTGCTTTTTTTTCTCCCCCCACACTACGTGGGGTTCTCGGCACCTCTGCTGCCTTAACTGTTACATTTTCATTGTCCTTGAATCCTATCAAACAGCAGAGATGTGAAAAGCCCACCTACCTAGGAACTCACATATGCCTTCTTGAAAACTGAGGATGAAGCAACAGAGATTAAGGGTAAAAGAGCTTCGGAGGTGTAGAAAGATGAAGATTCTACCACTGAGGTATTTAATGCTTTGTCTAGTATTGTGGGATTTGTTCATGAAATATGTGTTTTCTGGTTGATTTCTAAGACTTGTCAAGACAAGGAGTATGAACTAATTGCATCTAAGACCATGAGCAGCAAGATTAAACAGCCACAGAAAGAAAACTTCCCATGGGGCCAAATGGCCTCTTGATCTTCTTTCCCCGCTGCCTTCCCCTTCCGTGAAGTCTTAGATTTTGTCTTACTTACCTTTGCTTTTATAGGGCCTAACCAGTGCCAAGTTCATGATACGTGCTTGAGAAATGCTTTCTTAGAAAAGTCCTTATGTAATTAACATGGCCATGGCTGGCCCCCTGTATCTGGTTGCCAGTTCCTCTTCTTTGCTAAAGTATTTTATAGTGAAAGATGAACCTGGACATAGAATCTGGAAAGAACTGTGCAATAAACAAATATTTTCCAAAATTAATTTGCATTGCTATTTGAATGATAACCAATGGACGTAATACAAAATTTGGTTCCCGGTCTCCTCCTTAAGGGAATATTGACTCATTTCTTGTCTGTTCTTCTATATATATATATAGAGAGAGAGAGAGAGAGAGAGAGAGAGAGAGAGACAGAGACAGAGAGAGACAGAGACAGAGACAGAGAGAGAGACAGAGAGAGAGAATCATACCAGGTTCATTGCTAGCATGTCTCTTGTCATTTGGGGACACAATCTGGACATCAGGTCCTTGTAAGCACATAGGACCACAGTTGCCTCATTTTCAATGGTACAGAATACATTACATGACTGTATTATAGTTAATTTAAATAGTCCCCTATTAGTAGACATTTAGATTGGGTTGAATCTACTTTATTTTTTGTCCAAGTGCATAAAACTTACATGTTCAGTTTAGCAGAGTTCTAAAGCAAATTCTTATACAAACACTATCCAGGTCAAGAAATAGAACTTCCTGCTAGTTCAGTAAATCAAGGTCCCCTGGTGGCAGCCCCCAATCTCACCCACTCCTGATCTTAAACCCCTTCCTGTATCCTGAAGGTAATTGCTGGAATGACTTTTTATATTTTTACTGCCTTTGCATGACTATTAAAGGACAGTTTGGTTTTGTCTTTTGGGGGGAACTTAACAAATAGAATCATATGGGAGACTGTAAAAAAAAGTATTAAAATATAACATACGTACAGAAGTGTGCACAAATCATAGTCTACAGCTCAATAAATCACAAGCACACACAAATCTAGCCATCACCTGGTTAGCATATATTCTGCTCAACATTGTGTCCGTAAGAATCAGATTGTTGTGTGTGGTTGTAGCTGGTTATTTTCACTGTTACATTACATTTATTTATTTTTTCTTTTTGGAAGTTTTATTTTCTTAAAGGTTTTTTTTTTAATTTTATTTATTTATTTTGAGAAAGAGAGAGAGAACACAAGCAGGTGAGGGGCACAAGCAGGTGAGAAAAGGAGAGACAGAATCCCAAACAGGCTCTGCATCATCAGCACAAAGCCTGATGCAGGTCTTGAAACTACGAACTGCGAGATCATGACCTGAGTTGAGATCAAGAGTCAGCATTTAACCGACTGAACCACCCAGGTGCCCCACATTTATTTTAAGTTTTTTTATTTAAGAAATCTCTACACCCAACGTGGGGCTCAAACTTGACCCTAAGATAAAGAGCCACATGGTAAGCCAGCCAGGTGCTCCTCAATTTATTTTTATTTCACCCCAAATGTCTTTTTCCCATGCTCTAAAATAAGGTGTCTGCTTGCTAAAAATTTTGGCTCAAAATTCTTTGAGAAAGTAGTGTGTCATGAAATTCAGCTCCTCTCTGAGATTTCCAGGATTTTGTATCTCTTCATCCTGCATGGTCCTTGAGTATATACAACCACTGAATCTGAGAGTTTGAGCTAAGTTTAAAGGTCACTTGTGCAACAAGTGTCTGAAGACACAAGAATCTCTCTTACTATTTGCCAAACAAAAGTTTACCCAGCATGTTTTCATTGCTTTGCAGAGAAGGGAGGTTCTTTTCTTTAGAGCATAATCACCAAATAAAAACAATAGACTTAAAGTGAACTTTAATGTACCTTGAATGTTCTGATTTTCCTTGTTTTTCAAAGGGAGAATTCTTATTCTTTTATTGTTCCACCTCTGAGCAGGGATGGAGTAGATTAGTGTGTGGGTTTAACTTTTTTTTTTTTTTAACTGGGATATAATTGACCCTACCATATTAGTTTTAGCTACACGACATAATGATTTGGTATTTGTATATATTGTGAAATGATCCCCACCATAAGTCAGCATCCATCATCACACAGGGTTACAAGTTTTTTTCTTGTGATGAGACGTTATAAGATCTACTCTCTTAGCAACTTGCAAATATATAGTTTCATTTTATCTCCTGTGCATGTTTAACTTTAGCAGAAACTGCCAAACTGTTTTTATAAAATGGCTATATCATTTTGTATTCTCACCAGTAATGTACATGAGTTCCCGTTGCTTCTTGACCCAGTCTTTTAAATTTTAGCCATTCTAATAGGTAGGTAGTGCTATTTCAGTGTGGCCTTAATTTGCATTTTCCCTGATGATGTATGATGTTGAACTTCTTTTTGTATGCTTATTTTCCATTTGTATATCCTCTTTGGTAAAGTGTCTATTCAAAACCTTTGTCTACTTTTTTTTAACGTTTATTTATTTTTGAGAGGAAGAGTGCGAGAACGAGTGGGGGGAGGGGCAGAGAGAGAGGGAGACACAGAATTGAAGAGACTCCAGGCTCCAAGCTGTCAGCACAGAGCCTGACATGGGGATCGAACTCATGGACCGCGAGATCATGACCTGAGCCGAAGTCAGACGCTTAACTGACTGAGCCACCCAGGTGCCCCTGTCCACTTTTTTATTGGGTTGATTTCCCAATAAAAAAATTGTAAGAGTTATATATTCTGGTTATAAGTCTCTTATCAGATATAAGTTTGATTTTTTTTTTTTTTTGAGAGAAAGAAGGAGAATCCCATGAGGGGCAGAGAAAGAGATAGAAGCGGGGCTCACCTGGGGCTTGCATTTTACCCAAAGTGGGGCACAAGCTTAACTGATGTGGAACCCGAACTCACGAACTGTGAGATCATGACCTGAGTTGAAGTCAGATGCTTAACTACTGAGCCACCCAGGTGCCCTAGATATTTCCTTTATATCTTTTCGATAAAAGTCTATAATTGGACATGTCTTGCATGTTTTTTCTCCAGTTATTGTGTCTTATCAAATACAAGACCACCAAGATTTTCTCTTAGCAATTTTATTTTTCAGCTCTTAAATCTAGGTCATTGCTCCATTTCTAGTTATAAGGTATGAGGTAAGCACTGAGCTTCATTTTATTTTGCACATGGATGTAAAATGGTTTCAGCACCATTTGTTGAATCAAATTTTAATTATTATCTTTGGTTAAATGAATATTCAGAATTTCTGCATTTATGACTATGGTTACAGGTAGACCATTTGGTGTACTATAATTATCTTTCCCTTCTTAAACAACAGATTGTTTATCCCAGAGTTAATAATTGTCTCCTTTTATTGCTTAGTTTTCTATATAGCAATAGTTTATCCTCAAACACTGTCCAAGCTATACAAGTTGTTTTCTTTTTTTTAAGTTTATTTATTTATTTTGAGAGAGAGAGTGAGCAGGGGAGGGGCAGAGAGAGAGAGAATACAAGCAGGCTCCACACTGCCAGCATGGAGCCTGATGCTGGGCTTGAACCCATGAAATGTGAGATCATGACCTGAACCCAAATCAAGAGTTGGACACTCAACCAACTAAGCCACTCAGGCACCCCAAGTCCTTCTCTCATATTTTTTCTTTTTTTTTCAAGTTTGTTTATTTATTTTTGAGAGAGAGAGGTGCAAGTGGGGAAGAAGCAGAGAGCGGGAGAGACAGAATACCAAGCAGGCTCCACGCTATTGGTGCAGAGCCTGACGCAGGGCTCGAACTCACCAACTATGAGATCCTGACTTGAGCTGAAATCGAGAGTCAGATGCTCAACCAAGTGAGCCACCCAGGCGCCCCTCATATTTTTCTGAAAGGCAATCCTGGAACATTCCATCTCTCCTCAACTGTGGACAGACTGTGCAATAATCCTGATGCTCTCCTGTCCTGCTGTTTCTCTTCACCATCTTCTTTGGACTTTCTTCTCCTTTTTGTGGGATTCCACATCTTTCTCATTGGTATAGTTCCTCATTTGGTGGAGCACACACCCCACTAGTTTCCTATGAAAAGATGGATGAGAGATAGTTTTTGAACTCTTGGATATTTGAAAATGTCTTAATTCTATTCACATATTTGACTGAGGCTTTAGCTGAGAATAGAAGTCTAGGTTGTGGGGCACCTGGATGGCTCAGTCTATAAAGCGTCTGACTCTTGATTTTAGCTCAGGTCGTGATCTTGCACTTTGTGAGATCAAGCCCCGAGTCAGGCTCTGCACTAACAGCATGGAGCCTGCTTGGGATTCTCTCCCTCCCTCTCTCTCTCTCTCTCTCTCTCTCTCAAAATTAGAAGAAAAGAAGAAGAAGAAGAAGAAGAAGAAGAAGAAGAAGAAGAAGAAGAAGAAGACGTCTAAGTTGGAAGTATTTTCACTAAACAATTTGAAAGTATTCTGTCATCTTCTAGCCTTCCATGTTGCTATTGAGAATAGTGGGATGTTGTTTGATTTCTGGTCTTTTGAATGTGGCCTACTTTTTCTTTTTAGAAGCTTTAAAAAAATTTTATTTTATGTGAGAGAGAGAGAGAGAGAGAGAGAGAGAGAGAATCTTAAGTAGGCTCCATGCTTAGTGTGGAGCCTGACATGGGGCTCGATCTCATGACTGTGACATCATGACTTGAGGTAAAGTCAAGAGTTGGACGCTTAACTCACTGAGCCACCCAGGTACCCCCCTTTTTAGAAGCTTTTAAGATATTTTTTGTTATTTCTGATTATCTGAGATTTCATGCTAATGAGCTTTGATGTGGGTCTTTATATAAGCACCAGGTGCTTACTGAATTCAGTTCTGGGTCATGTTCTTATATTTAAAAGGATCATAATTTTATTTTCTTTCTTTTTCTGGTTCTCTTTTTGAAATTTCTTTTAGTTGGGTGTTGTAGCCAACAGACTGTCATTGTCACCTACTCATTACTTGCCCTGGGCATGGTACTTGTGCCGGCCACTCTGCCAGGCAACATCACATCGCCTATGTTTACTTAGCATTGACTAATTGCAAGAACCATACTTGGACCTAGAGAAAGTTAGAAGATGTAATACTTGATCAAAGGAATCCAAATCTATTGAGGTCAAGATAAAATACAAATAGAAAAATATAAACGGCAAATAAAGTGGAAACAGATATTAGCAATTACTCTAGCACTAAAATTTACTTTAATTGTCATGCTTCATCTATTCATAAATAGCCTGTCACCTGGAGTAACACCAGGTTTCTAGCAATGACTTAGAATG
This sequence comes from Neofelis nebulosa, assembly GCF_028018385.1. Lineage (NCBI taxonomy): Eukaryota > Metazoa > Chordata > Mammalia > Carnivora > Felidae > Neofelis > Neofelis nebulosa. The sequence goes on along the minus strand of NC_080787.1, from coordinate 54,078,625 downwards.
GCTCAAATGTAAAGAAATGTCAACAGCTGATCAAACCCAATGATCAAGACTATAATTCTGACTTTGATAAACGTATAATAAGAACAAAGTGTCCAGAGTAGGAAATAGTTCTACCACCTTTGTTTTGTATAAAAACAAAGTCATTTATTGTTGAGTTCAGGGTGGCAGACCAAATTTATGCCTTTGTCACCTCTTCTTGAGATGTTCCTCAATGTCCATAATGAAGTACAAAGGAGCGCACTTACAAGCCAAGAGAACATAAGGGAGATCATAAGGGCATAAGAAAAGTCGACACATTTCTGGGAGATGGGAAGTAGATGGAGGGTACACAGACCCATGTAGTGAGGAGGTGTAACAGTGGAATAGAGGTGGGGCTCTGGAGAGGCTGCGGGCTTCAGGTCACGGAGCTGGAAAGTAGGAATGGGGAAGGTGGGAGCTCCAAAAATGGGACCAACACTAGAAAGATTTTCTACAGATCAGCTGCTACCTGTCAGGCCCTCTCCTAACGGGTGTTCATCCAAACGTGTATCCTAGGGATTAAAAACAAAATAACTTTTAAAATCAACCACAGACAGAATACAGAAGACCTCATAAAAATTACAGCACAGAACATAACTTTTGCAGAGTTAAAGGTGTAGTTGACAGATGGCAAAGGGGGAAACGTGGAAGGAAATTGAGATAGGGTCCCTTATATCCTTGTGTGGAAGGGAGTCACCAGATGCTGACCAACATTGATGGGATAATAAGTAATGGTTTAATGTGTTATTTCAAAGCTTCCAAGTATCTACTAGAAGCATTGAAGAATAATTCAATAACAACATATGACAGAAAAATCATGAAAAGGAAGGTAGAGGGGAAGAAGAGGAATGGCCATGCCCCTGAGTTAAATTCATTCTGGGAAATCTATGGGTATCCAGACTAGATAAACTAAGAAACAGAAGAATAAGAAGAGGATTTAATATTTTTAAATGTTTATTTACTCTTTGAGAGAGAGAGGGAGAGACAAAGCGTGAGTGGGGAGAGGAGCATAGAGAGAAGGAGACACAGGATCCAAAGCAGGCTCCAGGCTCCGAGCTGTCAGTGCAGAGCCCGATGTGGGTCTTGAACTCACGGGCCATGAGATCATGACCTGAGCCGAAGTCAGAAGCTTTATCAACTGAGCCACCCAGGTGCCCCTGTCACAAATACTTTTGATTGGCTTCCATTCATTGTGTGTGATTAATAATATTTGTGTTTATGACATGAGCGCTAACAGCTGTGCTTCTACTCTGCATCTTCCTAGTGCCAAATATACTAGCTGGTTCTGAGTGGCCCTCCATTTAGGGAGTGCTTTCCTGGGTCTTCATTCGTAAGATTTAATCAGGAACCAGACAAATGGAGAGGAGTGAGCCCAGAGAGGCAGGTGAGAAGACCCCTGGGCTGATCAGTGGAATGAATGGGAGTAAGGACAGCCTGTAAGTGGCCTTGACTCCAGAAGGTGTCCTAAAGGCCATTGCTTTTCTTTTGTCAATGAGACCCTACCAGTAGGGGTCAAAGTTAAACTGCCCCCGGACATCAGGGCTTTATTGGAGGGTGGAAGTGACTGTCTTGGGGGCCAAGTGGGTCCTTTTAAACTCACGGATGAGGGTGAGTGAGACAGGAAGACCCTTTAAAAGTGGGGTGAGGGGATGGTTGGGGGAGATGAATAATCATGTGTGTGACTGAGGAAAAAAAGATAGGATGAATTTTAAAACCAGAACCAACTCCCACACTTCATTATGATGTTCAAAACAGAATAATTGTGTTGCTTCTGACCAGAATCCCTCCCTCAGAATTGAGGTGGTGTTTTCTGAGAAGAGGAGAACGCCTCTGGCCCTGGGTGATTTCAGTGGTCTCTTCTCTCCTGCAAATATTTACATGGAGGCCCTGTCCACGACGGTTTTGCCTTGACCAAGAAAGAAGAAATATATCCTGCATGTTTCTTTCCTTAGCTATTTTTTGTCCTGCTAAGAAAACAGTATTTTGGAAATCTAAGCATCCTCAGCTAAGCCTTGGAGAGGCTTTCTTTTCTTTTTTAATCTGACAGAGAGACCTCATGTTTCTTTTGTTATAAAATACAATACAGTAATTGCACAGTAAGCAGAAGACCCAGGGTCTTTGCACTGGTGCAGGGTGAGATATAAAGGTCTGGGAGCCCTTGCTTCTTCACACTCCTGTGTAATTTCATGGTAGCAGGTTCTCTTGTGCACACAGCAGGAGCAGAGCACATAGCTCGTATCTAGCTTCCTATATCAGCTGGGGCTCTTCCACACTCGGCAGATCTTCCCGGGACTGTCCTTTTCCCACCTCTTGGGACCCATTTGGTTTTGCTCTGGTTATAAGGGAGATGGAGAACATCCCCTGGAGGAACAGAAGTCCATGAGCTGTTGAAACTCCATTCTGAGATGTGGAAATTTGTCATAAAGCCTGGGGAAAGGAGGTCAAATACTCATTGTGCCAAATGCTTTCTACACATTACCTTAATCCTCAAAACGATGACATAGAAAGTGGTTAACTGTCTTCATTTCACAAGGAAGAAAACTGAGCTCCAAGATGTTAAGTAACTTATAGTACAGAGTAAGGGTTAGTTAAGAGCATGAGCCTTGGAGGGTGGGGGTGGATTGGGAAAAGGTTGGTCAAAGGGGACAAATTTGCAGTTAGAAGATAAGTTCCAAACAAACAAACAAAAAAAAAAAACGAAAACAAAAAACGTGAATCAGTTTGGGGATCTTATGTACTGCATCATATACTTGAAAGTTGCTAAGAGACTAGATCATAAATGTTCTCATGACAAAAAAGAAATAAGTATGTGACATGATGGAGGTGTTGGTGGTAATTGTATTGCAGTATGTAAATGTGAAATCAACACTTTGATGGGAGGTAGCCTTTTTCCTGTGTACCTTTATTCCTCTGGGTGTTTTGAACCATGTGAGTGTATTTCCTTTTACATTCACTTCCAAGTCCCCTTTTCATAAGCACCAAACTTTCATCCAGTCCCTTGGATCCAATCTGAGTATGTCTTCTAGTGTTCAAGCACCTTTTCGTGGTGCCTGGGTGGCTTAGTCGGTTAAGCATCCAACTCTTGATCTCAGAGTTGTGAGTTCAGCCCTGCACTGGGCTCCACGTTGGGCGTGAAGCCTAGCAGGAAAAAAAAAAAAATCATGTATCTTAAAAAAAAAAAAAAAAAAAAAAAAAAAAGGAAGCAAGCCTCATATTTTGGGGGCACCTGGGTGGTTCAGTTGGTTGAGTGCCTGACTCTTGGTCTCAACCCAGGTCTTGATCTCAGGTTCGTGAGTTTAAGCCCTGCGTTGGGCTCCATGCTGGGCATGGAGCCTACTTTAAAAAAAGAAGAAACAAGAACCTTCTCACAAAGCTTCACCTCTGTAGAAACCACTCTTTCTGCTAAAGGATCTGAATAAGTTACCCTCATACGATTTAATGTCTATATTCTAGCAGGGCCTTTGTGAGACAATGATTTGGCCCAGGCCTGACTTGAATGGTGGGAAGTGTACTTTGGCGGGATGATGGGAAAACACTCTAGGACTGGTGTGTGCTCTGTGAGTCCACCTTAATCTATATTCGATCATTTTGGCCCTGCTTGTTTTATAGTTAGTGGTTCACATTTACTGAGCACCTTCTCTATGCCAGCTTCTGTTTGAAGTGTTACATATTCATTTACCCATTTAAGATACACAGCCACACTATGATGTGGGTGCTATCACCATGACTCTCGTAAGTGACAAGCCGTGGCTCTGAGAGCAGTAACTTTTCCAGGAGCACTTAGTTTATCACTTGGGGGAGTCAGGATTTGAACCCAGGCAGTTCTGCTCCTGAACCTGTGCTCTCAACCACCCACAGTGTTTGCCTTGGTCTCACAAAGCTCTGTGATGCTCAAAACCTGGGGAAGGAGGGCAAATGGCTAATGGGGTAAGGGAGAGGGCACTCCCAGCAGTTGCCACTGAGCAGAGGGCTTGCAGGGGAAGGCTTAAGAAGGGAAAATTCACTCCCCATCCATCAGGAAACGCCACACCAGGAAAAGTCTACATGTTCAACAAGCCCCAAGTAACTCAATTGAAAGAGAAAAAGATGAGCCAACCTAATTCTGACCCAAAAAATGGTCTCAGTGAAACAGAAATTATGAATGTTTACTTCCTTGAAGACTTTTTCAAACTCAGAAAAGACTATGCCGTGTGATGCCTTTAACTAATGAGCTCAGATTTACTATAAATGTAGCTTAAATGAAACTTTCCCAAGAAAAGAGAGGCATGTGGGTAATATTCCTAGAGGTTCCTGATACTCCTCAACTGGAATGTTCAGGCTCAGAGAGCCAAGGAGCTTTGTTGAAGGTCCATGGGAGAGGTGGTCACAAGGCCCTGAACAAACCAGCCCTTCCCAAATTGTGAATGCGGTTCCAAAAACAACACATCAGGGTTCTGGCTTGCCTGACACCCTTGTATTAGTCACCTGAACACATGCCCTTCTCTGGCCTGTGAGTATAAATGTCACCATGTTAATATGACAGAGTCACCTCAATTCTGTAAAGAGTTGTGTGATTTGTTTGTTTTTTTACCATATTCTGATATTTATGAAATCGGGATGCATCTAATTATGTAGATATGTTACATAATAGTGTTTCTTGTTATCTTTTTTTTTTTTTTTTTTTTTTTTAATCTCCCAGAAAACCTGTCATTAAAGCAGTGGCTCTTTTTGCAATAATAGCACCTAGGCATTAAGAATCTGGGCAAACTCCATTCTCTACAGCTTGCAGTCTGTATGGGTTCCCACTGGAAGGGCAACCCAGGGTGAAATTCCTTTCTTCACGTGTTCTGGGAGTCCCTAAGCACTGTGTGACAGGCATAACCCAGGTAGGCCTTCTGCTCACCGCGGGTGTCAGTCTGTCCTGAAGTCCGCCCCACCTGCTAAGGTGGGGGGCTGGGGGGCACCTGCAGGACAGGCTGGCCACGGTTGGCAGCTCCCGGCACCTTCTCCTGGCCGCTGGTCTGCTCCGTGCTTCTCGGCCCGTTCACGCTGACCCGTTTCCCAGGCTGCTCTGCCACCAGGGCCTTTGTCCACATCTCTGCCATCCTTCGCCGGCCTGCGAGTGCCTGGCGGCAACGCCGGGATGCGACCTGCCCTCAACCTCTGACCCCTTCACGGTGCGGAGCATCGATTCACCAGCCTCACGCCTGCTCTGGCTTTCCTCCATCCCTCTCCTCACACGCAACTCCCAGGGGCATCCCACTGGGGTCATGCATGCTGGGCTGGAAGACCAGTCGGTGGCGAGGATGGTAGGTGGTGGGTGCTGCCCTCTGACCGTAGTTTCCCCAGGACCCAGGACTTGGTGCTGAGTCTGGCCTTACTGCCCTAATCCCCCCTCATCGTTAGCAGTCGTGATTTGTCCCCACGGACCCCCACCCTTCTTCCCTGCAGCCTTGCGTCTAATAAGCCTCCCTCCTCACCTTCTTCAAGCCTCTCGGCTGTATCTGAACATGCCTGCATCCCTGTCATGGAAGGGTCCAAGTTCATTCTCACTGAGCTCCTGACCTACCTCAAGAGTTCCTTGGCTCAAGAAGCAGGAGGAAGATGGACTGCCACGTAACAGAGGGGCCAGACTTCAGGACAGACTGTTAAAATGACCAGCCACCTCTGACACCCAAGCAGGTGACCCTAAAGTATTCCTGGTTTATGCCTGTCACACAGTGCTTAGGGACTCAGGGGCTATGGCTAGGCACTCACAACATCCAGTGACACTTACTGGCATAGCCCCCTATGGAATACTTATTCCAAATGTGGGTGTCCCCACAGTTGCAATACACAACACACACATACACATACATACATGCACACCTTTGTATATCAGTTGTTATTCCCCATCCATCAGCCTTTCTCAGAGTAGTTGGCTTCTGCTGGATTTTACTGGTTTCATGGTAGCAAAAGCTGTCACAGCTTAACCGTGGGATAGAGACATGAAGAATTCTGGGCTTTGGATGTGGAAATGTGTTTGGATGAGCAGAGGTCACAAGGCTGACTTTAAATGACAGCTTCCTTAGAAATGCTGGACATTTCTCAGAAACCATCAAAGCCTGCCATGGTTTGCATGCCTAAGTGTATTATAAGCAAAGAAACTCCTTGATGCTTTCTCTGGCTTCTGGTTTTGGCTAAGCCACATCATCACAACAGAGATGAGCCATAGGCAGCTGGCTCTGGGCTACCGACCCTGAAAGATACCTCTGGGGAACTCATGAAATATTGGCCATGAAGATTAAGATCTCCAGACTCACCTCAAAATACAGCATGTGTTTTAGGGAAGCAGCCACGGCAGTGACAAGGTCAGGTGAAAGGAACAGATAAAGATTGAGGATTGAGCTGACCCGGGAGATCTTCACTGCTGACTTGGGACTGTGGGGTCCACATCATGGACACGGGACCAAGTGTCCGAAGATGTTGGAGCGAGGGACACCTTCTCCTCTATCCTCTTGGGTTGTGACTGAGGCCCTGGAAATTAAACTGTCAGAGGACAGATGAACAGGATTAAAAGGTTTATTTCACATGCATGTGGAGGGCCTCTTAGACATGAAACGAAACCCCAAAGACGTGGTCAGACCCAGAGGCTTCTACAAAGGACAATAAATGTGTAGAGAAGTGACAAGACATTTTAAAAATGGATTTTGAGCTTCTGGGGCTGGTAAACTGTGGGAAGATACATGTATGAGGAAACTAATGGCTGATGAGGGTTCAGTAAGTTTTGTTATGTCATTTCCTCCCTGGGCCATCTTGAAGCTGAGGAGTCTAGAGTCCTCTCCAGTGATTCAGTGCTTATGCCCTTCCCAGTACAAGAGAGGGAAGAGGTTACCTTCACAATGGGAATTCCATTCCCTGCTTTTAGGCAAGTGGGGGAGGGGAGAGAGCTTTGTCTGCAGTCTGTTTCTCCATAGTCTTCAGCTCAAAACAATTCTTATGCCAAAGTGGAATATTTGGAGGTGGTGTATTCTGTTCACATTCAGTTTCATATAAATTATTGACAGTTCTCTCTCCTGCTAGGCTGAAAGCAATCTGAGGGTGAGGACCGTGTCCGTCTTGCCCACCATTGTATTTCGAGAACCCAGCAGAGCACCTGGCCCATTGATTTGACTACAAAATCCTAGGTGACTGATTTTGAGCTACTTTGGGCCTCAATATCCTTGTCTGTAAAGAAAAGACAATAATTTTGTCTTAACATCACTAGATCTCTGTACATTGATGCAGAGGTTTCTGTGGCGGGCATGAGAACAAAACAGTATAATCTCTTATTTTGAAAAAAAATAGCGTCAAGTGTAAAAACATTTTTGTCATTTAAATGGTAGCTCATCTGAATTTGAATGCTCCAAGGGAAATATGGGAAAAGATATGATGGAAAGCAGATCAAGACAGATCACAGCAAAGTGCCTGTGACAGTTTTCTCATTTGTCTCCCTGCCCCCTGCCCCCCCCCCCCCGTGACACATTTCGCAGGAGGTTGACATGTGTGGATGCACACCTCTCATATTCCTTCTGGTAAGGAAATTGCACCAAGGTCAGGATCCTGCAGGGGCAGCAAGTGCTGATTTCCCAAGTGATACATTCACAAAGGCAGGAAGGATAAGGCAAATCAGAAACCCATCTTTGCTTGGCTGCAAAATGGGGTTTTTGAAAAATGTGTCCCTGCAATCTCTCCCCTGTGTTTGTATCAGAAGAATTATAGTGGCAAATCTATGGCTTAGAGGAGAAAAGTCCTTAAGGTTGGAGTTGGGCATCTTGGATCCTATCCAGGGCACACTCTGTCTTGGCCTTGGGCAAGCCACACTTCTCTGGGGCTCAGTTACATCCTTTGATCTTTTAACTTTTTTTTTTTTTTTGAGAGAGAGAGAGAGAGAGAGACTGCAACTGGGGGAGGAGGAGAGAAAGAGAGAGAATCCCAAGCAGACTCTGCACTGTCAGCGCAGAGCCCAACATGAGGCTCAAACCCACGAACAGTGAGATCATGACCTGAGCCGAAATCAAGAGTCAGATGCTCAACCTACTGAGCCACTCAGGTGTCCTCCTCTTCCTTTGATCTTCAAGTCTATAAGGCCCCTCTGGGCTCCAGAGTTTTTAGGCAGGTAATATCAGTACTAATTTGGATTAGTCAAATCCAGGCGCTGCTCCTTCAGGGCATCTCCTCCCATTCCCAGGTGATGCATCCCCTGATGCAAGTCAGCAGGGCTAGCACCTGGGTCAGCTCCCCCAGGGTGCGGGAGGCTGCTTTGCTCATTAAGAGTCCCTGGCCCAAGATCTCAAGTGACCAAGGATGCAGCTAAGAGATGCAGGGCATGCCAGGGGAAGAGTGGAGCCCTGTGGAGGGGCTACAAGGAGAAGGGGGAGTTTTGCAACACGGGCAGCACGTCCAAGGATTCAGCGTAAAACTGGTGAGTCAATCAGGCAGTCTTCCAGGTCTGAGTTGAGCTAGACCAGGATAAACTCAGCTTAATCCCTTAAAGCTGGAGCTTTCAAGAAGCCTTGACAGTCATCCAGTACCTACAAGGAATATCCCAGGGCTTAGTGGGGGCAGGCTGGGGACTGGGGAAAGGACTCTGCACAGGAGTTGCTTACAGTTCTTTTTCTTAAAGTTTATCTATTTATTTTGAGAGAAACAGATACAGCACAAGTGGGGGAGGGGCAGAGAGAGAGAGAGAGAGAGAGAGAGAGAGAGAGAGAATCCCAACAGGCTCACAGAGCCCAATGTGGGGCTCAAACGCACGAAACTGTGAGATCATGACCTGAGCCGAAACCAAGAGTCAGACGCTCAACCGATTGAGTCACCCAGGCACCCCATAAGTTGCTTACAATTTAATATCACAACTTTTCTCTGACGCCTTCTGATGTGTGGTGCATGCCACAATATGGGAGAAAAGTACAACAGAAGGGAAACTTTGAGAATGCCCTGAAGGCCCAGGGGGAGTAGATTGTATATGATTACTCAATTATTCTTTGGCTGGGGGTAATTCAGGGAAGGCCTCCGGAGGAGTAGAACTCTTGAAGTAGAGCTGGAGGAAGTGGGAGAAAGGCATTGCAGAGCCAGCAGAGTAAAGGTGCGTGGTGCAGGAAGGTGCCTCAGGTGTCCTGGGATCCAGAGCTGCTCTTGGTTAGCCAAGGGACCAGGAGAGCGGGAGAGAAGACTGGAAAAGTAGGTCATTGTTGAATCTTTCTAAGCCTAGAATGCAAAGTTCATGATTTTGGATTTAGCCTGTACACCAAAGTCAAAACCTGGCTGATTCCATTTATCCTGCAGGTGGCTTTTGTTTGGACTGCATAGCGTGTGTGTGTGTGTGTGTGTGTGTGTGTCTGTATTTGGGACAACTTTTAAAAATACAGACCTCCATTTCACATAATACCTGGATTGCCAGCTTCTCATTAAACACGGGAAGATGTGGCCTCATGGAGATAATCCACAGGAGCTGAGTAGCCAAGTCCCTTTTTGACAAGCTGCCTGGGGTCCAGCTAGCGTGTCTGCACACCCGGTCCACCCGGCTCGGCTCGTCTGTGGTACCCCCCAGACCCAGGCCATAGAAGGTTGCGACTTGGAGTTAACAACAGGGGTGTAGCCTCAGTAAGACTAATCAGGGGGTGGCATTTAGATGGGGCAGGAAGGGAGGCAGGGTGTCCACTAGAGATAGCTGCAGAGGTCTGAGCAAGAACCTAGGCAGTAGCCATGAATGAAAAGAGAGACCTGGCTTTCTATGGTGCAAGAATAGGTGCTGCCTGGTGTGATGTGACAGCCGCCAAAGTCTCTGTCCCAAATCCATTGCCAACAAGTGTGAAGCCCACACTCAAACTATAATGACGTCTTCCAGCTCATTTTGCATCCCTCATCTCTGCCACACCCCTGTGTCACCTCCATTCTGCGGGTGAGGAGGCTGAGTCTCAGAGATGGTCGGTTATTTGCCTAAAGCCACTCAGCCAGTAAACAGAAGAACCTGAACATACTTTACCTTCCGACTCCCAGCCTGAATCCACCCCCGTTGGTCGGGTGCGTGCCTCCATGTTGCACAGGGTGCTCCTCTCTGTTTTTAGCTTTGAAAAAATTTTTTTTAATGTTTATTCATTTTTGAGAGGGGGGGTAAGGGGGAGGGGCAGAGAGAGAAGAAGACACAGAATCCGAAGCCGGCTCCAGGCTCTGAGCTGTCGGTACTGAGGTTTGACACGGGGCTCAAACCCACGAACTGTGAGATCATGACCTGAGCTGAAATCAAGAGTCAGATGCTCAACCGACTGTGCCACCCAGGCGCTCCTCTGCTTTTTAAAAAATGTTTGTTTATTTTTGAGAGAGAGAGAATGTGCATGAACTGGGGTGGGTTAGAGAGGGAGGAAGAGAATCCAAAACAGGTTCCAGGCTGTCAGCACAGAGCCTGATGTGGGGCTTGAACTCACAAACCATGAGATTTTGATGTGAGCCGAAGTTGGAGGCTTAACTGACTGAGCCACCCAGGTACCCCTCTTTTTTAAAGAGTGCTTTTTAAAAAAAATTTTAATGTTTATTTTTGAGAGAGAGAGAGAGAGAGAGAGAGACAGACCGAGTGCGAGCAAGGGAGGGGCAGTGAGAAAGGGAGACACAGACTCCGAAACAGGCTCCAGGCTCTGAGCTGTCAGCACAGGGCTCGGACTCATAAACAGTGAGGTTGTAACCTGAGCTGAAGTCAGATGCATGACAGACTGAGCCATCCAGGTGTCCCCCCTGTGCTTTTTAAAAGTGCAAATCGCATCTAGGTGTGAAAGCACTCTTGTTCCCCACAGAGCATGATGGTCTCCTGATGGGGGCCAGGCATAGATTCGGAGCCAGACTGCCTAGCTGTGAATCCCATTGCTCCCACTTACTGGCAAGTGACTAAACATCGCTGCCTCCGTTTCCTCACCCGTAGGAAAGGGCGGCGGCAAGGTGGTTGTGAGGGTTCAGTGAGCTACTCTGTGTGTTTGCTCACTGTTATCCACATTTTTCCTAAGCCTGTTCACAGCCCTGGGTGTCTTGTGCTGAGCAGAGAACAGCGGGGGGTCAGGGAGACCTGGGTGGATGTGGCTAGAGCACTGGCACACCCTCTCTGCCTGGTGTTTGCCAACAGGAGACTAGAGAGGAAGGAGAAGATGGGACTCGATCTAGCTTTAGACCCTCCTCCTAGGAGATCAGGGCTGGAGTCTTCGGTAGACTGCCTGCTGTCGTGTAATAATCATGGGCGCTAAACAGCTGGTACTGTGCTGAGGGTGATAGTGGCCTGGTGACACTGTCTTCTGAAAACACTGAGCTCATCACCTGCACACAGACCCCTCAGAATGGATCACCAAGTCTGAATGATGTTGACATAGGCCAGGCAGTTTGCACAGCTGTGGCAGGCAGAACGATGCCCTGATAGCTAGGACCTGTGACAAAACGTTACATGGCCAATCAACGGTGCTAATGTGATTAAATGAAGGACTTTGAGATGGGGAGATGAGCCTGGATTATCCAGATGGGCCCAATCTGATCATGTTTCTCCTTAAGAGCAGAGAACCATTGTCAGCTGGGGTTAGAGAGAGGGCGGTGTGGCTCAGGGAGAGTGATCAGAGATGCACTATCCCTGGCTTTGAAAAAGGAGGAAGGGGACTTTGAACCAAGAAACGTGGGCAGCTCCTAGAACTGGCAAGAGCAAGGGAATAGAACCTCCCAAAAGGAACGCCACCCTCCAGACACCTTGGTTTTACCCGAAAGAGACCCATCTCAAACTTCTACCCCCCAGAAGTGTAAATGCACACATTTGTTTTAAGCCACTACAGTCACAGTAATTTGTTGCAGCCGTAATAGCAAAGTAACAACAGATGAGAATGAAATTGGCCATGAGACAAAGAGCCATGAATAGGAATGGTCTTGGATGGACGTTGGAAGATTGCAGTGACACAATAGAGCAGGTACACACACAGGGCTAGCCCCAGGCTGCCGATGGCTGACCAAGATGAAGAAAACTCTCCTGGAAACGAGAGATAGGAAGTGGCACGGAGAGATTTCAGAGAGTCTAAGTGCTTGGGCCAGAACAGTGGTGAAGGAGCTGTCGTTGAAGTCAAAGGTCAAACCTAAGGAAATATGCTTAAGGAAATGTGAGCCTAGTCTTAGCTGGGCCTTGACGTTGAGTGAGTTTGACCCCCAAAACTAGGCTGTCCCTGAAGCCATCTCTCTACTGTGTAACTTGTTCAAGCCTTCTGGTTAGTTCTGTCTCCTTCGGGATAATGCAGTAGTTCTCAGTGGGGCAAGGACAGGGGTGGTTTTTCCCTCAGGAAACGTTTAGCAATGTCTGGAGAAATTTTTGGCTTTCACAACGGGGACAGGATGGGGCTTCTACTAGCATCTAGTGGGTAGAGACCAAGGATGTTGCTAAACATCCTACAATGGACAGGAAACCCCCACCCCCACCCAACCAATACTGATCCAGCTGCAAATGTCAACAATGCTAACATTGAGAAACCCAGAGGGAGAGAAACTGGGAGAGATGGGTTCAAATCCACATGGCTGGTATGTGAGAAATAACCCTGTTTCTCTGGTTCTTCGCTGAAAGGCCACCACCCCTCACCTCAGCCCATCCCCTGAGTGCTAAAAGTCTGGTTGGTTCATCTGCCCACACATAGGATGTGCCCCAACTCAGACATTTATGAAAGACAGTACCTGGGATGACTAAAAGGAGATAGTTTCAATTCTGAGGAGCCACCAACTGCACAAGGGTAGTCTGTCTGTCTTTCTTTCTTTCTTTCTTTCTTTCTTTCTTTCTTTCTTTCTTTCTTTCTTTCTTAGCGTTTATTTATTTTTGAGACAGAGAAAGACAGAGCATGAATGGGGGAGGGTCAGAGAGAGGGAGACACAGAATCTGAAACAGGCTCCAGGCTCTGAGCTGTCAGCACAGAGCCCGACGCGGGGCTCGAACTCACGGACCGCGAGATCATGACCTGAGCCAAAGTCGGCCGCTTAACCGACTGAGCCACCCAGGTGCCCCACAAGGGTAGTGTTTCTGTAAAACATGCCTCATCTGCTCATTTATCTCCTGTTTCCCGGAGGTGCCTGTACGTTTGCAACAGTTGATCCAGCTTGATCAGGTCTTTCTAGGACTGAGCAGAGAATTCCAGGGACTATTTCAGTGATCAGGAGATAGAGCTAATCTTAGGATAGTCTCCTCTGATTCACCCTGAGCTCTTCTGCCTCTGTGTTTCCCCATCATCCCCACTTATCACAGGAAGTCAGGTGGTCACTGCATACCCTGGTCTAACGGGTAGAAGGGCAGTGGGGTAGAAGGTAGAACCCATGGTTAAGGTTTAAAGGCACTGGCCATGGGTGCTGCAATATATAGGCTTTGAAATAATTATTTTACTTCCAGTTTGCAGGGAACTTTACACAGTTTATCTGGTGTAAGCAGAGGTCTCCCCACTGTACAAATGAAGAAACTAGGCCTTGGGAAAGACAGTGTTTCTCAAACCATGAGGGACTGTCATTCTAATTAGTGAAACACCTAGCTACCTGCCGGGACACATCAGAGAAGTCTAATCTTCATCAAATTATCCCCCAGACCAGTAATTAATGTTACCATATCTACAGTCAAAATGCATCACGTTTGTGATTTGCTCACAGTTTCCATCACCCCATTTCTCACCATTGTGTATTCACTGTTATTACCCCTCACCTTCCCATCCCAAACCCTGCCAGTACTGCTCCTGGTGAAAAACTGGCAAGGAGACACTAAGGACATCTTCCCAACATACCAGTGTCCCACAGCACATATGCACCAAGATGACCAGGGTACCCATTAGTGAATAGCAGATGTTAGGCTGGGAAATGCAAACAGTGGTTATCTCTGGTAGAGGGTTTATGGGCAACTGCTAATGTCTTCTTAATGCCTCTCTGCATTTTCTAAAATGGGTATATTAATTCTATAATCAGAAAAAAAGTTTTGAAACATACATTTCCTAAAAAATAATACAGGAAAGATGTGAGTCTAGAACCTACATCTTTTCTTTTAAAAAAAATTGTTTTAATGTTTATTTTTGAGACAGAGCATAAGAGGGGGAGAGCAGAGAGAGAGGGAGACACAGAATTGGAAGCAAGCTCCAGGATCTGAGCTGTCAGCACAGAGCCCAATGTGGGGTTTGAATCTATTCACCATGAGATCATGACCTGAGTGGAAGTTGGATGCTCAACTGACTGTGCCACCCAGGCGCCCCTAGAACCCACATCTTTCCAAACTGAGCCAGGACCCGTCGACTTTACTTTTCAGTGATTTTTGCCAAAAAGTTTGGAAAATTTACAGGTGCTTCCCTGTTTGCTGTGTCATTGGAAAATGTAGGGATAAAAGGCAAAGGAATATTGCCTGTCCCAGAAAGTTTAGGGAGAGGGGTATAGCATGCTTCCTCCATGATGGCTGACCCTAAAGACTCCACAAAACATGGTGGCCACATGGGCAACTATCCTCACACTCAGAGAAATCTGCGTAATGACAGTCTCAGTAGAAGAGAAGCCTGTTTTCTTTCTTTTTTTTTTTTAATTTTGTTTTTCGAAAGAGACAGTGTGAGTAGAGAAGGGGCAGAGAGAGAGAGAGAGAGGGAGAGAGAGAGAATCTGAAGCAGGTTCTGCACTGTCAGCACAGAGCCTGATGTGGGACTTGAACCCACAAACCATGAAATCACCACCTGAGCCAAAACCAGGAGTCAGATGCTTAACCAACTGAGCCACCCAGGTGCCCTGCTTGTTCTTTCTTTAAAAAAAAAAAAATTGGGATGAGCACTGGGTGTTGTATGGAAACCAATTTGACAGTAAATTTCATATATTAAAAAATAAATAAATAAAAAATAAATAAAAAAAAAAATAAATAAAAAAAAAAAAAAAAAAAAAAAAAAAAAAAAAACTCTTTCTTTCTTGAAACTTCTTGGTCTTTATATTTCTCCTGCCTCTTCAAGTTCTTCAAGATTATCTTTCCTAACTCAGGTCTGCTTTGAGACCATTATTTCTGCTTCCAATTCTTCTATTTCTTGTTGAGTTGGGACAGGGTCAGGAAACAGGGGTTTGCTATTTATAGTCTCCATGATGCTTATAAAGGTCATCTTTTGTACTCTATCATTAAGGGAAAACTAGGCTGTACTTTCTTTTACTCAATTCTTCTCAAGAGTAGAGTCCTCAGAATAAATGTATTGATTCAAATCACAGCAAGGCCATTGGGTTCTGGACAGGGACATTCAATTTAGGGGCATTGGAGGCTTTCTTGATCTTGACTGTTTGGGCTCATGGATTATAAACTTGTGCACCTTAAACTAATGTTCCTGAGGACCAGTGTGGGCATTTGCTTTCATTGGAGCTTATATTCTTTTGTGCTTCCTGTCTCCACTTTAACTTGGCTCTGTGCACTTTTTAAGGTTTCTCAATATTCCCAATCTTCTCTTGACTCATCCATATAATTCCTCAGGGTCTCCTGAGAAGAATTAGGAAGGCTACTCCTGGATGGGATTAGGAAATCATTGAAATTTGCCTAACACACTACCAAGGGTTTCCCATGATCCTCCACGCCTTTCCTTTTGTATCAACCTTTGGAGCATCGCTGCCTTCCATTTATTTCCCCAAAGCTGCCCACAGCCTGAGTACTGTTCTAGTCCTCCAGATTTCTGCCTGCATTAAGGATGGTCTTATCATTGGTCAGGGACAAACAAAAGGTAACTGTGTACTCCCCGATCCTTTGCCTGGAGCAGGCATCACAAATCAGTCAGTCATGGCACGCTTACCTGCTGAGTTCAGACTCTGCACCAGAATCGTTCTCAACCAGTAATTCAGGCAACCACTACCAGTTGATCAAATCAGTTGTCGTTGATTTGATATAAACTTATTTGCCCGGGTAGAGGGGCTTTCTGGTGTAAACTACCCAGTTGAGATAGCTCATAAGTATAGTCTTAGGTTTGGTTGGTTGGCTTTCAAGATTTATGATTTTAGAATCTCCTTTCTGGGGACTCCTGTTTACACAGCTGTCTTCTGAGTATTACTGAGTATTAGTGTTCTTTTAGACAATCCTGTGTGGTCATAGTTTCCATATATAGAGGGCCTATTATGTTCTGGGGATTAACATCTGTAGTATTTTGTTGTCACAGCAACCCTGCAGGTAGTTATCATGATCCTCAGTTTACAAATAAGGCTCCGGGTACTAAGTGAGTTTGACTAAAATAATAAGTGCTAGGAAGGATGGGAGTTCACACCCAAGGCTATCCAACTCTCAAGTCCAGGTCTTCTTACTATTCTACGCTACTTTCTTCTCCCTTCACATTCTTTTTTTTTTTTTTTTTTTTAATGTTTATTTATTTGAGAGAGAGAGAGAGAGAGAGAGAGAGTGACAAAGTGAGAGCTGGGGAGGGACTGAGAGAGAGGGAGACACAGAATCCGAAGCAGGCTCCAGGCTCTGAGCTGTCAGCACAGAGCTTGATGTGGGGCTCGAACCCATGAACCATGAGATCATGACCTGAGCTGAAGTCAGATGCTCAACTGACTGAGCCACCCAGGTGCCCCTCCCTTCAAGTTCTGAGCTAGGCGAAGGCATTACTCCTTCATGTGTGGGGAAATAAGATCCTTTATTTCCTGTCCAGTTCCCAGGGATTCAAAGGAATCATGTTTAAGGTTTGAAGCATGTTGAAAGACCTTAGATCTCTAGAGGCCCCAGTGTTATCACTTGACCCAAATGGTACTAGCCTCTACTACACTAGGCTTGAATCGGGGACACCCAGGCAAGGAATTCCTTCTCTGACACACTCATGGTAGAGAGGATCACAGAAGCCTCCCTTCTACTGCAATTGTTACTATGATGGCTGGACTGAGAATCAGCTTGCATGTATTGAACAGGTACTATACATTAGGCTCTCAGCTCACGTCCTTTGACCCAATTTGTTGTCTTTGCACCATGCCTCACAGCTAGCTCCTTGCATCACAGGGCTCCACTTTAGGTGATCACACAGAGGAGGTGCCTAACAGATGGGAATAAAGAAGGATCAAGGCAGCAGGGGGAACTTTGCTTCTAGCCTTAGACCTCAAGGGAATGTGAGTCCTGAGGTAAGGGGAAGGTACCTCTCGGCAACTGTCCATCTTAACCTGGGATTGTAGGTTCAGACCTACAGTCAACTAGCCAGATATTAAATAAATCAGACTGCGGTCAAGAACAGATTTGAGGGAAGTAGGAACTGACATATGGATGTCGGCTTTTTCCTGCTGTTGGTGATTCCTGGCACCAGGCTCTGTTAGCCGAAGGCAGAAGTTGGTGAGCCCTCTGAGGAAAATTAGAAATGTCCACTGCCAGTCACTCTTCACACACTAAGAAACAGCAAAGCCATTTTCTTCTTTGCTGTCAGGAGCAAGGAAAATAACCAGACTAGAACAAATAACCTTCACTGCAATTTAATCTGATGAAAAGCTATTTGTAGGGCATTGGCAATACCTTGTATCTAGAGTGACCATTTATCCCAGTTCAACCAGTTTCACAGTTTTTGCTTGTTGTCTCCATATAATTAGAAAAAAACACTCCTCTTTCTACTAACAAGTGTCCTGAATTTGACCATAAATACGGTCACCTTGCTAACACAGGAGGTTTCAACTTCCTGTTCCTTTGGCCTGCACACAATAAAATGGGCTGGATATATTTCCTGTGCTTAAGGAAAAGTTAATCTGCATAGACTTCCATTTTGTGAAAAAGAAGCCAGTGCCACTAAAGAAAATTCCACCCTATCCATCTTCAACCTACTGTGCGAGTGCATACACGCACACAGTGTCTAGTGTCATTCGGCATTCTTTGAACAGTCCTGAATGCTTTTGTGAATCTCAGTTCCATGGCCAAATGTCTATTGGAGTCACAAGAAGGTGCAAATAAGGAAACATTGAGTGGATTTGATATGACATACCAAATCTGGCACTGGGCGGAAGACTATGGGAAGCGAGGTGGGGGGCCTCCAGATGCAAAGTAGTCACAATTCGAGCTGTTTGTTTGTGATATGGGGACAGATTGACCTCTCTTCTACCCCTTCCCATCTCTCCTACCCCCACTCCTGCCCCAGATGACTCATCCCAGGATCCCTTTCCTATTCATTCCAAAACAGGATATTCGATTTCCTCAACCGGCCAAGATAAACTGGCCAGATAAAAACTGAACTGACCAAGACAATGGAGATTCCTTGGCTAGTTGTTGAGGACTTCAGCATGGCAAGAGTCCGCTCTGTCATCAAGATGGCTTTTCATTTTGGATACACACCTACATTCTTAGATCCTATCATTTGCAGCTTTGAAGGCCAATCAAAAGGATTTGGGGGTGCTCCTGTTTTCTTGTGAATGTGAAAAACAGCCCTCCATAGCATTGACTACAACAAACAAGTAACAAAGAAATGATGGGACAAGAGTGTCACCTAGCGGCAAAGGCATGCCTTCATTTATTTCTTTCAATAAAGCTAGTATCAAAAGCCCATAGAATGTGACCAGTGCTTACTGGGGATTATTGTTACTATTTTAATTAAGTATAGTTGACACACAATGTTATATTAGTTTCAGGTGCTCAACATAGTGATTTTTGCAAGTCCATATGTTATGCTATGCTCACCACAAGAATAGCTACCATCTGTCACTATACAATATAATTAGAATACGATTTCCTATGCTGTACATTTTATCCCTATGACTTACTCATTCCATTACTGGAAGCTTGTATCTCCCACTCCCCTTCACCCTTTTTGCTCATCCCCCTACCTCTTCTCCTCTGGCAACCATCAGTTTATTCTCTGTATTTATGAGTCTGTTTCCACATTTTGTTGTTTATATATTTGTTTTGTTTTTTTAGATTCCACATATCAGTGAAATCATATGTGGAACCTTCTCTGTTGACTTATTTCACTTAGCATAATACCCTCTAAGTCCATCCATGCTGTCTCAGGTGGCATGATCTCATCTTTTCTTATGACTGAGTAATATTCCATTGTATGTATGTATATGTATATATATGTGTGTATATATATACCATTTCTTTATGCATTCATCTATCAACAGACATTTGGATTGCTTCCATATCTTGGTTATTGTAAATAATGCTGCAGGAAACACACGGGTGCATATATCTTGTTGAATTAGTGTTTTTGTTTTCTTCGGGTAAATTCCCAGTAGTGGAATTACTGGATCATATGGTATTTCTATTTCTAACTTTTTGAGAAAACTCCATGCTGTTTTTTACAGTGGATGTACCAATTTACATTCCCACTAAGAGTGCACAAGGGCTCCTTTTGCTCCAAAACTCCCCAACATCTGTTGTTTCTTGTATTGTTGACTTTAGCCACTCTCACTGGTGTGAGGTGATATCTCATTGTGTTTTTGATTTGCATTTCTCTGATGATGACGGATATTGAGTATTTTTCCTATGTCTGTTGGCCATCTATATGTCTTCTTTAAAGAAATGTCTATTCAGGGGCGCCTGGGTGGCTCAGTTGGTTAAGTGGCTGACTTCGGCTCAGGTCATGATCTCACGGTCCGTGAGTTCGAGCCCCGCATCGGGCTCGGTGCTGACAGCTCAGAGCCTGGAACCTGTTTCAGATTCTGTGTCTCCCTCTCTCTGACCCTCCCCCATTCATGCTCTGTCTCTCTCTGTCTCAAAAATAAATAAACGTTAAAAAAAAAAAAAAAGAAATGTCTATTCAGGCATGTCCTCTACTCATTGTCTAATTGGAATATTTGGGGGTTTTTTGTTTTTGAGTTGTAGAAGTTCTTCGTATATTTTGGATATGAATTCCTTATCAGATATATCATTTGCAAATCTCTTCTTTCATTGCATAGGTTGCCTTTTTGTTTTATTGATGATTTCTTTTGCTGTTCAAAAGTCTTTTAACTTGATGTATTTCTATCAGTTTATTTTTGCTTTTGGTTCCTTTGCCTGAGGAGACATGTCTAGAAAAATGTTGCTAAGTCTGATGTCAAAGAAATTACTGCGTATGTTTTCTTCTAGGATTTTTATGGTTTCATGTCTCACGTGTAGGTTTTTTTTTTTTTTTAACATTTATTTATTTTTGAGACAGAGACAGAGCATGAACGGGGGAGGGGCAGAGAGAGAGGGAGACACAGAATCCGAAGCAGGCTCCAGGCTCTGAGCCATCAGCCCAGAGCCCAACGCAGGGCTCGAACTCACAGACCGCGAGATCGTGACCTGAGCTGAAGTCAGATGCTTAACCGACTGAGCCACCCAGGCGCTCCTCACATGTAGGTCTTTAACCCATGTTGAGTTTATTTTTGTGTGTGATGTGAGAAAGTAGTCTAATTGCGTTTTTTGCAAGTGGCTGTCCAGTTTTGCCAACACCATTTCCTGACAAGACTGTCTTTCCCTCGTTGCATTTCCTTGCCACCTTTGTCAGAGACTAACTGACCATAAAAGCATGGGTTGATTTCTGGGCTTTCCATTCTGTTCCACTGGTTTGTGCCAGTATGATGCTATTTTGAGTATTACTCCTTTGTAGTATATCTTGAAAGCTGGGGTTGTGTAACTCCAGCTTTGTTCTTTCTCAGGATTGCTTTGGCTATTCAGGCTCTTCTTTGGTTCCATACAAATTGTAGGACTATTTGCTTAAGTTTTGTGAAAAAGGCTATTAGTATTTTAATAGAGATTGCATTGAATGTGTGGATTGCTTTGGGTGATGTAGACATTTTAACAATATTTGCTCCTTCGGTCCATGAGCATGGAATGTCTTTCCATTTGTGTCGTCTTTGTTTCTTTCAGCAGTGTCTTATAGTCATCAGAGTGCTGGTCTTTCACTTCTTTGGTTAAGTTTATTCCTAGATATTTTATTCTTTTGGGTGCAATTACAAGTGAGATTGTTTTCTTAATTTCTCTTTCTGCTACTTCATTATTAGTGTTTGGAAACACAACCAATTTCTGCAGATTATTTTTGTAACCGGCAACTTTACTGAATTCACTTATTACTTCCAATAGTTTTTTGTGTATAGTATCATGTTGTCTGCAAATAGTGACAGTCTTTTTTTGTTTTTGTTTTTGTGTTTGTTTGTCAAATAGTGACAGATTTGCTTCTTCCTTGCCAGTTTGGATGCCTCTTATTTCTTGTCTGATTGCTGTAGCTAGGACTTTTAGGACTAGTTTGAATAAAAGTAGTAGTGAGAGTGAACATCCTTTTCTGATTCCTGGTCTTAAAGGAAAAGCTCTCAGTTTTCACCATTGAATATGATGTTAGCTGTGGTTTTGTTACATGTGGTCTTTACTATGTTGAGGTATGTTCCCTCGAAACCCACTTTGTTGAGAGTTTTTATCATAAACAGATGTTGAATTTTGTCAAGTGCTTTTTCTGCATCTCTTGAGATGATCATATAGTTTTCATCCTTGGTTTTGTTGATGTTGTGTATCACAGTGATTAATTTGTGAATAGTGAACCATATTTGCATCCCTGGAATAAATTCCACTTGATCATGGTAAAAGATCCTTTTAATGTATTGTTGAATGTGGTTTGCTAATATTTCGCTGAGGATTTTTGCATCTATGTTCATCAGGTATATTGGCCTGTGGTTTTATTTTTTTATTTTTTTAGTGTCTTAGGGTAGATTTGGTATCAGGGTAATGCTGGCCTTTGTTGCTGTCTTGGATTGGAACCTAGGGATTATTTAATGTACACAGCACAGAGGTGCTTTAGAATCAGGAATTTTAAAGGAATAGTCCTGACCTCAAAGAAACCAGCTTTAATAGAGGGACACTGACATGTAAAAACTTTAGAATAGCAGGTGATAACTGATGAGGAGAACAAAGGCAAGAGCAATGCAGTAAAATTAAATTTCCTTACAACTTACAGGCCACTGATGATACCTGAGACCTGCAGAGTGTGACTTCCTCGAGGAACTCATGGCTGCCTTAATGTTAATGTTTTGCTAGAGACTGAAAGCAACCTTATCCTGACAATTAGACCTCTAGACCTTTAAGATCCTACAATTCTTTAACATAAGGACATCCCTTTAGAGACTTAGATGATCTCTACCCAGCCCCCCAAACTTAAAAGTATATGATCAGTTGCTTGTCAGTCGTAAGTGCAGCTCCTGCTGCCCCCAGATTTTGTCCCCATGCTATAATAAAAGCACCTTTTTGCACCATAAGATGTCTCAAGAATTATTTCTTGACCATTGTATTCAATGGCCCCACATCATTTTTGGTGGCCCATAAGTACAGGGATTCTTCATCTTCTTTCACTGGACTTGGAGCCTTTGTAGAAATCTGGCAGGTTATTCCCTCTTCTCCTTTTACATTTGTGTATATGTGTATGTAGTAAGTGATATCTATACCCAATGTGGAGTTCAAATTCATGACCCTAAGAGTCATATGCTCTTCCAACTGAGCCAACCACGTGTTCCTTACAATTATTTTTTATTTACTTTTATTTTGAGACAGCAAGTGAGCACGAGTGAGGGAGAGAGACAGAGGGAGGGAGAGAGAGAATCGTTTTCTATTTAAGGTTTGTTTTTTTTTTAAGGTTAGTTTATTTTGAGAGAGAGAGACCAGGGGTGGTGGGGCAGAGAGAACAGGGAGGAGAGAGAGAATCCCAAGTAGGCTCCACGCTGCCAGCACTGAGCCCAATGTGGGTCTCAATCCCACAAGCTGTGAGATCATGACCTGAGCAGAAACCAAGAGTCAGATGCTTAACCAACTGAGCCACTCAGGTGCCCCGAGACTGAAAGAATCTTAAGCAGGCTCTGCCTGCTCCATCCTTGGAGCCAAGCATGGCTTGGATCATGACCTGAGCCGAAATCAAGACTCAGATGTTCAACTGACTGAACTACCCAGGAGCCCCTAAAATTATTTTTAAAACCTTTTAAGGTAATCCGTACACATAAAATGGTGCTCGAACTCCCAACCCCGAGATCAAGAGTCACATACTCTTCATACTGAACCAGCCAGATGCTCCTCTCCTTTTATTTCATTTCAGAGTTTATTCAAGGAGTACGGTCTTATTGGGACAGTTTCATGTTGTTTGCTCAGGCTGCAATCCTCTCACCCATGGCTGCTCTCTGGGGAGGAACAAAAAGCCTGCCTTTTGACTGGAAGCTAGTACCTTGGCCCGAATGGTAATCAAGACCCAGAAACTTGATGCTCTCTCTTTTTTCCTGTACTTACACAAAGCTGTCTTTCTTGGGCATGGGATGGCCACTTAAGTCACTAGGATGGTTGCTAATCTTTTTTTTTTTTTTTAATTTTTTAAAACATGTTTTCAAATTTTTCAAATATTTATTTAAATTCTAATTAGTTAACATACAGTACACTATTGGTGTCAGGAATAGAATTCAGGGATTGATAATTTACATATAATACCCAGTGCTCATCATAACAAGTGCCCTCCTTAATACCTATCCTTGACCTACCCACCACCCCCCCCAACAGATTGTTGCTAATCTTAAGACTCCCATGTAAGATTTCCTCCTCATTGGTCTAATGTGATCCCCTCCACATCTCTGGTCTAGCCATTTCTGGCCAAGAGACCTCCACCTGGAGCCAGTCAAAACTCGTACCCAGTTGAATTAAAACCCAACCAGGGACCATTTCCTAGAGAAGTCAGTTATAAAGACTATGTGTGTTGAAATGTCGCTTAGACCATGATGGATTTCCATTTTACTATTCTTCATCAGTGTCCCGTACTGACTGCTTAAATTGTAACATTAGGTATGTCCCCCTGCAAATTCTTTACATCTCCATGGATTAAAATAGCAGGCTCTCTTGGTCTGTCTACAGGCACTCAGTGTGTCATGGGAAAAACAATAGGGAAGTGAAGGGATGTTGACATCCTTTTGGTAAACAAGTCAGCATTCATAATGGCTTTTTGAGGGATGCCTCTGGTCTTTGAACACTTAGAACCTTTGACATTATCCTGAGTGGAACACCACTCAGCAATCCAGGAGGGAGTATGGTAATGGACTTTTCCACTTTTATAAGACCATGGGATCTTCCACTTTAGTCCCCAAGAACTCCCCCTTGGGGTGTCTCTTAACCCAAACTGGAGCCAATTTTGATTGCAAGATTTAAAGAAGAAAAGATTTATCTCCTTCAATAACGCATGGCCTCAGTATTCCTTAGGAAGGGAGGAAAATGGCCTATTAATGGGACAGTAAACTTCAGTATTATATACCAATTTAATCTCTTCTGCAGGAAATAAGGCAAATGGACCAAAGTGTCCCATGTCCAGGCCTTTTGACCTTAAATCAAGATACTGACCTAAGGGTGTCTTGCAGGATATGTTTAGCCACTAAGCAGGCTAATAACCCTCTTCTCAACATATTGGATGATGATTGTTTAAAAAGGCTGCCTCCTTGTAACAAACCTGAACTACTGGAGGAAACACCAGCCAGTTTGGACAAATAAGACAGTGGCTCTGTTACCATCCCTCCTCCTTACAAGCTCGGGACCCTTCTGCTCCCAGCCCAGATGGACATACCAGGAGCAGAACTCCCTATCTTCTAGGAGTTCCTCCTAAATCTGAACAATACCCCCGCAGGGAGGCTGCTAATGGAGAAATGGGCACTATTAGAGTCCACATCCCATTCTCTATGGCAGACTTGGCTCAGATAAAACAACAATTAGGATGATACTCAAAAACCCTTCTCAATTTATTGAGGGTTTTCAACGATTATCTGTTATATGTGACTTGACCTGGCAAGTCAAATATATATATATTTGATCAGCCAGATCTGAGATCATTGTCCTACCAGGGGCCTGCAATCCCACATACCAAACCACACTGGAATTATCAAGAGGATAAGGAAGGGAAAAACAGACCATATGATCACTTGTTTCATGGAAGGAATGGAAAATGTTCCTCTTAACCTGTAAACTTTGATAAAATTCAGCAAGTTACTCAAATTGCAGATGAAAATCCAGCTCTATTTCAGGGTGGTTTGATAGAAACCATCTGTGAATATACAAATCTGGACCCAACCTCACCTGAGGGAACAATTATATTAAGCATGCATTTTATAAGTCAGTTGGCACCTGGTATCCACTGAAAATTGACTAAAATGACTTTAGGCCCTCAATCCCCCACCCAGTGCCTACCAGAGGTAGCTGTTAGAATTTGTAATAATAGAGATAGAGTTTTAAGACAGGAAAAGAACCAGAGAGCTAAATTGCAGGGTAAAATAAAGGCTCAAATATTGGCTTCTGCTATTGCAGATTTACCACAATGCCAGACTAACCAGGGGCCAAAAAAAAGCCGGCATCAGACAAAGGACCAGGTAAAAACCCATGCTGTAGGTATGGCCAGATCGGACATTGGAGCAAGGAATGTCCAAACAAAAGCTCTCCACCAGGGCCATGTCCTGTCTGTAAAGAAGAAGGACATTGGAAGAGAGACTGTCCTCGTCTCCAAAGAGAGAGGAAGACAGGAACTCACTTTGCTGCCCAATAGTGGGAAACAGAGGATATGGCATGATGGGGCCCTGAGGCTGGTCCGGCTCCCTTTGACATCAAGATGACTGAGCCCCAGGTTACCCTGGACGTGGAAGGTAAGTTTGTCCATTTCCTTATTGATAGAGGAGCCACTTTCTCTGTTCTTACTCAGCACTCAGGCCTTCCTTGTCTTTCTAACTGTAACATTGTTGGCATAGAAGGGGAAACTAAAATGTGCTGTCAGATAATGCCTATAACTTGCAAATACAAAAGTCAGTTGGTTATTCATGTTCTTCTAGTCCTTCCATCTTGTCCCACTCCATTACTTGGATGAGACTTAACATATAAACTAGAGAGCAGGTGTGCTCTTACTAAAGAAGAGCATGGCTCATTCTCTTTAATACTTGGAGAATTAAAACTTTGCCTTGATATCCCTTCTAATATCTGGAAAGAAGTGAATCCACAGGTCTGGGATTGCAGTGTCCCAGGACTGGATCCTTTTTTTTTTTTTTTTTTTTTAATTTGAGAGGAAGTGTGAACAGAGGAGAGGGGTAGAGGGAGGGAGGGAGAGAGAGAGAGAGAGAGAGAGAGAGAGAGAATATCTTAAGCAGGATCCATGCTCAGCACACAGCCCAATGTGGGGCTCAATTCCACGACCCTAAGATCATGACCTGAGCCGAAATCAAGAGTCGGATGTCCAACCAACTGAGCCCCCCAGGATGCATCTTAAAGCCCAACCGTTAAAGTGACCTTAAAGGACCCAACCACTATACCTCATAAAGAAATATACATCCCTTAAAACCTGAGGCAAAATCTGGGTTACAACCACTTATTGATAAGTTTCTCAAACATGGTATTTTAAGGCCTCATGAATCTCCTTATAATACTCCAATTTTACCAGTAAAAAAGCCAAAGGGAGAATATCAAATGGTACAAGATTTAAGAGCAATAAATTAAGTGGTTGTACCAATTCATCCCATAGTGCCAAATCTATATACTATTCTCACCCAGGTCCCTGGCGATGCTAACTGGTTTACAGTACTTATTTTAAAAGACACCTTCTTTTGCATCCTTCTACGTGAAGAAACACAGCCAGTATTTGCTTTTTTTTGAATGGGCCTCACCTTCAAGCCCACAGACTGCTCAATTAACTTGGACATTCTTGCCATGGGGATTTAGAAAGAGTCCTCACCAATTTGGAGCTGCATTTAGCAAAGACATCTATGATATATCCTTGCCTTAAGGGACTATAATTCAATATGTGGATGATATTAAAAAAAATTTTTTTAATGTTTATTTTTGACAGAGAGACAGAACATGAGTGGGGGAGGGGCAGAGAGAGAGGGGGACATGGAATCTGAAACAGGCTCCAGGTTCTGAGCTGTCAGCACAGAGACCAACGCAGGGCTCAAACTCATGGACAGCGAGATCATGACCTGAGCCGAAGTCGGATGTTCAACCGACTGAGCCACCAAGCGCCCCCAATATGTGGATGATATTTAATCTGTAGTCCCACAAAAGAAACATCTGATAGTAATTCTATAACCTTAATATCTGGGGAAATGGGATATTGCATCTCTCTTAAGAAGGCACAAATTTCCACACAAAAGGTACAATATCTGGGATACGAAATAACAACAAGTCACTGTACCCTGTCTACAAACAAGAAAATGGCTATATTAGATCTTGGACCCTCAACTACAAAGAAATAACTCTGTGCTTTCCTAAGTATGGTAGGACGTTGCTGCCTATGGATTCCTGGATTTTGGCTGTTAGCCAAACCATTGTATGATTCAGGTGAAGCTTGTGGGTTTTACCTGGAAATTAGGGAACAAAACAAGACTGGTGGGCTGCTTCTTCAAAGACACCTGATAACGTAGCTCAGAGGTGGCCAGCTTGTCTTTGAGCAGTGGCCAGAATGACCCTTCTGGTAGAAGAAGCTTCAAAAACTCACCACAGGACAGTCCTTGACTGTAATGACTCCACATCAGGTCCAGCATGTCCTAGAGACCAAAGGCCACCATTGGATGATAGGAGGTTGACTTTCTAAATACCAGGCTATGCTTTTAGATATGCCTGAAATAATACTTAAAACCTGTCAAACTTTAAACCCAGTTACCCTGATGCCTGGACCTGACCATCATACTTCTATGTTAGGACATGACCTCTCAGAAATGATCAATCTTGATTATTCTAGCAGACCAAACTTAAAAGATTCCCATATTGAAAATGCACATGACAGTGGGTTTACTGATGGTAGTAGCTTCATGGATAAGGGAGAAAGGAAAGCTGGATGTGCCATAGTTAGCCTACTTAAGACCACTGAGGTAAAAGCCCTTCCAGTAAATACTTCTGCCTGAAAGGTTAAATTACTAGCACTTACTCATGCTCTTCAATTAGCAAAGACCCAAAAATTATATTTATACTGACTCCAAATAAACTTTCCTGGTGCTACATGCCCATGGAGCAATTTGGAAGGAAGAGTGACTATTATCAAATCGTAATTCTCCAAATATGGGCCTGAAATCATTACCCTTCTTGAAGCTGTGAATCTACTTATGGAGATGGCTGTAACTCATTCAAAGGACATCAAAAGAACATGACCTTGGAATCTAAAGGAAACAATTTGGCCGACCATGCAGCCAAACAGGCAGCACAAAATAAATATTAAGCCTTATACCAGTTTTAACTCCAATAAGTCCGTATCTCCAGTATATTGAGATCAAGAAATTTATACAGCCCAGAAATGGAGGTATTCAAAAAATACACAGGACTATCTTGTTAATGATGAGGGAAAAATCTTCACACCCAAAAATAACCAATGGAAGGTAACACAGGTTTACACTAAGCTAAGCATTTGAGCAAAATGCTTTAGAACATTTGATTAAAAATATATTTGGTGGAATACATTTAACAACTATAAAACAGGTATATCAACCCTATATTGTTTGTGTACAAGTAAATCTGGAAGGTATAATCCATACCCCTCCCCCCCAACTTTTGAAATCAGTCCAAAGAGGTGGAACATATCCAGGAGAGGACTGGCAGCTTGATTTCACACAAATGCCTCCTTGCAAAGGCTCTAAGTTCCTACTAGTGTCTGTAATACTTTCACTGGATGGATTGAAGCCTTTCCATGTAAAACTTGAAAGAGCCACAGAAGTAACCAAGGTCCTGTTGTGAGAAATTATGCCTAGATTAGGCTTTCCGTGATCCCTTCAAACTGACAGTGGACCTTCTCTTACTGCACAAGTAACTCAACAAATAGCACAAGCTTTAAAAATTAAATATTTTCTGGGGCGCCTGGGTGGCGCAGTCGGTTAAGCATCCGACTTCAGCCAGGTCACAATCTCGCGGTCCGTGAGTTCGAGCCCCACGTCAGGCTCTGGGCTGATGGCTCGGAGCCTGGAGCCTGTTTCCGATTCTGTGTCTCCCTCTCTCTCTGCCCCTCCCCCGTTCATGCTCTGTCTTTCTCTGTCCCAAAAATAAATAAAAAACGTTGAAAAAAAAATTTTTTAATTAAATATTTTCTACATTTACCCTGGCGTCCACAATCCTCTAGAAAGTTAAAGAAAGCTAATCATACTTGAAAATGACACTTTCCTAAACTTAGCCTAGAGACCCAAGAAAATTGGGTTACTGTCTTACCATGAAGACTTCTCAGAATGAGAATTGCTCCAGAAGAACCTACAGGCTATGAGTTATTATATGAAAAGCGATTTTTTACAATGGACATGTTATTAGATAAAGATTATAATACTTTATTAAATTATTCACTCAAGGCCAGTTTAATTCATAAGTTACTTAATGACTATGCTGATCGCATGCTCCCAAAACCTGATTGAACTATAACTGAATGTCCACCCCATGTAAGCCCTGGAGACATGGTTTACTTAAAAGGTTGGAATTCAAATATGGGGGAGGGAGGGTACCTAAATTCAAAATGTAAAGGACCTCATCAGGTCATATTAGGAACTCTTACTGTAGTAAAATTAGATATTCTTTCTGGACTCATATCTAAAATAAAACCTGCACCTCTTTCACAGGAAACCAATGAACAAACTAATATGCCTTCTTACTCTTGTGAACCTGTGGAAGGCCTCAAACTCCTCTTCAAACGACAATGAAGGTTGTATATTTTCTCTTTGTTCTCTGTTCACACATTTTGACAGTTCCTTTCTACAATGGACACAGTATTATACTGAACTTCAAAATGAAACAGCTTGTTGGATATGTAGAATTTTTCCCATGTCAAGTACTTCCAGGTTACCCTGATGGGTTTCTCCTTTACAAAGCACTGATTGACATCCTTTAGGTACTTATATTTTAGATGTGATACCTAATTCTAACACTAGCATATATCGTGGTAATTCTGTCACTAGACAAAATGTTTCTTCTTGTCCTATGATCCATATGACTTGGAACGTTCCAAGCCATAACGAGAATTTTTCATTTTTCAAACTATTAGGGTTTTAAACTGAACTCACAAGCCTACAAATTAATGCCTGCCAATGAGTGTAATCTTAAAAACCCTACATATCGATATCCCCAGGATGGAATATACCAAATCTGGGATGAATATTTATGGCTCACACCAAACATTGGACAACTCAATCAACAGATGAGTTTATGCTGGGAACAAAGAAATCATACATGTGATACCTGGACAAATAGCACATGACATTTGGGATGGCTATCACTAGAAGTATATTCTCAAACCATTGTACTCCAGGTTACTGATTGGTTTGCTACTGATTGGGCAGAGAAACCCAGAATTAGATGGCTCACTCCAAATGGAACCCAATGGTTACTTGGGTCCAATATATGGCCCTGGCTTCCTCCAGGATGGATAGGTCATTGCACCTTGGGTTTTGCTTGGGTTTTGGTTTTGGTTTGGCATTCATGGGTGCATTACCAAAACCATCACTATTCTGCTAATCTTCTAAATTTAAGACAACAATGGACACAATCAGTATTTCACTGGTATGATCATTTAACGTCCATCTTTGTTCCATCAGTGGGTCTGAAGGATGTCATCTGGCATATGGAATCCTTTAACAAATACACTATAAAAACACAAAATGACTCAAAAAACACTATTTCCTTACCTAATGCTGAAGTTACACAGATGTTCAAAGCAGTTCTACAAAATCAAATGCCTTAGGTGTTTTAACAGCTGCACAGGGTGGTACATACGCTATTATTAAAATGGGATGTTGTGAATATATTCCACATTATGAAACAGGATTGTGAAAAGATATGAATACTCAAATTGGCACTTTACATTATCCCTCCCTCTCCTTTAATGATTGTTTAAACTCCTGGGCTGGAGAAGGATTTTGGTCAACTATCAAAGGTCTTTTTCTCAGGTTTCTTTTTATCATAATAATCTTATTTTGTTGTTTTCTCTGGTGTCTCCCCACCTGGTGCTGAGACTCCTTCAGTGCCATAAATTCAAGCCGACAGATGGTTCTCTCTACTTGAGATTCATACATGTTGTCTACCTTGGATTCAGCTGTCTCTGCCTTCTGTAACTCCTATATAAAAATTCCCCAACTGACCAATGTTGACCCATAGGTAGGGACATCTCTTCACCCCTGTTCAGCAGGAAGAAGTTACAGAAGAGAAGACCTTCCACCTTCAGCAACCTTAAAGATTTAAGGGTCAAAATTGTTCAGGGGGGAAAAGATGAGGACAACCAAGGCAAGACAAATGCAGTAAAATTAAATTTCCTTACAACTTGCAGCCCAGTGGTAAATACCTGAGACCTGCAGGGGCTGATATTCCTCAGAGAATTCATGGCTGTCTTAATGGTTTCCTACAGACTATGAGCAACCTTACCTTGACAATAATAGCCGGATCTACAGGCTCCTAGTAGTCTTCTTTAACATATCTATTCTCCCTCCCCCCAAACTTAAAAGTATGTAATCGGTCGCTCCTCACAATCAGAAGAACATCTCCTTTTGCCTATAGGGGTCCTGTCCCCATGACATAATAAAAGCACATGTTTGCACCGTAAGATGTCTCAAGAATTCTTTCTTAACCATTGCGCTCCATGGCCCCACCTCAATAACTGCTAGGATAGAGACATTATGGGGGATTTAGGAAACACAGAAAGGGGTATGTTCTGGTAGAGTCTCGGAATCTATCACAGAGTTGCTGAGCCCAACGTTAAGAGGGCATTCATCAGCTCCATGATGGGCTCATTGACCTCTGCCGCCAGTTGCTCAAGTGGAGAAGCTGTGGGGATTGAGCTCAGCCCAGATCACCCTCTTGCTCTCATTGTTTTACCATGTGCCTATCCGTTAGTGTAGCCGCCCCCCCCTCCCGCCCGCCTCAGGTAGGTATTGAGCATTTGAAATACAGCTAATTGGAACTGAGATATGTGGCAAATGTAAATTATATTGCAGATTTCAGAAATTAATAAAAAACAAAGTGTAAAAAAATTCCATTAATGTTTTTGTATTACATGTAGAAATGATACTATTTTGGATATATTGAATTAAAGTATACTACTGAAATTAATTTTACTTGTTTCTTTTTATTTTTTTTTGTTAGTGTTGCTCTAGAAAACTTAAAATTATATGGAGCTGGCTTGGTCAGTTGAGCGTCTGACTCTTGATTTTGGCTCAGGTCATGATCCCAGGGTCATGGGATCCCAGGTTCAGCGAGGAGCCTGCTTGGGATTCTCTCTCTCTCTCTCTCTCTCTCTCTCTTTCTCACTCTTCCTCTGCCCCTCCTGTCTCTCACTCTCTGTCTAAAATAATAAAAAACTTAAAATTATATATATATATATATATATATAGTTTAATTATATTTAGTTTATATATATAGTTTAAATATATATATATAGTTAAATTATATTTAGTTTATATATATATATATATATATAGTTTAAATTATACTTGAACTAGGCAATACTAGTCTAAGTCATTGGTTCAACTCCAGTGGGAATTCTAGCATGTTTGAGTTTTGATGTGAGTCCTTTAGAACCGGGCTCCTGGCTCTGCTACAAGTAGGTGTTCTGGAGTCAGGCTTACTTCACTACTCAGTAGCTAGGGTAAGCTTGAAGAAGTTTAAATAAACTCTTTAGATGTCAGGGTTCTTAAAATTTGTAAAGTGGGAACAGTAATACCTATGAATTATGAGCATAAACACGATAACCCCTATCAACCAAAGCTTTTTGCTCCATACCTAACATATTTAAGTTCTTAAGAAAATTTTTTTTTAATTTTTTTTTAACGTTTATTTATTTTTGAGACAGAGAGCATGAACAGGGGAGAGGCACAGAGAGAGGGAGACACAGAATCTGAAACAGGCTCCAGGCTCCGAGCTGTCAGCACAGAGCCCGATGCAGGGCTTGAACTCACAGACCGTGAGATCATGACCTGAGCCAAAGTCGGACGCTTAACCGACTGAGCCACCCAGGTGCCCCTTAAGAAAATTTTTAATGTTTATTTTTGAGAGGGATAGAGCATGAGTTGGGGAGGGGCAGAGGGAGAGAGGGAGACAGAGGATCAGAAGGAGGCTCTGTGCTGACAGCAAAGAGCCCAATGCAGGGATTGAATTCCCAAACCATGAGATCATGACCTAAGCCAAAGTCAGATGCTTAAGCAACTGAGCCACCCAGGTGCCCCTAAGCTCTAAAAATTTTTAAACAGCTTTATTGAGGCTTCATTTACAAATAATATTCTTAATACCTTAGTGAACAATATTAATACTAAAATTTTATCTAGTGCTTCCTACTGCTAAGCCCTTTGTATGAATTCCCTCTAATTTGTGCGAATTCTACTTTTACCACCTTAGGCAAACCAGGTCACCTTGCTAGATCCCCATTTCCTCGCCTCTACACTGGGATGATCAATAAATGATTTCTAAGATCAATTCCAGCTTGTCCTTATTTCCTGGTTCTATTTCTTCTTTCATCTCCCGAAGATGTGTAATTTTGGTTTGTTTTTAAAATTTTCTTCTACTACCCATACTTTTCTGTTTCCTCTGTGTTCCTTTTCTCTGTTGAGTAAGTTTGCTTCTCTATCTTTTGTGTTAGACTTTCCCTTCACATGTCTGGTCTCCCCGGCTTGTCCGTTGATATTTGAGAATGAGACACTGAATGCTAACTGGAATCTCTGTGTGTTGGGTGGGGTGTGGGGGGTGGTGTTGACTGAGCAGTGAGGGATGAACATATTTTGTTGAGGCAGCTCAGTGTCAGTATCTATAGGTCTTCATATGGAGGATATTTATCAAAGAGGAAGCCTCCACATTCCTGCTTGATGGGGGTAAGCCTGGTAATTTGAATTCTAGCGGCTAACTAGGGATCCTTCCTGCAGGTCAAACCGTTTCAGTGTGCTGCTTTACCTTCCATTGGAGGTCAGTTGAGTTGGTTTGCTCTTTTTAGCTTCCCCTACTTCCAGCCAAGGTCTCGAGTCTCTATGGAACAACAGCAGTAATAATAGTACATACAATGGCTGCCACTTGTTAAGTACCAACTCCATCAGGCATTGTCTTAAGTGATTAACATGGAGTGTATCATTTATTCCCCTCCACTCTCTGGGTAGGTACTATTTTTTGTTCGGATAGGGAGAGTTTAAGTGGCTTGCTCAAGGTCACAAAGCCATGGATCTAACACTTCTACCCGGAGCCCATGCTCAAAGCCACTATGTCATTTGTCCACCTGCTTTCTATTTCCCAAATACTACCCTCTCTTGTCCATTGATGGTGCCTCTCCTGTTCTCCTTGTCTTTGAAATGTATGCTTTATTTCCTTACTGTCACTTTAGGAGGGTTTCAGAAAAGAGTGGGGACAAATGTGCAGGTTCATTCATCATATATAACCAGAGACGGAAATCCCTTTTTGGATATAGGCAGCTGTCACAATTGGTCACACTGACTGATGGATGGCCAGTGTGAGACTAAGGCCAAACCTGCTGTCCCAGCTTCTGCTTCTGACCCCAATTAGACTTTGTAGCCACAGACGCCTCAGGGAGCCCTGGCTCATATATATATTGGTATCATGGTCAAGTTATCTAGAACTGTTGCTGACAGAATCTGCCACTGAGGAAATGATTGCTAGGTTGCAAGATTCAGAGCATGAGACCATCAGCTAAAGAAGACAGAACTGGAAGTATTTTACTGTGGGAGTGAAAAATCACACATATATATTAGAGGCCAGAACAATTAACACCAAAAGGTAAATAGTAGATTTTGTTGGGTGATGTGACTATAGGTGATTTATATTTTTGTCTTTGTGTTCATCTATTTTCCAGATTTTTATGCTGCATGTGTTATTTAACAAGAAATGATTAAGATATTTAAAAACATTCTCCCTTTGATTTAGCATTTCTACTTCTTGGAAGTATCCTAAGGAAATAATTAAGGATGTGTGTTAAGATTTAGCCACAGGAATGTTCATTCCAGAAACATTTATACCAGCATTAAGTTAGAAAACAGAAATGTTTAAGGGGAGATTAAAGTTGGATTATATAGCCATTAAGAATATATAATGAAATGTACATGATATTACTATGTGAAGAAAGCAAGCCTACAAAGCATTATGTACAATACAGTCCCAGTTTTTTATTGAAGTATATTTAAGATACAATGATATATTAGTTTCAGGTATACAGCATTGACTCAACAGTTCTATACATTACTCAGCACTCACTGTGGTAAGTGTAGTCCCTCACCATCTGTCACCTTTTGATATTATTACAATACTATTGACTATATTCCCTATGCTGTACTTTTCATCTCCATGAGTGGTTTATAACTGGAAGTTTGTACCTCTTAATCCCCTTTATCTATTTTACTCAAACCCCTCCCCCCACTTACCTCCCCTGTGGCATCCACCAGTTCTCAGTATTTAAGAATCTTTCTCGTTTGTTGGCTGGTTTGGGTTTTGTTGTTGTTGTTGTTTGTCTGTTTTGTTTTTTTAGATTCCATATATGAGTGAAATCATATAGTATTTGTCTATCTCTGACTTATTTCACATATCATAATAACCTCGTGTTCATCCATGTTGTGGCAAAGGATTAGATGCCATTCTTTTTTATGGCTGAGTAATATTCCATCATGTGTCTATAACACTTCTTTATTATCCATTAATCTATTGACAGACTCCAGTTGCTTCCACATCTTGTCTATTAAAAACAATGCTGCAGGGGCAAATGAGTGGCTCAGTCGATTAAGTGTCTGAGTCTTGATTTCGGCTCGGGTTATGGTATCACGGTTCATGAGATTGAGCTCCAACTTGGGCTCTGTGCTGACAGCATAAAGCCTGCTTGGGATTCTCTCCCACTCTCTCTCTCTTCCCCTCAACCTCCCCCACTCTCATGCGCTCACATGCTCTCTCTCAAAATAAACAAATAAAAACTTAATGCTGCAGTAAACCTAGAGGTGCATATATCTTTTCTAATTAGTGTTTTTGTTTTCATTGGGTAAATATCCAGTGGTAAAGTCATTGGATTATATGACATTTCTATTTTTAATTTTTTAAGAAACCTCCGTGCTGTTTTCCACAGGGGCTGCACCAATTTGCATTCCCATCAACAGTTCATGGGGGTTCCCTTTTCTTCACATTCTTGTCAACACTTGTTTCTTGTCTTTTGGATTATAGCCATCTGACTGGTGTGAGGGGATATCTCATTGTGGTTTTGATTTGTATTTCCCTGATGATGAGTAATGCTGAGCATCTTTTCATGTGTCTGGTGGCCATCTCTATGTCTTCTTTGGAGAAATGTCTATTCAGGAAGATCCTCTGCCCATTGTCTAACTGGATTATTTGGGTTTTTTTGGTGTTGAGTTTTAAAAGTTCTATATATTTTTTGGATATGAACCCTTTACCTGATATATCATTTTCAAATCTCTTCTCCCATCCCATAGGTTGCCTTTTTGTTTTGTTGATGGATCCCTTTGCTGTGCAAAAGCTTTTTAGTTTGATGTAGTTCCATCAGGTTATTTTTTGCTTTTCACCCCCTTGGCTGAGAAGACATATTTAGAAAAATGTTGCAAGACTGATGTCAAAGAAATTACTGCCTGTTTTCTTCTAGGATTTTTATAGTTTCATGTCTCACATTTAGGTCCTTAATCCAGGTTGAGTTTATTTGTGTGTGTGGTGTGAGAAAGTTGTCTACTTTCATTCTTTTGCATGTGGCTGTCCAGTTGTCCCAGCACCATTTATTGAAAAGACTGTCTTTTCTCATTGTATATTCTTGCCTCCTTGGTAATAGACTAATTGAACATAAAAGTATGGGTTTATTTCTGGGCTCTTTATTCTGTTCCACTGGTCTGTGTGTCTACTTTTGTGCCAGTACAATATTGCTTTGATTATTACAGCTTTGTAGTAGATCTTGAAATCTGGGGTTGTGATACTTACATCTTTGTTCTTCTTTTCATGATTGCTTTGGCTATTTGGAGTCTTCTTTGGTTCCATACAAATTTTAGAATTATTTGTTCTAGTTCTGTGAAAAATACTGTTGGTATTTTGATAGGAATTTCATTGAATCTATAGATTTCTTTGGGTAGTATGAACATTTCAACAATGCTAATTCTTCTAATCCATGAGCATGGGATATCTTTCCATTTGTGTCAT
Source organism: Neofelis nebulosa (assembly GCF_028018385.1). Taxonomy (NCBI): domain Eukaryota; kingdom Metazoa; phylum Chordata; class Mammalia; order Carnivora; family Felidae; genus Neofelis; species Neofelis nebulosa. The sequence goes on along the minus strand of NC_080787.1, from coordinate 54,041,604 downwards.
CTTTAATTTCTTTCATCAGTGCTTTACAGTTTTCAGAGTACAGGACTTTTACCTCCTTGGTTAAGTTTATTCCTAGGTATTTTATTATTTTGGGTGTAGTTGTGAATTAAATTGTTTTCTTAATTTCTCTTTCTGCTACTTCATTATTAGTATATGGAAACACAAGCAATTTCTGTGTGTTAATTTTGTATCCTGCAACTTTACTGAATTCATTTATTAACTCTAATAGTTATTTGGTGGAGTCTTTTGTTTTTTTTTATGTATAGTATCATATCATGTGCAAATAGTGACAGTTTCTGTTGTTGTCATTTTAAATAGTGACAGTTTCACTTCTTCTTTGTCAATTTAGATGACTCCTTTTTTCTTTTTCTTGTCTGATTGCTATGCTAGGACTTTAAGTACTATGCTGGATAAAAGTACCAAGGGTGAATGTCCTTGTCTTGTTCCTGTTCTTAGAGAAAAAGCTCTCATTTTTCACTATTGAACATGATGTTAACTTTGGGTTTGTTACATGTGGCCTTTATTATGTTGAGATGTGTTACCTCTAAACTCACTTTGGTGAGAGTTTTTATCATAAACAGATGTCGAATTTTGTCAAATGCTTTTTCTGCATCCACTGAGATGATCATGTGGTTTCATTCTTGGTTTTGTTGATGTTGTGTATCACATTGATTAATTTGTGAATATTGAACCATCTTTGCTTCCCCAGAATAAATCCCATTTGATCATGGTGAAAGATCCATTTAACGTATTGTCGAATGTGGTTTGCTAATATTTTGCTGGGGATTTTTGCATCTATGTTCATCAGGGATATTGGCTTTAATTTTCTATTTTTTTTTTAGTGTCTTTGGTTTTGGTTCTAGGGTAATGCTGGCCTCATAGAATGCATTTGGAAGCTTTTCTTTCTTCTTCTTTTTTTTTCAATAGTTTGAGGAGAATAGATGTTAACTCTCCCTTAAATGTTTGGTAGAATTCACTTGTGGATCCATTTAGTCCTGGACTTTTGTTTGTTGGGAACTTTTTGATAACCAATTCAATTTCATTACTGATAACCAGCCTGTTTAGATTTCCTATTTCTTCCTGATTCAATTTTGGAAGATTGTATGTTTCTAGGAATTTATCCATTTCTTCTAAGTTTTCCAATTTGTTGGCATATAATTTTTCATAGCAGTGTCACAATCCTTTGTATTTCTGTGGTGTCAGTTTTACCTTCCCTCTTTTGTTTCTGAATTCATTTTTTTGGTATCCTCTCTTTTTCTTGATGAATCTAGCTAAAGGTTTTTCAATTTTGTTTCTTTTGAAAGAGCCAGCTCTTGGTTTCATTGATCTTTTCTATTGTTTGTTTCTTTGTTAATTTAATTTTATTTTTTAATAAATTTTCATTTTTTTAATTTTTAAAAAAATTTTTTTTAACGTTTATTTATTTTTGAGACAGAGAAAGAGCATGAACAGGGGAGGAGCAGAGAGAGAGGGAGACACAGAATCTGAAACAGGCTCCAGGCTCTGAGCTGTCAGCACAGAGCCCGACGTGGGGCTCGAACTCACGGACCGTGAGATCATGACCTGAGCCGAAGTCGGACGCTTAACCGACCAAGCCACCCAGGTGCCCCTCATTTTTTAAATTTTTAATGTTTTTTATTTATTTTTGAGAGAGAGATTGAAAAAGACAGACAGCATGAGCAGGGGAGGGTCAGAGAGAGAGGGAGACACAGAATTTGAAGACAGGCTCCAGGCTCTGAGCTGTCAGCACAGAGCCCATCACGGGTCTGGAACTCATGAACCATGAGATCATGACCTGAGCAGAAGTCAGACACTTAACTGACTGAGCCACCCAGGCACCCCTGTTTTTTTAATTTTAGAGAGAGAGCACGTGTGAACAGGGGAGAGGGACAGAGAGGGAGAGAGAGAGAGAATCTTAAGCAGACTCCACACCCAGCATCACGCCCAATGCAGGGCTCAACCCCATGACCCCAAGATCATGACCTGAGCCAAAATTAAGAGTTGGAGGTTCAACTGACTGAGCCACCCAGATGCCCTCTGTTGTTTGTTTTTTTGTTCTCTATTTCATGTACTTCTGCTCTGATCTTTATTATTCTCTTCCTTCTACTAACCCTGGGTTTTGTTTATTCTCCCTTTTCTAGTTCCTTTAGGTATGAAGTTAGATTGAGATTTTTCTTGTTTCTTTTTGCCCTTTAAAATTTTTTTTATGTTTATTTTTGAGAAAGAGAGCAAGACAGAGTGCAAGTGGGGGAGGGGGGCAGAAAGAGTAGGAGACACAGAATCTGAAGCATGCTCTAGGCTCTGAGCTGACAGCATAGAGCCTGATGTGGGGCTCGAACCCACAAACTGTAAGATCATACCTGAGCTAAAGTCAGATGCTTAACCAACTGAGCCACACAGGAGCCCCAGATTTTTCTTGTTTCTTGAGGTAAGCCTGTATCACTATAAATTTTTCTCTTATAACTGCTTTAACAAAGATTTTGGAGAGTTGTGTTTTCATTTTCATTTTTCACTGGGTATTTTTTAAATTTCCTCTTTGATATTTTCATTGGCTATTGGCTATTTAGTAGCATGTTGTTCAGTCTCCATGTATTTGTGCCTTTTTTTAAAAAAAAAAGTTTTTTTTTAAGACAGTCTCTTTAGCAAATGGTGCTGGGAGAACTGGACAGCAACGTGCAGAAGAATGAAACTAGACCACTTTCTTACATCATACACAAAAATAAACTCAAAATGGATGAAAGACCTAGATGTGAGACAGGAAACCATCAAAACCCTAGAGGAGAAAGCAGGGCAACAACCTCTTTGACCTCAGCCACAGCAATTTCTTACTCGACCATATCCAAAGGCAAGGGATTTAAAAGCAAAAATGAATTATTGGGACCTCATCAAGGTAAAAAGCTTCTGCACTGTGAAGGAAACAATCAACAAAACTAAAAGGCAACCAATGGAATGGGAAAGGATATTTGCAAATGACATATCAGATAAAGGGCTAGTATCCAGAATCTATAAAGAACTCACCAAACTCAATACCCGAAAAACAAATAATCCAGTGAAGAAATGGGCAGAAGACATGTATAGATACTTTTCCAAAGAAGACATTCAGATGGCCAACAAACACAAGAAAAGATGCTCAAAGTTACTCATCATCAGGGAAATACAAATCAAAACCACAATGAGATACCACCTCACACCAGTCAGAGTGGCTAAAATTAACAACTCAAGAAACAACAGATGCTGGCAAGGATGTGGAGAAATGGTAACCCTCTTGCACTGTTGGTGAGAATGCAACCTGGTGCAGCCTGCAATGGTGTGGAGGTTCCTCAAAAAATTAAAAATAGATCTACCCCATGACCCAGCATTAGCACTCCTAGGAATTTACCCAAGGGATACAGGAGTGCTGATGCATAGGGGCACTTGTACCCCAATGTTTATAGCAGCACTTTCAATAATAGCCAAATTATGGAAAGAGTTAAATGCCCATCAAATGATGAATGGATAAAGAAGATGTGGTTTATATATACAATGGAACACTACTTGGCAATGAGAAAGAATGAAATCATGCCATTTACAGCAACGTGGATAGCACTGGAAGGTATTATGCTGAGTGAAATAAGTCAGAAAAGGACAGATATCATATGTTTTCCCTCATACGTGGATCTTGCGCATCTTAACAGAAGACCATGGGGGAAGGGAAGGGGTAAAAATAGTTAAAAACAGAGAGGGAGGGAGGCAAACCACAAGAGACTCTTAAATACAGAGAACAAACTGAGGGTGGATGGTGGGGAGAGGAGAAAATGGGTGATGGGCATTGAGGAGGGTACCTGTTGGGATGAGCACTGGGTGTTGTATGTAAGCCAATTTGACAATAAATTATATTAAAAAATAAAAAAATAAAAATAAAAGGTTTTTTTAGTGTTTATCATTTTTGAAAGACAGAGACAGAGCCTGAATGGGGGGGTGGGGGCAGAGAGAGAGAGAGAGACACAGGATCTGAAGCAGACTCCAGGCTCTGAGCTGTCATCACAGAGCCCAACATGGGGCTCAAACCCACGAACCGTGAGATCATGACCTGAGCTGAAGTCGGATGCTTAACCGACTGAGCCACCCAGGCACACCTGTATTTATGTTTTTTAAATTTTTTTCTTGTGATTCATTTCTTGCAATTCATTATGTTATATGAAAAGAGGTATATGAGGGGCTCTCTCTGCTGTCAGCATGGAGCTCGCTTCAGAGCTCTTTCTCTCTCTGCCCCTCCCCTACTTGTGTGCACACATCTCTCAGAAATAAACATTAACACTTTTTAAAAAGATGCATACAGTTTCAATCTTCTGAAACTTATTTACTTAATTAAATTTTTATTTTAGAGCACGTGAGTGGGGGAGAAGGGCAGAGGGAGGGAGGGAGAGGGAGAGACCGAGAGAGAGAGAGATTGAGAGAGAGAGAGAGAGAGAGAGAGAGAGAGAATCCTAAGCAGGGTCCACACTCAGCACAGAGTTTAACACAGAGCTCTATTCCACTACCCTGGGATCATGACCTGAGCCCAAATCAAGAGTCAGACATTCAACAGACTTAGCCACCCACGCACTTCAGTCTACTTAAATTTATTAAGACTTGTTTTGTGACCCAACATGTGACCTATCCTGGAGAATGGTCCATGTGCACTTGAAAAGAACATGTATTCTATTGGTATTGGATGGAATGTACATCTCTGTTAAGGCCTTCTGGTTTAATGTGTCATTCAAAGACACTGTTTCCTTATTGATTTTCTGCTGGATGCTCTAGCCATTGAAGTAAGTGGAGTGTTAAAGCCCCCTACTTTTATTATATTACTGTCAGTTTCTCCCTTTATTTCTGTTGACATTTCCATTATGTACTTAGGTGCTCCAATGTGGGGTGGGACAGTTATTCACAATTGTTCTATCTTCTTGTTGGAAGAGCCCTTTATCATTATGTAATAATGCCCTTCTTTGTCTCTTGTTACAAAGTAATTTTGTCTGATCTAAGTATTGTTACATTGATTCCTGCCTCCCCATCCACTTCTATTTACATATATTTTTCCATGCTTTCACTTTCAGTCTGTATGTGTCTTTAGTTATAAAGTGAATCTTTTGTAGGCAACATATAGATGGGTCTTTTTTTTTTTTTTAATCCATTTAGTCACTCTGTTTCTTTTGATTGGAGCATTCAGTCTTTTCCCATGGAATTATTGATAAGTATGAACTTATATTATTATTATTATTATTGTTGTTATTATTAATTTGCAGGTACTTTCTGTTCCTTTATTCTTCTCTTGCTTTCTTTCCTTGTGGTTTGATGGCTTACTTTAGTGTTATGCTTGGGTTCCTTTCTCTTTTTTGTGTATCTATGATATGGTTTGATTCGTGGTTACCATTTCATTCATATATAATGTCTCATGTGTACATCAATTTATATTATGTTAATGGTCACTTAAATTCAAGCACATTCTAAATTTTTATTTGTGTATCCCCTAACTGAATTTTGTGTAAATAACCAATTTTACTACTTTTTGTTTTAAACTCCATACTGACTTTATAAGTGATTTCATCTATTACCTTTACTGCATGCTTTAACAGTGAATTTTTTTTCCTTTCATCATTTCCTTCTAGCTATGGCCTTTTCTTTCCAAAGGATTCTCTTTAATGTTTCTTGTCAGGATATTCTAGTGATGATGTATTCCTTTACCTTTTGTTTGGGAAGTTCTTTCTCTCTCCTTTTATTCTAAGTGATGGCCTGCTAGATAGAATATTCTCAGTTACAAGGTTTTGTTTTTTTTCCTTTCAGCACTTTGAATATATCATTCTACTCCCTTCTGGCCTGCAAAGTTGCTGCTGAAAACCAGCTGATAGCCTTACAGGGTTTCTCTTGTACGTAATTTTTTTTTCTTGCTGCTTTTGAAATTCTCTCTTTATCATTACTTTTTGTCATTTTAATTGTGTGTCTTGGTGTGGACCTCCTGGTTCATCTTTTTTTTTTTTTTTATGTTTATTCATTTGTTTTTGAGAGACAAAGAGTGGAGCACAAGCAAGGGAGGGGCAGAAAGAGAGAGAGAGAGAGAGAGGATCTGAAGCGCTGCACTGGGAACACAGAGTCTGATGCGGGGCTTGAACCCACGAGCCACAGGATCATGACCTGAGCCGAAGTCAGATACTTAACTGACTGAGCCACCCAGGTGCCCCTCCTGGGTTCATCTTGCAAGGGGCTCTCTGTCTTTCCTGGACCTGGAAGTCTGTTTCCCTCTCCAGATTAGGTAAGTTTTCAGCTATTATTTCTTCAAGTAAATTTTGTCGCCTTCTTTTTCTTCTCTTTCTGGGATCCCTATAATGCAAATGTTATTATATTTGATGATGTTGAATTCCCTTAACCTATTCTCATTTTTTATTTTTTTTATTTATTGATTCTGTTTAGCTTGGTTGCTTTCCATTACCACCTTCCAATTACTGATATGTTCTGCATTCTCTAATCTGCTGTCAGTTCCCGCTGGTGTAATTTTTATTTTGGTTATTGAATTCCTCATCTCTGGTTTTTATATTTTTCTTCTTTTTGTTTAAGTTCTTCCTGAGTTTATCTGCTCTTTTCTCAAGTCTAATGAGTATCTGTATGACCATTACTTTGAATTTTTTATCAGGCATATTGCTTATCTGTGTCATTTAGCGCTTTTGCTGTGATTTCCTACTATTCTTTCCTTTCAGCCATATTCCTCTGCCTCCCCATTTTATCTTAGTCTTTGTGTTTATGGATTAGGGACGTCAGCTGTGTCACCTGGTCTTCATAGTAGTGGCCTTGTGTAGAAGATGTCCTGTGGGGTCCTGGAACACAGTGTCCCCAGTCACCAAAACCAGGTGCTCCAGGGGTGCCCCTTGTGGGGGCTGAGTGCACTGTGCTGTCGTGGCTGAGTGGTGTTTACCTTCTCCTAGGCAGCAGCAATGAGCCACTTTGCCGTGGGCACACGGCAGAATTTGGTTCTTGCACTGTTGAGGGGCCTAATACCGGTTTGGGACTTGCAGGTGATGTGCTCAGTAATCAGACCAGGTGTCTGCATTCAGCCTTTCTGCTGCGGCTGCAGGCCCTCAGAAGGCCGGGTTTTCTCCCTGTGGTCCACAGAGGCTCTCATTCACCAGCAGGGCTGGACGTCAGAATAAATGTCTGCAGTTCATCCGTCTGCTGCAGTTACGGATGCACCAAGCAGCAGCGCTTTTGCCTTGCACAGCCAGCCAAAAGGCTCTGCTAATGGAACTGTAGGCACACTGGCATGTGGGGTTCTCTCTCCCTCTCCCCGTGCCAAGAGTCACTTTGGAGTGGTGCCAGTCCTTGCCAGAGCTGCTTCGGTGGGCACCTGCTGAGGCAAGAGGGTTAGATGATGCAAGGTTTGCAGGGGAATTCAATTCAGGGGTGGCACACAGGGGGCCAGCAAGGTAGGTGGGGAGTTAGTGCTGGTTCCCACCAGTGTCTAGTCTAGGGGAGGGAGAGCCCCTAGCACTCCTACCTTGTCCTCCACTAAGGTGTGAGAAGGGGGCTGTGGAGGAAACAGAAGAGGGAGAGAAGCTGTCTCCACAGTTAGTTCTTAGGCCAGATTCCCTAGAAGGGCATCTGGACATCTGAGCAGTTCAAGCAGGATATAAATGCAATTTCTGGAAAATGTTTTGATTTTTTAGGAGTCGACATACTGCTGTCAGCTTTCCATAGTAGTTGTTGGTTTGTCCAAATAGAGCAAAGGAAGGACATTCCTGAAGTTGAAAGGCTTCTGCGACAGGACTTGCAGAGAATAGGAGGAAAAGGTTACACAGCAAAAATTCCTCCTGGTTAGTTTTCTTTGGGTGTTAGGTAGCTTTTTGATTCTCTGTATATATTTTTTTATTTTAATTTTTGTTTTAATAAAGCACAGGAGCAGGGGAGAGAGGGCAGAGGGAGAGAATCTTAAGCAGGCTCCACACTCAGTGCAGAGCCTGGCGTGGGGCTGATTCCTACAACCCTGGGATCGTGACCTGAGCCAAAATCCAGAATTGAACGCTCAACTGACGGAGCCACCCAGGTGCCCCATTGTTTGTACATTCTAATATTCTCACAATACAGGTATATTGCTTTTGTATTGAAAACCTATGTACATAAAATTTGAAAAAATAGTATTTTCAGCTTCAAGGTAAATATGTAAAAGTTGCTTTAGTGGTCACCCGAGGGAAGCTTTGAACTTGGTATCCACTGGCTATATGCAGCAGGTCTTCTAATCCAGGCATGGGTGGCAAAGCAGAATCGACTCCCACTCTCCTTAGGAATCTATTTTTCTAGCTCTATTTGATTACGTCCGAATCAGATGTCCTCTTAACCTGTATGTCAAAACTAGTAGTCACATCATAAAGAGCTGCCTTCTCTAAGGCATTTTGCTTCTCTCTTTTCTACCTTGAGGAAAACATCATTTCTCAGATTGTTACACAAAGCCAACCTAAGCAGAAGTCTCTTCTCACACACACGCTGGATGCTTGCTTTAACATAACATGTAGTAACTTTCTCCCACACCGAATTGTAGGAACTTGGGAAGCATCTCTTAATGTCAACATGAACTTGAAAGCAACTGGCTGCAGATGCTGATTTCTGAAAGGACGGGAGTCTTCAACCCCAGCTGTGTCTGAATGTCCAACAACAAAGCTGATTCCAGGAGAGTTCTGCCACACACAAACTCTGAGATCACACAGCAATGGCACCATCATCAGGGAGGTAACACAGCACACTCAGTGGCTGGCTCTCTCCCCACTTTAATTCTGGACAGAGTTGGGCGTGGGTTGATATGATCATCTGCTCCTCTTTTAGGAACAAAGGTGCCCAGCTGAGTTTGTTGAAGGGCTCCAGGCCAGAGTTCAGTCTTTCTCACTTAATGTCACACATCTGTAAGGTGCCTAGATGAGGCTGGAGTATGGAGAGTGACAATCTGTGGCCACATACGGAGACCACAGATACAAGGAGGCAGATTCCTAGACCTTCGCTGGCTACCCAGGGCTATGTTTTATTCCAACATTTAAAAAAGGCCATCTAAATACATTTTCTTGAAAGAAATGTTTATTATGTTTATTGGTCAAACAGTTTCAAACAAATCCAGAACAAGTTTTCACATTTTGAGCCTTTAGTGCAGAGAGACTATGTCATGCGTAAAAGAAATGCTGGTCCAGTGGAGCCCTTCCCTGATGCAATTAATATTGGGATGATCAGGCAGAAAGAGAATTATGTGACAGAGCTCTGCTCAGAAATCCTCTTGAAAAAGAACAGGATTTAAAGCTCATTTTAAGGTTTGTCACAACATAAATGTGCTTAAACAACTTGTAATCTCAACTTCTTAATTTCAAAACAAAATACCCCAGGTATCAACTATCCCTTTAAATAAAAAAAATAATCAATTTATACTCTTCTTAAAAGAACTCTAACAATGTAAAATAAGTTCCAATTCCATATATATATATATATGTACATTTATAACTTAGGTGCTCTTTTGCTCTATATACTTTGATTCATGCAACAGTGACAGAGGACTGGACGGGAGGCCCTAGAGAGGCCTCTCCGAGAAAGCAGTGTAGCTCCTCACTCTGGCGAAGAACAAGGGGGTGTACATCTTGTCAATCTCAAAAGCAGTGACTGCAGTCTCACCAGTTGATCTGCAAGAAAGCACAAAAAGACCAGTTACAAGGAAGTTGCAACTTATTTAAAATTCTTCCATCTTTATAGGGGAGGGCTTATCTTATATTTTAGTATTTTTAATTCATCTCAGTAAATTCTACATGATAGAGGCATGCTAAAAGAAAACCACAGGCCCCAAATGGTGTCACTTAGACCGAGTTCCCAAACCAGGGCCTAATACATAAGCGAAATGCAATTTCAAATCAGTCAGGAATTTTACGATGGGCGCCCATGCGTCTGCCACATGGGCCCTCTCCATCCCCCAGAGGACGAGGAGGTAATCTGCATGGGAAGACTCCCTGCTCTTTCCCTCTAAGTGAAAGCAGCATTGCCTGGGACAAGACTTTTCCTTTGTTAATAACCTTCTTGTCCCCACCCTCCTACAAAAACCTTCCATTTTGTGCAACTCCTCCGACCTCCCCTCTACTTGTTAGATGGGATGCTGCCCAATTCGTAACTTATTTAAATAAAGCCAATTAGACATTTAAAATGTACTTGGTTGAATTTTTGTCATTTAACACATTTGGTGGCAGCAACAGGATTCCAGGTGAATTTCCAGCAGCACTTGGGGACAATGAGAAACAGGTATGGTACCTGTGACCCTTTGAGTTCACTGCCTTTCTCACCATTTTCAGGGCTGTGGGTAAGTTCCTCTCAGTTCTGAGTTTTTTGTTGTTGATGTTCAAGCTCCCCATCTAGCTGGTTTTCCTTTACAGGGCAGGTCAGCTTGAGGTGGCAGAAGGGTCTGCCTGAGCCAAGCCCCTAGCCTTGCAGACCACAATTTCCTGGTAGAAAAGCAAGGTTCCTCAGGAATTGGTGGTGGTGTGCACAGGGCCTTCTTACAGGCCGAAACACTGAGGTGCACGTTTGCCAGGATGGTTTTGTGCAGAAAAGGCTATCAATAGTGGGGATCTTGGAGGCCAAAAAGCCGCACGAATTGGTGGGTATGGGTGGAGCATTTAAAGGCTGTTAGAGGGCTCCCCACCTCAAGAAGTCTCCTGGGATAGAAGTTGGTCATGGAACAGGTTAGACAGGCACTAGGTCACCTACCAACCTCAAGAAACCTTCCAGGCAACAAAGTAGACTGTAAAACACACAGTTCCCAACCCCATGGTGCATCCCTTTTAGGTGTTGGTTCAACTTGGAGAAACCCAAAGTCCTAGCTAATGGGATCCTTAAATCCTAATAAGTCAAGCGTGCCATGTTCCAGCACACCTGCTTATTCCCTAAGAACTCTAGTCCCAGAAGTTTTAGATATCCAGCAAAAATGGCAAAATCCTCCTAAGCTTGTTTTGTATCTGAGGAACTTGGCTTGGTAACCATCAGGTTGGGTGCCCCAAAAGGCAGCTGAACATAAATGTGGGTTAACTCCGTGGCTAGGGTCCTACCAAACTGCCGCCAGCCCTCAGAGGAATTACAACCTAGAACTACAATGGCCAGTATGGGGAACATGCCAATTAGATAAGATCATTTAAGAAGTACACTTGCAAGCAAGGGTTTCCAAATTAAACAGGATGGGAGACCTGTTTTCTGGCATGCAGAGGCTTTCAAAAGGTTTTAAAATTCCAAAATAGTTTCACTGAAAGATTTTATCACAGGAAGTTAATGAAAAATTAAACACAGAAAAGGTAACTATCTAAAACAAGACTTTTAAGACTGACATGACTCCTACTGCTTCCTCTCTGTCTTCCTTTGGGTACTCACTCTAGTCTGAATTTTTTCTTCCACTCTGAGAAGGCTAATAAAACCATAAACAAAATTCTGCCAAGTTAATGGCCTTACAGGTTCCCTGTTATCTACCTTCAATATCTACCTTCAAAGAAGGGCCCTCATGTGAACCCCTCTCAGAGTTGATGAAGCTGAGGGATTTTTCTCATAAGCTGCTACATTATTCTTTAAACAGTCAAGGGTAAACTGGCAGATACAGATACAGATCTTGCCAAAGTGATCCTGGAAAAACTGGCAGAAGCCAGCAAAAGGTGAAAATTCTTACTGGAACCAGCTCTTCCAAATCTGTCTGCACAATTAAAGAGAAAATAAAATCACACTGTCCCTTCCCTTCTAAATCCAGACCCATTGGTTATTGATCCCTTCTCTCCCAGGGACGGCTATTGCCTCCTTGCTGGTCTTGTTTTGTGTAACTGGTCTTGGTTTCTGCCTGCCTGGAACATACACAGGTTGTTGGTTCTTTCTTTTGGCCATCACTGTGAGTGGTTCTAGATTTGGGAAAGTTGATATCCCCTGCACTCCCTTTGGTGACCCATCTTATACCCAAGGGAGGCTATTCAGTATTGCCAAAAATACTTAGAATTATGTACCGAGAGGGGAAAAAAAGCAAATTGAGGGCACTGTAGTTGGATAGATGGAGCAACCTATGATTTCATTTAAATTACAATCCAATTCTTTGAAGAACTGAAAGCAACTGGTCCTGATGTTACAAATCTTTACAAAACCAGAAATGTAGCTCTATAGGCAATCATGAGTTCACCTATGCCTCTAGCAATCCCCAAACTTGCCCTGTTTATCTCAAACAGCTTGTACATTATTGGCCTTAGGAAACCGAAGTTCCTCTAAAAGGAGCTTGCATTTTCCCCTGTACCTTTTAAATCTAAATGTTCAATGTTCTACCTGGTCTTCTCCAGAAGCTCTTTAGTCCATCTCGTTAAAATGAGAATTTAAGGGAGATAATTCTTATCAAGAAAAAAATAAAACAGAAAGATTTTTTGGAATTTTAATTACCAAGGACAAGCACAAAACTTAATATCCAAAGACAGATATTAAAAAAAAAAAAAAAAGCTTTACCCCCTAACCGGGTAACCTTAACCTATACATCATCTACCAGAAAAACAAACTCACATCCAACTTTCATTAACTAGTAAATCCTGTACTGATTTCATAGCAGAAATTTCAAAACCAGCTCTAAGTCCCTGAGCCTGTCTGTTCACATGTGTCTACAAGTGTGTTATGTGTTACTTTCTATCTCCACATGGTATTGCTAAAATGAATTTCTAAAAAAGCTCTACGTAGTTGGTTTGAAGGCAAGTGCCTGTAAGGACGGGTAGTCTGAAACTCAGAAAGTAACCCAAATGTTTAAGTTCACAGGTTTTGGGAAAATATTTGATACAAAAACTAGATTATGGTTGATGGCTTAATTAAAACAAACATGTTTTTAGTTATCAACATTAAATATAAAACTTACTCTACCTGAGTTTACTAGCTATTTTAAGTTCACGTTCTCTCTTATAAGATGTAGCCACACAAAACATAATAGCTTAGGATAATGGCTGACTTTAATGTCTAATGTTTAATAAAGTTCTTGTAGGTAATCTAAACATAATTCAGGATATTTCAAAAATAAAGACAAAAGTTTACAAATGAGCTTTTCAGCAATATTTTCCCTAAGTTTTTTATTTTTTATTTGGATAGTCTAAAACCTTGAAGTTTTACTGAGTTAGGTTAAATAAGTTAAAGTCATTAAATATGTAGGTCATTTCTAAATAAGAGAAAATTCTAAAACATTTAAATTAGTAAACATAGGCTTATCTACTTTTGGCTTCCTATTACAGAGAAACAAAAAGATATTTAAACAAGCTAATGCTACATTAAAAAATTTAAAAAGGTACATGCTTATAGAAATTCTAAAATATATTCATAAATATGCAAATTTAAAAAATCTAAGCTCACTTCTTAGTTTTCACTAGAAATTAAGGTTTCTTAAGGGTTAAGAATTCTAATATACATAATTAAAGCCACTAAAAATAATTAGGGAAACATCTGTATATGCCAGGAAAAGTAGGATGTGTTTTTAGTAACAAAAGGTATGAGAAATGGAGATGTGTTTTTTGTTGAGGAAAAAGAAGTTTTATCCTAAAATGAAGCTGGTTGTTTAAAGGGAAAAAAAAATTTTAAAAAGGACAAAAAGTGTACAAAGAAGTGGTGGGGCCCTTGGGTAGCTCAGTCAGTTAAGCGTCCAACTTGGGCTTAGGTCATGATCTCACAGTTCATGGGTTCAAGCCCCGCGTCAGGCTCTGTGCTGACAGCTCAGAGCCTATAGCTTGCTTTGGATTCTGTGTCTCCTCTTCTCTCTGCCCCTCCCCTGCTCCTGCTATGTCTCTCTCTCTCTCAAAAATAAATAAAAAACATTAAAAAAAAAAAAAAAGTTTATAAAAGGTTTGCAGAAAGAATCTTTGAAAAAGAATTTTAATGTGTGGTCAAGCTGGTTAAGATTAAAACTTATTTTAAAAAATGAGTTTTAGGGGTGCCTGAGTGGCACAGTCAGTTCAGTGTCCAACTTGATTTCGGCTCAGGTCATGATCCCAGGCTTGTGGGATCAAGCCCCCTGTCGGGCTCCACTCTGAGTGTGGAGCCTGCTTGGGAGTCTCTCTCCCCTCTGCCCCTCTCCTCTGTTCTCATGCTGTCTCCCTTACATAAAAACTAAATAAGTTTTAACACCAAAATAAGATGGTGCAAAATTAGAGTCTGGCTTTCTGTTAAGAAAAACAAAGTTTTCTTGGACTTTGGTCTGCTTTTGATAAGTTGCAAAAATGTCTTTACCTTTTAAATATTAAGTTTCATAATGATTTGTAATCCTATTTAGGCAAGTGCTTTAAAACCCTTTTTAAAAATTTTTGAAAAACTTCCAAAGGACCTGTTAAACTAATGAGGCTTACTTAGTATGTAAATTACATGGAAAGCATTGTCAAATGAGTTAACACTAAGCCTTCTCTATGTTTGTAAAATTGTGGCACATATGGATAAAGTCTACTCTGCTTCCATAAAAATGGCCCCTCATCATGAGACTCTTGTCATCCTGATGTCCTTGTGACATGGCAGCAGCCTGCTTCTAAACTGGAGAAATGGAGCTGAGTAAGCAATGACTGCAAATGAAACCAACACTTGGGCTATGGGAAACCCAAGATGGCCTCGTTCTTTCTGGCTCCCTGGCAAATCCCTTTTTTTTTTTTTTTTTCTAAGTTTATCTATTTATTTTGAGAGGAAGACAGCAAAAGCAAAGGAGGAGCAGAGAGAAAGAAACAGAATCCCAAGCAGGCTCTGCGCTGTCAGCACGGAGCCTGATGCAGGGCTCAAGCCCACAGACTGTGAGATCATGACCTGAGTCGAGATCAAGAGTTGGACACTTACCTGACTGCACCACCCAGGTGCCCCACAAATCCCATTTTTCAATTGTTGCATTCCTACCACAGGACATTTAAAAAGACTCAAATTATAAACAGACATTGATAGACTGGTTTTGTAATTTTATAGATGTTTATCAGCAATATTTGACCTGACTGGTCACCACCACTCCCCTCCTCCCAAAAATCTACTTTTGTTCCCAGAAGCCTTAAACCTCCACCCTCTGGACTCAGAATACTTGCAGCTGGACTTCATTCAGTTGCCACTTAGTATGGGTTATCAAGAAATGTGTTTTTGTTATTATAAGGGTGGTTTCTAGATGGGTCATGACTGCTGTAAGACAGATGCCCTCACAGGAAAAAATAAGTAACATTAAAAAATGTGTTTCCCATTTGGGGTATACCTTCCACTTCATCTCCAGTGATCAAAGCAGCCATTTCACCTGACTAATCATACGAGCCTTAATGAAAACCCTACAAACTTCTTGGAATTCTTAATGAAACCTTACAAACTTCTTGGAATTCTATTAGTACACAACATTCTGCTGAACCCCTGTTGTCTCATGCTCATATAACCAGCTACTACAAGTCTCTAATGTCTTGTGTTCAAGCCTGACATCAAAAGGTTCAAGAAGCTTCTGGATCCCAGTTCAGAGAAACCTGTTGATCACAGTTTAGAGCTTAGTGACTACATAAACGTCAGAGGAAAACAACCCTCCAGCCCCACTGGAAAAGGACCTTACCAGGAGTACCAGGTGCTCCTGACCACTGACCCTGCTCCAAAACTAAAAAGTATTAAGCCCTGCGTACACATCACACAATTAGAGAAGGCTCCACCTGACACCTGGTCCTGTACAGATGCTGGAGACCTCTGTATCAAATTGACAAGGAAAAGACGTAGCTGACATCAAGGTAGACTCCTTCCTTCCCAGATGATGGATCAACACCTCATATGCTAACTAAACGTAAACGCCTTTCTCCTCTTCGCCTTTCCTTCACTCTGGCATTGGCCTGGAAAGATAACACCCTCATCTGTATCTCCTAGGCCATTGCTAAGGGAGATGGGGTGTATAACCTCTGGAATTTCTCTAAATTTACGCTGTTGAATTAAAGAAGACCTATGAAGAGACATTCATGATTCAGATTCACTCCTTTTCACAGGTCCCTATTTTCTTGGTTAGGGATAAATATAAATGAGGCTATGATCAAGAACTTCTTAATTCTCAAAAGTATTGCAAAATCTGCTGCTAAAGCAGTAGCACAACAGAGATCCTTAGACTCTCTAGCCAAAATTGTCCTTGATTATCTTCTAGCTGAACATCTTGTGTTGTGGCCAACACCACCCACTGTGACTGGATTAAGAACACTTAGGGGGAAGTTAAAACTCAATTATATAAGATCACTGAGCAAGCCCCTGGGCTTAAAAAGATGACTCCTTCAGCAGGGTCTTTGACTTGTTTTTTCTTGGTTTGAGTCTTGGAGACCATGGCTCTAAAGTGTACTCCCACTATTGGGTATTATCCTTATAGTAATAATCCCTTTGATGCATTATCTTCTCTCAAAATCTTTGAATGTATGTTCACAGCCACTGATCAGCAAGCAAATGATCTCCTAAGACTGGAATGTGAACCTGAAGCTGTGACCTAGCAACATCAGAGAGATTAAGGAAAAGAATCAGGAGCTATAGGTACCACACAAAGGATCTACAAAAGCTGTGAGAAGTACAGAATGGTAATTGACAGTTGGTGCTAATGCCTTAAATTTTTATCACATCTCTCAGTTAAGCTGAGAGTCTGATCAAAAGGGGGAACTGTTAAAGGGGGAACTATTAAGAAAACCACAGGTCCAAAATGGCATCATCAGAATGAGCTCCCAAACTGGGGCTTAATACGTAATTTAACTGCAGTTTCCACCTCCCTCAGAAATGTAGACTTAACTGGTCAGTCAGGAATTTTCTGATGGTACCAAGGAGTCTGCCACATGGGCCCTCTGCAATCCCCAAAGTAAGATGAGGTAGTCTGCATAAGACACCTGGCTTTTCCCTCTAAGGGAAAGTGTCCTTGCTTGAAACAATCCTTTTCTTTTGTTAATAACCTTCTTGCTTGGCTCTCCTATAAAACCTTCCATTTTGTACAACTCCTCAGAGCTCCCCATTCATGAATCTTTCAATAAAGCCAATTAAATCTTTAAAATTTACTTGGTTATTTACTAGGCATATTATTAAAAAATTGATAAATTTAGGGGCACCTGTGTGGCTCAGTTAAGCAGCCAACTTCACAGCTCAGGTCATGATCTCACGGTTTGTGAGTTCAAGCCCCATGTCGGGCTCTGTGCTGACAGCTTAGAGCCTGGAGCCTGTTTCAGATTCTGTGTCTCCTTCTCTCTCTGCCCCTCCCCTCCTCTTTCTCTCTCCAAAATAAATAAATATTAAAAAAAAATTTTTTTAACTGACAAATTTAGAAAAGTACAAAGAAAAATCACTCATAATTCCATCACCTAGACATAGCATATGAATTACAGTTGACCCTTGAACAACACAGGGTTAAGGGCGCCAACCTCCCACACAGTCAAAAATCTGCATATAACTTTTGAGTCCCCCAAAACAGAACTATTAATGACCTATTGCTGACTGGAAACCTTTCCAGTTACAAACAGTCGATTAATACATATTATGTATGCTATATGCATTATATACTATAATCTTACAATAAAGTAAGCTAGAGAAGAGGCAAAGTTATTAAGAAAATCATAAGAAAAATACATTTAAAGTACTCTATTTATTGAAAAAAATCCACATATAAGTGGATTCATGCAGCTCAAACCCATGTTGTTCAAGGGTCAACTGTACTTCCTTCCAAGGACCTTAACCTGTCTATTGAGCTTTTCTATTGAGATCATACTGTTAGTAATCCTGCTTCTAATTTAACATTCTGACATATGCATTTCCTCCTATCAATAAATACACTTCAGAAGTCATTTTTAGTTCCTGTGTAATATTTCACTGTCTGCCTATATCACAATTTACTTAATAACAATCCCCTTTTTTTGGAGATTTAGGTTGTTTTCACTGTTTGATAATTAAAAATAATATGATATTTTTTTATTATATCCTTTGAACAAATTTCTAAGAATAGAAATTCTAAGTTAAAGACTATAGGCATTTTAAGGATCTCGTTAAAATGTAATTTATAAAGAATTATAGTCCTATAATAGAATTTAATGACTTAAATATTTGCATGATCAACAGCATGATCACAGTTCAGAGGGAGAAGAAGCAGGTGACAAGTTAAACTACTATAGCCTTTTATTTGTCTCCAAAAAGGTGAGAAATAAACAAAGGCTGAAAATTCAAGTGACTTTATAAATACTGTAAGGAAATCAATGTTATCATTAGCAGTTACAGATGACACCTACCATGTCCTTTTTCTCCTAAAACGTGATGCTATTTGTTTGGTTTTACTCTGGGTTTGGTATCTTTCTTTAAAAAGAAAAAAAAAATTCCACTGCACAATTTTACTAAGTGAAGCAAAAGAGGAGGTATAGGACTGGTAGGTAAGAATTAAAAGAAAGAAAAATGCTTTCTCAGTTCTCAGGACCTTTCATATGAGTGGGGGGAAAGTTCCTTGTAAGGTGGAAAAAAGACGCAGAAAGTTTTCGACCCTGTGAAAACTCAAGGCTATGAGGTAGGTTAATAGGAGATGACCTCAAAACTTGTCTCTGAGAATTGTGGATTCAATTTTGGAACGGAGAACCCTCGACCACACACCAATATTCCTTTAAACCTAACAATAGTGAACCTCAACATCCACACAAATTGCTCTTTCTCTTATCTCTGTACTGCTCCTTTCTCACACACATTCTTCTGCTCATTAACTATTTCACACAGGTAATCCTAACATGAAGAGCTTTAAATTAGGAATGACCTGATAGATTTAGCTTTCGAACACAGATCTTTTTAGAAGACTTATTACTCTTCTACCTACCATTTTATTAAAATCAGTGTATAATCCCTGAGAATAAACACAATGGAAATAAGTAAAAAAAATGGTAAGACTGAAACCCAGGGGAAGAAAACAGATCTAGTGTTTTAAAAGTGCCTTGAGTAAGTCAACAAGTAAGTAATGCACGGACAGCTTTGAGTGAATGAGTACCATTCTGCTTGAGGAGCTCGACTTTCACTTCCAAAGTGGCGGCACCGGTTCCCATTCCCAGGGGCACTGGAAAGAGCTCCGCCTCCTGGTCCACTCTCAGTTTATCTCCTTTCAGCAAGTTTCTTGGTTTGCAGTTGTTGTTTTGGTTTTTGAATGCCTGACAGAATAACACTGCCATAGAAAAGACTGTCATTTTCTGGGCAGGTGACCCCCACCCAGAAAACGGAAGAACATGACCAGCTTGAACCGGCAGCACTAACTACCACACTGAGAGTTCTCTAGGTAAGTACAACAGACTTGAGCGCATCTATGGGAGCACGTAACACTCTGTAATGTAATGCTGTTTTACAATGTAATGTCAAGTCTGGAGGAACTTGAAAGCTATGTGAGGGTTTTCTAAGCCTGACATGAAGTACACATTTATTGTGTAACTCTAGTATTTGTATCACATTCACCTACTTGTATGTAACATGACAAGAATGATGTATCCAGATGAGTTTGTTGAACCTCTGGTGGCCACTGGAACACAGCTGTAGCCCCACATGAAAACTCTGATCTGCTTCTGGTACAGGGACACGACGGAAGTATCTGTATTTATAGTCAAGTGGTTTCTGTAAAAGAAAAAGTATGTGAGCCATAATGAAACCTCAACTCACTGACACGTAGAAATATCATAGGAATACATTATGCAAGAGTGATGCTAAAAGTAACATGGCATCTGCACAGAGCAGAGGTGTCCTGAGTATCAAATAAGAATGTGTATGAGCGCTCTGACAAATGTTAAAGCACTCTAAAGTAAGGTTTTCTATCATCGACATAGTTAATCATCACAGTAACCCCAACTGTTAAATATGATTGTACATTGCTAGTTAATGGCTAAAAGAATGAAGACCTAGGGAGGTCAAACAAGTTAATCAAAATTACACAGCAGTTGCAGCGTTGGAAATGAAAACTGCTATCTTCTACATGTAAGCCCAGTACTTCTTTCTACTGAAAACACAATTTTTAAGGAGGCAAAGGGATGAACTGGTGAAAGATGTAGAAAAAGCATAGAGTAGAACTTAACTTTTGTGGTAAGTCAATGAAGAAATAGATGTGGACAAGGTTCATTAGAATCACACTTTTGCAAATACTATTGCTAATGACACAAGAATGCCATCACTATACATGGTTTCAGTGTATCATATTCTGAAGAGAAAATTGGAACTCAATGTAGGCAGTTCCTAAACTCTTTTATTAGATAAAACCTAAATAACAAGGGCCTCACATTTTGACCTTAGGAAGCTCATGGCCAACATCACAACCATAGCAGCCACCTCTGCCCCTCAGACTGCTGCCCAAATTCCTGTAGCCTACCTGAGGCAGGCAGAGAAGCCGGCAACAGATGGCCACAAAGTGAAGGGACTCTGATGAAACCCTGCCCTAACTATCTCAACACATGATGCCAAGGAAGAGAGGAGGATCTGATGGGAGGAAAACGTTCAAAAACTACATTAATTATAAAAGCATTAGGCAAGTCTTTATTCCAACTACGTCACAACCGACTACTCAGGTGTATGGACTCCTTGGGCATACATTTTTAAAACCAGGACTGAAAAACGCATATGGAGAAAAGTTGTGAAAAAAATTAGGCCCTCAATGTATTAAAGACAGTTAAAAGTAATCTGGAATGTAATAATTCAATAGTCACATTTGCTTGGCATTTTTTTCCTTATATAAACACAGGAAGATGGCACAAAAACAGACACATAGACCAATGGAATAGAATAGAAACCCCAGAACTAGACCCACAAACGTATGGCCAACTCATCTTTGACAAAGCAGGAAAGAACATCCAATGGAAAAAAGACAGTCTCTTTAACAAATGGTGCTGGGAGAACTGGACAGCAACATGCAGAAGGTTGAAACTAGACCACTTTCTCACACCATTCACAAAAATAAACTCAAAATGGATAAAGGACCTGAATGTGAGACAGGAAACCATCAAAACCTTAGAGGAGAAAGCAGGAAAAGACCTCTCTGACCTCAGCCGTAGCAATCTCTTACTCGACACATCCCCAAAGGCAAGGGAATTAAAAGCAAAAGTGAATTACTGGGACCTTATGAAGATAAAAAGCTTCTGCACAGCAAAGGAAACAACCAACAAAACTAAAAGGCAACCAACGGAATGGGAAAAGATATTTGCAAGTGACATATTGGACAAAGGGCTAGTATCCAAAATCTATAAAGAGCTCACCAAACTCCACACCCGAAAAACAAGTAACCCAGTGAAGAAATGGGCAGAAAACATGAATAGACACTTCTCTAAAGAAGACATCCGGATGGCCAACAGGCACATGAAAAGATGTTCAACGTTGCTCCTTATCAGGGAAATACAAATCAAAACCACACTCAGATATCACCTCACGCCAGTCAGAGTGGCCAAAATGAACAAATCAGGACACTATAGATGCTGGAGAGGATGTGGAGAAACGGGAACCCTCTTGCACTGTTGGTGGGAATGCAAATTGGTGCAGCCGCTCTGGAAAGCAGTGTGGAGGTTCCTCAAAAAATTAAAAATAGACCTACCCTATGACCCAGCAATAGCGCTGCTAGGAATTTATCCAAGGGAAACAGGAGTACTGGTGCATCGGGGCACTTGTACCCCAATGTTTATAGCAGCACTCTCAACAATAGCCAAATGATGGAAAGAGCCTAAATGTCCATCAACTGATGAATGGATAAAGAAATTGTGGTTTATATACACAATGGAATACTACGTGGCAATGAGAAAGAATGAAATATGGCCTTTTGTAGCAACGTGGATGGAACTGGAGAGTGTGATGCTAAGTGAAATAAGCCATACAGAGAAAGACAGATACCATATGGTTTCACTCTTAGGTGGGTCCTGAGAAACGTAACAGAAACCCATGGGGGAGGGGAAGAAAAAAAAAAAAAAAAAAGAGGTTAGAGTGGGAGAGAGCCAAAGCATAAGAGACTGTTAAAAACTGAGAACAAACTGAGGGTTGATGGGGGGTGGGAGGGAGGGGAGGGTGGGTGATGGGTATTGAGGAGGGCACCTTTGGGGATGAGCACTGGATGTTGTATGGAAACCAATCTGACAGTAAATTTCATATATTAAAAAAATAAATAAATAAATAAACATTAAAAGAACAAAAACAAAACAAAACAAAACAAAAAAACCACAGGAAGAAGGAAATTATCTTTAGCTTATTTCCAGTATAAACTGATTGATTCTCAGGGTTCCTGGGTGGCTGAGATAGTTTCGCATCCAACTTTTGATTTTGGCTCTGGTCACAATCTTATGGTTCATGAGTTTGAGCACCGCAACAGGCTCTGCGCCGACAGTGAGGAGCCTTCTTGGGATGCTCCTCCTCTCCCTCTCTCTGCCCCTCCCCTGCTCATGTTCTCTGTCTCTCAAAATAAATAAACTTAAAAAATTGAATTCTCTGTAAAAGTATCCTTGAGAAAGAATCATCTGTGTGAGCTAACTTAAGAACAAAATCCCTTATGATTCAAAATGAGAACAGCTAAAAACATATTCAGGTATGATTTTACTAGTTATTTCATAGGATATTTTGGGTTTACATTTTCATATGTAAAAAGCCTGGACTAGAACAAGAAATCATTTAGAGAAAAACAAGCGAATCCATAATTCAAAATACCCCGCATTTTAGAAAACCTTCCAGCTCTGTTTAAAGAGATGCTATAAGTCAACATACATTTTGTGAAACGTATAAATTATAAAACACAATTTTGTTATCCTTTCTAATCAAGAATTCTTAAATGAGTAGGGTACTGAAATGAAGAGAGAACTGCCAATTCCACCTTGTATACTCACTTCTTCTTTTTTCTTAGTTATCACAGCAAATACTTTGGTCTGATTGTCTGTATCTTGTGACAAGCGGTAATGACCCAGTAGAATTGCATCAGTTCTAAAAATTAAAAAATACAAGTCCATTAATCAGTTATTGTATGTATTTAAATAACCTAGGAAGTAATATATTACAATAGTAGTTACTCAACTTGCCCGAAAAGAATCAACTAGGATGTGAATAAACCTAGTTTGGTAAGGTTCCAAAGACCTACTGAACTGTCCTCTCTAGAGCGATGCCCAGGAATTAGTATTGTTCACAAGGGCTCTTGCGGAGTGCTGTTTTAATCATGCAGTACTAACTTAAGGAAGCACTGGATGACATTAATCTGCAGGTATCCATATAAAATGTGGGCTGGATAGAGAACTACAGAAAAATACTACCTGGTATTCCTAGTTCTTAAACGAGGAACAATGGACTGAGGCTCCTCAGGGGTTGTCAACATCATCATGTGGCCATCAGGGAAGAACCTTATGTACCTGTGTAAAAAGAAAAAGAACACCAAAAAACACCACACACACACAAAGTATAAAACATGTCCTTGTTTTCTAGCCCTAAACCTGTTCTCTGCTGTGAAATCAAAACAGAAATACCATGGGTCAAAAACTGACAAAACATCGTTAAAACAAACACTATTGACAACCTGTGAGGCCAGCACAATAGAAGTGAAGGCATTTTATTATCTTTCTCAGAGGGAACTGTTTAACTTTCAGTTTTACTCCTGAATAAAAATATTCCTCTATTAAAGCACTTTTCCTAAAGCACTAATTAATATCAAAAGTGAGCTCTAATGATAATACACAGTAGTTAACAGGTCTACTTATTCCTCTTTTTTATGTTTATTTATTTTTAAGAGAGTGAGATAGTGCGAGGTGGGGGACAGAGAGAGAGAGGGGGACAGAGGATCCAAAGCAGGCTCTGCACTGACAGCAGAGAGCTCGATGTGAGGCTCAAACTCATGAACCACGAGATCATGACCTGGGCTAAAGTCGGACGGTTAACCAACTGAGTCACCCAGGTGCCCCATGTCTACTTATTTCTCAACGATGATAACATCTGATGGATAGTAAAGCTGAATAATAGCAAAAGCTATGTGAAAAGGCAAATGAATGAGTACACCAAAACCAAAAAACAAGAACTCTAGAACATAAAACAATTCTGGGTAGCTCAGTCGGTTAAGTGCCTGACTCTTGATTTCAGCTCAGGTCATGATCTCACAGTTTCTTGAGTTCGAGCTCCACATCAGGCTCTGTGCTGTGTAGAGTCTGCTTGAGATTGTCTGTCTGTCTGTCTCTCTCTCTCTCCCCAACACTGTCTCTGTCTCTCTCAAAATAAATAAATAAACTTTAAAAAATTTAAGAAAAGAAAAACATAAAACGATTCTTAGACTTAGAGGCTAGGAGGAATTAAATCATGTGCATTAACCTATTAGTTCTTCGAGTGCAGGTCCTATTATAACACTGGAAAAAATACTGAGGGTCATTCTATAGATAAATGCAAAAGCCACAGAGAACAGCTTCCTACTAATGAACTAATACTTGGAGAGAGAGAATTTTTCACTCACTCAGTTTACTACAGTTGTACCTGTAATATTCCACTTGGTGCCAGGCTCTATAGAAACCATCAAGAGACTGTTCCCCTTGACGAATATATGTTGTTTTACTGATATACACTCCTATAAAAAAGAAAGTTGTTTTTTTTTTTAAGTAGGAACACAAACAAAAATTTTATAGTTACAAGCACATAACATGTTTCTAGTTTTAATTTTATTGTGGTTTCCTTTAAATATGATCAGAGGACTAACATCTGTTACAGAAAATGAAGACTATGTATTTATCAAAATCAGCAGGACAGACCACTATTTCTTCTCAGTTCTAAAGAGTTCAACTTACCATCAAACCGGACACGGGGCCTTTCTAAAAACATCTCTCTCCAGGATGTGTATGGAACAAGTTTAACACAGCTTCTGCCCCAAACTTTCAAGCAGGCCAAACGCCATATTTCAGGGTCTCTAGGTGATAAAACATAACATCAATTTATAAAAAAGGCTAAGTCCATCTATGCAGATACAAGAAATAACTCTGCTACTAGCAATCATCTTCTATTCAGCAAGAACTTGTTTAGCTCCTACAAGTCACTGTCTGGGTTCTGGAGATAGACTGATAGACATGGCTAAGGCCCTGCTGGTTTATTGGTGGGAAAGCAAACAAAACTAAGAAAACAGAAAAGTTTCAGGTAGTGTGCCCAGTGTAAGAAAAAATGAAGCAGGGTAAACAGACAAGAAATGCAGTGGGGAAATAGAGACAATTTCAGATATAGTGGCCGGGAAAGAACCCTGGGCAGAAGCCATAGCAAGTGCAAGGCCCTTGGGTAGGAGTGTGACTGGCACACTCAACAAGGACCATGAGGTTGCAGCAAACTAAGCAAGGTTAACAGACTACATGATTAGAGAGGCAGTCAAGGGCAGGGGAGGTAAAAGCTTGCAGGCTATTTAGGTGAGACAGATGCCACTGAAGAGCTCTGAGTATGATTTAATGCTTTTACCGGGTTTTGGGGTTTTTTTCCAATTTAAGTTTATTTATTTTGAGAGAGAGAAAGCATGGGCAGGGGGCAGAGAGATGGGGGAGAGAGAGAAGCACTAGCAGGCTCCACACTGTCAGTGCAGAGCCTGATGTGGGGCTCAAAGTCACAACCTGTGAGATCATGACCCTAGCTGTAACCAAGAGTTGGATGCTTAATCAACTGAGCCACCCAGGCGCCCAGACTTATGCTTTTAAAAGATCACTCTGGTAGTCTGGAAAATATGCTCTAGGGGTGTCACAGTGGAAGCAGGCCACTGCCATAACTCAGACCAGGTATAACTGTGGCTGACCAAGAAGGGTACTTGGAGAAGGGTGAAATGGTCAGACTGGAGGTCTACTTTTAAGGCAGCACCAACAAGACTGTTATGGGGTTAGTGTAGAAAAACTAAGCAAAAGATATACTGAATATTGACAGGATTCCGATACAGCTCAAAATACTTTTAACTCTATCTGTAACTTGAAATATTCAGTTTTAAAGATGTAAAAAACTACTTGTATCTGAGCCGGGCTGCAAAAAAGGGTTAACTACCTCCCCAATTTTTTCTTTTTATGATTATTTTTATTTTATGAAAACACACAGAAGTTTTATACCTGAAAATTCCCTTTATAATTTTTTTAATGTTTATTTATTTTTGAGAGAGAGAGTGACAGTATGGGAGAGGCAGGGAGAGAGGGAGACACAGAATCCAAGGCAGGCTCCAGGCTCCAAGCTGCCAGCACAGGGCCCCATATGGGGCTCAAACCCATGAACTGTGAGATCATGACCTGAGCTGAAGTTGGATACTTAACCGACTGAGCCAACCAGGTGCCCCTATAATATAATTTTTAAAAAAGTTAATAGATTAACAGTTGTAGAGACTCCAATTTCAAAACTGAAATCTACTTGTTTAATAAGAATTGGTTAAATGGAATAGCACACAGAATCACCAAAAAACAAAGGCATCAGGCAATTCAAATATTTTACCCAAAATACAAGACTCCAAATGAAATTAGGTTGTTAAAAAATAATAAAGTTTAAGAAGTTATAAAAAACTTCTAGATGCTAAGGACAAAGTATGTATTTTTATGTAAGATATCCATGAAAGATGACCAATCTCAAATAATTTTATACTAAGCTAGGATTATTCTTTATGTAGCAATATTTTAAAAGTATACGATGGGGGTGCCTGGTGGCTCAGTACATTGAGCGTCCGATTCTTCTTTTTTTTTTAATGTTAATTATTTATTTTGAGAAGAAAGACTGCGCGAAGGGGAGTGGCAGAGGGAGAGAAGGAGAGAGAGAATTCCAAACAGTCTCCATGTTCAGGGTGGAGCCGGTGAGCATCAGACTCTCAATATTGGCTTGGGTCATGATCTCAACATCATGAGATGGAGTCCCACATAGCATCACAGAGTGGAGCCTGCTTGGGATTCTCTCTCTCCCTGTCTGCCCCTCCCCCACCTCAAAATTAATAAACATTAAAAAATAAAAGTATAGAATAACTTTTAATGGGCCAAAAGAAAGTTCTAGTGCAATCTAAGTTTAAATCATTACTTAAAAAAAATTTCTTTTAATTTTTTTATTTATTTTTGAGAGAGAGAGAGAGAGAGAGAGAGAGCCAGCAGGGGAGGTGCAGAGAAAGGGAGACACAGAATCCAAAGCAGGCTCCAGACTGAGCTGTCAGAACAGAGCCTGACACAGGACTCGAACCTGTGAACTACAAGATCATGATCTGAGTCAAAGTCAGACATTCAACCAACTGAGCCACCCAGGTACCCCTAAATCATTATCACTTAATGGGTTTAGAGTTATTCTGAAAATGACTTGAGTTTATTTTTCTAGTGCAATTTCTTTTCCAAATCAGCGAGACTAGCATGCAAACTACCCTGTGGAAGTAATGTGTGTGACGACCTCTGTTCTACGTAATAGTCTATACTCTGGAAACCTAGTGCATTCTACCTTTAAATGCTAAGTGGTTTGAGAAAATCACACAAATACAACTTAGGCCAAACTGTTCATTCTAAATTTTTACCCAGAACATCAATCAAGTTTTTTATCAAAACCAGCAAAAGACCATAATTTTTTTTCACCACTGCCCAAGTTGTTTTAAAACAGGTGAAGTACCTGGCACAGATATAGAATCCTCTGCACACCTGTGACAGCTGCTCTAATGATCTGAGATCCAAGTCACTAGACACCACCCATCGGAAGATGTACATCAGGACCTCCATTGGCAGCACTGCAAAAGAAACCAACCGTTCGGCGACTCTGTTATTTTACCATCTCATTCTCGGTGCAGGTAGCTCTCCGTACTCCCACACATTTGTGAATCACACCCTTAGTACTGCTCAGAGCTGTGCACGTGTGTATTTAATTATCCAAAAGTAATAATGGTTTCTAACATCAAGACACAAATCTTTGTTTTTTTCACTATAGAGCGAATCAGAAGTCACCTTTATAGAGCACCCTTTCCCTCAAAGGATCATTTTACCACCAAGATATATTAAAATACAAGTGTTAGAAAAATAGTCCGATACACACACACACACACACACACACACACACACACACAAAATCCATATTCCATTCGCTAACACTAAAAACTTATTTTCATCTCCTTGAATCTGGAAAATCCCATAACTAATTAAATAACATTTAACATATGAAAAGAAAAACATTCATTTTTGAACATGTGCCTATCTCAGGCTAAAATGCCTGGTGACACCAATATTCCTCTAATTTTCTTGGACTGCTTCAACACCCTCTTAGATCTTCACTGAACCAAGTTGGACCTCCTTGAATTGTGCTACAAACTGCTTTCTACTTGAGGTTTTGCAAACAGTAATTGTAACTAGCTCTCCCAACATATCTTGAACTAAAGCAATTACCTGGCAAGTTATCTGACCTTGTAAGTCAGGAAACCTTAAATCTCTGGTGAAAGTGTGCCTCGCCGAGTTCTAACAACCTTGAACTCATACCTGATATGTGAGTCTGACTGCTCTCCAGCTCAGGCTGGCACAGTTTGAGCACAGACTCCTGAAACGTGAGCTGCTGCTGGAAGCAGGACAAGAGGTCTGCCATCTTGCTGTCATCATCATTATCTTCCATGCTGAAAAAGGAGGGAGGTGAATAAACTAAGTGCCTCAGTCCACAACAGAGCTCAGAAACTGAGTTTTCATAGTAGTTTTAAAATCTGCTTCAGAAAAAGTCATCTAAAAGTAAACTATCTTTACTTTTTTGATTTGAAAAAAGTTTATTCTGCCTTGCAAAGGAGTATCATACCCAATCTTTTGAAGGAAAAAGCAATTTTCATTCTCACCCAGGAAGAACTAGAATTCAGAGGGGCAGGGGCGCGCATGGGTGGCTCAGTTGGCTAAACGTCTGCTTGGTTTCAGCTCAAGTCATGGTCTCACAGTTTCGTGAGTTTGAGCCCATGATGGGCTCTGCTCTGACAGTGCAGAGGCTGCTTGGGATTCTCTGTCTCCCTCTCTCTCTGCCCCTCCCCAACTCATGCTGTCTCCATCTCTCTCTCAAAATAAATAAATAAAAACAAAAAAAAAAAAGAACTAGAATTTGGGATACAATTACTGACATTTAGTCCATTTTATTGTAGAGATTTCTTGGATTAGTGAAAAAGATCATTTCAAATGATTTAAAAAAACTTGTGTAAATATATTCCATACTAGTATGACTATACTCCATTCTAACTGGATAAAAATCAAACATACAGATGTCATCTGTGGTACTTACTTACCAAGGGTTTTGTAACAGATGTGCCTTATCACCCTACCTTAAGAGAGGAAAATATGTAATTTAAAAAAATCTTAGCAGGGTCCACAAATCATCTACCAACATAAACAAATGTGCAGTTTAGAGTTCTGGGAAAAGAAAAAAAAAAACCTCTAGCTTTCCATTTTTGCTGAAATTAACCTTAAAAGTGATCAGACTACAAAAAGGCCTAGAGGAAGAGTGAAGTCAAAAGACCAGGAAAGGTTTATTATAATACAACAAAGGCATGTGTGGTTGAGGCCAGATGGACTCAAAGGCTTCTCTACTGACATTTCAGGGAAGGCAAGAAACCAAAACAAAGCCAGGAAAGAGACTTTCAGAGATTACTAGATCAGTAAGAAAACAAAAAAACAAAAAAACAGCTGTATCTTTAAAAAACCTTCATTGCATATGGGCTTGCAGAAAGGGATGGGACAGAAAAGAAATGCTTCTTTCATGTTTTAAGGCAACCTTTCTTAACAGTACCTATATCTATTCATAAAACTGGCTAAGAGCTAGGTCTAAATGACCACCTGAGTTTAAAGACGGTTTAAAAAAGTCCAAATGACTCATTTTGAATATGAACTATTTCACACTGGTAACTCTCACTTGGTGAACAATATACTATTAGCTTCAAAGTTCAAACACACAATTAAGACTGACTTCATTTGGATGTTTTTAATATCCAAAGCCTGTGTGTTAATACTGTAAGCAGTTAAAAAAACAGTGGCAATAAGTACATCATCCATAAGGGGAACTTAATTATTTCATGACAGAGGTAATATAATAATCATTACCAAAACATGATTTTCCTGTGTATTGCTCATTTTAAAAACCTGACATTCCCTGGAAATGCAAGCTGGTGCAGCCACTCTGAAAAATAGTATGGAGGTTCC
This sequence comes from Neofelis nebulosa, assembly GCF_028018385.1. Lineage (NCBI taxonomy): Eukaryota > Metazoa > Chordata > Mammalia > Carnivora > Felidae > Neofelis > Neofelis nebulosa. The sequence continues at coordinate 54,011,536 of NC_080787.1, read as the reverse complement.
TCAAAAAACTAAAAATAGGGGCGCCTGGGTGGCTCAGTCGGTTAAGCGTCCGACTTCAGCTCAGGTCATGATCTCGCAGTCCATGAGTTCAAGCCCCGCGTCGGGCTCTGTGCTGACTGCTCAGAGCCTGGAGCCTGTTTCAGATTCTGTGTCTCCCTCTCTCTGACCCTCCCCTGTTCATGCTCTGTCTCTGTCTCAAAAATAAATAAACGTTAAAAAAAAAAAAAAAAAAAAAAAACTAAAAATAGAACTACCCAGGACCCAGCAATGGCACTACTAGGCATTCATCCAAGGGATACAGGTGTGCTGTTTGAAAGGGACACGTGCACCCCCATGTTTATAGCAGCACTATCAACAATAGCCAAAGTATGGAAAGAGCCCAAATGTCCATCGATGGATGAACGGATAAAGAAGATGTGATATATATATACAATGGAGCATTACTCGGCAATCAAAAAGAATGACATCTTGCCATATGCAACTACGTGGATGGAACTGGAGGGTATTATGCTAAGTGAAATTAGAGAAAGACAAAAATCATGACTTCACTCATATGAGGACTTTAAGAGGTAAAACAGATGAACATAAGGGAAGGGAAACAAAAAGAATATAAAAACAGGGAGGGGGACAAAACAGAAGAGATTTATAAATATGGAGAACAAACAGAGGGATACTGGAGGGGTTGTGCATGGGGGGATGGGCTAAATGGGTAAGGGGCACTAAGGAATCTACTCCTGAAATCATTGTTGCACTAGATGCTAACTAATTTGGATGTAAATTTAAAAAATAAAAAAATAAAACAAGTTAAAAAAAAAACAAAAACCTGACATTCTCTCATGGGTACAGACACTCCTCCCTTCTCATTTCAGCAAATTAAGCTTTTAATGATGGATTAAGCCAAAAACAGTTTTATAGAATTGTTTTGCAAATAGCTTCAAAAGTACTGGTTTAAAATTCTCTTGAGCTCTGTCCATATAAAACTATCAATGCCACTTCATGACTTTCCTGCAAGCGGCATCTGTCCAAAGAAACAGTTTCTTTCCTGTACCTGTGCTTTTAAGCAAATGTTACAGTCTCAATGTCCTCCTAGACACCTTAAAAGAATAATAAAGTCCTGTTATAATTCAGCATTTTCTTAATAAAATGAAAAACCTTTTTTTAAAAAAATGTATAGCTTCTGGGGCACCTGGGTGGCGCAGTCGGTTAAGCGTCCGACTTCAGCCAGGTCACGATCTCGCGGTCTGTGAGTTCGAGCCCCGCGTCAGGCTCTGGGCTGATGGCTCGGAGCCTGGAGCCTGTTTCCGATTCTGTGTCTCCCTCTCTCTGCCCCTCCCCCGTTCATGCTCTGTCTCTCTCTGTCCCAAAAATAAATAAAAAACGTTGAAAAAAAAAAAAATTAAAAAAAAAAAAATGTATAGCTTCTAACATACAAAAAAGGAGAAAGACTAGTTTGATGAAACCCCGTGTACACATCACCCAATTTCAACGATTATTAACATTTTGTCAACTTTGGCCTATTACATTTTAATAGGTTTGACTTTTTAAAACAGGTTTCAGAAAGCTGAAATGTGTCTTTTAATTTACTTTCAATAATCACTGGTTTTACTTAAAAAACAAAACAAAAAACTCTTGTTACCTTGTCTTCGTTATATCTGCCTAAAATGTGCATTTCTATATTTTAATCTTAGTATTTCCCTAACTAAAAAAAATTCTACAACTGTATAAACAAGTCTTTATACTAAAGACTATATAATTCAACAGAATTACCACCATCTTCTTATCATGTTAAGAGTCAACAGGGCAAAGATGCTTAACTTTAACAAACTCTACGTATTACTGTCTATCGAATTATATACGCACTAGCTGTTTCCAACGCCATCACCATCTGGAGACCGGGTATAAGTAATCTTGAACTCTATATCAGGTACAAGTTGCATAGCCCTACGATAAAACTTGATGGCTAAAAGAAGAAATAAAGCTAAATTAGCTATGACCGCACATTTTTGTCATTTCCTTTACCTGTAACTGTGGTTTAATTTGGTAACTTTCTTTACAAAGAGCCAAATTCCTTTTTTTCTGTATGCAATAGTTCAGTGAACAAACTTATTTCCAAACCTCACTACTCAGAAGTAACCTTTCCTTTTTCTAAAGCTAACACATTATACAGGCTTAAGGATGCTGTATTTCATTCACTCTTCGCTTTTTCCCACCTTTTCCCTCAGCCTCTTAAGCACTGTTAGAAGTGATCTTAAGTGGTTGTCTTTCTTGGGCTTTGAAAAAGCAATTGTTGTAGCCCCAAGAAAAACACTTTTAAGCAACCTTTTCTTTCTAGGTTGCAGAGTTGAGGATAATCAAATGCTTCCTACTAGGTAGAATAAAGAGGTTTTTTTGAATTTAACCTTCAAATCCAACTTCCTTTAATCAAGCTATTATTTAGCTAAATAACCTTTAAAAGCTACTTTTTTATGAAGTTCCTGGCCAGGTGGTTTAGAGCTGTAATACTTAGTAATCTCTCCCACAAAGCTATACCAACAGAACTTGAAACTTCAAAAGCCTACCAGCTCTTTTTCCCTTAGATGGAGTCTATTCAATTCAATATATTCTGCTGTGTTCTATCACTCTGGGTGAATTACTATACACTAAGTGGAAATGGGACTCTCACAAACTAATGAAGACTATAGAGGGCTTTCACCATTTGGGCTCTTTTAATATCTCAGGGTAAAAATATCACTAGAAGAAATGTGCAAATAAAATGCAGTAATCCTGAAAATGTTATTTTTGGGGCATTTTCAAATAATTAAAGCAAAGCATCTTTCCCACACCCCAATTATCAGCTTTACTTTCACAAAATGGAAGCCTACTTACATGCCTAATACAGTAAAATGCCCCATCACTTTATTTATGCATTTCTAATGGATTAATAAGAGACAATTAAAGCTGACAATTATTCCTTTGTGTAAATGTAAATTAGAAGATAGGTTCTTGAAACTATCTTTTATATTCTCCTCCTCTGAAGTCATTTTCATCCATAAAAGAATACCCTGTTTTTAAATGAGAAACAATTATTTTTAAGACTTTAATAATGAAGAATTAATAAATAGTAAAACCTAAATGTAGACCAATATGATGATGTGTCACAGCAATATTCTGGAAAATGTTACACAGAAATATAATTTTTAGTTTTGATTTGTTAAAAAACAATTTCAAATATAAGGTGACTGATGTTTATATACCAAATATAGTCTAGTTAAAAAAAGAATTGGTCAATAAGAGCTGTTATTCAGAAATGTCATGACCATATGATCCTGGGCCCTGAGTTTTACCTTCATAGAGAGCTCCATTCTGTTCTTCTTCTACTGCTTTTAGGAAGAGTTCTCGAGCCTATAAAAATAGTGAAATGCAATTTTTGAAAGTCTGTATTAAAAATGAGTATGCATGTGGGAATGCAAGCTGATGCAGCCACTCTGGAAAACAGTATGGAGGTTCCTCCAAAAACTAAAAATAGAACTACCCAGAACCCAGCAATGGCACTACTAGGTACTTATCCAAGGGATACAGGTGTGCTGTTTCGAAGGGACAGAGGCACGCCCATGTTTATAGCAGCACTATCAACAACAGCCAAAGAATGGAAAGAGCCCAAATGTCCATCAGTGGATGAATGGGTAAAGAAGATGTGGTATATATATACAATGCAGTATTACTTGGCAATCAAAAAGAAGGAAATCTTGCCATTTGCAAATATATGGATGGAACTGGAGGGTATTATGCTAAGCGAAATTAGTCAGAGAAAGACAAATATCCTACGACTTCACTCATATGAGGACTTTAAGAGACAAAACAGATGAACATAAGGGAAGGGAAACAAAAATAATATAAAAACAGGGAGGGTTGGGGCACCTGGGTGGTTTGGTCGGTTAAGCGTCTGACTTCGGCTCAGGTCATGATCTCACGGTCCGTGAGTTCGAGCCCCGCATTGGGCTCTGTGCTGACAGCTCAGAGCCTGGAGCCTGTTTTGGATTCTGTGTCTCCCTCTCTCTCTGCCCCTCCCCTGTTCATGCTCTGTCTCTGTCTCAAAAATAAATAAACGTTTAAAAAAAAAATTAAAAAGAAAAAAAAACAGGGAGGGGGACAAAACAGAAGAGACTCATAAATATGGGGAACAGGGTTATGGGAGGGCTTGTGGGAGGGGGGATGGGCTAAACGGGTAAGGGGCACTAAGGAATCTACTCCTGAAATCTTTGTTGCACTAGATGCTAACTAATCTGGATGTAAATCTAAAAAAATAAAAAATAAAACAAATTAAAAGATAATAAATTAATTAAAGCCACTTTATTTAATAATAAAAAAAATGAGTATGCATGGCAGAAGGGCAGTCTTGCCAACAAATAGTGCCAGAACAATTGGACATCCACAGGCAAAGTAATGAACTGTGACTTAAACCTCACATCTTACATAAGAATTAACTCAAGGGGCGCCTGGGTGGCTCAGTCAGTTGAGCATCCGACTTCAGCTCAGGTCATGATCTCACGCTCTGTGAGTTCAAGCTCCGCGTTGGGCTCTGTGCTGATAGCTCAGAGCCTGGAGCCGGCTTCAGATTCTGTGTCTCCCCCTCTCTCTGCCCCTCCCCTGCTCATGCTCTGTCTCTGTCTCAAAAAAAATTTTTTTTAATTAAAAAAAAAAAAAAAAAGAATTAACTCAAAAATGGATCACAGACTTAAATGTAAAATATAAAACTTTCAACTTTTAGGGAAAAAAAATCTTGGAGATTTATGGCTGGGCAGACAGTTCTTATACTCAATTCCCAAAGCATAATCCATAAAAGGAAAGGATGATAAACTGGATCTCATCAAAATTAAAAACTTTTGCTCTGTGAAATACCCTGAGGATGCAAATACAAGCTACAAGCTGAGAGAAAGCATTTAAAAGCCACGTATTCAACTAAGGACTGTATTTAGAATGCATAAAGAACCCTCAAAAACTTAACAGTCAAAACACAAGCAATACAATTAGAAAAGACAACATATTGTACAGAGAGGATATAAAGATGGCAAACAGCACATGAAAAGGTATTCAACATCATTAGCCATCAGGGAAATACAAATTAAGATCACAATGAAGTATCACTACATACTTATCAGAATAGCTAAAACTAAAAAGTAACGACAACACCAAGGGCTGACAAGGATGTGGAGACCGTGGGCCACTCATACATTGCTGCAGGGAACATAAAATGGTACAGACACCCAAGAAAACAACTGGGCAGTTTCTTTTAATCAAACAGGCACTTACCATACAACCCAGCAATTGCACTGTTAGGCCAGAAAAATGAAAACTTACATTCATGCAAAAACCTGTACATGAATATTCATAGCTGCTCTATTAATAGCCAAAAACTAGAAACAACCCAAATGTCCTTCAGCCGATGAATAACCAAATTGGGGTATACCATACCGTGCAATACTACTGAGCAAAAAAAGGGAACAAACTACCGTTACACACAAACATGGATAGATCTCAGGGGAATTATGCTGAGTGAAAAAAGCCCACCTCAGAAGGTTATACACTAGATGATTCCATTTATACAATATTTTTTGAGTATCAAAATGATAGGAATGGAGATTAGTGATTGCCAGGGGTTATGAATGGTCGGGGGGGGGGGGGGGACGAAAGCGTACAACTATAAAGGTGTTGACAGAGAGAGCCCTGTGGTGCCAACAGTTATCTTGATCATGGTGGTGGTTAAAGGAAGCCACACATGTAATAAAACTGCATAGAACTATTTACATACATACATACAAAGAAGTGCTTATAAATTTGAGAGGTCTGAATAAGCTCTGTGCATTGAACCAACGTCTATTTCCTAGTTTTTGATATTGTACTATAGCTATGTAAGATGTCACCAACACGGGACCTCCCTATACCTGTTTCTGTAACTGTTTCAAAATAAAAAAACAAAACAAATATGGAAGTTTTTAGTTATCACGGTAATTTCAATTATTTACTGGCAAATCACTTGTAAGAAAAATTGATGTAAAGATGATAGCCTCTATGGAATAGGAAAAATGGAAAGCGTGCTGTGCCTAGTTCACATAAGTAGCAGCATTCAAAATTTTTTCAGTGTGAGCACTTCCAAAATTTTCCAGAATAAGGAAATAATTAATGCATCATTATACATCTGTTCAACACAAATTTTAACAAAATACTGCATTAATACCTTTGCAAAGGTATTAACATTTGAACAAGTTTTTTCTCTTTTAGTGCTTCTGCTAATAAATTCAGAGGCATCAATCTTTTAGAAACCAAATGGATCTCAGGGATCTATAAATTGCCAACGACAGTTCCACGAACATAGTATACCTCCAGAAAGAAGCCCATGAATGGTGGTATCATCCAAAGTACCTAGAAGCAGAAGTGAAGGATGGACATACTGGTATACTTTCACACATGAGGAAAAGTTTTGTTATAATTATAAGTTATGTGCTTATTTCACCAGAATACAACTATAATGATCACTTGCTTAAGACCACGCAAATTCTCATGTGCAACTGGAAAAAAAAGTTACTTTGTCACAATGTCCATAATACTTAACTTTTCTTCCTTTGCCAGTTCTTGCTTTCCTTTGGTGTCTGCTTTCAGTAAAGAGCCTTTTGCTGCTGCTCTACAAGGCCGAGTTTCTAAATTGCTAGAGCCTACACCTGGAGCAAGTTCAAACATCCACTGAGCTCGAAACATCTGGAGTTGTGCCTAAGGAAGGAAAAAGTACTTTAGGATTCATTAAGGAAGAGTAGCTTAGCTCTGAACAATTTATCAACAGGTCCAACATCAATTTCCATATAAATAATAGAAGACTAGAAAACATGGTCTTTTAAGTTACTAATATCCATTCGACACGTTACTTTCTAAAATAATGTTCTGCTTAAATCTTTAAAAAAATTATGAAGAGTCACCTAAGTCTGTCTATATAGGAAAAATCTAATGGTATCAGAAAACCAAATTCTGTTGAGCTGAAAAGAGAGGCCATCACCTAGGGGCTGAACTTAGAAGCTTTCAAACATTTGTTACCTGGAATACATCATCTACTAGATATGAAAAGTGCTGTTAAAAATTCTCTAGTTGAACCTAAAACCTTTCTTTCAATAGCCATTCTCTTTTTTAAAAAGGAACTATTTTCTCATATATGTAATAGGAATTTTTAAATACAGAAAAAAAGTGAAGTTCCCATTTGTGGTAGACTGCTGTGCTGCCCAGATCCCTTTAGGAATGAAGGCACTGATGAGCCCACCTGCTGGGACTAATACTGGGACTAATACAGAAACAGCCCCCAGCTAGCTGTCAGCCCTTTCAGGTATTGCCTCAGCAAGATTACACCCCTTCCCAGGCAATCCCTACCCAATGACTACCAATGGCTATTAAGTCTGAAAGGCTCTGGTTCCTCCATTCTGAGAACTACAGAATTGACTAAGGCCAATTCTTCCCTCCCTCTCCCTTCTATAGGTGTTGATCCCAAAAGCACTCCCCACTAAACCTCCCTCATCATAATCTCCACCTTCAAGTCTGCTCTCTGGGAACCCAACTGGCAATGTCCCTTGTCCCAAAGAAGACCATTATCAACAGGACTGTGTATATTATTCCTAGTTTTTTTTGAAGAGGTATATATAAAATACATGGTTTTAAAATAATTTTTCTTGCCATTCTGTTTTAGTTCCCACCCTACTTCTAACCCAAAACACATATACCTCTAACCTACAGAGTCTTTAGTAGCACTGAATGTCTATTAGATGACACATTTCATATAAGTTATCACAGTTTTAAATTCAGTAAGATATATTTATCTAATTACAATGAACATTTTTCTATTTCAGTGCACAAGGATTTACCCCATCCTTTTCAATGACTACAGTGTATTTCACTGTTTGAATTCACCATTACTTAACACAAGTGATGGATATTTATGGTTTTATTCAATTTTTTCATAAAACTGTTGTAAAAAACATTTTTGTACATATGTATGTACTCAGTTTACTCATTATTTTCTTAAGATTAATTTTCTGCAATGTATGTTTTTCATTTTGTTCCATCTTGCTAGTCTGTCCCCCCAAAAAGTTGTAGCAGTTTATACATCATGTGCACTGATTAAGTGTTCTCCAAGACTGAACAACAATGGGCAATGTTCACCAATCTGATTGTTTTAAGAAAACACCAGTGTAGATCCAATTTGTATTTTAAAAACTATGAGACCAATAATCTCTTCAAATATTTAATAGCTATTTGTATTATTTTTCCATTAGCTATCCATTCATATCTATCTTGTGTCCCTCTTACTAATTTATAAGGATGTTCCATATACTGAGAGTGGGTATCAATCATCTGCCTATATGTGGTAAATAGTTTTTCTAGCTGATCATTTCTCTTGAATATATGTCTCTTCTACATATAGGTTTTAACTTTTAGGTGGTCAAATCCATCAATCTTTATAAGGTGATGGGTTTTGAGTTATGCCTTATATTTTGTTCTGTTTTTTTGTTTCTATTTTTAAGTAGGCTCCACACCCAGCATGAAGCCCAATGCAGGGCTGGAACTCACAACCTTGAGATCAAGACCTGAGCTGAGATCAAGAGTCAGACGCTTAACTGACTGAGCCACCCAGGCACCATGAGTTATGCCTTATTTTGAACACTTTAAACTCATAAATCAAACTATATAACAGCAATTATTGTCATTTTCAACATGAGTACTCAGAATTTTCCAGAAGAAGGAAATAATTAATGTATTATATATTTTGTTCAATGCAGAATATTATAAAATACTGCATTAAGATCTTTGCAAATGTTAACATTTGAACAAGTTTTCCTCTTTTGGGTTTCTGTTAATAAACTGAGAGGCCAAGTGAAACTCCAGGGTCCATAAATTACCAACAAGAGTTTCATGAAGATAGTGTACCTATAGGAAAGAAGCCCATGAGGAGTGGGGGTATCATCCAAAGTACCTAGAAGTAGCAGTAAGGGATGGATAAACTGGTTCTGCTGTTTGTGGAAGATGGTAAGTGGGAGGATCCTGAGCTCACCTCCTCTAATGGACACACCAAGACAACAAGTATATCTACTGCAATTAATTCTAAAAATGACCTGAAGATGCAGAACAGATCTTCCACAGCTAGTTGGAGAGAGAAGGCCACATTGAAAAGGGTAGGAAGAACAGAGACACAGTTGGAAACCAAATCCCCAGGGTAATTAACCTCTAACAGGAGGGATATCGCAAGCACAGAGGAGCAAGGGGATCACCCCACAGCAAGCACTCCCAGCCCTGGGAAGATGAGTCCTCATAACATCTGGCTTTAAAAATCCCGAGGCCTAACTCCTGGAGAGTTAAGAGAGCTACTGGATGAGTCTCCACCCTTAAAAGGCCAGCACACTAAAAACCCTATCAGCAAATCGCACAGAAGCAGCACTTTGAAAGTGCCTAGGGTATGCATGAAAGTATTTATTAATTAATGCCAGGACATGTACCAAAGGTGCAGGTACCTGCAGGAGAGTTCTCCTGGAACAAAAGTGCTAATGGGTGCCATTTTTCTTCCCTCCCCCAGTCTGAAGAGCTAGAGACATGCAAGAAGCAAATTCTAACACTATCTGTCTCCCTTGCTAACACTTGTGTGCCCCACAGCTGCATTTCCCTGTAGACCTCCCGCCGAAAATAGTTACATTTTTCTCCCGTTGAAAATAGCTACAGCCAGCAGGCAGCCCTGGGCAGGACCAGCACCCCTCCAAAGTGACTCCTTTCGTGGGAATGGAGGGAGATACCCCACAAAAATAACACATCAATTCCTGCAGCCAGGATCTTAGCTGGCTGTGCTGGGAGAAGCCGTGCCCTTTGGTGTGCCTGCAGCTGTCAGTAGCAGTTAATTGCAGACAGCCAACGTGAGGACTGACTCCACCAACTGTAAAGTCTATAGCAGCTACAGTCGGGCATCCAACAGCACCAAGAGCAAAACCCGTCCAGTGCACCTATAGCAAACAGCAGATTATTGAAACCAGCTGGACCTGGAACAGTCTAACCTATCAGCATGCCCATATCAATCACAGCTCAGCCACAACAGGAGGGCACAAACAGCCCACACAGAGAACACTCATGGGACTGCCTGGTTCTGGTGACCAGGGGATTGAGCTACAGAGCATCTCAGAACCTCTTCTATACAAGGCCACTACTTTTTTAATGTTTTTTTTTTTCAGAGAGAGAGAAAGAGAGAGAGCGCACGAGCACACACACACAAAGCAGGGGACGGGCAGAGAGAAACAGAGGATCCAAAGCAGGCTCTGAGCTGTCAGCACAGAGCCAGACACAGGGGTTCAAGCCCGCGAATTGCGAGATCATGACCTAAGGCAAAGTTGGATGCTCAACCGACTGAGCCACTCAGACTCCCCAAGGCCACTACTTCCAAGACTAGGACATGTAGCTGACCTACCTAACACAGAGAAACAGAGACAAAACGAGGAGACAGGGAAAAATGTCCCAAATGAAAGAACAAGACAAAAATCACCCAAAAAAAGAGCTAAATGAAACCAAGATAAGCAATATGCCTAATAAAGAGTTCAAAGTAATGGTCATAAAGATACTCAACAGGGGCACCTCAACTAAGCATCCGACTTCAACTCAGGTCATGATCTCACAGCTTGTGAGTTTAAGCCTCGCGTTGGGCTCTGTGCTGACAGCTCAGAGCCTAGAGCCTGCTTTGGATTCCGTCTCTGTCTCTCTCTGTCCCTCCCCTGCCCATGCACCATCTATCTGTCTGTCTCTCATATAAATACTTAGAAAATAAATAAAGATACTCAACAGACTTATAAGTGTATGAACTCAGTGAGAACTTCAACCAAGAGATAGAAAATATAAAAAAGAATGAATCAGGGGTGCCTGGATGGCTCAGTCAGTTAAGCGTCCGACTTCAGTTCAGGACATGATTTCATGGTTCATGGGTTTGAGCCCTGCAGTGGGCTCTCTGCTGTCAGTGCAGAGCCTACTTCGGATCCTCTGTCTTCCTCTCTCTCTGTAGCCCCCACTGCTTGCGTGCGCTCTCTCAAAAATAAATAAACAGGGGCGCCTGGGTGGCTCAGTCGGTTGGGCGGCCGACTTCAGCTCAGGTCACGATCTCGCGGTCCGTGGGTTCGAGCCCCACGTCGGGCTCTGGGCTGATGGCTCAGAGCCTGGAGCCTACTTCCGATTCTGTGTCTCCCTCTCTCTCTGCCCCTCCCCCGTTCATGCTCTGTCTCTCTCTGTCTCAAAAATAAATAAAACGTTAAAAAAAAAAAAATTTAAATAAATAAATAGACATTAAAAAAAAAAAAAAAGAACCAAAAAGAGCTGAAAAACTCAGTAACTGAAATGCAAAATACATTAGAGGGAATAGCAGATCAGAGGACACAGAAGAATGGGTCAGTGATGTAATGAAAAGCAACCAAGCCAAACAGAAAAAAAGAGAAATATTAAAAAATGAGAATAGTTAAGGGACCTTTGTAACATCATCAAGTGTAACATTATTTGCATTATAGGGGTCCCAGAAGGAGACAGAGAGACACAAAACTTACTTGAAGAATAATAGCTGAAAAGTTCCCGAATCTGGAATGGGAAACAGATATCCAGGTCGAGAAAGCATATATTGCCCCAACAAGATGAACCCAAGGAGGTCCACACAAAGACACATATTAAAAACGGCAAAAAGTAATGATGAAGAGAGAATCTTAAAAACATCAAAACAAAACAGTTACATACAAGAGAAACCCCATAAGGTTATCAACTGATTTTTCAGCAGAAACTTTACTAGAGGCTAGAAGGGAGTGGTATGCTCTATTCAAAGTGCTGAAAGCAGGGGGGCCTGGGTGGCTCAGTCAATTAAGCCTCCAGCTCTTGATTTTGGCTAAAGTCATGATCTTGTGGTCATGAGATTGAGTCTCTTATCAGGCTCTGCACTGGGTGTAGAGTCTTCTCGAGATTCTCTCTCTCTCACTCGTCCTTTGCCCCACCTGCACTCGTGCTCTCTCTCAAAAAAAATAAATAATTAATTAATTAATTAATTAAAAATTAAAAATTAAAAAAAAAAGTGCTGAAAGGGAAAAACCTACAACCAAGAATACTCTACTCAGCAAGGCTATTACTCAGAATAGAAGAGATAAAGAGTTTTCCAGACAAAAAAAAGAGTTAAAGAAATTCATCACCACTAAACCAGCCTTACAACAAATGTTAAAGAGAATCCTTTAAGTGAAAAGGAAAGGCCATAACTAGAAGATACTGATAGAAAAAAAATGCACCGGTAAAAGGAAACATATAGTTAAGGCAGTAGATGAATCACTTGTGAAGCCAGAATGGAGGTTAAACAATAAAAGTGATAAAATCAATCGTACCTATAAAAAAAATTAGTCATGGGATACACAAACTAACAAGATGTAAAATATGGCATCATATGCAAAAAGCAGGGGACAGGGAATGAAGATTTAGTGCTTTTAGAAAGTGTTTGAACTTGGGGGGCCTGGGTGGCTCAGTCTGTTAAGGATCTGACTTTGGCTCAGGTCATGATCTTGCGGTTTGTGAATTCGAGCCCAACGTCAGGCTGCCCAACAGTCACAGCCTGCAGCCTCCTTCAGATGCTGTGTCTCTCCCTCTCTCTACCCCTCCCATGCTTATGCTCTGTCTCTCAATAATAAATAAATGTTAAAAAAAAATAATTTTTTAAGTATTTGAATTTATATAACTATCAATTTAATATAGACTGGCACAAACATAGGATATGATATACGAACCCCCTGGTAACCACAAATGAAAAAACCATAATAGACACACAAAAAATAAAGAGTAAGGAATCCAAACATAACATTAAAGAAAGCCATCAATCACAAGAGAGCAAGAAAACAGGAAAAAAGAGAGAAAACACAAAAACCCCAAAACAATTAACAAAATGGCAATAAGAATATACCTAACAACAAGTACTTTAAATGTAAATGGACTAAATGCTCTACCGAAAATACAGGGTGGTGAATGGTAAAAGACCCACCACCTATATGCTGCCTACAAGAGACTGACTTACAAGAGACTCACTTCAGAGTCTGGAAGATGGCAGCAGAGTGGGAGGACTCTAGGATCACCTCATCCCACAAATACAACTAGATAACTATCAAATCATCCTAAATACTCCAGAAATTGAGCCGAAGACTGGCAGAACAAGCTCCACAACTATAAAGAAGAAGCCACACAGAAGAAAGTAGGAAGTGCTACAGACACAGTGTGGAAGATAAACAGATGGTAGCCACTGCAGTGGGGAGGGAGCCCCGGTTGTGGAGAAGGGCAAGAGGCAGAGTAACAAACAGGGGAGAGCTCAGAGTGGACACCTACTACCTAACTTGCTTATACCAAACCCCAGCACCCCATGCTCCAGAGAAATGGGTTCAAAATCAAATGGCCATCAACTTAATATAGACTGCTATATGCAGAAGAGGTTATAAACAAACCTAATGGTAATCAAAGATCAAAAACCACTAATAAATATATAAAGAATAAAGAGAAAGAAATCTAATATATCATTAAGAAAACCAACAAACCATCAGACAAAAAAGGATCTGAAAAAAATCTTCAGAAACCACCAAAGAAAATATAAAATGGCAATAAATACTTATCAATAATTACTTTGAATGTAATAAACACTCCAATCAAAATGCACAGGGTGACAGAATGGATAAAAAAACTAGACCCATCGATATGCTGCCTATAAGAGATGCATTTGGCACCTAAAGACACCTGCAGATTAAAAGCAAGGGGATGGAGAAACATCTATCATGCTAACAAACGTCAAAAGAAAGCTGGAGTAGCAATACTTCTGTAGGACAAAGTAGACATTAAAACAAAGACTATCACAACAGCAAAAGACAGACAGTGCATAATATTAAAGGGAGAATCCAAAAAGAAGATATAACAATTGTAAATATCTATGCACCCAACACAGAAGCACCCAAATACATAAAACAGATAATAACAAACATAAAGGAACGAATCAATAATAGAATACTAGGAGGGGACTTTAACACCCATTTACACCAATGGACAGATTTAAACAGAAAATCAAAAAGAAAAAGATGGTTTTGAATGACACACTGGAACAGATAGACTTAACAGATATACCCTAATATTCCATCCTAAAACAGCAGAATACAGATTCTTTTCAAGTGCACAAGGAACATTTTCTGGAAAGATCACATATTAGCCCACAAAACAAGACTCAACAAATGCAAGAAGAGTGAAGCCATACCGTTTCTGACCATAACACTACGAAACTAGAAGTCAACCACAAGAAAAAATCTGGAAAGACCAAAATACAGGGAGGTTAAATAACATAATACCAAACCATGAATGAATCAACCTGGAAATAAAAGAAGAAATTAAAAAGTACATGGAAACAAATGAAAATTGGGGCGCCTGGGTGGCTCAGTCGGTTAAGTGGCCGACTTTGGCTCAGGTCATGATCTCGCAGTCCGTGAGTTCGAGCCCCGTGTTGGGCTCTGTGCTGACAGCTCAGAGCCTGGAGCCTGTTTCAGATTCTGTGTCTCCCTCTCTCTGACCCTCCCCCGTTCATGCTCTGTCTCTCTCTGTCTCAAAAATAAATAAACGTTAAAAAAAAAAAAAAAAGAAACAAATGAAAATTAAAACACAACAGTCCAAAACCTTTGGAATACAGCAAAAACAGTTCTAAGAGGGAAGTTTATAGCAATACAGGTCACCTCAAGATCTCAAATAAACAACCCAACCTTATACATAAAGGAGCTAGAAAAAGAACAAACAAAACCTAAAACCAGAAGGAAGGAAATAATAAAGATTAGAGCAGAAATAAATGTTATAGAAACTAAAAAAATAGAACAGATCAATGAAACCAAGAGCTGCTTCTTTGAAAACAAAATCCATACAGTTGATAAACCTGTAGCCAGACTTATCAAAGAGAAAAAGAGAGAGAGAGAGAGAAAGGACTCAAATAAATACAACTGCAAATTGAAGGAAAGCTGAAAGAAATTTAATCAGTAATGAAAACCTTTCAACAAAAGTCCCAGAGCAGACGGCTTCATAGGCAAATTCTACCAAACATTTAACGTTTATTTATTTTTGAGACAGAGACAGAGCATGAACGGGGGAGGGTCACAGAGAGAGGGAGACACAGAATCTGAAACAGGCTCCAACGGGGGAGGGTCACAGAGAGAGGGAGACACAGAATCTGAAACAGGCTCCAGGCTCTGAGCAGTCAGCACAGAGCCCGACGCGGGGCTCGAACCCACAGACCGTGAGATCATGACCTGAGCCGAACTCGGACGCTTAACCGACCAAGCCACCCAGGCGCCCCTCTACCAAACATTTAAAGAAGAGTTAATATCCATCCTTCTCAAACTGTTCCAAAAAATAGAAGAGGAAGAAAGACTTCCAAATTCATTCTATGAGGCCAGCATTACCCTGATAACACCACCACTAAAAAAGAGAAGTACAGGCCAATATCCCTGATGAACATAGATGCAAAAATCCTCAACAAAATACTAGCAAACTGAATCCAACAATACATTTAAAAAAAATAATTCACCATGATCAAGTAGCATTTAATTCTGGGTTGCAAGTGTGGTTTAATACTTGCAAGTCAATCAACATAATACATAATATCAATAAGAACCATGTAATCATTTCAATTGATGCAGAAAAAGCATTTGACAAAGTACCACACCCATTCATGATAAAAACCCCAACATAATAGGTATAGAGGGAACATACATCAACATAATAAAGGCCATATATTTAAAACGCACAGCTATATATATATGGTCAACTGATCTTTGACAAAACAGGAAAGAATAGCCAATGGGAAAAAGACTCTTCAATAAATGGTTTTGGGAAAACTGGACAGCAACATGCAAAAGAATGAAAATGGACCACTTTCTTACATCATACACAAAAATAAATTCAGAATAAAGACCTAATGTGAGACCTGAAACCATAAAAACCCTAGAAAAGAGCACAGACAGTAATTTCTCTGACACTGGCCATAGCAACTTTTCTAGATAGGTCTCCTGAGGCAAGGGAAACAAAAGCAAAAATAAACTATTGGAAGACTCTGTCAAAATAAAAACCTGCACAGCAAAGGAAACAATCAAACTAAAAGGCAACCTACTGAATAGAGAAGATATCTGCAAATGACATGTTTGATTAAGGGCAAGTATCCAAAATCTATAAAGAACTGATACAATTCAACATCTAAAAACTAATCTAACTAAAAATGAGCAGAAGACATGAACAGACATTTTTCCAAAGACACACAAATGGCCAACAAACACATGAAAAGATGCTCAACATCACTCATCAACAGGGAAATGCAAATCAAAACCACGATGAGATATCACCTCATACCTGTCAGAATGGCTCAAATCAACAACACAAGGTATTGGCAAGGATGTGGAGAAAAAGGAATCCTCCTACATTTCTAGTGGGAATACAAATTGGTATAGCCAATATGGAACACAGTATGCAGGTTCCTCAAAAAATTAAAAATATAACTACCCTATGATCCAGTAATTGCACTACTGGTTATTTAACCAAAGAACACAAAAGTACTAATTCAAAGGGACACATGCACCCCTATGTTTATAGAAGCATCATTTACAACAGCAAAGATATGGAAGTAGCCCAAGTGTCTATAGATAGATGAATGGATAAGGAAGAAGTGCCATATATATACAATGGAATGTTATTCAGTCATAAAAAGAATGAAATCTTGCCATTTGCAATGACATGGGTAGAGCTGGAGAGTATAATGCCAAGCAAAGTAAGTCAGTCAGAGAAAGACAAATGCCATATAACTTCACTCATAAGTGGAATTTAAGAAACAAATGAGCAAGGGGGGAAAAAAAGAGAGGGAGACAAACCCATAGAGAACTCTGAACTATACAAAATAAAGTGATGGTTAACTGTTAACTATAGAGAACTGATGGTTACCAGAAGGGAGGTGGGTGGGGCAGAGGTCTTGAGTACACTTGTCATATGGTGAGCAAAGGGTGATGTATGGAATGGTACACCCAAAACTAATATAACACTGTATGTTACCTTACTGGAATTAAAATAAAAACTGAAAAAAAAAAAAAAGAAAAAAAAAAAAACCTATTTGTATTTTCCAAAGTTTACTTTATGTAATGGGACTAAACTGAGACTTTTTATGGGACTAAACCATAAAAAAAAAATTTATTCAGCTATGAAACCAGTAACAAAACATAGCAGCCAAGGTCCGAGAGCATTATCAGGTTTTAACTTTTGCATACAGTATTTAATGCACAGTAAATTTTTTTTGTAATTTGTGTGACAGAAATATTTAGAGATAAACCAATCAAATGTAGTTTTAGTCAGAAAAAAAAAAGACTCGCTTCAAATCTAACAACACATACAGGCTGAAAATGAAGACAGAAAAATATATACCATGTAAACAGAAGCAGAAAAAAAGCAATGCTTGCATCAGACAAAATAGACTTTGAAATAAAGATCGCAGCAAGAGACAAAGACACTACATAATAGTGTAAAAGGGATAAAAGAATCACTCTAAAAGGAGGACGTAACAACTATAAATACCTATGCACCCAATACAGGAGAACTTAAATACATAAAGCAAACATTAACAAAGAAAAAAATGGATGGTAACACAATAGTAGGAGACATGAACAATTCATTTATACCAATGGACAAATCATCCAGACAGAAAATCAGTAAGAAAACCAACAAAAATCTATCAACACACTAGACCAGATGGATGTAACAAATATACACAGAATGTTCCAACAAAAATCAACAGAATACACGTTTTTCAAGTGTAAATGAAACATTCTCCAGGACAGAGGACATGTTAGGCCACAAAACAAGTCCCAATTTTAAAAGTTTGAGATGGTTACCAGAGAGGAGGCGAGTGAGAGGATGGGTGAAACAGGTGATGGGGATTAAGGAGTGCACCTGCTGTAATGAGCATCGGGTAATGTATAGAATTGAATCACTATATTGTACACCGGAAAACTATTACTGTATGTTAGAATTAAAAAACTAAAAAGTTTGAGATCATATCAAGCATCTTCTCTGATCACAACACTATGAAACTAGAAATCCATTAAAAGAAAAACACTGGGCAAACTACAAACACACAAAACGGCTAAATAACACCTTACTAGACAACCAATAAATCAACAAAGAAATCAAAGAGGAAATAAAAAAAAAAAATACATGGAGACAAATGCAAATGGAAAACACAATGGTCCAAATTCTTTGGGATGCAGTGAAAGTAGTTCTAAGAGGAAAATTCACAGTGATACAGGCTTTCTTCAAGAAACAAGAAAAATCTCAAACAATCTAACCTTACACGTAAAGGAACTAGGAGAACAAAGCCCAAAGCCAGTACAAAGGAGGATATAATAAAGATCAGAGCAGACATAAACGAAATAGAGACTTAAAAAACAATAGAAATGATCAATGAAACCAAGAGCTGGTCCTTTGGGAAAAAAAAAAAAGCGAGCAAGAGGGATAAACATTTAGCCAAACCCAAAAAGACACAAAGAGTCGTCAAGTTAAGTAAATGCACAAAAGAAGAAGATATTACAACTGACACCACAGAAATACAAAGAATTCCAAGACAATATTTGAAAAGGCATATGCCAACAAATGGACAACATAGAAGAAATGGATAAATTCCTAGAAACATATAATCCTCCAAAACTGAATCAAGAATAGAAAATTTGAACAGATCAAATACCTTAACAAAATTGAACTGGTAATCAAAACACTCCAATGAACAAAAGTCCAGGACTAGATGACTTCACAGGTGAGTTCTAGCAAACATTTAAAGAAGAGTTAATATTTAGTCTTCTCAAACCATTTCAAAAAACAAAGAGGAAGGAAAACTTCCAAATTTATTCTACAAGGCTAGCATTACCCTGATACCAAAACCAGACAAAGACACCATCTCTGATGACCATAGATGTACAAATCCTCAACAAAATATTAACTGAATTCAGTAATACATTGAAAGGATCATTCACCACAATCAAGTGGAATTTATTCCAGGAATGCAAGCGTGGTTCAATATATGCCAATCAATCAATGTGAAACTTTACCCTAACAGGTATAAAAACCATATGATCATCTCAACAGATGCAGAAAAAACATTTGACTAAATTCAATATCTATTCATGATAAAAACTCAAGTGGGTTTAGAAGGAACATATCTCAACATAAAAAAGGTCATATATGACAAACCCACAGCTAATATCATACTCAACAGTGAAAAACTGAAAGATTTTCCTTTAAAGGAAAATCAGGAACATGACAAGGACACCCACTCACCACTTTTACTCAACATAATACTGGAAGTGCTAGTGGCAGCAATCAGACAAGAAATAAAAGGCATCCAGACTGGTAAGGAAGTAAAAAACTGTCACTATTTCCAGATACATATAGAAAATCCTAAGACTCCACAAAAAATTTTTTTTGAAAAATGAATTCAGTAAAGCTGCCGGACACAAAACGAATATACAGAAATTTGTCACATTTCTGTACACTGAGAACAAAGTAGTAGAAAGAGAAATTAAGAAAATAATCCTAAATGGGATTATTATCATTAATTGACAGAATACTAGGAATAAATTTAATCAAGGAGGTGAAAGAGCTATACTTTAAATTTTTTTTTTAACATTTATTTTTGAGACAGAGAGAGACAGAGCATGAACGGGGGAGGGGCAGAGAGAGAGGGAGACACAGAATCTGAAACAGGCTCCAGGCTCTGAGCGGTCAGCACAGAGCCCGACACAGGGCTCGAACTCACGGACTGTGAGATCATGACCTGAGCCGAAGTCGGACGCTTAACCGATTGAGCCACCCAGGCGCCCCAGAAAGAGCTATACTTTAAAAACTGTAAGACATTGATGAAAAAAATGGAAAACAACACACATAACTGGAAAGATATCCCATGCTTGCATAAAGAATTAATATTGTTAAAGTGTCCATACTACCCAAATCAAATCTACAGATTCAATGCAATCCCTATCAAAATACTAACAGTAGTTTTCACAGAACTAGTACAAATAATCTCAAGATTTGTATGGAACCACAAAGACCCTAAGGAGCCAAAGCAATCTTGAGAAAGAACAAAGCTGGAAGTTATCACAACTCCGAATTTCAAGATATACTACAAAGCTACAGTAATCAAAACAGTATGGTACTGGAACAAAAATACACATAAAGATCAAAAGAACAAAGAGCACAGAAATAAACCCACACTTATATGGTTAATTAATCTACAAGAAAGGAGGCAAGAATACACAATGGGGGAAAGACAGTCTCTGTAATAAATGGTGCCAGGAAAACTGGACAGCTACATGCAAAAGAATGAAAGTGGACCACCTTCTTACACCATACACTAAAATAAAATCAACATGAATTAAAGACCTAAATGTAAGTCCTGAAACCATAATAGTCCTAGAAGAAAACATAGGGAGTAATCTCTTGGACATTGGTCTCAGCAACATATATATGCATAGGTCTCCTCAGGAAAGGGAAACAAAAGCAAAAATAAACTATTGGGACTACATCAAAATAAAAAGCTTTGCACAGCAAAGGAAATCATCAACAAAACAAAAAGGCAATCTGCTGAATGGGAAAAGACATTTGCAGATGATAATCCAAAATATATAAAGAATTTATACAACTCAATAATAAATAATCCTATTTATAATGGTCAGAGGACCTGAATAGACATTTTTCTAAAAAAGACAATAGCCAAGAGACTCATGGAAAGATGTTCAACCTCACTAATCATCAGGGAAATGCAAATCAAAATCACAGTGAGATACTGTCCTACCCTTGTCAAAATGGCTAGAATCAAAAAGATAAGGAATAACAAGCACTGGCTAAGATGAGGAGAAAAGGGCACCTTTGTGTCCTGCTGGTGGGAATGTAAATTGTACCAACCACTGTGGCAAACAGCATGGAAGTTTCTCAAAAAATTAAAAATTGAAATAGTGTAACAGTCCAGTAATTCCACTACTGGTTATTTATCCAAAGAAAACAAAAACACTAATTTGAAAAGACATATGTACTTAAAAAGAAAAGTTAAAAAATAAATAGATAAGATATATGTACCTCTGTTTATTCCAGCATTATTTGCAATAGCCAAGAAAGGGAAGTAATCTAAAGTATCTAGTGATAGACAAATGGATAAAGAAGATATGGGATATGTGTGTGTGTATATATACATACACAATGGAATATTAATCATAAAAAAAGAATGCGATCTTGCTATTTCTTTTTAAAAAAAAATTTTTTTTTTAATGTTTATTTATTTTTGAGACAGAGACAGAGCATGAACGGGGGAGGGCCAGAGAGAGAGGGAGACACAGAATCCGAAGCAGCCTCCAG
Source organism: Neofelis nebulosa (assembly GCF_028018385.1). Taxonomy (NCBI): domain Eukaryota; kingdom Metazoa; phylum Chordata; class Mammalia; order Carnivora; family Felidae; genus Neofelis; species Neofelis nebulosa. Next base: position 53,990,089 of record NC_080787.1, on the reverse strand, counting down.
GCTCTGAGCTGTCAGCACAGAGCCCGACGCGGGGCTCAAACTCATGGACCGTGAGATCATGACCTGAGCTGAAGTCGGACGCCTAACCGACTGAGCCACCCAGGTGCCCAGCGATCTTGCTATTTCTGACAACATGAAATGGACCTAGGGAGTATAATGCTAAAAGAAATCACAGAAAGATAAATACTATATGATTTCACTTACATGTAGAATCTAAAAACAAAACAAATGAAAAGACAAGCAAACAAAGCACAGAAACAGATTCATAAATACAGAAAAGAAACTGGTGGTTGGCAAAGGAGACATGGGACAATGGGTAAAATGGGGATTTAGTACAAACTTCCAGGGTTGCCTGGCTGGCTTTGTTGGTAGAGCATGAGACTCCTGATCTGGGGGTCGTAAATTCATGCCCCACACTGGGTATGGAGATTACTTAAAAATAAAATCTTAAAAAAAGAAAAAACAGAAGTACAAACTTCCAGTTAAAAAATAAGTAAGACACAGAGATGAAAAGTACAGTATAGGAAATACAGCCAATAATACTGCAACAACATATGGTGATAAATGATTTAAAAAAAAAATCTGTAAGATAGCTTTAATTTGCTTATTCTGTAAACCAGTACGAAGGTACAGTTAAATTCAATGCAAATAAAAACCGATATATCTTTGTAAGTATGACCAATTTTTGCTCACGTATGGAAAGTAATGGAATAAGAATTAAATATACACTTGAAGAAACATGCCTGCAGATCTGTTTCAGCAGGGCTTTCATTTTCATCATCTCCTGCTCTGACAGTATCAGAATGACAATCTTCCTCAGCTTCTGCCTGAAGGGGAAAACAAAATAATCATCAGGAATATGCAAACATCAGTTTCCCTTTGTAATCCACATCTCCTTGAGCTACTTGCCCGGTGAAATATTTAGTTGCTTCTCTCTCATCTCCTTCACAGTTAAGTTTAATGATTCCAGTAGAATAAAATTCCATACTTTTTTTTTTAACAGTGCAGAATAAACAACTTTACTGGACTCCAGTTAAAATGTTATGGTAGATGATTTAAAACAGCTCTGCTTCAGAAAATAACATTTAGTTGTAGCATAGAGTTCAGCAAATAGTTTTCTTTTCATCCAGCACTTTTAGTCCATAGGTAGATGCCCTTCCTTTTACACCACTGGCATGTTACTAATATGTGAATGCGACTTTTCTCTTATTTTAAATGTCCTGGGAAAGGTCATTAATTAAAGACATGTAATAGTGAATGTTTCTGTAAAGAAGCCTGTTCTGTCTTATAAACCCAGATTTATATTTACTGGATTGATTTAAGTGGAAAAAAAATGAGCTGGAATTACTGTGCAATGGTTTGGGGCTTAACAAAGGTCTCAGGTCAGTTTCCTTGCATTTTATCCTTTTATTCTCAATATGTGTTTGCTAAGTTAAACTGAATCCTACTTTCCAGTGAAAATGAAATGCTTCCTCAGTTCAGTCTGTTAGCTAACAGGCTCAGTAGCAAATGGGACTTGCTCAACACTTCATGTGTTCAGTCCCACAATGTGGTAATAGGGGAAATGACCAGAGGATTAGAAATTAGAATAAAACCTACTTAATTTCACTTGTTTCCAAGATGCAAGCTTTATAATTGTAAATTTTCACTGTAATTTGTTTCTAGGACAAAACACATTAACACAAATTTTTGAACTTGGCAACCAGACAGACTTGTACTACTTTACAGCACAACATAAATAAGCCTCATTTCGTATCTTATCTCTGGCAACCAGACTCACAGCAGAGGTGACTTTAAGACTTGAACTAGTTAGTATATTGGAAAGTGCTGGGCACACCGCAAAGGATAAATTAACGAAGATATCAATGAAAGAGGCCAAGATTCTGAATTAATTTCCAGAAAAATGGAAAATGGAAGCATTAATGTATTATCAAATATATTTTTTGGTCTCTTTAAGCTGGGAGCTTTTGTACTAATAGGAAAACCCATAATGAAGGACTTTGAATTTTTTTTTGAATTTAAAAAAATATTTTTATTTACTTTTTAAATTTACTTATTTTGAGAGAGACAGTGCAAGTGGGAAGGGACAGAGAAGGAGACAGCAAGGATCCCAGGCAGGCTCTGTGCTGCCAATACAGAGCCAAATGCAGGGCTTAAACTGAAGAAACTGTGAGATCATGACCTGAGGAGAACCAAGAGTCAGACACTTAACTGATTGAGCTACCCAGGTACCCCAGGACTTTGAATTTATAGACCCCATTGAGGAGCATCTTTCTATCCTTAAATAAGAGGCTGCTTTGTCACTGTAAACACTAAGTGCAGCTAATGGGAGGGGACCTGAGCTCCCTCTGACATCCTCTTAGTAACTCAGCCTTCTAACTCTGGCCTAGCAGTCTTACTAAAGTGACTTCATTCCAGAGCTTCCCCTGCTCTCTCCAGCTCCATGCTCTTGCACATGCTGCTTGCTCTCTCCATATGGAATAACTTCTTCCTCACTTGGTAACTTCTCATCCTTCAAGGTTCAGTTCAGGGATCATCCCAGTAAGTCTAATCATTTGAACTGCCTTTGTTTCCCTACAACATTCGTGCTTGTATCATAGCATTTAATAGCTGTATTGAGATTATTTTTGTCTCTTTGCTAGAGTCAGTGCATTGGGAACAGGATCAGTCGTATTAGTAACCTTAGAGGGCCAAACACATTGCTTAAGTTGTAGAAAAAGCCTGTCCAGGCTTCACCTTTCACATCTGTGAAGAGAGGGTTGTTGGATTTGATAACCTCTGAGGTACTTTTTCATATGTGACATTTTATGATTAACAGTTTACCATAAATCGGGGCACCTGGGTGGCTCAGTTGGTTGGCCGTCCGACTTTGGCTCAGGTCATGATCTCACAGTCCATGAGTTCGAGCCCCACATCAGGCTCTGTGCTGACACCTCAGAGCCTGGAGCCTGCTTCAGATTCTGTGTCCCTCTCTTGCTCTGCCCTTCTCTCACTAGTGCTCGGTCTCTCTAAAAATGAATAAACATTAAAAATAAATAAATAAAAATTTTTACCATAAATCACCTTACAGGTCTGGTTATATTGGAGATCTAGTATTCGTTGGGGTCTAGCACCAATAGGAGCTCAAAAAAAATTGTTTGAATTAACAAAAAATGTCATGTGGACATACAGAGCATGTCTAAAGAATGAGGAAAAGAAACAGGAAATCTTTAATACAGAAAGCATCTTCTCCCCTGAGTTCCTGCTTTGTTCTTGAATTCCAGTCCTTTATTACTTTGATATTGGCAGTATGATGACTATCAAATTTGGGGTTTTACTACATTTTGTCAACTCAAATACTACTTGAAATAAGTAGGTCCCCAGCTGTCACCCAGAGATTTTCATTTTATTTTTCATAATTGAATCGAGCTAAACATCACCTTTGACTTGAGTTACTTATGTCTTCATCATTTTACTCCTGTTTTGCAGATGGGATTAATGAAATATAAAAAGTTAAGTGCTTGGGGCGCCTGGGGGCTCAGTTGGTTGGGTGTCCGACTTCCGCTCAGGGCGTGATCTCACGGTCCATGAGTTTGAGCCCCGCGTCGGGCTCTGTGCTGACAGCTCAGAACCTGGAGCCTGCTTCAGATTCTGTGTCTCCCTCTCTCTCTATCCCTCCCCTGCTCACACTGTCTCTGTCTCAAAATTAAATAAACATTAAAAAAAAAAAAAAGTTAAGTGCTTAATCCTGGTCGGTCAGAGAACTATTCTGAAAGCTTAAGGGCGTAATCAATTACTGCTTTTTCTATCATTCTGGTTAATTTAACAAAATAAATTCACCCATCCATTTATTTAATAAAACATCTGAGTGTCAGCTCATTGGTTTAGTATCATTTCACACCTGATTCATTCAATCCTAGTTAGTCTCTCAGATGGAAAATGTACTCAAAGCCAAAGAAAGGCAGTTCAGGGTAGAGACTACACATTCCAGCATGCAACAGTCCCATGGAATTTGCGTTGTCAATTTCTGGAGCTTAAGCCAGTCTCTCCATTTGGACCGCACTGACGCTGCTCAGGCCCTCACCGCTACGAAGAGAGCCATAATCTCTCTGATCCCACACCGCCAGGACCGCCTGCCAACATCCTACCCATGGCACTTGATGCGTCACGGGGCAGGTGCGTCCTAAACCCAGGACTCCTTAAAGGACCTGAACGGCCTCTCCGTGGGTACTGCTTGCCGGAGGGGTAACAATCAACAAGTTGTCTCCGTTTCCCAAGGTTCCCCCAGCCAATTTCAGATGCTGCAACGGCTCACCTGAACCTACCCTCACTGCTTTTGATAAAATCCCTCGAGGGGCACGTCCTGAGCAAACCAAAAAGAGTCATTCTTTTCTGTTGTCCTGCAAACCCGCTCTTTCTCACACCGGATCCCGGCTGCGGGGGTTCAAGCAGGAGGGAACGCAAGGGAGCGGTCGGGGATGGTACCCGCTCCACTCCCTCTCAGGCCAAAGGCCCCACAATGGGTGGCGGCCGAGCAGCTCCTACTCCTCCCAGTCTCCACTTCCCGCTCTCTCGGGGCTCCTCCCAGGCCTAGCCCCTCCTTCACACCGCACTCCCACCTCGCAGTGTCCCTGCGAGCCCCCTCCCGGGTTACCATGCTGGCGAGGCGGCCGGCCGCCGTCGAGGGGCTCTCCGCACCCCCTCTGCACCGCTCCCCCGAGGAGGTGTGCTGGGTGTCCGGGTGTCTACTCCTGTCCGTCTGCTTCAACAGGCCTTAGCAGAGTTCTCGGTCGGAGAAGCGCACCAGGCAGCGGCAGTAACTGCGGGCCCGGCGTACGGCAGCCATCTTCGCAGGGCAGGGGGCCAGATCCGGGCGCGCTAGAGCGACGGCCGGGAACTCGCGGAGCGGAGGGACGCCCGCTGCCAGCGGAGGCCGAGGACCAAGCGAGCACCAGAGCGTCGACGCTGCTGAAAACCCCGGACGCCGCGGAGGAGCTGCCCCCTCTACTGCGGAAACCTGTGCGGACGCACCGAGCATGCGCAGTGCCGCTGCCGCTTGCGTGCGCCTCACGGCTCCCTGGCCTCGAGCGCGCTCCCTAGTGGAGGGGTAGGAGGTGTGCACGAGGTCGCCTTGGCAGTCAGATCACCAATTTGCCGACTTCGAATTCAACCTATGTATTCGTCTCAGTGACCACTTATGTAAACTTGAACAAGCATTATATCAAAAATGTTTATAACTCAAATCTAGGGTTGAGACCCTAAGGTAAACATTCCTTCAGGAGCATCGAACTTCGTGCTCAGGAAAGTCGCTACACGCTTTTCGGGGACTCTGGTTCGAGTCCTACGCCAGGATTTCAGGGAAACGGAGAAACCCCACTGCAGTCACATGCTGTTAAAATGGCTAAACTTTTTGCAAGTACGTACTTGGAAGTTCAGGAAAAGATAAGATTAGTATAGAAGCAGGGCGAAAGAATGCCACGGCAAGATTTGCCTTACTACAAGTGTCTCCGTTTGCATCCCATCATGCAAGAGGGGAGAAAGACGTTGAGACTCCTAAGGCCCTGAAACCCGAGTCCAGAGGAGACGGAGCCCGCAATGTACTCTGGGGTTTGTAGTCCGCTGTTCCGCGTAGAGCGCCGGAACTTATCCGCAATACGAGCCCCACCTCTTAAAGCCCAAACACCTGACTTTGTTTCCTCACAAGACACTCCTTTATCGGGCGATTTATTATTTTGCCGCACTTTACATTGTTTTAAATACGGAAGTTTGCATGCTTTGTAAAAACCTACACTCTTACAGCCCCTTACCTTCATTTGGCAAATGTCTAGTTTCTACTAGTTAGATAACTAACAGTTATCAGGTTTCCAAGAAGCTAGTTCAACGAACCCACAGTTTAAATCTCTTATCCATTATTTTATTCTGGAGATCTTAGACATGCAGTACATCTTTGGCAGAAAAATAGGGGCAAAAAAAGGGAGAGGGTGGCAGAATGGTGAGCTACAATAAGGAAGACCAACGGCTATCTTTTAATATTAGGATCTATCATCCTTTGGATGTGTACGTTTTTATTTCCACCCTAAATCAGCTACCTAGAAAAAGTACCTTCATGTTTAACGAAGGCCAAAAATTTTAATAGTTTTTAATTTTTAAAGGAAACTTAAATCTTTTAAAGATGACTTTCTTCTCAATGACTTCTTTAAATTGATTTTGCAGTTTAAATAGGAAGGGGGGAGAGCAGATGTAAGGATTTGTAATCAGGGAAAGTGATATATGTGACTCATGAATGCAAAAGATTAGTTTCACAAATGAAAAATGAGGCATTGAAATATTTTCAGAACTAGTCTATTTCATCAAACATGATGAATGCTAATTTAAGATCTCTTGGTCAATTAATTCAGATTTCTATTCTAGCTAATAAATAAAGCTTAATAAAATATACCATTTGTAACGATAAATTAAGCAGCTATTTTATTAAAATGCTGTTGTTTCAGTTACTAAATTTTCTATTTTATATCAGTATCCACTGTATCCATTAGACCTCAGATTTGTATTATCTTATACTTACAGGGTTATAATTTTCCTGACCCAAACCATTTACTAGCTCAGTGGACCCTTGTTAAAGGTAGATCAAGACTGTCTCTCTTTTTTGCTGGGTAGACTTGCTTGGACAACTGAACTTGACTAAAACGGGTAATTTTAGGTATTTTAAAAATCACTTTTCATGGGAGCAGCATACAATTTGTTAGGCTACCCTTCTTAGCCCCCTATCTTTTCATTGATAATGACTTTCAATTTTCATTTGCCATATGGTTTGGGTATTATATAGGTAAACACAAAGATAGATAAATGTTACACGTTTTCCAAGTGGCCAGTTGGGATAGGAAGTCTTGTATCTTGTGGGTTTTTCTTCAATAGGAGGAAGAAGAGAGAGGGATTCAGACCCTCTTTCTTGTATCTTCCTTTCCCAGTTGGGATAGGAAGTCTTGTATCTTGTGGGTTTTTCTTCAATAGGAGGAAGAAGAGAGAGGGATTCAGACCTTTGTTATAGATTCTATTAGGAAAAAAAAATTCCTTGAGTTCTTAGAATTCAAACATAAAAAGAGAAAATTGATATGAAGATGAGCTGGAGAATTTAAAACTCAGAGAAAGATCCACAATGTGTAAATGGGTTATTGCTGTATTGATTAAAATTGTGTTGCTCGGGGTAGTATGGTTCCCTGGACCAGCAGCATCAGCACCAGAATTCTGGGGATGAGCCCAGCAATCTGTTTTCACAAGCCTGCCAGGTGATTCTGATGCCTCCAACTAAAGTTGCTCCCTCCTGCAGTCGACTAGTTCTGAAAAATGTAAAGTCTTGGGGCAATTATGTAACTTTAAATTGGGAAGGGGGGAGGAGAAGGCTTGAAGCAGTTTCTTTTTTCAAGTCGCGTCAGAACCAGCCTTTATATGGATGATTTAAGGTAATGTCTACAATATAATTTATGACACAAGTGACTGTGTTTAACACACAAGTGTGTTAGATTACATATAACTAGTTACACGCAGAATACAATTGTTGTATGAATCATATCTAGTGTTTCCCACCTGGATAACAATCCAGTCTTTCAAAGTAAAGTTGCTAACCGTATAAAAGCTCTCCAAGTTCAAATGAATGCTAACAAGCAACCCGTTGCGTTTTTATTTCAAAACATTTTTTATTGATGTAAAGTATAACACAATCTTCCATCTTAACCATTTTGGAGTGTACATTTCAGTGGCACTGATTTCATTCACAATGTCGTGCATCCCCGGTTATGTTTTTTTAAACCGGGCAAACGTTTTCACCATGATTACCTGTAATGAAGTGTTCTCAGAACCTCTGTCCACGGCCTTCGTTTCTAAATCTTGATCCCTGATGCACAGACGTGCAACAAGGAGAGCGTGTGGAGCTGGGCGGGGGGACACACGGGTGGTCAGCGGACCGCAGGGATCCCTGGGCTTGGTCCGCCCCGGCGAGGAGCGCGGCGCGGCACCTCGGCGCCCCCGGGCTGCCTGGACGCGGCGGTGCAGGGACGCGCAGGGCCAGCGAGGGGAGCTGCAGGGTAACTTTTCCCAGGGAAAGCGGCCGGTCGTCCCCACTAGAAGCCTCCCTGCCTTTTGTTTGTTTTCCAGCCGGAGGCTGGAGAGCGGCCGGGTTCCTGCTGCTCCACCATGCGCCGCGCGGCCCGTTCGACTCGCCGGACCTCCCGGGCGTCCCTATACGGACCGCTCGGGCTGTCCTAGCAGGGATCGCCCCTACCCCCAGTTCCCGATCCGGCTGCTGCGCCCCAGTCGCCGAGGAACTGCGCTCACCGCAGGGGCGGGCCCCCGCCTGTGTTCGCGGCGCCAGTAAGTGGGGCCGGGGATTTAGGGGCTTCTGCTAGGCGACCTGTCACTGGGGATGAAGCAGTGGAACTGCGGAGGGACCCCGGCGCCGGGGCCTCCGCGAGGGGCTGGAAGGAGAGGGAGAGGCTAATGGGCTGTAGTTTCTCTCCGCGGTCATGTGGCTCTTTCCCTCTTGGCATGGAAACTCCGGGTTGCTCCGACTCTGGAAGATTTTGATGGGTGTTTACCTTTCGGTGTTAAAGAGAGAAAAGACCTTGCCCGATTTTAAGCCTCTTTAGTAGGATGTGGGGGACTTGCTGTTGGAATTTTCCTGACTAGGCCCGTGGCTGTCCCACAAGGGGGTCTGAGCCAGAATCTTCACACATTTATGTGCAACCATTTTTCACCGGGTTTCTTTCTGCTCTGATTTCTTCTTACTACCCTGAGTAGATATTAGGAGAGTGATGTTGAAGGATTTTCCAGAGCAACCGTTTCTTTTGGAATATACCTTTTAAAGTCTGACTTTGACACTAACATAGAGGGCTTTTACTTTAAATATAAAAGTAGTTGAAAACGTCATTCTGCAGAAAAGAGTACTCATTTCTACTTACAATTAAGTAAAGATCTGCTTTTGCTAAAGCTGGGCCAGGCTGAGAAAATACTGCCTTGAATTTTGCATGCAAGTCTAGATTTCTCCAAGGTATTGTTTTTTTTATTTTGGCCTGTAACACTCTTTGTAGCGATAGAAGTTTGATAGCTACAGTTTTCATGTCTCATTTTCCAGTGAGTAGGCTTTCAGGATGTGCCCCAACAGTGAATTGTACTCTTGCTGAATGTACAATTAAAATGAGCTTGAAATTTGTGTAGTCAACATGTAAATTATTAAGAAGAATTTGTGTCTGAACCATATGCTAGCTGTACTAGGAGTTAATGTATGCATAAATATGCACATTTGAAATAGTTTCTGGACAAAGCGCTGTGATTTGGTAAAGAATCTTTAATCCCTTCCTATCTATTTGAGGATCATTAATTGTAAAATACTAGGAAGTGGGTATAGAAATGAAAGCATTGCTGTGATCCTCTATTTAAAATGATATCCTGTACCACTGCCCCCTCCGTAAGATATATGGCCCCCTACAGTGACCCTGCCCACTTTTTGTTTTCCTCTGTCCACTTTGCCTTGCCCTCCTCCAAAGTCAGGAGTGGGCAGCCACATTTCTTAATGAGATCAGTTTCGTTTTAGATGATGGAGGGATGTGTTGGAGGGTTGATGGAGCCTGTCTGAGGAGGCAGAGGTCTCTGCTCCTTGCCAAGGGAACTCAGCATTTAGCCAGAGAAGTGGTTTTTCTCACTGAAATTTCTTACCTACAGTCAATTCATAAACGACTTGCCAGGATAAAGAACAGGTCTTTTGGAGTTTTGTTGACTGTTCAACATCATCAAAGCTCTTTTTATACTTTCATTGTTTGTTTTATTCGTAGCACTTTTTGAGGTTCCCAGTAAAGGTGGAAATCATGTCAGTCTTGAACCTTTGGAATTATCTTTATCTTTTCCTTCATTTCCTTCAGCCTCTGTATCAATGAGTCACCAAGACCTTTGAAATGTGATTTGTTCAGATCCCTCCCTCCATGTTGTTATCCAGAACCTCACCCTTCCTCTCCTGCAGACTGGAGCAGTCACTTAACTGGCAGTCCAAGCAAGCCTGGCTCTTAGTAAGTCCTCAGTAAATGTTTGCTGAATAAACCAATGAATGAATGAATGAGATGTTCCCCTTTCTGGTCTCTTCAGCATTTGCTGTCCATCTAATTTTTTTTAACTATCACTTCGACTCTCTCCTTGCCTTGCAACCTTCAGTTCCTCTCCATTTGCTATCTCAAATAATTTGCCTGATTTTTCAAGGCTTTCATAATCAGGCCTCACCCCTCCTATCTAAATCCTATTTTCAGTTCACTGTAGATCCATGTGCTCTATGCAGTTTGGTCTTGCTGCCCTGCTAAGGGGGCCAGGCTCATTCCCACTGCAGTGTCAAGGCTCACACTGCTCTCCTAGAAACTCCCTCCCTCCTCCCCACTCTCCCATGCAAGTCTTACCCACCCTCTGAGGAGGAGACCAGCTCTCCTTCTTACCTAATGTCTTCTCTAGCTACTCACTCCTCTTCTCTTTCTTTAAAGTCTTAAGATTCTTGTTTGTTAATTCTTCATTATATTGGCTGTATTGATCTCTAATTGGTTTAGGTTATTTTAAGCCTCTTTAGGGCAGAAGCCATAGTTTATGCGTGGTGACGTGGTGTCCTGGGCTTTGGAGTCAGGCAGAATTGAGGTCAGGGCCTGACTCCACTTATTACTCACGTGGCCTTGTGGGATACTCCTAGCATTTGAAAGGGGAAATGCCTTCCCCAGCATGTGGTGGTGCAAAGATGCCCTATGGTGCCTCAACAGTGCCTGACATACACTTAACTAAAATCTGCCCATCCCTCACAGTGACTCAAAGGGGCCTGAACATGTAGCACCTATTTGGTAGGTATTTGTTGACTGGCTTGTAGTAGACTACAAGTCATGGCTCAGAGGACACGGCGACCATGCGGTGAATCCTCCGTGAGTGTTATCCTGCCCTTACTTAACATGGCTTGAGCTGAGGTTATCCCTGGCTGCAGCTCTGCTTCTGGGATCTGTTGCTGTTTTTCCATCTGAACCTTGCCAGGAACACTACTGCCTTCTAGTTTGTTTGTTTGTTTTTCTCTCACAGGGTCTCTTGCGGAAAGCGCCTCCGTTTCATTTTGCAGGACCTTGCTGAGTTGGAGTGTATCTAGCCCTTCTTTGTTTCTGCATGTGGGGTATGTGTGAGTGTCTCTATTTGCGGCAGGACTGCTTCCATGGTGCTTTCTTGGCAGAATTCTGGGTACAGTGACCCTTCTGTGGATGTTGACCCCTCAGCCTGTGAGTAGGGTCTCACTGAACTGTAAATTCTCTCATTGGCAGGCTTTGCCAACCACAGCATCCTGAGAGGGGCCCTATGAGTAGAGAATTAGAAGGACCTCAGATGTGGTTGATGTGGTTGGCTGGGATTGTGCACAGAGGTGTGCACGGGATGACTGACACACACACACACACACACACGTGTTGTTTGGGGGTACGGTGCAACTGTATCATAGGTTGTGACTGTGCTCACCTTGAAACAGTTCTGACTTTCTTATCAATACACAGGTGTTCTAGAAAGTTACCTTATAAAAACAGTTGGGTAAAGCAAACTATTTTGTGGGGCGAATTGCATTCAAATGCTGTGTGTTTATGGCAGGAAGAAATCAGAAATGTCTTTACTTGCAGCCAAAGAAATGAAAGAAGAAACACAGGTCTTCTCAAGATGGTAAGGAAAGTTGATGTGGGCATTCACGCTCAATCCCTCTTCTCCTGGTGAGGTGCTGTGTGATGGTGGGAAAATACTACTATTCAGCTGATCCTAGGGAATTACTCAGTCCAAGCGGAAAGCTTCCATTCCTGATTTCCTTGCAGGGAAACTGAAATGTCCTTGCACAGTGAGTAAGTGCCTGACTCGCTGCTTTGTAAGTCGGGAACCTTCATAGAAAGAGTGCTTGTGGTGGGGCTTACCTGTGCAGGTGGAATCAAACCCTATGTGTGTTGACCTGTGAGGTTGTCTCAGAGTTTGAAGAAAGTACATCTTTGGAAGTCTGCCTTCTTTTTTTAAATATGTGGTTCAGGATTAACAATATATACTTTCTACAAAAGGGGAAATGGGGAGCATTTGATATATCATTAATAAATTCTTAAAACACTTCTTATATTCACACATTAAAAAGTATGCTAGTCTGGAGCACCTGGATGAGTCAGTCAGTTGAGCATCCGACTCGATTTTGGCTTATGTCATGATCCCATGGTTGTGGGATCAAGCCCCACATCGGGCTCTGCAGTGAGCATGGAGCCTGCTGTAGATTCTCTCTCTTTCCCTTTGCCCCTGTCCCCTGCTCACTCTCTCTCTCTCTAAAATGAAGGTGAAAAAAAAGTTATAAAAGTATGCTACTCTGAAGATAACCAAGATTCTATTCGTAGTAATGAGGTCTCAAGATCTCATTGGTAAAGTGAGAGTATTGCATAATCATTAAGGTCCCATATAGGAAAAGAAAATCTAATTCTGTAGTCTAAAATTCCCTCAACCTTAAGCTGTGTCTATGATCTTAGCATTCAATCTATAGTAATTAGTATTGGGTTATATATTATCTTACTTTAAATTTTTCCTGAATTTTAAGTTTGTCACCTTAACTCAATTTTTTTAAGTGAAAGGACCATGACAGTACCTCACATTTCCTTTGATATGTTTTCCCCCACACCTGGGGCTGTGAGTAGCCACTTGATAAATGTGCAGTGATGGCCAGGAACTTGTGAGAGCCCCATATTTCTGAGGAAAGATCAATGTGAGTCATATTTTACCTTGTAGGTGTAATACGACCTGTGAGGAAGTGCTGATAACATGTGACTGCCCTCATGGTTACTATGAAAGATAATGGCCCAGAGCCAGAAGGTAAAGTATTATGGTATAACGTCCCACTACTATTTGACAATATTGTGAAAGTTACTCACTGCATGAGTAATAATAATAATAAGTAATAATTAATGATTTTGGCCTCTTGGACACTGCCTTTGCTCTGAAAGTCAATTTATTAAATTTTGATTTAACATAGGCAAAACTGAGAAAATAAAGATAACATATTTCTACGTGTTATCTTAGCTGTTAAAAAGCAAATGTTTTCTCAAATTTGTGTAAAAATTTTTAGGAGGATTCATAATTTTCATGCCCTGGCCCCCATGTTATTGTCCAATTTTTCAAAGGAGGGGCACAAGGGGATGGGACAGCCGTGGACGTGGGGTTGGTGGTACAGGAAAATCACCAATAGTCACAATTACCCTTTACAGACCCATCATGTGCTCATTTCATTAATTTATTCATTCAACAAATGTTTGTTGTGAGCAGCTGTTTGTGCCAGCTGCATGCCAGGTACACGTCTAGGTGCTGGGCATGTAGTTATGAACATAATAAAACTTCTGCCCACAAAGTGCTTATATTCTCGGATATGTGGATCTTGAGAAACTTAACAGAAGACCATGGGGGAGGGGAAGGGGAAAAATAAAGTTACAAACAGAGAGGGAGGGAGGCAAACCATAAGAGACTCTTAAATACAGAGAACAAACTGAGGGTTGATGGGGGGTGGGGGAGAGGGGAAAGTGGGTGATGGGCCTTGAGGAGGGCACTTGTTGGGATGAGCACTGGGTGTTGTATGGAAACCAATCTGACAATAAATTATATTTTAAAAAAATTTTTAATTAAAAAGCGCTTATATTCTCAGGATGAACACAATTTGTGTGAGCCACCCTGTAATCCAAGGGTACTCGAGGCGTTATTGGGGAGAGTACTTAAAATGTTTATGTGCAGATTTCCTGTTTCAGGGATAGAGAAGCTGTGCCTTGTAGTCATAGTCTGTCTGCTGCCTATTTTTTTAAATAGACTCTACTAGAACACAGCCCATTCATTTACGTATTGTCTGTGACCACTTTGGTGCTACCTGGGCAGAGTTGAGTGGTTGTGACAGAGACATAGCCCTCAACGCCTAAAATATTTACCAGCCCTTCACAGAAAACGTTTGCTGACCCCTGCTCTATTTTATTTTTATATTAAGCCTTTACCTCTTTCATCTGTGTTACTGATTGGTTTGTTGTGTATGACAGCGTAGCATCTTCTGTGGACTGAGGTCAGCTCCTGAGTTAAAGGTGCTGTAATATCTGCACAATACCTGTCATAAGTGACTTGTTCTCGTTCACTGCCCCCATCTGCTCCTCACCCTACCTCGCCCACCCTTCCATCCTGAGGTGGCAATCAGGCAGGCAGCTGGGGCCCGACTATCGCCACCCTCGATGGCCTTCTTGATTAAGCTTTGGGGACCATCCCCCAGCTCATCCACAGTGTCACACGAGTCAGGGTACAGTGATTCTTCCTCCAGCTCTTCAACATTTCACTCTTCCTTCAGTTCTTCACGGTCTGCATGAGCCACATACAACGACTTGTCCCAGTTTGAAAGTAACCTACAAGTGACTGAAGACTTTTTTTGGTTCAGGGCAGGGGCGCCCTTTGGTACCCTAGGAGAAGCAATGGGAAGTCATGGATCCTACTTGTGGTGTTAAGGACCCTGGTGCGTGAGAAGTTTTTTGCTCAGAAGTGGGATTGAAGGAGGAGACGGAGGGCGAGACTGGAATAGTTTCTGGGGAATAGCAGAGATACACCAGGTAGCTGATTTTCTTCTCCCTTCACTCCAGGTGATGCAGTAGCCAAAAGCATCTTTAATGCATTCCTTTGTCGAGGTAAAGGCAAGGCGGATTCCATGTAAAGAAGGCTCTTTTGGTCTTCTGGCTGCTGTCCCCAATGCAGAAAAAAGCACTATTCTAAGAGGCAAAGTACTTAGAAGACATTTTTGCTAAAATGAATATGAGCAGAAAGATTAGGCCCCAGAAAGAAAAATATAAACACAAATGTACTATTTTTAGTACCCTTTTAAAGTAAATTGACAACATTAACTCTTGTGAAGTTATGACACGTTTGAATATCAATACAATGTGTAATTACCTGAAGGATGAGGTAAAATGGAATTCCAAAGTGCCATGAGAAGGGCCATTTAATGATTTTGCACGTAATTCTGTTTTCCTCTGAGGATAGAAAGTTTTGGTGTAAAACGATTAAGGCTGAGGGAGAAAAGCTGCTCGGAGGGGTCTGAATTTAACATGGCTGGTAAACCACAACTGCCAGACAAGGCCAAGTTTGTGTACCGTTTTCTGTCTTCTTTCTTAAAAGAAAAAAATAGTAATTATTACATCAATTCAATGACTCTCAAGGTTTAAGAATAAAGAATGGACTACTATTGTCCCTGCACCTAGCCTGTTTTCCAGGCTGTGAATGAGCAGGGTACATGGTATGAGCTGCTGGCCACAAGCAGATGTTCTTGGCCTCCGCTGAGGATTGAAGCTGGAGGGAGGGAGGGAATTGGGGCGGATTGCAGGAAGGTTTTCCCCAATGTCACCTAACCAGAGAAACCATAACATTTGTTTCAGAGATTTGCTGGAACTCTGAAAGCAAAATAAGGCTGCATGTCTGTGTTAGTGGAGTACAGCCTTTCCCAAAGGCCGAAGGCCTGATCTGATGACACTGAGGGGGCCTTTCTGTGATTCTCTGAGAAGCACTGATTCCAGCATTGTGGTGGGAAAGCCCTGCCTTAGCCTTTCCATGGTATTTACTATTCTCCATTTCAGAATTTCGCAGCATTTGTGGTCAGGTCAATTTGATTATCATTAATTTGCACATGAAGAAATAGCACTATGTTTGGAGATACTTACCAAGGGTGGTACAGGAAATAAATAGCAAAGACTAAAATTAAACTTTTGACCAGTCAAACAATGAGTACCTACTGTATGCAAGTGGAATGTGAGGTGTGAGGCCACAGAGATGAAGGAAGCATGGTGAGTGTTCCAGCTGATGCAGAGGGCAGGCTTGCATGTCACAGATCCCAGGGAGAGGCTAGCAATGAGGTGGGGACAGGATGCTGTTGTAGCTGGGGGAAAGAGCCATTAGCTGTGTCTCTTATTGCAGGTTGGGACAGGAGGCTCTTGAGGTGCTGTTTGAGCTGGACTGAGAGGGAAGGAAAGGAGTAGATTCTGATTTGGGGGGCCTGGCTGAGTCAGTAGAGCACTGTCTTCTGAAAGAATGTCATGTAGCATGCAGGGTCCCTCTGGTCTACTACCTTCCCTTTGCTAGCTTTTACATGGGTGACAGGAAACGTGGAAACATTGGTCATTTTTTTTAAGTTTATTTATTTTTGAGAGAGAGAGAGAGAGAGAGAGACCCCAAGTGGGGGAGGGGTAAAGAGAGCGAGGGAGACAGAGGATCCAAAGTGGGCTCCATGCTGACAGCAGAGAGCCTGACACAGGGCTCTCCCAATGTGAGGCTTAAACTCACGAGAGGTGAGGTTACGACCTAAGCCAAAGTCAGACGCTCAACCAACTGAGCCACTCAGGCGCCCCAGTCCTTTTTTTTCTAAGACAAAAACTAACTTGAATCCTTACACAGGGTCACAGAATCACTGATCATTAGAGAGGGAAAACCACCTCATTTCATCATGAGTCAGTTCAACATCCCGATTTCACAGAAAGTAAACCCAAGGATCAAGAGGTACTCCAAGTCACAGGGTTGGTGCCTGTGACCCTACCCATGTGATCTGGACGAGGTGGAGGAAACTAACTGAGAGCACTAATCTAAGTGATTAAACAGCTGTCTTACAGATGATGTATACTTCATACACCATTCTCTTTGTATACTCTTCTCCTTTATTATGTATTCTGTAAAAGAAAACCAAGAAATCAGACTCAGAAGATACTGGGCCTGCATCAAATAGTGTTATGGGAAAAAGACTTCTGTTTAGTGTTCATTAGAAGACTGGATGTGTTGCAAAAAAATGAGGGTGTCAAGGGCATCTCAGCTTTAGCCAGAATAATGGTTTGGGGCAATCTACAATATGTGACATAGTCACAGAAAAATTATTCTGTTTGAATTAAAAAGAGGATTTTTAAATAGAGCACTAAATGATCCCAACAACAGTAACTTTGACTAAGTGGTGTGAGCATGGTTAAGTGGTCAAGGTTTCTTATCCCAGGTGGGTCCCAAGTTAAAAGCAAAGGATGACTCCTGATACCAGGTTTAAAAACCCAAGGAGGGAGTGCCTGGCTGGCTTAGTGGAGCATCTAACTCTTGATTTGGGGGTCATGAGTTCAAGCCCCATGTTTGCTGTAAAGATTACATACGTACAGCTACACATACATTCAATAATAATAATAATAATAAAAACCTTTCCTTAAAAAAAAACAAAAACAAGACACAAAACCCCAAGGAGAAGGTGATTATTCTGCAGGACAGGTGAAGACATTCAAACATTATTACATCATTTGCTATTTAAAAGCATTCAACAAGCCTGTGAGCCCAGAGTCTATGTGACGATGCATTTGAGTTGAAAGTGGGATCCAGTCCCTCTTTATCTGCATCCACTTTGCCTCCATTGTAGACAGTTGGTGCTGGGGAGGTCCCTGCTGGGTTCGCTGATGTTTGATTGCAGAATGAGGCCACCTAGAGCATGGCGACATCACTGGTTTCCGTATTTGGACTTTGAGCTACAAAGTACTTCTAATTCCTCCCATTCTCAGATCCTCAAAAGGTTTCATGATCTTTAGATCTTCTGCAACCTTACTTTTGAGTTTGGTACAGTCAGCCTGGGTTCCTATCTTAGCTCTATCACTTACCAGTTACATAACCTTGGACAAGTCACTTATGTCTCAGTTTCCTGATCTAGAAAATTGGGGGGAGAGAGAATGATGGTAATAGTACTATGGACAAGTTGCTTGTGCCTCAGTTTCCTTATCTGTAAAATAGGGATAATAATAATAGTGTCTATGGATAGAGTTGTGAGATTTGAATGCACTAATATATGTAAAGCACTCATAATAATACTATACACATGCTAAGTATTTAAATTATTATTGTTACTGCCCTTTTGGCTTCATTGATATATTAGGAGGCTAAGTGTGGCTTAGTTACAAGTGCTTTATCCAAATTAATTCTTGGAGTCCGAGCAGTATTTGGAGCACTGCTCATCATCGGGTTAGCCGATTCCCACGTTAAAGATGCGTGGCTGCATTCCTTTCACTACTACGGCAGTCAGTACTGGGAGCTGTGAATTCAAATTCTGTCAGAGGCAGAGGAAGAAATGTAGAAGACTCAGGAAAGCTGGGTATGTGCTTGTTAAACAGGAAAGGAATTGCTCTTCTCTTTTTAAAAAAAAAATTTTTTTTTCTTCTCCAGTTTTTCTTCAAATGTGGCAGTTCGGGGCGGGGGGGGTGCCTCATGTGGTTCAGGCTAGTTTTTACTTTGTCTCTTTCAACAGAGGTACAGGAACAGAGAAATATTTTTCTACCAGTAACCGAGTGGTGTGAAGTTACAAAAATATATGACAACTAAAAATATTGGCAATCTATGTGGTATCCATTTTAGGGACAACAGGCAAGATGGGGACGGTGATGAGCATGGGGACCCTTGTCAAGTCTAAAAGGATGGTGACATTTCTCTAGCTACTTATTACCATAGAAGGCTAAGGATCCCGTGTTATTAGCTCTTCAGTTTTTCCAGAGAAACCCCAAATCTCATTTTTATATTAGAATTCCTATTTTTATTATTATTTTTTAATGTTTATTTATTTTGAGAGAGAGAGAGAGAGTGCATGCATATGAGGTGTGGAGGGGCAGAGAAGGGGGGAGGTGAATCCCAAGCAGGCTCCAGCCCCAGCATGGAGCTCCACGTGGGGCTTAATCTCACAACCCTGGGATCCAAGATCTGAACCAAAATCAAGGGTCAGACGTTAACCGATTGAGCCCCCAGGCGCCCGTAGAGCTCCTATTTTTATTTTTATTTTCAAAGTTTATTTACTTTGAGAGAGACAGAGAAAGCGAAAGTACAGGATAGGGGGAGAGAGAGAAAAAGAGACTACTGTCAGCACTGGGCCTGACTCAGAGCTCAAACCCACCAACCACAAGATCCTGACCTGAGCCAAAATCAAGAATCAGACGCTTAACCAACTGAGTGGCCCAGGGCTCCCCCCCCCCCCCATTTTTAAATGTAGCCTCAAAGCATACCTCTGAATTCAGTTCTCAGGCTGCTAGTTGGCAACCCCTGGTCCACACTTAGGAATCACCATATGCTAATGTCATATATTCAGGGATTTCAGTCAGCATTGTCAAGTCTTGTCCACTGTGCAAAATTAAAGAGAAATCCTCTCTGTATTTCAAAAAGGAACTCGTTGGGTAAGTAAGCACAGATTTCTCATCCCATTCCTAAAACATTCAACTTTGAATGAATGAAAAGCACTGCTCCATAATTCAGATGATTGTTTGAAAGGCTTGGAGACTTTTGTTGGAGAGTAGTAGACTAAATAAGATCCCCCAAAGATACCAGGTCTGTGAATGTTACCTTATATGGTAAAATAGACTGCAGATGTGTATTAAATTAAGGAATTTGAGGTGAGGGGGGTACCCTCAATGATCTGGGTGGGCGTAAATGCAAATACAAGTTCTTAAAGAAGCAGAGGGAGATTTGACACCACCCAGATGAGAAGGCAACATGACCACAGACTGGAGTGATGCATCCACAGCCAAGGAAGGCCAGCAGCCACCAGAAGCTGGAAGAAACCAGGAAGGGATTTCCCCTAGAGCTTCTGAAGGGAGTGCCTACACCTTGATCTCAGCCCACTGAGAAGCCCAGTACTGGTTTCAGACTCTGACATCCAGAACTGTAAGAGAATAAATTTCTGTTGCTTTAAGCCACCAGGGTACTATTATAGTAGTTTGTTACAACAGCCATGGGAAACTAATTCAGCTGATAAGGAAGAGTTTATATATATATATATATATATATATATATATATATATATATTTTTTTTTTTTTTTTTTTAAAACCTTTTTAAAGTTTATTTATGAGAGAGAGAGAGAGAGAGCATAAGCAGGGGAGGGGCAGAGAGAGAGGGAGACACAGAACCCGGAGGCTCCAGGCTCTGAGCTGTCAGCACAGAGCCTGACACGGGGCTTGAACTCACAAACCGGGAGATCATGACCTGAGCCGAAGTTGGACGCCCAACCGACCGAGCCACCCAGGCACCCCTATATATATTTTTAAAGGTTATTTTTTGTCAGCATATGGGTAAATGGCATGTCCTCAACAAGAGAAATTAGCCATTATTTAGAGATCAGTCGCCCAAAGCCTTAAGATTCCTTACCTGTGGTTCGCAAAGTGACTTCTTGTGCACCTATAGCATTCTTGTTGTCTCCACACTCCTCCTGGGAACCTACCCCAACCGCCATGTCTCCTGGTCATTGTGTACGTTCCACCTCCTAGTTACATGGGAAGGTCCTACAGGCCAGATCCTCCTCCCACAGCTCTTTGGATCTTATGTCTCAAAACTGAGCATAGTCCCTTGTGCATAATTTTTCACATGTGTGGTATTTTGTTGCTACTTTAACTTTTTGAGCATATTTCAGATATTCCTGTATATCTGAAATATTTGTATACTTCTTTAT
Organism: Neofelis nebulosa; assembly: GCF_028018385.1. NCBI lineage: Eukaryota > Metazoa > Chordata > Mammalia > Carnivora > Felidae > Neofelis > Neofelis nebulosa. The sequence continues at coordinate 53,969,600 of NC_080787.1, read as the reverse complement.
TTCTTAAGTTTATTTATTTATTTTGATAAATAAGTTTATTTATTTTTTTATTTCATTTATTTATTTGAGAGAGAGAGGCAGAGAGAGAATCCCGAGCAGGCTGCACGCTGCCAGCACAGACCCCAATGTGGGGCTCAATCCCACAAACGCTGAGGTCATGACCTGAGCTGAAACCAAGAGGTGGACACTCAACCAACTGAGCCACCCAGGGGCCCCAATATGTGTATACTTCTATAAAAATATATATCTCATATATTTCTATGTTGTGCAACATAAATGTGGGTAAACCTCACAACCATGGAAAAGACAGTGCTTTGCCTTTTTATCAAGTTGTAAAAAATTGTAAAATTTTTACCAGTTGTAAAGAACTCAAAAGTAGAAACTGTCTTCTCCTTATGTACTGAGATCTCAATGGAATGACTTACAGACACTATGTTGTGGAGAAGAGCAGACATGATGGGCTTGAGGGGAATCAGAATGATACGACCATGATTTGTTTTCATACTGAGTTGAGTCAACTTGAGTTAGCTACAGTTTAAAAACATAGAGTAGTGCAGAGTGGCTTTTGTTCTAAATGAGCATTCCAAAACACTCAGTTAATAAAATACACTGAAGTACCAAACTTTTTATTTCACATATGCATTTTACACATTTGATGGTTGTCTTCTTTTTGTCACTTAATTTTTGTCAAGAACTGACTCTGTAGATGTAGCTGTCTCTCAAGCATCAAAGAGGAGTGTACAATACAAGCAGTCATTAGTATGTTGAAACTTCTTTCCTGTTAAGACTCAGACTGAGAGTTCTTGGATTTCCTTGGTTGCCTTTCACTTAAGCTCTGTTGTTCCATGCGGTAAGTTTCACTATTGGTAACATCCAGAGTGGGTCCCACGTGGGCATCAGAACGGTGTTGTCCATTGGGCCCTTATTAGAGGATTTACAGAATCTAGGTTTAGTTGCCAGCTATAGAGAATATTTATCTGGGAGCGCCATCTGCCTAAGTTGGAGGGACCTTCAAGGTCCAAGAGAAGTTGGGTTTGGATAAATCCTGGGGAGAAGAATCCTCAGTCCCAGCTGGCTAGTTGTGCAGGCAACTCTGAGTGACACCCAGGGCCATATTTGGACAGTCATGTTTGTTTCACCACAAGATTTGTAGTCATTTGTTCTTCCAGAATGGAAGCAGATCATGGTCGATGGAAAATAAACCTTAGGCTAGCAGAGAATTACTTCTTCTAATTTGTCTCCAGCTATATTCCTCTTTTAGTCTTAAAAACCATGCTAGCCACAGAAGTTCAAACTGTTGATTGATTAATCTACCACCTTCTGTATAGATAGAATTTTGTATGTGGCCTCTTAAGTCAGGGTAGCCTTAGTCTACTGTATCCAGAATGCTTTTGGCTGTACTCAATAGAATATCTAACATTGGCTTCAGCCACAAAGACCTTTAATTAGGTCATATAACAAGAAATTTAAAGCTGATATTTTCAGAGATCATATCATCATGGACTCAGCCTCCTCTTTCTTTCTTTTTATCCATTCTCAGCAGATTGGATTCTCATCTTTAGAGCTGATTTTTCATAGTCACTAGAAGGCTGTCTCAGCCCTAAACATTACAGTTTTATGCAACCATGTTAAAGGCAGAAACATAGGCCAGCCTCTTTGTCAATTGTCTTTATCTTTCCTTCTCAGAAGCCTTTCTGTTTCCCTTACCAGCTCACTTTCCTTTCCATCTTCTAAGTGGGAGCCATAGTTCCATTCCTAAACAAATTTTAGTGAGAAGTGGAACTGCTTTGCTTGGCTTAGACTGATCAGAGTTCATGCCCTGGGGCTGTGGTAGGTGGCTGCCATCCCTGATTATGTTGGATCCTGAATAAAATCAGGGTTTTGTAAATTAAGCGAGAAGGGGAACATTGCTATTGGGTAGATCAGCAATGGCATCTGCTGTCTCTCCCTTCTTTTTTCTACTGCATTGTCCATTGCCCTGTTGTTTTCCCAGAGCAGCAGTGGGGTTTTGTTCGGTTTCAGATTATGACATGAGTCATCATATTTGGGCCACCACAAAAATGGTGAACTGAAAATACTGATCTCAAATGTGTTTAACCAGTTCCTGCTGGGGTGTGCTCAGAATAGACTTTGGGTTGACTGATGCTTCTTGTGTAATGCTAATTTGAATAATACCACTGCATTTTTTTAGTATGGGAAATAATCCACTAGAGTAGAGACTAGAAGGCCAAGAGAATGGCCATGGTTCTGTTCTATGGATCCAGACATAGCGTAACTAATCCTTTTCTCTTATACCCCTTTGTACACTTGAAACTATGATCATGGCTTCCTAAGTCTCTTTCACTTCAAGTATTCTTTCTTCAACTACTCTTCTTGTGTGTTTATTTAGGCCCTTGATTGTGTTCTTCAATATCTCTCAAAGTTTGTCATCCAGAGTTGTGCAATGTATCAACCTTGTCTGAATGCTGTGCTCCTAATAAGAGCTCCAATAATGCATTGTCTTTGGAAAAAATAAAACCGCTTGTAGCTATCTATGGAGCATCTCCAGTGAGAGGTTTTGTACATACATCAAATTCAACACCTTAGAAAACAGACCCATTATTTCTGCACCTTGTCCGAGTAACACAAACACACATTCCCTACTCCAAACCCGTATCTCCTGTATCTGAGATTCATCCAGTCAGGGACCTTCGTTCAGGCCTTCAGCAGGTATCACCTGGACTACTGCAGACCCTCCAAACTAGTCTCTATGCTTCTAGTGTCTCTATCCTAACATCTGTTTGTTCTCCAGAGGGATCTTTCTCCAATCATTTCCCTGCTTGAAAGCCCTGGAGAGCTCCCCTCTGCAGAGTAAAGACCAAATTCCTGCATGACAAATATACCCCTTCTCTGCTGGGTCCTACCCTGAGTTTCTAGGCATTTCCTGCCATTTCCTTTACTGCCCTCCATGGTCTTTATGTCCTAACCCTATACTTCACAGCCTAGTTCCACATTAGAATCACCTGGAGAGCTTTCTTAACTACTGAAACTCATCCCCCCCCACCCCCGCCCCCGACCTCATTCCCTAGAGGTGGGGCCTGGGCATCTGTTATTTGTTAAAAGGTGATTCTAGGGGCACCTGGGTGGCTCAGTCAATTGAGCATCTGACTTCGGCTCAGGTCATGATCTTGTGGTTCGTGAGTTTGAGCCCCGTGTCGAGCTCTGTGGTGACAGCTCAGAGCCTGGAGCCTGCTTCGGATTCTGTGTCTCCCTCTCTCTCTGCCCCTACCCTGCTCGCATTCTCTCTCTCAAAAATAAACATTAATTAAAAAAATTTTTTAAAAGGTGATTCTAATGTTCAGCCAGGGATGGAACCACTAGGCATTTGCCCTCCTGTGAACACACCAAGGTCCCGTACCACCGACATTTCACACATAGCTTCCGCCATCTGTAATTCCTTTCTCTCCCTTTTCTGTATAACAAAACTTTGCTCATTCTTCAATATCTCCATACTACCTCTTCTCCAAAGGGTTGTCAGATCCCTCCCTCCACCCAGGAGTTGGTTGCTCTCTGTACCATATTCTCATAGTACTTTCTACATTTTTTTGGATCGTGTCTGTTGTTATTTAAGGAAAGACCCTTATCTTATCCATAATGTGCCCCTAAAGCCTTGCATAATGCTTTGCATCTTAGTAAAGGTTCAGTAAAATTGTACACTGTCAACCTGACATCAGTGCCTGAAGAGACACTAGTTTGACCCATTGTACAATCATTTATGTAATTACCTAAAATAATGTAAGATTAAAAAGCAGCTATCATGGCATGGTGAGAGTCAAATTTTGCTAGAGTAATTGAATTTTGTTCTATGATAATATGACAAACTATAACAAAGAGAAATTGTTAGGGTGGCCGTGTTAAATAAATGACTCTATCTTAACTTCACTCAAGTTCTTAATTCTTTCACAAACAGCTTTCTCAACGATAATCTAGGAAAGCACTATCCCAATCATACAATTTAATTGGATGAGGAAGTAGTAGGACACTAACTACCAAAGAAGGGCTTCTATGATTAATAATTTATAGATATGAATCAGTAGTATGACACCATTGCAAAAAAAAAAGTGGGGGAGAGCCCACGTGGTACTGGAATGTACATCATTATTAAGATTGGTCACCACAACTCATCAAGGGGAGGAGAAATGTGTGAGGATTCAGAGATGAATGCCAAAGATAATTAAAGGAGTGGAAAAAGGTCCTATGAGGAAAGGTTGCATAATTAAAGCACAAGAAGGCTGAGAGACACACATTGGATTACTAATTTCATGTCCACACATATTTTTGTGAGTTTCTTTATATCTGCAAAAAAACAAAGCATGAGGAAATTAGCTTAAATTAGAACAGGCAAGTTTTAGTTGGACATTAAGAAAAATATTCTATTTAATTGGATTATAAAATACAAATCTGATCATGTTATTCTCAAGTTAAAAAAAAAATAACTAATGCCCCACTGCCTCTAACTCAAAGCCTCCTTTTTTCTTTCTTTCTTTTTTTTAATAGAGCATGTGATTTATTAGCTGATATGTGACAAATCAAGGTACCAGTGATTTTTAGGAAGATGACATACAACAATGGTTTAGGAATTTTTATTTGTTGGAAATGAAATTATGAATGATGTAGAAATCATATATGTCATCAAAAATAGATGGAGACAAATATGAAAAAGGGGAAAACAAATGCAGAGTCAAAAATTGCCTATGTTGTGGTTCAAGTACTCTTTCTGTGTTATGTTGAGACACAGCCATGGTGTATGATAGTGTTCTAATAGGGGTTTTGTTTTTAATTTTTTTAGTGTTTATTTATTTTTGAGACAGAGAAAGACAGAGGGTGAACGGGGGAGGGTCAGAGAGAGGGAGACATAGAATCTGAAGCAGGCTCCAGGCTCCAAGCTGTCAACACAGAGCCCAGCGCGGGGCTTGAACTCACGGAGTGTGAGATCATGCCCTGAGCTGAAGTTGGATGCTTAACCGACTGAGCCACCCAGGCGCCCCTCTAATAGTAAGTTTTATTGAATAAATCTACATTTGTATGTTTTAAGCTGAAATAAAATGATTCCCTTCCTCTACCATTTTGAAGAGCACTTTTAAACTCCTAATGTAGAGTAATTTAAAACATACAGGAAGAAACTTGCAAGAATCGTACAAAGAAAACCCATATACCTTTACCCCAATTTACCTATTATTCACATTTTACCCCATTTGTTCCCTCTCTATACTCACACCCTTCCCTCTCACACACATAATATTTTTGTTCTACCCAGTGGAGAAGAAATTGCATACATCGTGGTCCTTTACTTATATATCCTTCAGGATGTATTTTCTAAAACTAACACTGTTCTTATAGAACCTCAGGACAAGCATCAACTTCAGGAAATGTAATACAGATGCAGTACTTTTACCTAATCTGTCATCTGTATTCCAGTCGTTTCCACTGATCCAATGACGTCCTCTGTAGTGCTTCCTTCTCCCCTAGTACAGAATCCAGTCGAAGCCTCTGTTTTTCAAAATGGCATCTGAGGCCCTCTACAAATAAAACTCTGGGGTTCTGTCTCTCCAGTTCCAAGCTCCCCACCCCCTCCCTCCCAGGTTGAAGCCCCTATGCCTTTGTTTCAGCTCTTTGGACTGCTAGAATGTCTTACCTAACAGAACACCTACTTTTCTTGTTTTTTTCAAGCTCCATCTTTTATGAAGACTTTGCTTATGCCCTCCTCAGCCCAGATGGAATTGACCTAGCTGGAAGCCAGGGGCAGGCTTTCTCTTTAACCCCTCCCACGTCCTGTACCTCAAACCTAAATGTTTTTGAAATACCTTAATGCATATTCATGAGTACATATCTGGGCCCACCCACCAGCCTCATCCCCTGCCATGAGACTAGGATCTTTGAAAAAAGGAACGATATTGTATATTCTTTGTATCCCCAGGCTTTAACATAGGGTCTATCATACAGAAGGTGCTTTATAAATATTTATCAATCAGCAATGGAATACATCACTATAAAGAGCTGCTGCAGGAAGTTGCAGGGAGTTTGATCCTGTAGCGCTTCAAGATGAAGGAAAATGCCCCTTTAACCAGGGGCCTTAAAATGGCTCTAGAGGGAGGGAAATGAGTTTGCGATGGGGGAAGCTTAATCTCAGAAAGCTCTCCAGTTATATGATAGAGTGTGGTGAAATCAGACATAACCTTTACATGTAAAGCTTCCTGAGGTCTTGCACAACCTTCACAAGAACGTAGACTGGTTTTTTTGGTTTTTTGTTTTTTTAACCCATCCCTTCATCTACCTCCCCTCTGGCAACCACAGTTTGTTCTCTATACTTAACAGTCTTTTTTGTTTGTCTCCTTTGTTTTGTTTTGTTTCGTTTCTTAAACTCCACATGTGAGTGAAATCATATGGTATTTGTCTTTCCCTGACTGACTTATTTCACTTAACATACTCTCTCGGTCCATCTATGTTGTTGCAAATGGCAAGGTTCATTCTTTTTTATGGCTGAGTACTATTCGTGTGTGTGTGTGTGTGTGTGTGTGTGTGTGTGTGTGTCACATCTTCTTTATCCATCAATCTATCAATGGACACTTGGGTTGCTTCCATATCTTGACTATTCTAAATAATGCTGCAATAAACATAGAGGTACATATATGTTTTTGAATTAGTGTTTTCTTTTTCTTTGGGTAAATACCCAGTAGTGCAGTTACTGGATCACATGGTAATTATATTTTTAATTTTTTGAGGAACCTCCATGCCACAGTGGCTACACCAGTTTGCATTCTCACTAATAGTGCATAGGGGTTCCTTTTTCTCCACATCCTCACTAACACTTGTTGTTTCTTTATTTTAGCCATCCTGACAGGTGTGAGGTGATATCTTGTATTTTTGACTTACAGGTCTCTGATGATGAGTGATACTGAGTATCTTTTCATGTGTCTGTTGGCCATCTGTAGGTCTTTTTTGGAAAAATGTCTATTCAGGCCCCTGCACATTTTTAATTGAATTATTTGTTTCTTTGGGGTTCAGTTGTATCAGTTCCTTATATATTTTGAACATTAACCCCTTATCAGATACATCATTTGCAAATATCTCCTCCCATTCAGTAGGTTGTAACCAGATTTATTTTTTAATATTTTATTTTATTAAAAAAAATTTTTAATGTAATCTCTACTCCCAACATAGGGCTCAAACTCACAATCCTCAGATCATGTGTCACATGCTCTATCAGCTGAGCCACCCAGGTGCCCCTGGATTTATTTTTAATTCTGAACTAATTTTAGATTTCCAGAAGAGTTGCAAAAAACAGTGCAGAGAATTCCTAGAAATCCTTCACTCATCTTCCCCTGATATTAATATCTTCCATAACCATAAAACAATGATCAAAACTAGGAAATTAGCATTGGCACTATGCTATTAACTAAACTACAGACCTTATTCAAATTTCACCAACTTTTCCACTAATGTCTTTTTTCTGTTCCAGGATCCAATTCAGGATCCCATATTGCATTTAGGTGTCATGTCTCTTTAATTGCCTCCAATCTGTGACAGTTCTTCAGCCTGTCCCTGCCTTTTATGATCTTGACACTTTTGAAGACTATTAGTCATTTGTTTGTAGAATGTCCCTCATTTTGGGTTTGTCTGAAGTTTTCCTATGAATAGATTGAAGTTCTGCATTTTTGGTAAGAATGCCACGGAAGCGATATGCCCTTCTCAAAGCATCATATCCAGAGTTCATGATGTCATAAGTTTTATTAATGGTTACATTGAATTTGATCACTTGGATAAGGAAGTTTTTGCTGGATTTTTCCTTATGGAGTTAATCATCTTTCCTTTTGGAGTTAGTGTCTTAAGAGATACTTTGAAACTATGCAAATATCCAGTTTCTCCTCAACCTTTCATTCACTAATAGTTGCATCCATCAGTGAATGTTGTCTGTAACAAATCTTACTGTGGTATTTACCTAATAGTGAATTTTTTATTTTCCTCTTTCCATCAACATTTATTCACTGGAATTCTTCTGGAAGGAGAAGCTGCATAGACTGGATTTAGGTGCAGAATGTCACATACTTCTAATCAGTATTCTCTGATCTTTTGGCTTCTCACTAATTAGTTTGACAGCTATAGGTTTTTTGTTTGTTTGTTTGTTTGTTTGTTTGTTTTTTAATACCTTTATTTTCAAGGTGCCTGGCTGGCTCAGTTGGTAGAGCATGTGACTCTTGATCTCAGGGTCATAAGTTCAAGCCCCATGTTGGGTGTAGAGCTTATATTAAAAAAACAACTTATTTTTATTTTGGCTTTTATATTTTATTAATGTTTACATAAAAGCATTGCAATCACTTATTACTACATATTCTCTATTACCAGGCAGACTGAATGACTCAATTTTATAAATTGAAAAATCAGTGATTTATTAAAGAAAACACAACTGAATGACTTTTTTTTTTTAAGTTTATTTATTTTGAGAGAGAGAGTGAGCCAGCATGAGCAAGGGAGGGACAGAGAGAAAGGGAGGGAGAGAATCCCAAGCAGGCTCCATGCTGTCAGCACAGAGCCCTGTGCAGGGCTCTATCTCACAGACTGAGATCATGACCTGAGCTGAGATCAAGAATCAAATGCTTAACTGACTGAGTCACCCAGGTGCCCCACAACCCAATGACTTTAAAAGGGCATACCCTACATATAGACCTTAAGAAATTAGTTGTTCTTTGTTTAGCTTCTGTACATCTAGTAGTAAAAATAATACTGTTGATGCCTAGCCACAAATAGTTCGTGGAGCACATGTAAGTTCCATATCAGGAGAGCTTTAATTTTAGCATTTCTTGGCTTTGTTACATTGGAAATCATAGCAGAATTACACAAAACACAGTATATTTAGTACTAAATCTGGACTAAATATACAGATTCTTGTAGCTCGGCAATTTTTGTCGACCATAGTTTTCATGCAGTGTTTGCCCACAGTGGCTGGTCAGCAGAAAAGCATTGAATTGGAACGGATTCATTTCTGAGTCAGTGACAAATTCACTTTCCAAGAATGGTATCTCTCATTTTGTAAAAATTGGAAAAGAGCATTATTTAGGCCAGAGGTTGGCCAACTTTTTCTGTAAAGGGCCAGATGATAACTACTTTAGGTTTTGTAGGCCATATAGTCTTTGTCACAACCACTCACCTCTGTTCTTGTGTGAATGCAGCTGTCGACAGTATGCAAGTAGGTGGCCATAACTGTGTTCCGATAAAACTTTATTTACAACAACAGGTGGCGGCCTGGGGGGTTATAGTTTGCTGACTCCTGATTTAGATGATAAAAATACACAAACTTAAAATGTACCTTAGCAATTACCCTTGTCTCTCATTTTTCTCTCCAGGCAGAAGACTGATCTTTGAAAATATGTATTTGGGAGATAGTCACGTTCTGTTGAATACCTTGTGCTGGTGCTGCCATCGAAAAATCTGGTTACACTCCGGGGAGGCCTGCTGCCTCTGCAGGACTGCACCGCCTCGGCCCTGAGATGAGTGTCCGGCCTGAGCGGGCACACCATGAATAGATACACAACGATCAAGCAACTTGGGGATGGAACCTATGGTTCCGTCCTACTGGGACGAAGCATTGAGTCTGGGGAGCTGATTGCTATTAAAAAGTAAGTTTTATTCTTCACTCGCATCAATTCATCCTCAACTATACATTGTCAACATCGTTTTAACTCCACCTTCTGCATTTCTCATCATTGCAAATTTTCTAAAGGTACGTGGATGGGAGGCATGGAGGAAAGTCTTAGACATTGATTTCTGTGGGCTCGATGACTGTTGGCCCTGGAATGCTCATGTCAAAGGTCTTAAACACATTCCTACTTTAGATTTGCATATGATGTGAGTACTTTTCCAGAGTGTCTTATATTGTGACATAGTAATGAGCAGGGTAAGAAATATTTTATTGGAAAGGAAACTGAAACCCTGAGAAGGACTTAATTTGGATCATTTACACAGGTAGCAGTCTGGGGACTACTGTCTTCACTTCCCCACCCCACTTGCCTTTTGCAATCTGAGTCCAGTCTCACTGTCTTAGTTATCTGTTGCTGCATAACAATTTACCCCAAGGATTTATGGTTTAAAACTATACACATTTATTATCTCACAGTTTCTGTGAGTCAGGAGTCTTGGCATGGTTTAGGTGAGTTCTTTAGAGTCTCTCATGAAGCTGCAATCAAGGTGTTGGCCAGTGCTGGGGTCTCATCTGAAGGCTGGGCTGGGAATGGATCCACTTCTAGGCTTACTCACTCACGTGATTACGGGCAGCATTCAATACCTACTGGGTGGTTGCACCGAGGGCCTCAGTTCCCTGCTGGCTATTGGCTAGAGGCTGTTCTCTGTCCTTTACTATGTGGGCCTCCCCAGAGAGCCGCTTACACCATGATACCTTGCTTCAAGACATGGGGGCCACAAAGGCAATGAGAGAGGCTTCTACCAAGATGAAAGTTACATCTTTTTGCTTTTGTAAACTAATCACAGAAGTGATATCCTCTCACAGATTGCTGATTCCATTGGTTAGAAGCAAGTCATTAAAGGAGAGGTGTTATGCAAGGCTCTGAATACCAGGAGGTGGGAGGCTTCGGGGACAATTTTAAGGCCTTCCTGCTACACCCATCTCTATATCCAGTCACTTTCTCAACATCTCCATTTTGGATACCTGCAGACACGTCAGACTCGTTTTATCCCAAACTGAGCTTATATCCAACGTTTTCCCTCTCTCGCCCCAAACCTGTTTCTCTGTCAGTGTTTCCTATCTTGATAAATGACACTGCCATCCCCTCAAAACCTGCATGTCCTCCTGACTTCCCTCCATAGGCCCAGCATTGGCCATCTAGACCCATAGATTCCAACTACCATATATTTATCTGATCCACCTACTTCTCTGTATTCTCCCTGCTACCCTCCCATTCAACCCATTATCATTTACCACCTCTGCCACTAGAGGAATTTCCCCTGTAGGGATCCTGGCTTCCATTCTACCCCTTCTCTATTCCAGTCTGAAAGAATTACTTTAAACACATGAATCTAATTGTCTAAAACCATTTGTGCCAAACGCTGTGTCCCCTCTGCCCCATAAAGTTGCCTTGTCCTACCTGAATTCAGCATGCTATGTGTACAGTTCTGTGCCTACTACCAGCACCCCCTCCCCAAGTGCACTTGAGAGACTCTCAACCAGGGCACCTTCCACACAGGTCTTTAGAAGGTCCCCAGCAGGACTGAGCCCCAGTTGCCCACCTTGGTATCAGCTCAGTAACGCACCCTTTAGTGGGTTTCCCATCCCTCCATTCCCAGTTTCTCTGTTCCTTGCCCTGGCTTTCTGGAATCTCGTCCCAAATAAACTACCTGCACCCAAGTCCTTGCCTCAGGCTCTGCTTTCAGAGGAACCCAAACTACAGCAGTTTGCAGTATCTTCCTAGCAATTTTAGGATCAAGCTCCCGGTTTTTAATGGGACTTAAAACTTGCCGTATCACTTGGCCACTGCCTGATTTCTTCAGCCTTCTCTCCTGTCACTACCCCACTGTCGATTTTGTTCTAGCCACTCTGGCCTTTCAGCTTCTTGAACTCACCAAATATCTTTCTGCCCCAGTCTTCACATGATATTCCCTACCTCCCACCTTCATAGGCCAATTGATCCTTCAGGTCTTAATTGAAACATCACCTCATTCCACAAGTGCTTCCTGACACACCAGGCTAAATTAGGTCACTTTGGGGTCCACTCTCACCATGTCCTGTGCCTTTCCTTCCTAGCACTCAGCACAGAAAGTGATTAAATGCCTGCCTTCCCACTGCAATGTCAGTTCCATGAGGGATGCCCCTTTCATCGTATCTCCAGTGCAGACAAAGCCCCTGCCACGTGGTTGGGAGCTAAATAATATTTGGGGCATGAACAAAGGAACTGGTTACTATGCTAGCAGACGGTATGATGCTGGGGACAGAGTATGAGAGTGAGGTGGAGAGATGGAAGTTGGTCTCTTATTGGCCAACAGTGAGACCTTGGGAAAAATGACATGACTTTTCTGTTTCTTCGTTTCCTCACTTGCCCCATCTATTTCCTGGGGCTGCTGGAAGAGCCAAAGGAGACCATGTGATTGCAGTGCAATGAAAGATATAACCTTGAAACTTGGATTTCTGGTTGGCCCATAGAGTTCTCTCTCTCTCCCCTCAGGCTGTAGGCCGGGGTTGGCAAACTTTTTCTGTACACGGCTATGCAGTAAATATTTCAGGCTTTGTAGGCCATATGGTCTCTATCACAACTCAGTTCTGCTATCATGTAAAAGCAGCCATAGGCTATGTATAAATGAATGAGTGTGGTTGTATTCCAATAAAACTCTTTATGGAAGCTGAAATTTGAATTTCATAAAATTATTACCTATCATGAGATCTTATTTTTCTTTTGATTTTTTTCCCCCACCCATTTAAAAATATGATAAATTGGGGCACCTGGGTGGCTCAGTTGGTTGGGCGACTGACTTCGGCTCAGGTCATGATCTCACGGTTCGTGGGTTCGAGCCCCACAGCGGGCTCTTTGCTGACAGCTCAGAGCCTGGAGCCTGCTTCCGATTCTGTGTCTCCCTCTCTCTGCACCTCCCCTGCTCGTGCTCTGTCTCTCTCTGACTCTCAAAAAATAAATAAATTTTAATAAAAAAAAATTTTTTAATAAAAATATGATAAATCATTCTTAGCTCACAGGCTGCATGAAAACAGATGGTGGGGTGCAGTTGGCTCATGGGCCATCATTTGCCAACCCCTATACCAGAGGGTCTAGAACTGTGTTGTCCAACAGGGTGGCAAGTAACCAAATGGCATTTAAATTTAAATTTTATTAAAAATGAAGTTCCTATATTGTGCTAGCCATATTCCACTACACAGTACCCATATGTGTCTAGTCCAGTGGCTACCATACTGGATAGTACAGAGCATTCCCATCAGTACAGAAAGTTCTATTGGAGAGCTCTATTATAGATCAAATAAGCCTGAGGGATTTGCCTCCAGGGCAAGGTTAGCCAATTAGTGATAGAACAAGACAGCAGGTGAAGCCTCCTTGGACTGCACTGTACCATCCCTTTGGGGAAGCTTTGTGATGTAGCATCAATCGCACTGCCAAACTGTCAAATAGAATGCTGTTTTGGATAGTGTAATATTTGGTAGAAATTGAAACCAACTCTAAGCACTATTCACTGGATTTAGAATGGAAACATTTTTGAACAAGAAAGTTTAGCCTGTTACCGGGAATAAGCATGCTATTTGTTTCTTTGTTCTCTTTTAGAATGAAAAGAAAGTTTTATTCCTGGGAGGAATGCATGAACCTTCGGGAGGTTAAGGTATTTATTAATACACCAGGGGATAATTTATGTATGGTTGATTAAAATAGCTTTATACATGCTTAGATTTGTGATTGATTGGAGTTAGTCATGCTGTTTGAATTGTTTCATTGATGCCAACAAAAGGGGGCAAATGACAACATTATACAGCTAATAGCTCAAGGGAGAAGGTTCCCATGCCATTATATTGGTGAATATACTTTTTTAAACTTTGGTATTAGATAAACCACGGATTTATTTTGATCTCACAGTTTCCCACTAATGTCCTTTTTCTTTCAAATTGTGATGAAACACACATATGTAAAATGTACCCTATTACCAGTTTGTAAGTGTACATTTGCTGGTATCACATACGCTCATACTGCTATGCAGCCTTCACCTCCATGCACCTCTAAAACTCCCTTCATCTTGTAAACCTGAAACTCTTTACCTACAAAACAGTAACTTCTCGTGACCAATCCCCCAACCCTTGGCAACTGCCATTCTACTCTCTGTCTCTATGACTTTGACCACTCTGGGTACCTCATGTAAGTGGAATCATTACAGCATTTGTCTTTTTGTGACTGGCTTATTTCACTTAGCATAAAGTCTTCAAGCTTCTTCAAGATTCATGTCTTAGTGTGTGTCAGAATTTCCTTCCTTTTTAAGGCAGAATCATATTCCACTGTAGGTATAGACCACATTTTGTTTATCCATTCATCCATTGGTGGACACTTGGGTTGCTCCCCACCTTCTGGCTATTGTGAATCATCCCATTTCTTTTATTTTTTTTAAGTTTGTCTGTTTTGAGAAAGAAAGAGAAAGAGAGAGAGAGAGAGAGAGAGAGAGAAAGAATCTCAAGCAGGCTCCAAACTCAGCACGGATCCTGACATCGGACTCAATCCCACAACCATGAGATCATGACATGAGCCGAAATCAAGAGCCTGCTGCCTAACCGACTGAGCCACCCAAGCGTCCCTGGACCTTCCCATTTCTTTAAGCTCTTCCTTTCCACTGGCTCCTTCTCTTCAGCCTATAAATAAATATATGTGCCTGCCATTCTCCCTAATCAGCCTCAGCCTTCTCTCTCCAGGAGCTTCCACCCCTTCCCTTTCCTTGCTTAGTCTTCCAGACTTTTCCCTTTGCCATCATTTCCCCACCTGCCATGGACTTTCCATGTAATTGAATCAGGCATTTGCCCCTGCAACTCTACTGAAGCTGCTGTCCTAAAAGTCACCTGTTGCCAAATCCAGTTCATTTTTTCAGACATTTTTATGCCTGTGGTGTTGGATGCTGTCCTCTCCCAGGACTGTGTAACTCTGCTTTTGTCCAGCTGTCCCACCTCTTTCTTGCCTCACCAAGTGCTCCGTGGTTCACCCTTTAAATACTGATGATTTCTTACATTCCATCCTTAGCAATTTTCTTCTTTGCTCTGAACCTCCTCCTGAGTAATTTCATATCTTTGCCTTGCTTCAGTGGTCTCACCAAATCTCTTATCCTGTGTATGCATTAGACCAAGGGTTGATGAGTGGCCACGTCCTGTTCCTGTAAATACAATTTTATTGGAACACAGCCATGCCCACTTGTTTCTGTAGTGCCTATGGCTGATTTCACGCTTTGATGGCAAGGTTGAGTAGTTGCAGCAGGGACTACATAGCCTCGAAAGCCTAAAATATTTATTCTCAGTCCCTTTAAGAAAAGCTTGCTGACACCTGTTTCAGCCCCATATATCCAGCTGCTTGGTGGATATCAGTGCCTAAATTTTCTAGAATGTCTGCTTCCCCAGTTGTCCTGTTTTCCCCCTCTTCTGTTAATTATCATTTACTCCTTCACCCACAAACTGCAGCTCATTGCAGGTGGCCTGTGTGACCTCACTCCCTCCATATCTCACCCCTCCTGTGTGCTGCTCCCAGAAAGATCTCCGTTACATTCAGCTGTTCACACACTACGTACCGTTTACTGAGAAGCTATTATGAGCCAGGAAGCACCTTAGGTGCTTTACATGCACTGTCTTATTTTATCGTCACAACTACCCCATGAGGAAAATTTTAGTATCTTGAGTTTGCTGCTGAGAATAGCTCAGGCCCAGAGACTCAGTAACTTGGCTTGAGGTAAATACAACTCTAAGCCACAGAGGTTTGTTTCAAACCCACATTTGTTAGCTTCAGTGGGTGTATACCTGGCATCCAAACAGTGCCTTCCCTGCCCACTTCCCCAGTTGAAGTCTTCTGGGTGAGCCTCCTTCAGAACCTAACTGGGGTAGTTCTCATCCCTCAGGCATAGCCGACTGCCCCTCCACTCCCACGCCCATACCTAAGAAGGGCTTCTTTCAGGACTCACTCTTTCCCTTCCACTGACTTCTTTATCTGGATGCTACTCTTCCTTCAAGTCACATTTCAGATGACATACTCACTGACCGCTCAGAGTTTGCTGATTACTCTTTCTTGAAATGTTTCTGATGTTCCTTGTCTCTGTCATTCTCTTGACCCTAAGAAGATCTCCCTTATTCTGTTTTATGGATTTTGTATTCGTGTCCTCTCTTCCCTATTAGGCTGTTTGCCTCATCTAGGCAAGGACTGTGTCTTCTGCCCCAGGGTACCTTTGGGGAGCAATACATTGCAGTTTTGTTAATAGTTAAGAACTGTCACCCAAACGGGGATAAATAATCTCTATTAGGACTGCTGACCTGGGTTTAATTTGCTATTTCTGCTTCTCTGCTCTAATTGTCCTGTCTTTTCCTCTCCTTGTAAACTCTTCCTGGGCCAAAATAAGATGCCTTCTATCTGTAAAATGAGTCACATGAAATTCCCCCCACACAATTAATCCCTTTTATATTAAACTAATGTAGACTTTAACTTGCCCGTGATCCTTGCTCAGAAAAAAACTGCAAGGGGCACGGGGGTGGCTCAGTTGGTTAAGTGTCTGACTCTTGGTTTCGGCTCAGGTCATGATCTCACAGTTCGTGGGCTTGAACCCTGCATTGGGCTCTATGCTGACAGCATGGAGCCTGCTCAGGATTCTCTCATTCTCCCTCTCTCTCTGCCCCTCCTCCACTCGACCTCTCAAGCTCTCTTTCTCAAAATAAACATTAAAAGAAGAAGAAACAAACAAACAAACAAACAAACAAACAAACAAGAACTGCTAGCCCTTCTTAGACTTCTTAGCCAGCAGTTTGTGCTCAAAACATACATCAGGCCAAGCATGGAAGGTACTCTACTCCTTGCCTAGAATCCCCTTCTCGAAAAGCTTAAAAACCTACTTCATTTTCCCCTGAATTAATTTGCCCCATTCATTCTGCTTATCCACTGGGTATCTCAGCCATTGCAGTGATGCGTTTTAAGCAAATAGGTAGAAAAGAAGGTCACAGGGTGAATACTTACAAGCGAAGCAATGTTTGTGCTTGTTACTTTTGGAGAACCTGGAAGCCAACTTAACTGAAACAGGTAATCAGCCACGTTGGGTGATTCTAGAAGGATCTGTCCTTTGGTTGAGGATTTCCTGCCAGAGGGGCTCCTTGGTGGGAGCTTGTCTTTCAGGGAAGAACCTCCTGAAGAGTTTTATTTTGTTCTCATTCACTGGCCACATTTCCTCTCCCTTCCCAGCTGCTTGAAGTTACTCTATCATATTATAGCACTCCCAACCTCTGATTCTTTGGGTGCGTTATTACTGACTGTCTTTCTAGATTTGGATATTCGCAGGGGCACCTGGGTGACTCAGTCGGTTGAGCGTCCAACTTTGGCTCAGGTCATGATCTCGCGATTTGTGAGTTTGAGCCCCCCATCGGGCTCTGTGCTGATAGCTCAGAGCCTGGAGCCTGCATCAGATTCTGTGTCTCCCTCTCTCTCTGCTGGACCCCTACTCATGCTATGTCAAACATAAGGAGGGCTTTACAGTGTATTATTATTGGAGTCACTTCTGTGAGGAAAAGCCTTTTGGAATTGAAGAGCTCATCCCACTGTCCAGCGGCCCTTTGAGGCTCCCTTGAAGGAGACTGTCAATCAGGTTCTGACCATCTGTTGAGCAAACCAGCAGTTTCTCTAGCTGTCGTACATGAACAGGATTGCTGCTCACAAATACAAAAGTGTACTCTTTCCCCATCAACAAAATTAATAATGCAAACAGAAAATAGTTTACGCGTGGCTGTACTCACATGGATGTGCCAGGAACAGGAAAACTGCATGTGCGCCAAGATGAAGAATCAGGTCACGCCCCGTCTTCTGAGCCACCCTCTTGTTTCTCATCCCCTGCCTGACGTTTTCGCCTTTGCTGTTCTTAGAAGCGGAGCTATTTCTCCCATCTCACTTCAGGGTCTTTGCAGTGAGATTTCTCCTCCTCCTTTCTCCTTTAAAACTCACATCGTAAGGAGTGCTGTGTGCCTCATGGACACACATGAGTCAGAGGGAAATTGAGAGCCTTGGGCTATGAGCCTCTTGTCTGTTTGAACAATTTCCTGTCCAAAGGGTCTGCAGACTGTTGGCTGGTCATCTCAGCCCAGAGCAGCTGCCTTCTCTAATATGAACAACCAAAGCTTCAGCTTCCAGTTGGTTCCCTTCTGGCCATTTTCATGGCATGAATTCCATCATCTGGAGGGACTGCACCTAAAATAGTTCTGGCCCCTTGCCTGGCGCAGGATGCAGCCAGAAATACCCATAATAATCAAGTGCTTACTTTCTAGTCAGCTAATCAAAACAGTTTTCTACATAAAGTTGTTATTGACTTCAGAGAAATACCATTTGTTAAATTGTCAATAAAATAGGAATTGCGGCATTTCTGAGGTTCTGGAATTAGATGTTTCTTCCTAAGTATATGTGGGATTACTTTTCTTTCTCAACAGCAGATTTCCTCCAATTTTTTGTGTTTTTCCCCTTGCCTTTCAGTCTTTAAAGAAGCTCAACCACGCCAATGTTGTAAAATTAAAAGAAGTTATCAGGGAAAATGATCATCTTTATTTTATCTTCGAGTACATGAAGGAAAATCTTTACCAGCTCATTAAAGAAAGGTACAGTCTCGTCATCATGACTTTAGAAATAAATATTGCAAAGTGGATGGGTTTTCTTTTTGTTTTTGTTTGTTGCAGTCGTGCTACTTAGGCTTCACTGTTTAAAGCTGCCCATTAGATGAGGGGCCCAACCCACATTCCTGCTTTGGAGGCCTCATGATAGCATCACAGAAGCTACTTTCAATGCAGCCGTTTTCATGTTTCGGTGGGTTATTCACGCAGAGAAGCTCAGATTGAACAGGTCCTCTGCAGCCCTCATTCCCACAAGGAAACATGGGCAGAACCATTACAGGTCAGGGTGTGACAGCTTTGTTTATTTTGAGACCTCCACTGAAAACTTGTAGGTTGACTGCACTTCCTTTCTTGCTATAGTGCTCAGGGGCTTGTGTGTTGGGAAGAGGACACTAATAAAAAACTCACCTGCTATGGTCATTTTTAACTCTGAAAGTGAACCATGTAGAACCCTGGGGGTATATTTTTCTAGTGGCAAGTGAGTGCCGTTCACAGCTTCTCTGCATGGATTTGGTGAACAAATACTATCCTCATTGTCACTAGGAACACTGAAGCTGTAAGGTTTGCCCAACCAAGGGAATATGGCAGGATCCACTATGTTTCATAAGGGCTTTATCTGGAAGGCCTCAGATTGTCCCCATTAAAATTTTTGAAGTTTTGTTTTATATTATGAAGAGAGAAGATTTTTATATGACAGACTGGAGGGATTTGGGGGTGGTGGTTACTATGATTTTTAATCTTCTTTGTAACATAACTGAATATACTAATTACCAATATACCAATACACCAGTGTTTACAAGGTAGCCATCTTGTGTGGACAAATGGTTGTTTCTCTTTGGTCTTTATTATCAGAGGATCTGGTCAGATTAGTGTCTGAACAAATGTTTTCTTAAAATCTTACTATATAACCAAAAGAACATGAACACCGGGTATTCAGATTCATATGTAAATCTAGACTTACGACTTTTTTCCTCCTCTGCCCCATACAGAAATAAGTTGTTTCCTGAATCTGCTATAAGGAATATCATGTATCAGATATTACAAGGACTTGCATTTATTCACAAACACGGTAGGTGATTTGGAGTACTGTGTTTTTTAATAGCAGTGAAATGTTGTCATCAGGTAGAAGATACAGGAAGCATAAGGGCCTTTTGTAATGGACTCCCAGAAAAGGCTGAAAGAGTTGAGAGGCTGACAGTGGGTTTTGGAATACATTATCTTTCATAACTTGATTTCTGAATTTCTCTCATTATTTATCACATCTGTGTGTTCTTATTCTTTAGGCTTTAACATTAAGCTTGTCATAGATCTAAAATTTATTCCTGCTCATTATCTGGTGTATTAATGAGAAACCTAAGATTAGAATTCAGAGAAATTTCACGTGTTATGTTTAATCTGCTGCTTTGCTGTGGCTTCTCATTTTCCTAATATATTTCAGTTTGTCCAAAAGCATTAAAAAATGGTCTAACAAAATTTATTCAACACAGGAAAATAAAATCAATTAAAAATGAGCAAAGAAAGACAAAGACAAAACAAGGTGTAGATATAGCTGGGGGGAGCGGGGGAGTTAATCAGCAAAATGCACGTCAGCAAGTTCTGATTAGTAAAAGAAGCAGGCTACAGATTTAATTCTGAGCATTCTGAGCAAAATGGGAAACATGACCAACTGCATCCAACATAGTTACCCACTCCCCCCGCCTCAATCCGGTAAAAACAGTCCAGTTGCCCAAGAGAAGCGGAACTGTTCTTAGAACTAAGACCAGAGAGGTTTCTCTTGTGGATCCTTATAGACGTGACAGTATGTAATGTGACTTCATGGCAAAAATGAAGTGACAAGTTACATAGAGCAGTTTCATGTTGTATCCCTCTTTCTAGGCCAGTTACATCACCTGATCAGAGAAAACAGTTCTAATGGGGCCCAGTATGATTCATTGTAGAGATGGTCTGGATAGTTCAAGGAGAGATTTAGAATATCTAGAGGAATGGATGGCCACATACCCTTCAGGAAATTCTCCAATAAATACTATTGTTCTTGGTTGAGCTTTTGAAAGATATTGAGTAGCAATGACTTTGAGGCTATATTTTCTAGCAAATACCTGGGGTGTTACTACAT
Organism: Neofelis nebulosa; assembly: GCF_028018385.1. Lineage (NCBI taxonomy): Eukaryota > Metazoa > Chordata > Mammalia > Carnivora > Felidae > Neofelis > Neofelis nebulosa. The sequence goes on along the minus strand of NC_080787.1, from coordinate 53,949,132 downwards.
CTCTGCCACTAACTGGACGCAGACCCACCTTCTTATAAACAGAGCCATGGGATGGACGTGTCCATTGGTGTAGCCAAGAGTTCTGTAGGGGGTCATCTGAAGTCACTTTAACTTTATAGACAGATGCGCCAAGCGTTTGATCTTGCATAGGCAGAAAGCCATTCACCCCCAGCCTAAGGATATTGTTGCCATTGCAAATATTGAGCCAGCAGATGAGTTTCATTACCCAATAAGGAACCTGGGTGGAAGCCCTTTGATAATACAGTCGGTACAGATTTGACACAAATTGGCAGTGAGTAGAAAAGACATTGTGTCACAGCTGGTGGCATAGGTCACCTGGGATCCTTCCCAGCCTCCCTCTTCCCCTCTAAGTAGTCCTTTGGTTAGAGACTAAATGAAACACACAGAGAGGCTATCTGTACAAATCCATGTCAGCCTTGGCACATACTGAATAATCGAGTAATATGCAAGACTGAGTCCACTTGTGAACCAATTCCAGTAAAAAGTTTTTAGTAAAAGGTCAGCCTCCACAGGCTCACCAAAAGACTGAGACCTAGTCATAGGACCCCAGAGCTTCTTCATTCTCCTCAAACCTCACCAACACATTAATAGAGGCCCATTTAGAGCACTTCCATCTACCCAGCACAACATGTCTGGCTCTGAAGAAAAAAACAGAAGGCATACTAAAAGGCAAAAAATTAAGGTTGAAGAGACGGGCAAGCATCAGAACCAGTCTCAGTATGACAGTGTTGTTGAAACTGTCAGACCAGAAATTTAAGACACCTATGATTAAAATACTCAGGGCTCTAATGGATAGAGTAGACAGCATGCAAGAACACACAGGCAATTTGAGCAGAGAGATGGAAATTCTTAGAAAGGATTAAAAAAATGCTAGAGATCTAACACATTGTAATAGAAATGAAGAATGTCATTGATGGGCTTATTGGTAGACTGGATACAGATGAGGAAAAGAATCTCTGAGCTTGAGGCTATCTCAGTAAACACCTCCAAAACTGAAAAACAAGGAGAAAAAATATGGGGGGAAAAAAAACCCAGAACAGAATACTCAAGACCTGTGGGCAACTACATAGGTGAAACATACATGTAATGGGAATACCAGAAGGAGAAGAGAGAAAAGAACAGAACAAATATTTGAAACAATAATGACTGAGAATTTCCCACACAATGTTATAGGTTAATTATAATTGATAATACTTGGATGGACCCAAGGACATCATGTTCAAATGAAACAAGTCAGAGAAAAAGACAAATACAGCATGATATCACTTATGTGTGAAATCTAAAAAAGCCAAATTTGCAGAGACAGAGAATAGAAGGGTAGTTAACAGGGGCTGGGGGGTAGGGAGAGTAGGGAGATGTTGGTCAAAAAGTACAAACTTTCAGTTACAAGATGAATAAGGATATAATGTATGGTGTTGTGATTATAACTAATAATACTGTGGTATATACTTGAAAGTTGCTAAGAGAGTAAACCTTAAATATTCTTACTACAATAGAGAAATAATTATGTGTGTGTGTGGCGGGGGGGAAGGTCAGTCTGATCTGCTGGCATTGATAGAACCTTCAGTTACCAGGATTCATGAAGGATGGCATGAATTTGCAAAACATGAAAAACTTCTGGTGTGGTGTCTGAGGGACAAATAGGGGGAGAAGGGTAACTTATGAGGTTTAAGAGCCTGGGAAAAGAATATGATGAGAGATCAAAGTTCTCACTTTGGTTCTTACTATAAATTAGATTCTCAAAAGAGAAAGGTCAACCAGAATGTTTTCACACAGGGACAGTCATAGCATCTGAGTTACTGGGCTGTTTGCTCAGTACTGGAAACTGAGAAGCAGACCTAAAAGAAAGTTAATATTCATTGGCTTTCCCTTCTTTTCCTTTCGGTTGCTTTTCATGAGATTCAGGTATTTGTTGCCAGAAAGAACTTGTAGCCTTCTACCTGGGTCTCTATCTAATCCCATCAAATGAACACACACACACACTCACACATGCACACATCCACACCCACAAATGCCCATGAATGTGTGCACATGCAATACATATTTGTATCCTGTAATTTAGCATCCAGATACTATTGTGACACAACAGCTCTTTGAAGCTCTGCACTCTCAGTTTCTCTCACACTCCTTGGACACTTGGATTGCATATGAAGACAGTGCAAGGGAAGGCTCAGTTCATGCAGCAAGTCAGAATACCTTTGCTCTTAGCACCACTGCTGCTACCAAATATTCTTGTGGACACTTCTCCCCAGCTGTTGAGTGCCCAGTTCTAGTTTAAGCTTAATAACATTTCATCTGTCACCTTTCTTATTTCCTTGCCAACTTCTTAGAAAGGACAGATGGTAGCTATTCCTTCCAAAGAAGAAGAAACTGAGGTTCAGAGAGGTTTGAAGCCCTGTCAAAGACTCCACTGCAACAAAGCAGGGAGGAGATTAGCTCAGATATCTGTGCCCATTTGCCATGCTCCACTAGAAAAACCCATCTTCTCTCAAGGAAAACAAAGGAATAAGAGGTGAAAAAAATAGCAATAATAATTGTAGGTGGGATGGATATTAATTTTACAGGTCTGATTTCATTTTTATTGATACATGATTTTCAGAAACTGTATAATGGTTTTTATGTGGTATTGACTTGACTCTGGTTAAGTGCACATGTAACTCCATAGTATCTATCCCTTTCCTCCAGTAATGGGGAAAAAAAATCATCTAAATCAGCTGTAAGATTTGTCTTGTTAGCTTGTTCTCACTGTGAGAAGGTGCATTCTGCCCCTAGAGAGTAGACTCCTTTGAGAGGGGAGAAGAGCGCTGCAGGTAGTTGCTATGGCCATAGTTCATGTCACTGAGTACTTCCCCCCCCACCCCGCCCCAGGGAATGAAAACATGACTCCACTTGGTAGTGATTGAGCAATGCCAAAGCATATGTACTTTGTCAGAATTAAATAATTAATGCAAGCCTTGCTTCATCCTTGACCTGCCCTTACAAATATCCAGCTCACACTTACCTGTGCAAGCAATCAAGAATGTCTTAGCTGGCTTGGACAACAGTGTTTTGCCCTAAGAAGTGGTTCTCTGCTTCTGTGTTTCACTACTGCCTTGCATTGCATGACCTTGAGTCAGCCCTTGGCCTTTCTGTATGTTGCTGTCCTAATGGCCTTCTTGAGGAAAACATTGTAGGTTTAAATCAGTAATATCTGTGAAGCTACAACTTCCACAGCAGGAAGGCGCACTGCATAAATTCAGAGTGCTTAGGTATTCACTGGTTATTTCCATATATTCATATCAGGTTCATCATTAACAGAATGTGGCGGAGGAGAGAAAGCCTTCTTTGTGGCTGGATGTTTTCCCTTGCCCAAGGGTTGTTAATGAAAAGTAAGCACAACACAGTTTCTGCCAGGATGAAAGGGAAAAATCCCTCTTTTATTCTACTGGCATGGGGTACCCTGAAATTAAATCGAAGGTCTGTTCCTGTCTTCTGGAAGCCAAGCAGTTTTGAACAGGAAGATTCTTATCTAGATAGCACTTGGCCTTTGCATGATGTCTGAATGACCCAGCTGTAAGCGTTTCCATTGTGAATCAGAAGCCCAGAGGAAGAAGTGGGCTTATTGTTGCAAGCTCCAGTGCACACACCAGCAGAACACGTACCTGGCTAAGAACTGGATCAGAGCTTAGCACTAGCTCCTCACAGGTGAAGTGCATGACTAGCTTCATAAGCCTTCATTCTTCTGTGCAAAAAATGCAGCTGTGTCTGCCCACCCCCCTGTTGGGGGGTAAAATGAAAGGATTCATACTACTAATAATGACAAGGTCTTGCAAGGTGCCAGCGTGCCAAGCACAGCTCTAAGAGCTTTGCAAAATTAACGAATTTGGTCCTGCAAAACAAGCCCTTAAGGTAGATGCTATTTTTTCCTATTTTACAGATTAGGAAAATAAGGCACAGAGAGCCTAAGTGATCTGCCAGACAGTGAACAGAATTGGGATTTGAAACTGGGCAACCTGATTGGTCTCCACACTTAACCACTGTGCTGTATTGCCTCTCATATGGAAATTAAATGTTTTGTCAAAATAGAGATGAATAATAAATGTACATGACACGAGGGTCTTATAATTTTAGTTACCAAGGAATAGAAATCATCGGTATAGGGGCGCCTGGGTGGCTCAGTCGGTTAAGCGGCCGACTTCGGCTCAGGTCATGATCTCGTGGTCCGTGAGTTCGAGCCCCGCGTCGGGCTCTGTGCTGACAGCTCAGAGCCTGGAGCCTGTTTCAGATTCTGTGTCTCCCTCTCTCTGACCTTCCCCTGTTCATGCTCTGTCTCTCTCTGTCTCAAAAATAAATAAACATTAAAAAAAAAAAAAAAAGAAATCATCGGTATAAGGCTAATAATAGCTAATTTAGTAATGGAAAGAACAGGAGGCTAGGTCTTCTACAGATATATTCACAAATGCTTTCTAGTTATAAAAGGCTTATACTCAAATACAGTCTAACAAACAGCATATGTCAGCTGAAAAATACAGTTTTCGTTAGTCATTTTTAAAAGTCTGTTTGCAGTTAATTTTTTTCCTAGCCGTTGTTCCTCTGATTGTTTTGGGCCTGAAGTATGATCTATAGAACGTGAAGCCGCTTAGATACACGGGGGACCAGAATCTTTATGCTCCTCATTTTATTAGTGCATCTGTTCTAGTAGGATTAAAGAGGAGTTAGCAGTGAGGGACCGGATAAAGCTTGACTGATGGGAGGAGGTAGTTAGTGCTCACAGGAGCATGACCTATAGTGGAAGCAAGTTACAAGGTCCAGAGTGCAAGAGGTTAGGTGTATCCCAGTACAAGTCGATGTAATGGGATGAACTGAGCAAGGATAAGGTGCAGCTTTGTTGAGGTGGGTGTTACACGTGGGTGCAGAGGGAGCTTGCCATGGGGCTTGGAGGCTGGAGGAAAAATGACTCACTATAAGGGAAATGCCACATAAGTTTGGAAATAATAATTTCACCCAAATAGAGGAGAAACAGGGAGTCTAAGAGGAGAAACAGCGTCCATCTGGACTTGAAAGGACTAGAACCACAAACCAAGATTTAACTGTGTGGATTGAGAGGGACAGAGTAGAGCAGAGTAGTACATTAGCTCTAGTACATTCTTATAAGATTGTGAATAATTAACTACCGCCCCACCTTCACCAGCTCCGGTGACTCACTTTTCCCATCTGTTCAGTAAGAAAATGATGTTTGTTATTTCTTTTTTTCACTGGTGTGTTTTTAAGGCTCTGAATGTTTAGGAAGAGAGGACCCACAGTTCATATATTTTCAGGGTGACATAAGTCTTCCTGTGTGCACTGACGAAAGGTCACTCTCTGATAACTGCTTGTGCCTTTGCACATTCTTAAGCCGGTTCCAAGATGGGAGCATACAATCAGGCCTTCTGGGAGCTGGAGCGTGCTCTGAAGAACAGAGGGTCCGAACACGATGACTCAGTTATGCTGAGTCTTAGAAACTGCCCACTCTAGTGTGCGTTAACAATCTTTAATTTGTCTGATAAGCCATCCAAACTTATCCACATCACAAATTGTTTTTGGGGCGTCAGGGTGACTCAGTTAAGCATCTGACTTCGGCTCAGGTCATGACCTCACAGTTCGTGGGTTTGAGCCCCGCATCAGGCTCTGCGCCGCCAGCTCAGAGCCTGGAGCCTTCTTCAGATTCTGTGTCTCTCTCTCTCTCCTTCTGTCCCTCCCCTGCTTGCACTCTCTCTCTCTCAAAAATAAACATTTTAAAAAAATTGTTTTCTTCCATTTTAAAGGCCATCTTTGACAAATACTGCATTACCCTTTGAATATACTGATAGCCTCAAGTTTGGTTCTTACTATAAATTAGGTTTAATTTACTATTACTTTGGTTAGGATACTTAAGGAACTGGTGTGAAGAAGGCCATGAGGCATACATTGGTATAATGGCGGGATAAAGAATGAAGCAATGGAATATATACATGTATTTTTTTTCTTCCCATACAAACAAGGCACATATGCATATGCATACACATATGCAAATAGCCAACTCCCTGTGCCTATCTCTGGTCTAACCCAGGTAGGACTCCTTTGATCTTCTCTATGCCTTGGATAATGGAAAACAGAAGCAGCCATTTGGTGCAAAAGAGGTACTTCCTCTTCTCACTTGTGGCCCTCTTGAATATATATGATCCCTTCTGCACTTTCAGCCTCTTCTGTGTGCTCTGTACTTATATTTTATTTTGTGCATCTTAGCCGTTTGCCTGCAGATGCATCATTATGCCATAATACCATCCATTTGGAGTGTGACCTGATACCAAGCTCTGGTGTCTTCACCAGGTGAACAGAGAGGAGTGTCTTTTGATTAAAAAACACTATTGCTTTCCATAGTGCATGACATCTAGTGCATGTTCAAGTATGACTACGTCACAGTTACCCTCCCCTTCCTCTAGAGCAGAGAGGGTTTTGGGGAAATAGCCTTGACTCGTAGATTTAGTCCTGCTGGAACTCCCCCCATGCTGAGGACTTCCTGCTCTGAGCCCTCAATGTCTCCCACACTACTTCAGGGTCACTGCTCTTCTCAGTTCTCAGTTGCTATCTTGTGAGACTTCCTGCCTCCTGGTCTTCCCTCTGTTGTCCCTGTCTACTTGACCAAGATAGATTTGTCTCCGTTAAGCTCCTTCATGTTCCCTACAAACCTACTGAAGTCCTTTGTTCTGTCAATAAGACTACCTTATGAAACCATCATGCTCCTGCCACAGTGCTAGGCATTCAGAAGAAATAGATCTGTAGCCTCTACCCTTAAAGTGCTCCATCTAATTATAGAGAGATGGTCAATATACTTGAAAATGGTAGAGTCTGCTCAAGTTCAGAAGGGAGAGCCTGTCATGTCCACCAGGGCAAGAACTATGCCCATTGAAGTTGCTTCTCAATCCACGGAGCCTCACATAGTACCTGGGCTGGAGTGGGCCCTCAGTGAATATTTATTGGTAGGATGAATGAGTGAAGAAGGCTAGCATAGTTTGAATCGCTTCCTGGAAGAAGGGAAACTCAAAACAGGTCTCAAAGGATGGCAAAGATTGGGATTGACACAGATAAAAAGGAACAAGGGTACAACATTGTTAATGGGAATAGACGCAGTGAACCTGAAGGAAATGAGGGATTTTATGTGATTGGAACACACTTTACACATACTGGTGGTAAGTATTAGAAAAGAAGTCTATCTCTGTAGGTAGACTGAAAGGAGTTCAAGCTTCTTAAAGAACTTAAAGGAGTCATGGATGCGTGTGTGTGTGTGTGTGTGTGTGTGTGTGTGTGTGTCAGTGACAAGGGAAAGACAGTGTTTAAATTATCAGGAAGTGTAGTAATCCAGAGAAGCTGGAGTGAGAAAGGCCTACCAGAAAGTGGCAGTGTAGGGATGGATGAGGAAAGCAAAGATTTAGGAGGAAAGAGTATAAAAGGGCAGGAGGGGTCACATGGAGATATTTGGGTGAGAAACAGAACATATTTCCATGGCTGTTTGGAAAGGATCCAATATAACTACAAGAAACTGGGATATCTTATCGAAAGGTTTGGGAAGGAGAGATGATTGGGGAGAGGAGAAAAGTGGTTTGGAACAGGTTAATGGGGGGAGACAGTGACATAACCTGTTGGAGACGCAGGTCCAGAGAAGGGTAGGAAAGGCACATCTGAGATGTAGATCTGAGCGTTTTCAGCATAGAAGTTGTCAAGGAATAATGTGGCTCTTCCGTGCTGGCTGGTGATTACTCCCATAATGTGCTAGTTGGGATCCACCTTTCACAACATTGATAATGACAGCACAGGACAAATAACACCATCAGCGGCATTCATGGAGTTGTATTTCCAGTTTTTGTGTTCCAGTGAGATTTAGAGTCACATAGAATGATGTCTCTGTCAGTGATGCTCTGTACAAGTGGAAGGTTTTAGGTTTTCAGAGGCATTTATCACCGATCAGTGGGTGTTGGAGTGCAACAGTTGGAGGTTCGTGTGTTGAATGACCTGCCCACACCCCCAAAACTCTGCTGCAACTGAGACAAGATTCCCATTTGATGAGCTGTCTTTGCCTTTCACAATGTATGCTGCAGATACACCTTTTCTCCTTCATTAGGCAAATAATAAGCATTTAACACTTAAACATTTGTTGCAACACACCAGAATCTCAGATATGAGTAGGTCATATTCTCAGATCTCTTGTTCCTTAATCAAAAATTGCATTTGTGGTTTTCTTGTGATATAAACTCTCAGAACTCGTAAGACTTTTGTCTTTTGAAACGGTTTTAATCTCAAATTCTTTCTGGCTGACTTGGCCAGGGTAGGCATGATTTTTTTTTTTTTCCTTGAGTGACAATTTCTTTTTGCAAAGTTCTCTCAGCCCACAACTGAGTTTTGATCATTTAAAAGTTGTTTTCTCTCTGGGAGAAAAAAAAAAGAAATTATGAAGATCAGCTTTTGAACTGTTTTACATTTTGAATTCATCAGTGGGAAATGAAAGAAGTCCTGTGCATAGAGCCTTCAGTGTCATTCCAGGCTACTTTTCAAGTTACAGCTATTACAAAAAGAGAAATACGGCTGCAAAGAGCAATGTAGGAGCAAACGTGCATTTGGATTCCTTCTCCACTGTCTCCACAGGCTTCTTTCATAGGGACTTAAAGCCTGAGAACCTCCTCTGCATGGGCCCAGAACTTGTGAAAATTGCAGACTTCGGGTTGGCCCGAGAGATCCGATCAAGACCCCCATACACAGACTATGTATCCACCAGATGGTAAATACTCTTTCCTCAAAATTATTTAATTGCACTTCTTTAAAAATATACCATTATAGGGCGCCTGGGTGGCTCATTTGGTTAAGCGTCAGACCTTGTTTGGCTCAGGTCATGATTTCACAGTTTGTGAGTTCAAGCCCCATGTCAGGCTTTGCAATGACAGCTCAGAGCCTGGAGCCTGCCTCAGATTCTGTGTCTCCCTCTTTCTCTGCCCCTCCCCTGCTCATTCTCTCTCTCTCCCTCTTCCTCTCTCTCTCTCTCTCTCTCTCTCTCTCTCTCAAAAATAAAAAATAAAACATTTTTTAAAAATTTAAAAAATATATACTATTATGCTGAGGATAATTTGAATGTCACAAATATTAAATCTTCACTAACAAAAACAGTACAATTTGAAACACATATTTGTAGGTATATTGGTGTTGTACCAGGTTTAAAAGCTTGTGCTGTAAGTAATTCCCTCTGATATAAATAATATTTTATATATAGCCCTTACTAAAGACTATTTCCTGGAAGAGTTGTGTAGAAGATTCTCCAAAGACCTGTCCGAAAAAAGCAGCTAATTGCTATTGTTAAAACTTTCAGACCCCAAGAATTTAAGCAGCTGGCCATGACCAGAAGTGGCCTACAGACAACAAGTTTTATGTTATCTCTTCTCTCTTCCTCACTCTTACTGTTTCTTAAGGATGCTGTACAGAAGAGTCATGGAGAGAAATGCTCAGTGAAAATACCATGAAACAGAGAAGCCCTAGTATATGACAGCATCCACAGCAGCCACCAAGTCTTCCTGAGTCCACCTACCACACTGAGCTAGACAGAAATTAGAAACAAGGTCGGGGCGCCTGGGTGGCTCAGTCTGTTAAGTGTGTCCAACTTCAGTTCAGGTCATGATCGCTCGGTTCCTGAGTTGGAGCCCCACATCGGGCTCTGCACTGAGAATGCAGAGCCTGCTTGGAATTCTCGCTCTCCCATCTTTCTCCGCCCCTCCCCTGCTTGCACTGTCTCTCTCAAAATAAATAAATAAAGACTTAAAAAAGGAAATATAGAATGCTTTTCACTGAGAATTGATTGTAGTGTGTCATTGAACTTCTGACCTGGAGAAGCAATAACCAGCAGTTCCTTTGTCCCTCCAGGTACAGGGCTCCAGAAGTGCTCCTGAGGTCTACCAACTACAGCTCCCCCATTGACATCTGGGCAGTGGGCTGCATCATGGCAGAAGTGTACACCCTCAGGCCACTCTTCCCTGGGGCCAGTGAAATTGACACCATCTTCAAAATTTGCCAACTGTTGGGGACACCGAAAAAGGTAATGCTAAGGAACAAAGGCCTGTTGGCTAAAGCCAGCGGCTTTTCCTGCTCCTCCTGCACCCGGGAGAGCTCTGGCCCCGTGGATCACCTGCTGGTCTTGCAGTCTTTCCCTCCACCTCAGTGATCCTTCCCTGCCCTTGTTTGCAGAAGCAGCTGCCTCCCTCCCTCCTGCTCTTCAGTGTATGTGTTTTGGTTCCCTCGGCTCTTCTTTCCACCATCTCTTATCATCATGGCTACGACTCCTGCATCTGTTCTGAAGTCTCCTGAGTGAAATCCCTCCTTTTAGCTGCATTCACGTATTTACCCGACTGTGAGATTTCCTCCCGCCCTCGCCGTCAACTTGGACTCAACACATCGGACACAGATTGTGTTTTGCCTACTCCCGGCTATCTTCCTTCCCCCATTGACCGTTTGTGCCCGCGGTCCCACATAATCCCAGCACGCCGGCCTTCGGTCTGAGTTTCTTTCTCTCTCTCTCTCTTACACTCCTCTTCCCCTCATGCAAGCAGCCGCCGCATCATGCCCAGCTCTCACCTGGGAGCCCCACTACCGCCAGCGCAGGCCAGCCGTGACTGCCCCACCGCCTGTGTTTGCGGCATCTTCGCCGCAAGCCCTGCCCCCAGTTTATCTTGCAGCTAGATTCCCCTAGCTAAACGTCAGCCCTGGTCCCGGCCTTCCTGCTAAAAATATCTGCTGAGTCCCCACCTCACAGCCTTCTTCACTCTTATGGCCTCTCTCCCATGTGGTACCTGCGCCCTCTGGGCTCTGCTCTTGCGGCGCCCCACTTCCGAGCTCTGCGCAGGCGCGCTCTGCACACGGGCGTGAATGTCTCACCTGACCTAATTTCACTCTTTTTTCCAGGCTCCTCAGTAATTTACGTCCTCTCTGCTGCTGTAGTCTCCTCTCCATTTCAGCTGTATTCCATGTTGTAATATCATTGTCTGTGTACATCTCTGTGCCCTGGACCATAGGCTTACCCAGGGCTAGGCTTTGCCTTGTGTTTATTTTCCCAGGTCCTAGCACCATTACTGGTACAAACCAGACCCTCAAAAATTTTTTGATCGTTTGAACAAATCATTAGTGCCACGTCTTCAAGATTTCCAGAGTCTCCTGCTAGAATCTCTCCCTTTTCTGGATGCCTGTACCTCGCTTGTGACCGTGATCACTTTTTTCTCTGAATTATTGTGTTTTTAAATAAATGTTTCATTTTCTCTTTTTGGACAGTGGCATCCTTAAGGGCAGGATTTATATTGGATTATTTTTGGATACCCAACAAGGGCTAAGCATGTAGTAAGCACCCAGTAACTATCTAAGTGAATAAATCATATAATCTAGCCTTAGTGCCACTTTACCTTACAAAAAATAAAAGCAATTATACCAGAATGTGTTTTCTAAAATAGTAGAGTGTTTGAACTAGAAGGGACCTTAAAGATTATTTGTTCATCACTTTCTGTCATATCCTCCAAAATTTAGTGTCCCATGGGAATGATGCATGATGCAGTGGAGACCTTTAGACTGAGTGAAACAGCTTTTTTTACTGTTGGACTTCTTAGCATATTTATTTTGAATCCTCAAGATGGGGATATTGTAATATGTAGGGTATCACAAATTTATTTAATTAGAGACAAGGTGTTTTGTTTTATTATCCACCCCCCCCCCTTGCAAAATTTCTCATTAGCAGTTTCTAAAACCTCTGTTTCATGGAACACAATTAGGAAAATACTAATTTGAACCATCTCATGTTAAGGTTATAAAACAAGTTGGTGGCAAATTCAGTGTCTTTTCCACTGTTGCCCAGACTTCATGTTCTTTGTAGTCTCTCCATTAGCATCCCCCTGGGTTTCATCACACACAGTGCTGCACCGTATGAACATGATAATGATATGATTGCTTTTCCATTATGGCTACATGTACCGGAATGTAAACTATCACAACACGTCAGCTAAGCAACATTTTCTATGTCTTCCTTGTTTCAGACCGACTGGCCTGAAGGCTACCAACTTTCAAGTGCAATGAACTTCCGCTGGCCCCAGTGCGTACCCAATAACTTAAAGACCCTGATTCCAAATGCTAGCAGTGAAGCCATTCAACTCCTGAGAGACATGCTTCAGTGGGATCCCAAGAAACGGCCAACAGCTAGTCAGGTTTTCTTCCATTTCCTTGTTTGATGCATTTCTTATTAAGTTCGTATCTGACTCTGAATAATTCTTATCAATCTCATAGGAAATATTTTATTTGGTATTATGGGTGGAAAATAATATTGAATGTCATTAATGATGTATAATACATAAAAACATAAAATAGTTTGAAACTCACTGTATATAGTTAATGGTTTAAGCAATATAGTGGCCTTGAAAATTGGCATAACTCTATGCCACATACATTCATTTTCACCACATACATGGAAATGAAAATAAACAGATATATTTACCTTTCTTTGGAGAATGTTTTCAAATATATTCTCTCTCAGTTAAGATTATGTAGCACTTTGCTTGTAAGGCAGTACTGGTTGTTGAAAGGGAATTTGAAAATATCTTGTAAAATCCAACTTGCTCCTTTTACAGATGACACAGAACAACAGATGAGATAGAGCTGGGATGATAACCACCATGAGCATTTTATAGCACTTTAGAGTTTGTGGATGCTTTAGTTTTTACGTGATTCTGACCCTATGAAGATTCCATGAAATAAGTGTTATTGTTTTCACTGTGTAAGTGAGAAAACTGAGTCTCAGAAAGTGTAAGCAGTTTGCCCTAGTCACTCATCCAGTAACTAGTACAGATAGTACAACCAACTGCAGTTCCTTCATGCAGATGGTAGGTCTTGGCCTCATACCTCCTGTTTTCTCAATCTGCCTTCCCCCAGGCCACTTTGTCTTAGATTGTAAAATGCATCCAGAGGGGCGTGGTAATGCTGTGGCTTCAACCACTCCCGTGCCTCTTGCAAGGCTCAAGTTTGCTAATTGTCTCATTGGCGAGTTACGTTGCTCAGAATGACGAAGGTGACCAGTTCTTTTTTTTAATTTTTTTTTTTTCAACGTTTATTTATTTTTGGGACAGAGAGAGACAGAGCATGAACGGGGGAGGGACAGAGAGAGAGGGAGACACAGAATCGGAAACAGGCTCCAGGCTCTGAGCCATCAGCCCAGAGCCCTACGCGGGGCTCGAACTTCACGGACCGTGAGATCGTGACCTGGCTGAAGTCGGACGCTTAACCGACTGCGCCACCCAGGCGCCCCGAAGGTGACCAGTTCTAATAGAGAGGATGATTTGGCCAAACAACAGTGACAGGGACATGTGAAGATAGGACCAATGTGACAGTAGAATTCACTGGAGAGATGATAGTTGGGGGTTAAAGAATTATAGAAAAGCACGTTTCCAAAGGCTCAGAAAAGAAAAAGGCATAATTTGGTACCATAAAACTTTGGGTGGCTGGGGTTGGAAAGCTCTCAGAAGTGCACTTCAGGGGATAAAATTCACAAATATTCTGAGGGCAGAAGAAAAGCTTCCTGATGAACCCAGTTTTTTAAAGTTGTACCCAAGAGATCAAAAAATTCTGGAGCACCTGGGTGGCTCATTTGTTAAGAATCTGACCCTTGATTTCAGCTGAGGTCATGATCTCATGGTTCGTGAGATCCAGCCCCACATCAGGCTCTCTGCGCTAACAGAGCAGAGCCTTTTTGGGATTCTCTCTCTCCCCGCCTTCTCTTTCCAGGTCACTTGTGCTCACTCTCTCTCTCTCTCTTTCTCTCAAAATAAATAACCTTAAAAGAAAAAAGAAAAGAAGAAATTCTGTAACAAGGAACCAAGAGAACAATGTGTACTTTTAAGAATAGTGTCATTGGCACCTGGGTGGCTCAGTTGGTTGAGCTTTTTTTCAAGTTAGATGCCAGGGTTTAAGATCAGTACCAGAGTATCTGTATTATTGGCCTCTGTATCTACACTTACATATAATAATTGCAAATGTTTATAACTATGTCCCAGAGTCATCAAGAAGGGTTATGTTATGTTCAGTGATTTCCATTAAAAAAAACTAGGGCATACAGGGAATATTTCAGAAAGAATTATCAACCCCAGCACTGGGTAACCCCAGCACAATCTAGAAAACTGGATTGTTCAGAAGAACAAGGTTTGTCCGTGATTCTTGAGAGGCAAGTTTTAACTATATCTGTATTACATTTTTGGCATTCCTGGGGTAATGTACCTGCTTATTTTACACTTGATTCTTCAATCTTCCAGGATTATTGGCTCTCTCTGTTTTATATTATTTTTTTCTTTTTGTGAGCTGAGCAAATTGGCTCAGAAAGGTGAAACATTATATTTAAGGCACATAGTAAATAAGTTACCAAGCCATTATCTGTGTTGAGCAAGAATACTTTTCAGAAGTAGCAAAGGTAATGGCAGTATAACTGGCTGCTTTATCCAAATAATTTTAAGTGTATACATTTTATATTTTAAATAAGGAAAATCATAAAGAATGTCACACATTCGAGATGCTGTTTTCTGGTTGGGTTAGGCTAAGAAACTGTAGTAAAATGGTCCCATGAAATGTAGCTCAGTGAGCCTGATGCTGTCAGTCCTCCCGGCTAGACTTTCCTCCTAAAGCAGCCCTATGTGTTATTCCAGGCGCTTCGATATCCTTACTTCCAGATTGGGCATCCGCTAGGGAGCACCACACAGAGCCTTCAGGATTCAGGAAAACCACAGAAGGATGTCCTGGAAAAGGCGGGCCCCCCTCCTCACATTAAGCCGATCCCACCTGCCCAGCCCCCAACCAAGCCACACACACGGATTTCTTCGAGACAGCATCAGGCCAGCCAGCCCCCTCAGCATCTCATGTACCCCTACAAAACAGAGGCTTCCAGGACAGACCACCTGAACCATCTTCCAGAGGACAAGCCAAGCCCGTTGCTCTTCCCGTCCCTCCATACCAAGAATCCTCAGTCGGTGAGCGATTTGCTAGTGAGCCTTGTCTGGCCTGTTCCTCCTCTGACCCCATTTATTGTGTGGAATGTTTTCTTTTTCAGCATAGAGTCTAATTATAATAAATGTATCTTTGTAATACCATGGGATAGTGAAAAGAGCTTTGGCCTTGGAGTTGAAGTTCTAAATTCAGGTTCTGGCTGTGCCTGTTAATAGCAGTGCGCGTGGTAGGCAACCGTGGTGTCGGGGTTGAGAGCCACCCAGCGCACTCACACTGCCAGAGGCTCCAGTCTCAGCTCTGCTGTTTCCTAGCTCTGTGACCCTGCGCAGTTTCCTTGGCCTTCCTGCTCCTCAGTTCCTTGCCTGTGAAACAAAGATAACAATTGCTGTCTACCTGATAACAATTCTTTTGGGGACTAAATGAGTTAATACTTGAAAGAATTTAAAATCGTAGCTAGCACTTTGTTAGAACTTGATAAATGTTAGTCACTGTTATTATTAATCCCTGAGGACTCAGTTTCCTCATCTGTAAAAGGAAGATCATCATGCCTATCTTGCCCACCAGACCAGGCATGAGGATCAAATGTCCTGCTGCTTGTGAAGATGTTTTGAAAAACCACAGAGTGCTATAATAAAATTTGTATACTATTATTCCTATTAATGCCATCAAGTAATGCTGCTAATGCTGGGCTGTTAATTGAGCCCAGATCTTTCTTCTCCTCTTGGGCTGGTGCTCAAAAGAAAACAGTTTGGGTTAGATTCAATAATAACCCAGGGCATCAGGTGACTGGTTAGCTTTATAATGCTGTCTGCCAGTCTGATTTTTTCTTTCTTTCTTTCTTTCTTTCTTTCTTTCTTTCTTTCTTTCTTTCTTTCTTTCTTTCTTTTTTAATGTGTATTTATTTTTGAGAATGAGAGACAGAGCATGAGCAGGAGAGGGACAGAGAGAGAGGGAGACACAGAGTCCGAAGCAGGCTCCAGGCTCCAAGCTGTCAGCACAGAGCCTGACTCGGGGCTCAAACTCACAAACTGTGAGATCATGACCTGGGCCAAAGTCAGACGCTTAACCGACTGGGCTCCCCAGGCACCCCTGCGAGTCTAATTTTCTAACCCTTTATGCAAAAGTAGTATTTTTTTCTGATCTTCTCACTGAGTGCTGGCTCCCAACCAATGCTGTGAGATACTGTGTGAGGCTGTTCGCTTTACCCCAGCCCACAACTTTGGAAGCAGCATGTATTTAGAAATTTCTTGTTGTAGCTAATTCTGTGATTAAATAGTATCCAGGTCTACTAAAAGGCAAAGAAGGCCTATTTGCAGTGTTTTCTGTTAAAGAGCAGGATGACTGACGTCTGAGCTGAGCTGTAATTCTCCTGCATCTCTAGGACAGACTAAAGCATGTTAATACTTTCAGGGATGAGGCCCAGATGACAACCCAGCCATCTTCCCCGTGTGTGAGGAGTACCTTATATTCTTTTCTAAAATCCTTATCTTGTACAACAGTTGTCCCCCATAGGATGCAAACTGATGTGACCGGCGCAGGGTATGTGAGAGACAGAGGTCTGGGAACATGCTTTCTGTGGTTACCTTTTCAGATAAGCAGTGCATGTTGGGAATGATATGCCCCCCCGGATCCTCCTTTTCATAAGCGAAGAAGTTTGGAATAGGCATTCCTTATGGGTGAGCTCCATTAATGCCAAGTATTACTTTGTCCCCCCAATGCTTGGATACGCAGAAAATGCTGGCTGGCCTGGAACACAAAAATGGGGAGATCAAGCCAAAGAGTAGGAGAAGGTGGGGTCTTGTGTCCCGGTCCACAAAGGATTCCGATGACTGGGCTGACTTGGATGACTTGGATTTCAGTCCATCCCTCAGCAGGATGGACCTGAAAAACAAGAAGAGACAGAGCGAAGAGACCCTCTGCAGGCAAGTGTACACCTGACGTCTGTAAACAGATCAGATCTGGGACTTGTGAAATGATCTGTGTCTTTCTGATGATGCTGTTGATCTCATGCTGACCTAAGTCACCTTCCCTTGCTTCAGATTTGAGAGTGTTTTGGACCTGAAGCCCTCTGAGCCCATCGGTACAGGAAATAGCGCCCCCACCCAGACCTCTTATCAGAGGCGAGACACCCCGACCCTGAGGTCCGCGGCCAAGCAGCACTACTTGAAGCACTCCCGATACTTGCCCGGTAACGGAAATACTTGCCTTTGCTCTTGTCATTGCTAACAAACCATTTGCCTGGAGTCATATTCACAAAGATTCTGTTTTGGAAGGCAAGTGCTTAGGGGCTTCTAGAACCTCGGAACTGGTGGGAACATCATAAAAATACTTGCTGAGGCCTCACGTTTTTATGTTCTAGAGTTGCCTAAGATAAAAAAATGTAGTGGAAACTGGGTCCAGCCCCTGGGAGCAAGGAACTGGCGAGAGCCAGGCGGCATGCCCGAAGCCCCGGCAGCAGACCAGGTTTAGGAAAAATTTGCAGCCCTGTGTGCTCTCAGGAGACCAGAGTAAGAGTTCAGTCACACTCTCTGGCAGTATTACAGGGGGTAAGCATAAATGCTATAGTTTGATGGGTGCCCGAGCCTCTCCAGATTCTCCAGATTCCAAGCTTACAGCCTACCGTTCATTCATAAGTTCATTCTGTCAGTAAATACGTGCTGAGAACCTGATGTGTGCTAGGCACTCAGGAAATTACGGGGACCGCAGTCTGCAGTAGTATCACAGTCCATGCAGTGACTGCATACAGCAGCCCTGCAGACAATACTTTCACCCCCATGTAGGTTGTATCCTAGTGGGGGGGAGACAGACCCTAAACAAGTAGACAACCAGTAGTTCAGGTGGTGATAAGTCACATTAAGAGTGATATAAGGCAGGGAGGAGGCACGACTGTAGATAGAGGGCTCAGGAAGGGCCTCTCTGAGCAACTGGGCCCCAAAGAATGGGGAAGAAAAAATGAGCAGAACAATCCAGGCAGAGAAAGCAGCAAGTGCAAAGGCCGGGGAGGCAAGAAAGGGTGTGGCTTGTGAGGGGAAGGGCAGAGAGGCCAGTGTGGCCAGAGCATTGTAAGGGGGTGATAGTGTGAGGCATGAGGCATCTTTGGGAGTCTTGTAAGACATTTGGAATTTATTTCATAAGCAGCAAGAAGCTGTCAAAGGGTTTTAGTTGGGGAGCATGCTGGGTTTATGTCTATCTGTGTGCTGAGTGGATGAGGGCAGGCCATAGCTCTCATGCAGGTGAGGGGCATGGTGACTCGGAGCTGGGACTGTGGGTCCCAGGGACAAGAGGTGGGAACGGCAGGCCCTGCTGATGTGTTGACTCCTCGCCCTTGGTTGGCCTCCCAGGATGACCTGGAAGAAGAGAGAGCAGGTGGCAGGGTCTAGCAGTGTTCCAGGTGTCAGGTGCAAAGACTCAAGCTACAGTGACCGCAGGCCCAAGGGAGCAGGGAGGGAATTAGAGAGTTATTTCTTTTTGGCTCTAGGAGAGGAAAGAGGATAAAAGATGAATTCAGTCTTTCAGTTCTGAAAAATAGCTGCAGTGCTTGACATAAATGGGAAAGTGGGCGGTCTAGTGGGTGGTTTGGCTTAAAGTTGAGGTGATTGATTAAGGTCAAGGCAGCCTTGGAAACGAGGGAGTCAGTGAGGGTCACCGGTGCAGACCCGAGTCACCAGCACTTGATGGCGCTAATGGTCCAGGTCAGTGGAGAAGATGGATCTGGGGGACTGGATGCAGAGAGGAGAGCAGGGGCTGCAGAGCTGGTGGGGTGGAAGGGGGTGGAAAAAAACCTTGGGAAGGTGACAGAAAGGCAGTGGCCCTTGAAGGGGTACAGGTAGGGATGTCAGGACAGCACGAGACAGGCCAGGACAGGAGACGTGAGACATGCCTGTCGGGAGAAGCTTAGGAGACCTCTCTCAGGCTGCCCACCAGTGAGACAGGATGCTAAACCCAAGGATTGCATCTTTCCTCTGCCATCGATCAGAAAACAGCCTGGTCGGTTCTTGCTCCAATTGTTGAACCACAGGAAGTTTGGACAAATTGGGTTCTGTGAGAACTTCGTCACAAAATCTGGTGCAAGATTTAAGATGTACTTTTTTTGCATTTGAAAATCATTTCTTCCCCACTAGGAATAAATATAAGAAATGGCATACTTCCAAATCCAGGCAAGGATTTCATTCCATCTAACCCATGGTCTAGTTCTGGTTTGTCTGGAAAATCTTCAGGGACAGTATCGGTAATCAGCAAAATAAATTCAGGTGAGTAGTGATTATTACTTCCTAAATGACAAGAGGCAAATTCTCTGAATGTGGCAGGGCGGGTACAGAGAGACAAGCTGTGGAAACGAAAGTTTTCTGGTGTGGAAACCCAGGGCCCCTTTTCCAGGCCTTTAATCCTGTCTCTTTCTTGGCAGCAGGCTCTGGGGACCCAGCCAGCTGCTTCAGGGTCTGCCGTCAGGAGGGGGGGGGGGGGGGGGGGGGGGGGCTCGTCTGACTTCCCGAGGCCCTGCCCTGCTGGCCATCCACCTCAGCCCCATCCGCCTTGATCCAGATGACCCAGAGCCCCCCAGCCCCTTCTGGTTGGAAGGTGGACAGCTCAGAAGGCCATCCTCATTTTTTTTTTTTAAATGAGTAAGTGAATTTCATAAGCCTTCCAGGCTGGCTAACCCCGTTCCCAGCAGACCAGTCCACCAAGTCATTTTCTCTCACTCAGGCAACCCTGCCACATGCTGCTTCCCTTTCCACATTGTCAGGTAAACATCTGGGTATCACTTCTGGCTTTATCCGTTATGTGTTCATTTATTTTGAGAAACCCAAAAAAGAACAAAATGATGCATCAACCTCCACATACTCCCCACCAACTCAAGGAATCAAAGTTGGCAAATACACATGAAGCCCACTCTCTAGGCCTTCTTACCCTTTCTCTCTTCCCCTCTCCTGATTTGGGTGTTAATTGTTTCTATGCATTTTTAAAAGATACATGAAAGACATAGTATGTTTTTGCATGTTCAAAAATTAATGTGAACATAATTCTGGATGTATATTGTGATGTAGCAATCACACATATATGTAAGATACATAACATTATATACTGTATAACATATATAATATATATAACTGCCACACCATGACCTTTTACTGGATCATAATTTATTTACTCTTTTCTTCTTGATGAGTGTGTAAACTGTGAACAATCTTTGCTATTAGAGCGCCGAAGGAACCTTGTGGACCCATTGTTGTGCACCTGTGTGAAGGTTCCTCTGGGTATAAATGTAAACATGTTCAGTTAAAGGGTGTGCTCATCTTTGACTTTACAGATGTTGCCAAATTGCTCTCCAGCAGGGTCTGGGAGTTGTGCTGTATCCTTGATGCCACTTGGTACTGTCAAGATTGCAAAATGTGTGCTGATGTGATGGGCGTGAAATGGCATCTTGTGGCGTAAACTTGCATGCCTCGTGTACTAATGAAGTTGAGCATCTTCTCTTGTGTTTATTGGCTATACGCTTTTTCCCTTTTGGGACCTGTTCAAATTCTCTTCCCACTTTTTTTTTTTTTTTCCATATCTATTCACCAAAAATGCAAAATGTGCTCTAGCATAATACAACTCCTCACACCTGCATTGCCACTCTGGCTTAACTAAGCAGTTGCTAGGAACACTGAGTTGTGAAGACACACAGCAACTCTACCACAAATTCCCTCTTTTCCTACTGGCTGTAACTCCCATTTGTATAATGGCCCATAATAACATTTGTCATTGTTCTGTGTGTACCTTAAGTCTTAGTGATAAGGCTTCTAGATATCCATTCATCCATCTGATGTGTATTGATTACTGGCTATCTATAAAGCATCCTGTTGAGCTCCTAGAATAACTAAGATAAGTAGCGTACAGTTCCAGCCGTTAAAGCAGTCTCAATAGAAAAGCACCATAAGAGCTGAATATATTTAATATAATGTAATAATCATTAACTTTTCTGATTACAGACAATAACGTTTAGTGTAGAATTACTTGTAATTGCTAAATAATTAAGACAATCTGTGTGCTGATCAGTAAGAGGCTGGCTAAATTAATTATCTCTTAGCTGTATTCTAGAATTTGTATATACTGAGGAAGGATAACTGTTCTGTGTTATGGAATGAAAAAAACACAGATTTCAGAACAGGCTAAACTTATTATCCCAAAAGAGAAAGAAAACTTTGCATTTCCTTTTTCTTAACCGACCAGCCAACCAACTGGACTTGGTGTGGGTGCAGGCTATAGGAGAGGCACTGTCTTTGCTGTCCCTCTCCCCAGTCTTTCCAACAGTGTGCTGTGGAGGAGTGCTCTGCTCGGAATTCACTGTTCTTATCATACTTCCCCTGTAAAAGTAAGGTCCCAGTTCTGTATTGTTCCGCACCTGTTTAACCCTGTTGATGTTACATGCATGTGTCTTTGTGTAGTAATGAGCTTTTGCTTTTGTGTATCAGTTGGTTCCAGCTCTACAAGTTCTAGTGGACTGACTGGAAACTATATCCCCTCCTTTCTAAAAAAAGAAGTTGGTTCTGCTATGCAGAGGGTACACTTGGCACCTATTCCAGACCCTTCCCCTGGTAAGTTCTATTTCAGATCATTCATGACTCAATGCAGCAGGTGGTTATGGAGTAGCTGCTTTGTGCCAGGCCCGGTGTCTGCTGCCATGGTGCCAGGATCCACCAGTGAAGGAGACAGACAGGATGCCCTGTCCCATGAACTTGCACTCTACAGACAACCGAATCAGATGCTCACCAATGCTAGGGAGAAAAATAAAGTTAGGCAGGGTATAGGGAATGTGGAGGTTGGAGTGTGCATTTTTTTTTTTTTTTTTTTTTTTTTTGAGAGAGAACATGAGCCGGGGAGAGGGGCAGAGTGGGGGAGAGAGACAGAGACAGAGAAGGAGAGAGAGAGAATGTTAAGCAGACTCCATACTCAGGGGCTCAATCCACAACCCTGGGATCATGACCCGAGCCAAAATCAAGAGTCAGACTCTCAACCAGCTGAGCCACCCTGGCACCTCTGGAGTCTGTATTTTTTAAAGAGCATAGCCCAAAGAAGACCTCACCGCAAAGGAGATGTTGAGTGAAGGTGTGAAAGAGGTGAGTGAGCCACCCAGTCAGTGAGGATGAGACTGTCCCCAGCACGGGGTTCCTAGTGCACGGGCCTGGAGGCAGGAGAGCCCAGGCCTGTTCAAGCAAGAGCAAGGAGGCGGAGGATAGGGGTGACATGAATGATGGAGGGGAGTGGGCAAGAGAGAGGGGTGACAGGAGACCGGGTGGTATGAGGCCCTGCAGGCTACCGTAAGCGTTCTGTCATTCACCGTGAATGACATGGAAGAGCCACTGGAGGGTCTCGAGCAGAGGCGTGGGATGATCGGACTTCCATCTTCCAGCCTCACTGCAGTGCTGGCTGTCACTAGACTGAAAGTGGGAAACAAGTTTGGAAGCAGGGAAGCAAACCGGATGCTGCCATGATCTAGGCAAGGAATGGTGGGCCAGAGTGCTAGGAGCTGAGCTGGTCTGGCTCGGAGTACATATGGAAAGTAGAGCCAGGAGCATTTGCTGACCAATGACAAGTGGGATGTGAAAAAAAGGGAGGGGTCAGGATTGACACCAGTATTTTTGGCCTGACAACTATAGAGTGTTGTCGTCCTTGACTGAGAGAGGGAAGACTGTAAGACGCAGGCCGGTGCTTCTCTTGAACTCTCATTTTCCGATATTTTGTCGCCAAGATGCATTTACTTGCTTTGTTTGCATGAGTCCCCACATCAGTCAGACCTGCCTTCCTCTCTATTGCAGGCTATTCTTCCCTGAAGGCCGTGAGACCTCATCCTGGGCGACCTTTTTTCCACACCCAGCCTAGAAGCACTCCCGGGTTGATGCCCCGGCCTCCGGCTGCCCAGCCAGTGCATGGCCGGACGGACTGGGCTTCTAAGTACGCGTCTCGGCGATGACTGTGCCGAAGCTTCTGGGGGTGCAGGAAAGCAGGACACGGTCCCTCCACCAACTGGTGTTCTGCTGGCAAGAAGCTTGCGGATGGTGTAAAAGCAAACCAACACTTTATAGTTGTTCTTCTGAACGAAGACATTTCAATATTCTTTAAAAAAATTTTTTTTAAATATTGATTTGAACGCAGTACCCTTTTTTTGTACAAAATTATTTTATTCTAAAACTGGGTCCCATTATTTTCTTAAACAGCGGCATTTTGTATATATGGATTATGTTTTAGCATTTTATACAGTCAACTTTGTAATGAACTTTTTAAAAATTAATTGACTTTCCTTTGGGGTTCCAGATAATATTTTATACAGATTTTTAAAAATTTAATAATATTGATGCAGTATTGCAACAGGGGTGCAATTTAAGGCTACATGATAGAGGGTTATTTACTCAATGCGTGCAGATATTTGTGAAGTGGTTAAATTTTAAATGTGGCACATTGGCACTTCAGGCTCTCTTGGACCAGTGTCAGCCCTAGAGAAATGATCTTCTGCTTTTCTCAATATCATGTTATTCGTTTGACTTTTTTGATACCACTGTGCTGTTCTGAAAGTACCATTATGCAGTTCATTTCATTTTGTGTTTCCCAAATGAAAGAACTCTTAAGTAAATATTTTTTGAAATGTTTACAACAACGCTTTACGGTGGTTGGAGATAAGCGAATGAAACCGAGCTTTACCACGCTAGGCCGTCATATTCTATTTTTCTTCTATTTTTGAAATCAAACTGTGTAAGTTCCCACAGAAGGGAAGCTTTTCAGGCCAACAGGTTTTTAACATAAAGGTTAACACAGTCAGTTAAACTTAGATCCCTGCCAGGATGCATGACCAAAAAGCTAAGTTTCAAAGCAGCAGAAGGGTTTTTTATTATAATAAGTGATCAGATTTTGCATTCAGCTTAGTTCTCCAGGCCTGGCTAGGAACAAACAATGAATAATCTTCTGTCCTAGCTAAACTCTCAGGGCACGTTGGGGAGCAGGAACTTACCTGGGAAGTCACGGTTACCATGATGTTAGTGTCCATAGCGTGCCACATTTGAACTCTTAACCCTTGTGTAGCTTCTTCACACAGTGGGAACTCTATTTGTTGGGCAGAGGCTGTTCCATTGAGAGGAATGTTTACAGCAATTTTGAAAATGACAAAGCTAGTTTGGAGACAGAAAAAGACAAAAGGTCCACTCTTCATCCATCTCTATAGGGCATTGTGCCTCCACCCATGGTTACCTGAAAGGCAGGAGGGAAGGTCTCCGCCGGTGAACAAGATACAAACTCAATAGCGCATTGACTCACATTCCGCCAAGCTACTCTTATTTGGTTCCAGGTTCCAACGTATAGCAAATTGAGCCACATGAAGTTGTCATTTCTGTAGGTTAAAAAGATACATTGCAGTGAATATTGGCACTTTGATTTGATTCAACCCAATAAGTTGGTAAATGACTGCTTTGACATATTAGTAACGTGTTGCAGCCTGAACAAATTGCCATGGCTCCCGAAGAGCCCTAATCTAAATCACGGAGTAATTTTTGCTTTGGAGAATCTGGCTCAAAAATGTACTTGACCAAGCACTATGATCCCTAGGGGCACAAGAAAAGTACATGATGGATGTGGATTTGGTAGGTAATATTTTCTGTTCACAAACTGGCAGCAAAGCTTCAGAAAACAAATATGTATATGTAAGCACAACTTGAAGCTGAATTCACTTCTGTATTATATGCTCAATTCATTATCTAAAGCAACAGAAAGTGTGTTTTCAGAGATGAGTCCTTTACTGCAATTAATATTTATTTTCCCTTTCTGTATTATGTATAAAAAGTAAGTGAATCTGTAACCTGACCCAGCTTGCTGGAAAGCTGGTTTTAAATTGTACATACCTCTTAGAGAAGCTAATGGATTGTGAATATCATATGTGTGGCCCTCTAGCTTATGTTAAGGTCATTACATTTTTTAAATTAAAAAACCTAGTTACCTGGTTGTTACACATTATAAACTTGTTTTTCTAATACTTTTGTGGGCCCAAACTCAGAAAATATCTCCGTTTTCATCCTCTTACGTTTTCCTTTATTTGTGAGTAAACAACTCCCCTTAGGAAGCTGAACATGTTTATCCACGCGAAAGTTGAGCAGCAGATGTGCGGTTTAGAAAAACAGAAGACTGAAAAAGCAATGTGAATTCTAAAGAACTAGCAAAATCCTAGGAAGTTCTCTTTTTTTCCCCCTGAAATGGATAAAGGGCAGATGTGTATACAAGCTGTTTACTATAAAAGGGAATAGTGACCATTTTTTGGTAAGTGAAAATCACATGCTACCTGGTACATCTATTTTTTTTCACTGTACCTATTCGTGACTATACCTCATTTCCAGTCAGAAAGCTTTTTGGGATGTTAGGAAATGGTACAAGGACAGCTCTCACTCCAAGCCCAAAGGTCCAGTGATGGTGGTATGCCAAGGGGTACATGTGTAAACTGCAAGGCAAGCTTCCTGGGCATAAAAACTAATCTTGGTATGATTGTTCATCTGACAATAAAATTCCATTAATCACTAAGCACTCACCCAGCTTATGTATGATAGGGTTTAAGTAGGAATAAAATTGATTTTCAAACAGTTTTTTAGACACATCTCATATATAAAGCCTAAAGGACTATATACTTCTAACAAATTAACACTGTGTCATCTTCTGACGTTATCAAAAATTGAATAAAATCAAGGTAATGCCTAAGTACAAACACCAGTACCACTAGAGTTCATGGGCACCACCTTTTCTCATGAAGTAGCATTTCCCTACCATCAAGCCATTGTTTTGTGCCATTTAGGAGAGAAAAAGAGTGCAGCCTGTATGTTCCAGCTCAGTGTATGACCAAAAGCAATATGTTTATAAGAAAATGTTTGACATGCTAATTATTTTATATCATTTAAAGCATACTGTAGCAAATTGTTTGTTTAATATATGTGGTTAATTTTTAGAATGATTTTTACAATATCCAACCAAAGTACTGTATTTTATATAACTTATTGTGAGGACCTTCTCATGGAAACCATTCAGAAGACAAACTGGAGGCAAGCATCGCATTAATCTGTATTATCAGTTTCTTATGGACACTGTGCTAATGTGAATTTGAGATGACCCAAACAGTCTTCTGATCTCAGATATCTTAGTACTGATAGCAGTTTAGTCACCTGATTTGATTACAAGGGAATCACTGAGAATATATTTATTTATAAAGCAAATATTCATAATGATGAGAAGATAGAAGGACAGAAAACCACTGAAACAAGCCCCTTCTGAAATAAAATGTTGCTTTTTGAATAGTTTGTCCTAAAGTGTTTAAAAATGTTAACTTTATGTAAGGAAAATTCTCCAAATAAAGTTACAGTTTAAGAAAAAAAAATGATTGAATGTTCTGTTTTTATTTTCGTTATTCTTCCATCAAAGGATAACATTAGGGGGCGCCTGGGTGGCTCAGTCATTTGAGCGTCCCACTCTTGATTTTGGCTCAGGTCATGATCCCAGGGTCAGGAGATTGAGCCCCAAATCGGGCTCTGCACGGAGCTTGGAGCCTGCTTGGGATTCTCTCTCTTGCTCTCTCTCTACCCCTCCCCCGCTTCTAAAATTGAAAAAAAAAAAAAAAAAAAGATAAGTGTTTCCTAATGTGGAATTTTGACATTTTATAACTTCTCCTTAATGCTTAGTGCAGTGTTCCTGCCATGAAATTGGAAGCATACGCTTAGAGCAGCAGTGTGCAGAGTTATTCTGCAATCTGGAGACTTTCATTTTTGTATTTATTTTTTTGGAGGCTTTTTTAAATTTAGCATTTAGCAAGTTAGGTGAGTAGGAATATATATATATATAAAAAAAAGAGGTGGAAACAATTTCTTGTTGCCGATTTTGTCATTCAGCATGATTAATATTTACCTTGTATGATTTTAGCTTTTCACAGCATACTCCTATGTACAATATAAACCTTCCAAAGAAACTCATCACTTTGTGAATTACGTACCAGATTCCACTGGGAATTCATTTCCCAAACACTCTTTGAATCCTTGAAAGAATTTTTTAAGAACGTGGTTTACAAAACATGAATTGCTGAATCCCAGAGCGTGCCCCTCCCATCAGAACACTGCTAACCAGTGGAGCTCAACTGACACTGAGCTCAGCTGGTCCATGCCCAGGCAAGAAGCTGAATCACAGCCCTATCTGCTGTGGACCATCTCCCAGCGCCATCTGCCCAGGAGGGCTGGCAATGACTCTTGGAGGCTGTGTGGCCCAGCAGCATCCAAGCTAAGAGGTGGCTGAATAGAGCTGATCCCCTACAAGAGCAAAACCAGTATCAGGTGCAGAGTATTATGCTAGCACAGGCAGGGGGATTGATTCACAGCCAAGGCTGAGGGTAGCTCCTGGCTCCTCCTAACCTGAGAGCCAGTTTGGGGAAATTGACTGTAGCCTGGAGCAGTCCCTCCCCCTCCCACCCAGGCAAGAGAGCTGAGACCTGGCCCTACTAGCTGTAGAGAGTGTCTTCTGGCCCCATCTGACCATAAGGGCTGCTGGCAAAAACACCTGGAAGCCAGCAGTACACAAGCCTAGAAGCAGACAGAGCCTACAGTTTGCAGAGCAAAGCCAGTGGACCTGTTTGGTCAGGGAACTGGGGTGTAGGTGGGCTTGAATTAAGACGACAATAAAGAGCTTTACCAGCTTTATTTTTTTTTTTAATGTTTTTATTTATTTTTGAGACAGGGAGAGACAGAGCATGAACAGGGGAGGGTCAGAGAGAGGGAGACACAGAATCTGAAACAGGCTCCAGCCTCTGAGCTGTCAGCACAGAGCCCGACGCGGGGCTTGAATTCACGGACCGCAAGATCATGACCTGAGCCGAAGTCGGCCGCTCAACTGACTGAGCCACCCAGGCACCCTGAGCTTTACCAGCTTTAGATGTGCTTCTCCTTGCTGTACCCAGGCAGGGAATCTGATTCATAGTTCTGCTCATCACTGAATACAGGCTTCAGGGTATCCAATGAGGGAACCTAACCAGAGCACACACGGAGAACTGTGTCGCCCATTCAACATTCCCACGTATGGTGACACTTGAGCACAGAGCACAGCCATGTTTTTCTGCATCTGCAGAACAAAACCAATGGCCTTACTTAACCACAAAATTCAGTGCACATTCTGGCTTGATTTGGGTCCGCAAACAATGAGATATAGATCCTGGTTCTGTCCTGCTATCCTGCTAAGGCAAGGAAATTAATTCATAGACACATCTATTACTGAATATAGTCCCCAGTCCTGACCATCTAGCAAGCCTCACCAGAGAAGTCAGGCAACTGCGGAGCCCATCCTACAGCCTCACTTAGGGAGGGAACCAAGCCAGCAGTCCTAGCCAACTGTTCACAGCCAGTGGCACATTCTCCCATCCCCATCCTCAGAGCTTGAACAGTTGCCTCACCCAAAAATAGACCATAATAGTAGGCCTCTTCTGTCCAAAGACATTACCAGCAGATACACCCAGAAACCCAAACTGAGCTGACTGGTGAAGAACTGTCTCTCCTAAGGAAAATCTATAAAGTCTGGAAGAGGAGCCCCATTACTCAAATACACAGATACCAATGTAAGGAATCAAGGGTCCCAAAAAAGTCAAGTAAATATGAAACCACCAAAGGAAACGAATAAAGCTTCGAGTACTGACCCTAAGGAAATGGAAAACTATGAACTGTCCGATGAAGAATTCAGAATAATACTCTTAAGAAATTTTAGTGAACTCTAAGAAAACACAGACAACTAAACGAAATTAGGAAAACAATGCATGAAAAATAATAAGTTCAACAAGGAAATAGCAACCATCAAAAAAAAAAAAAAAAAAAGAAAAGAAAACCCACAAAAAAACCCCACCAAACCCTAGAAATCCTAGAGTTGAAAAATACAATAACTGAACTGAAGAATTCATCAGTTTCAAAAGTAGACTTGACCATGTAGAAGAATCAGCGACCTGGAGGATGAAACAGTGGAAATAACCCAGTCAGAGGAGCAAAAGGAAAAAAAGAATGAAAGAGTGAAAAAAGCCTACCAGGATTATGGGACACCATGAGTTATGGGACACACTATGAAACAGTATTCATACTATGGGAATTCTAGAAGGAGAAGAGAAAGAGAAAGGGACAGAAAGTATATTTAAAGCAATAATGCTGGAAACTTCCCAAACCTGGGGAGAGAAGTAGACATCCAGATCCATTAGGACCAAAAGACTCTAAATAGGTTAAACCCAAAAAGGGCTACACCAAGACACATTATAATTAAATTGTCAAAAGTTAAAGACAAAGAAAGAATTAAAGAGAGGTTACATATGAGAGAACCCTGATAAGACTACTGGTGGATTTCTCAATAGAAATTCTTCAGGCTAGGAGAGAATGAGATGACATATCCAAAATATTGGAAGAAAATAACTGTCAGCCCCAAATTCTCTACTTAGGGAAGCTGTCCTTTGGAAATGAAGGGGGGGATAAAGACTTCCCCGAACAAACTAAAGCAGAGGGATTCATTATCATCAGACCTGCCTTATGAAGGAAGCTAAGATTTCTTTGAGTGAAAGTAAAAGAACCCTAATTAACATCATAAAAACATGAAAAGATAGCATAAATCTCACTGGTAATGATAAATATGTAGTCATAGTTAGATTCTGCTATATAATCATAGTGATGCATAATTCACATAAATCTCTAGTTTAAAAGTTAAAAACAAAAACAAATGTAATCAAAATAACCGTAACTGCAATAATCTGCTATTAGTCGCACAATATAAAAAAACATGTAAATTGTAACAACAATAACCTAAAATGTGAAGGGGGGAGAAAAGTACTAGTGTAAAGCTTAAAGATTCTATTAATTAGATAGTAGATAATATCTATTAATTAGATAAGCACCCAACTCTTGATTTCAGCTAAGGTTATGATCTCACAGTTCGAACTGTGAGGTTGAGCTCTGCGTCAGGCTCTGGGCTGACCTCACAGAGTTGGCTTGGGATTCTCCCTCCTCTTTCTCTCTCCAAATAAATAAATAAACTCAGGAAAAAAAGAATTCTATTGGTTAGCTGTTATCGGCTTAAGATATGTAAGTTGCCAGTTTGTGTAAGCTTCCTGGTAACCACAAGGGAAAATCCTGCTGTCATTCCACAAAAGGAAAAGATAAAGAAGTCAAAACATACTGATACCAAAGACATCAAAGCACAAAAACAGACAGCAGGATAAGAAACAAGGAATAATGGATCTATAAAACAATCTGAAAACAATGAACAAAATGGCAGTTAGTAAGTCCTTAACTATCAATAGCTACTTTACTGTAGAGGGGATAAATTCTCCAGTTAAAGGAGACATAGCATGACTGAATGGGTAAACACACACACACACACACACACACACACACACACACCAATTCAATAATACGCTGCCTGCAATAGACTTACTTCAGTCTTAAAGACACACAGAGGCTGAGAGTGAAGGGATGGAAAAAGACATTCCAAGTGAATGGTAACAACAATAAACGACAAAAATCAGAGGTAGCTACACTTATATCAGACAAAATGGACCTTGAACTAAAAATGGTAAAAAGAGAAAAAAGGTCATTATATAATAATAAAGGGGTCAATACATCAAGAAGATATAACAAATGTAAATATTTATGTACCCAGCATAGGAACACCTAAATATATAAGGCAAAAACTAATGTTGCAGGATTCTTTACCACAATACCCTGGATTCATTGTCTTGCCGCTTCGAAGAATGAAGAGGTGGACACAAAATGAGCAGCAGGCAAAAGTTTATTAGAGTATAAATTAGAAAGTAAGAATAGTAGGAAAGTTCTCTTTACAGAGAGGGGACACTAGAAAGTGAATGCCTGCTGACAATAAGCTAGGGTCCTTGTTTTATAAGGTTCTGGTCGTGCCCCACCCCCCCCATCCCTCCCCCTTGTTCCTTCTCAGGTTCCACCCTTATTGACCTTATAGTTCTAGGTGCTGGGTTGTCCATTCCTGATTGGCTCATTTCCATTGGTGGTCTATGCCATACTTAGGTCTTTTGTCAAATTCCTGAGGGAAACCTGAGGGGAAGTAGGTGGGTCTGTTACATTCTTAAGAGGAACCTTATGCTTGAGGGGGTTTGCTGTGGTCTGACATTCCCAGCATTGTTCCAAAATAGGTTTTTTTTCCCCACCCAGGGACCTCAGGCCCTATCCTTTCCCTCTCTGCCTATTTTATGCTATCTTTTCCTATCACTAACAAAGGTAAAAAGAGAAATAAACAGTATACAATAATAGTTGGGGACTTTAATACACCACTCTCAACAATGAGTAGATTAT
Source organism: Neofelis nebulosa (assembly GCF_028018385.1). NCBI lineage: Eukaryota > Metazoa > Chordata > Mammalia > Carnivora > Felidae > Neofelis > Neofelis nebulosa. Next base: position 53,917,780 of record NC_080787.1, on the reverse strand, counting down.
CCAGACAGAGAATCAATAAGGAAACAGTGGATTTGAATACTACTATAGACCAAATAGTCATATACAGAATGTTCTATCCAACAACAGCAGAATACACATTCTTCTCAAGTGCACATGGAACATTTTCTAGGATAGACCATATGTGAGGCCACCAAACAAGAAGTCTTAGCAAATTTAAGCAGACTGAAATCACACCAAGTATCTTCTCTGACCACAGTGGCATGAAACTAGAAACCGACAACAAGAGCAAAACTGGAAAATTCAAGAACACATGAAAAATAAACAACACTCTCCTAAACAACTAATGGATCAAAGGAGAAATTAAAGGAGAGATAAAAAAGATTCTTGAGACAAATGCAAATGAAAACCAGCATACTAGAACCTGTGGGATGCAGTATTAATGGTTCTAAGAGGGGAGTTCACAGCAATTAATGCCCATATTAAGATGCAAGAAAATCCCTAACAATTTAACTTTATGCCATCAGGAACTAGAAAAAGAAGAGCAAAAGCAAACTGAGCCCAAAGTTAGCAGAAGAAAGGAGATAATAAAGAGTAGGGCAGAAATAAATGAAATAAAATAAAAAACGATAGAAAATATTAACCAAACTAGGAGTTGGTTGTTTGAAAAGATGAACAAAATTGACAAACTACCTTGCTGTCAGGACAGGGTCTTGGTATCAGTCATTTACAGCTAAGGCTGAATGTAAGCCAATTGTTTCCCTCCTCCTGGAGTGTTTTACATATAAACCTTCTCTTAAACTGAGATTTAAAGCTCTATTATTTTAAAGCTCAGGGATTTTTGTTGAGGCACTTTTTTTAACCTACAACTGAGTGGGTGGGCAAAGGGTTGAGGGCTGAGGATTTCCCTGGGCACTGAAAACAAATCAGGTAGGTAGATTCTACTATCTACCACCACACTATCTACTATGTTTAAGACTTTCCCAGAATGAGAGCGACTCCAAGGGTCTCTAAGAATAGAACAATTTCGGAGGCTTCCAAGTAATAAAATGACTTAAAGTCACCTGCTGTAGAGTGGCAGAATTACTATAACAGGACTCTTTATTTCTCCACCAGCCTGTGTCATCATAGAGTCTTATGATACTGCTTTAGTTTCTCATTCAGGCAAATAAGAATGTTAGGATACTGTTATCCCTATTGTATTAGGTTGGACTTATGAAGTTGTCATTTTGTAGGTTAGAAAAAAAAACCCCATTAAACTATCAGCACTTTAGTATGTTTCAACTCATTAGAAATAAGGAAATAGAGATAAATGTTTGGTTTATCAACAAAGTTGAATAATACTTGTCCTGTCTAGTTCAGTTAAAGTGAATTCTTACAGAAAGATGGGTTAAAAAAATGAATAAAGAATGATTATTTTCAGCAGGGTTGGAAAATATGACTTCCTACCTATGTTAAACTGAGTCATGTCTGTGTTAAGTCAGAATTAGAAAGGTGAAATTGAACATACACTATTAGTCTTATTTGTGAGTGACTATTCTGACTCTTCTGGTGCTCAGCTGTTCTTGACTTGCTTATCTTCTTTATATACTTTCTCTGGATAAGCTCATCCTTTTGCTGCCAGCTGGACCCATCTCAGTCCTCTTGTCTGAGTCTTTGCTGGCTGATTCAAGTGTCTAGTGGACATTTTCAGTTGAATGGCTTAGAGAAATGAAAGACAAATCACCTCATTATTTTCCCCGAGCCTTGTCCTCCTCTACTCTTTATGGAGCAGAAACCAAAGCATTGTTCATTCATTCATTCAATCATTTTTCCAATACATATTCTCTAAACACTTACTCTGGGCTAAGCATTATTCTAGAAGCAGGATATCCAAAAATGTATTTTTTAAAACTATGAAAATCTCTAACCTCATATAATTTGCACTCTATTAAGTCTACAAGTAGATAATAAAATATGTAAACAAAATACATGGTATGTTAGATGACAATAAATGTTATGGAAAATAGAGGAGGATGGAAAAGGAAATGTGCGTGCTTGGGCGGAGGGTGGGGGGATGCATCATTCTAGACTTTTTCTCTTCCTTCCCCTACTGCTTGTTATGATAGGAAAAAATAGGATAAAATAGGCAGAGAGGGAAAGGATTAGGGCCTGAGATCCCTGGGTGGGGAAAGACATATTTTGGAACAATGCTGGGAGTGTCAGACCACAGCAAACCCCCTCAGGCTTAAGGTTCCTCTTAAGAATGTAACAGACCCCACCTACTTCCCCTCAGGTTTCCCCTCGGAATTTGACGAAAGACCTAAGTCTACAATGAAAACAACCCAATCGGGAATGGACAACCCAGCACCTAGAGATATCCAGCCAATAAGGGTAGAACCTGAGAAGGAACAGGGGGAAGAGATGGGGGCAGGGAGGGCACTACCAGAACCTTATAAAATAAGGATCCTTGCCTATAGTTGGTGGGCATTCATTTTCTAATGTCCCCTCTCTGTAAAGAGAGCTTTCCTACTTTCTTGCTTTCTGATTGTATACCCTAATAAACTTCTGCCTGCTGCTCATTTTGTGTCCTCCTCTTCATTCTTTGAAGTGGTGAAACAACAAATCCTGGGTTTTGAGGTAAAAAAAAAAAAAAAAAAAAATCCTGCAACACTGTGACTTGATTGTTAAGTCTGTTATCTTACACCTCAATATTGCACCCTTTTCTTAACCATAGTCTTCAAATGAATGGTACTACTTTAATACACACAGATATTTAGTAGGTTTCTCTCTACTTTGCACTGTCCCAATTTATTCTCCACGCTCCTGACAGAGAAATCTATTAAAAATAAAATCTGTGTTATTTGCTGTGGTTGTTCAGTGCCACAGGCCTCTCCAGGCAGGTACTTTCAAAAACCCCTCATGGGGGAAACCGATAATCAACATCTATAGTCGGAGAAATAGCTGAAATAGTTTTGAAGTCCTTTTGAAGGCATATATTTTAAACTGAGATCCATGTGAGTTCTGCCTTCTACTCTGTAATATAGCCTTGATGACTTTACTATGTTGTTTTAGTTTTAACTTATTTACCAGCCAAATCACTTTTGACTGGTAAAAAGTGACACGTGACACGTCTACCCCAATGTTGTCCTTCCTCCCATCCAGGAAGGTGCTCTGTGTAGCCTGTGACTTAGAGTTTCTGAAGTGAATGGTAAAGCTCAAGATGATAGTTGGGGTCAGGAAAGAAAGGGGGAAAACACATATATGTATTTAGTATATATACACAAAATGAAATGAGAGAATTTAAGTTCTGTTTAATAATACATGGGTTCTGTTTAATAATAGTATGTTTATGTAATGCCTTTTGTTCTCTTGTAGGGTACTTTGCTTATTTTAAGAGCCTTCAAATATTAGCTGTACCTATTATATGAATTTACAAGACGTTGCCCTTATTAAAAGTTTGTAGTTGCTATATTAAAATATTTGGTAGGGGTTGTCGTCTCAAAAGAAAGGCAGACTGCCACGTGCAGCGCCTCATTTGGATGTGTCTGGAGTCTTGGAAGCTTGACTACCCTACGTTCTCCTACAAATGGACCTTGAGAGCTTGTTTGGAGGTTCTAGCAGGGGAGCGCAGCTACTCGTATACCCTTGACCGAAGAACGGTCCTCCTCTATCGGGGAAGGTCGTCCTCTTCGACCGAGCGCGCAGCTTCGGGAGGGACGCACATGGAGCGGTGAGGGAGGAAGGGGACACCCGCCTAGCCAGCCAGATCAGCCGAATCAACCCTGGCGATCAATGGGGTGACAGATGTCGCAGCCAGATCGCCCTCACATCCAAAGCGCTAGGGGCGCGCACGAGCTATATAAACCTAAAGAGATTTTTAACTTTACGCATAGGCCGAGTCACTCTAATGGTACCGGGCCTCTAAAAGGATTTTTTAACTAAAGTCCTAATCTAACTAACACTTTAAAGTCTACTTAATTCCTCAAAACGCTAAAATTGCCGCTAAATGGCTCGAATTTGGACTATTTTCATATTATCCAGAATGCCTTGCAGATGGGTGGAGCATGCTAAACACTGCCGTCTCTATTGGTGAGACTTCCCAACCTCGCCCACCGGAGCGCCAGCTCGCGGCCAGCTGGTCCCGCCTCGCTGCAGACAGCTGGCAGAGCGCTTTGTGAGGCTCCGGGTGCTCCTAGCGGACTCCAGGTCTGTCTCCCTCCTGCCGCTCCCACCCGCCCATCCCCTTCGCCCTCCACTCCCTGGCCCCGAGTCTCTTCCTCCACCGTGCGTCCCAACTCTCTCCCAGCACCCATTCAGTCCTTCTCATCTCCCTCCCACCCGTCCTTTGGCGCCTCCGCCTCCTTCTGGGCAGACGTGGCCCTCTTGGCTGGGGCTGGAGTCATTCTTGGCTCAGCGTGCGTATTTTTATTAACCCGCTCTGCGGAATCCGAACCCACTGGTTTCCGTGGAAGGCTAGCTCGTGGGCTAGCTTTGGGTTTCCATGGGCTGAGCGGGGACCGGAGTAGCCCAGTCCTAGTAGACTAGGAGTCTAGTCTCGGGTGGTCGAGTCCGTGGCCTGGACGCATTCCCGAAGCCCGAGGCTCCCCTCCGAGCTGTGGCGGGGGACGTGCGGGACCCCGGGGAAGCTACCGCAGGCTGGAAGACCGACGCACATTTTGCAGACAATAGTAATGCTCGGCCGGCCCATCTCTCAATAGCTGTAATAATCACATATGACGATGCATGTGAAAACATGAATTCTTGCAAGGGTTCCAGAGTGCATAATTAATTCTCCGCGGCCCTCCGCACCTTGCCTCACCAGACCGAATTTGAGAAATTTAAGCTTTTCAAGGTCAAAGTGTATGATGTTCTGAATCGGGGAAGTACCGTACTGCTGGCTAGGATGTCTTTACAACAAATGGCCCCAGCTTCCCAAGATCCAGAATAAGAGATCATAAATAGAAATGGTATGGAAGTCAAGTGGTTGTTTCTTTTAATATTTGAAAATGGTGGTATGTTTTCATTGAGTGAGCGAAAACGCAGTCATAAAGGAAAAAAAAAAAAAAAACGAAAACAAAAAGCAAAACCGACTTCCTTTGCCAAAATCCTGAATATTCGTTTAGCCCGTGAGCACCGGGGTTGAAGACTCGAAATAAGAGAAATAAGACTGCTGGTGTGCGAGGAGCTGCGTATTTGTTTTTTTCAGAAACCTTTTCTGAAAGGCCATCATGGCAGCAAAGCCCAAGCTCCACTATCCCAACGGAAGAGGCCGGATGGAGTCCGTAAGATGGGTTTTAGCTGCCGCTGGAGTCGAGGTACCCTCTATGCTGTTTCTTCACAGATTTGTTGTACAACTTTGAGACTTTTGAGGAAAACATAAATGGCGGAGTCCTGTTCTAGCCCTCTCCCCCACCCAACACAGACATGCTTGGTTGAGTCAGAAGATTCCTTGGTTGAGTCAAAAGGGGTTTTTCTTTATAAATGGAATGTGGTTAATGGAAATCTGTTTTACTTTCCACTTTTACTTAATCATTGGCTTCTGATCTACCACCAGGAAGTATTAATAAGGAGAAGAGGAATGAACCTGAAATTTGCCAGTTACAACTTTTCTTAATTATACAAGCTATAGGTAAATTTCCTCTTCAATGGCTTCTAACTGGCAGCCTTCCTCTGCATATGTGTAGGCTTTGGCCCACGGTGGTTTTGTCTTTTTGTTCTATTCTTTTAGTTTCTTATTTATGGAAATGTTCTAGTGGGTTACAAAGGTTGGGAAACCATTGGCATAAATTTCCCTCACCCATTTTCTTTTTTTTTTTTTTTTTTTATTTATTTTTTTGGGGGGGGACAGAGAGAGACAGAGCATGAACGGGGAAGGGGCAGAGAGAGAGGGAGACACACAGAATTGGAAACAGGCTCCAGGCTCCGAGCCATCAGCCCAGAGCCTGACGCGGGGCTCGAACTCACAGACCGCGAGATCGTGACCTGGCTGAAGTCGGACGCTTAACCGACTGCGCCACCCAGGCGCCCCTCCCTCACCCATTTTCAATTGTCATTTGCTTTGTGCTAATCTTGTTTCATCCATCTCCTCCATTTGTTTTGTGGGAGTATTGTAGTTTTTATCTCTAAAAGGTAAGGATTTTAATACATAACCACAATACCATAATATCACCCAAGAAAATTAGCAGTTCTTTACTAATATCTTAACAGTCTGATTACTTCAAACAGGTCTTTTTATAGTAAGTTTATTCCAGTCTGGATCTATATCATGCCCACACATCGCATTTGCTTAGGTTTCTTTCAGGATTTTTTAAATCTGTAACAATTTCCTCTGCATTTTTTAAAAATAAACTTTATACTTGGGAATAATTTTAAATTTATAGCGAAGTTATGAAGACAGTGCACAGTGTTCCATTAATAGCCACTCAGTCCCTCCTGATGATATCGTCTTACATAATCATGTCAAAACTAAGAAATTAACATTGGTGCATGACTAAACTACAGACTATTTGAATTTAATTAGTTTTGCCAATAATGTCCTTTACTCTTCCAGGATCCCACATTATACTTAGTCACTACGTTTCCTTAGTCTCAACCTGTGACAGTTTCTCAGTCTGTCTTTTATTTCACGACCTTGACAGTTTTGAAAAGTATTGGTCAGGTTTTTTGTAGAATTCTCCATAGTTTAGGTTTGTTTGAAGTTTTCTCATAGTTGGACTGGGGTTTGAGGTTTTGGGGAAGAATAGCACAGAGGAGAAATGCCTTTCTCATTGTATCATATTAGGGCTGATATTAACATGAGTATATCACTGGTGCTGTTAACCTTGGTCATTTGGCTAAGACGGTGTCTGCCAGGTTTCTTCATTGTAAAAGGATTTGTTCCCTTTATTTTTTGGAAACGAGTCATTAAGTGCAGCCCACGCTTAAAAGGATGGGAATTAAACTCTACCTCCTGGAGGGGGCGGCATCTGTGTTTAGAATTCTTACATAAGAGAGATTTGGGTTTTTTCTTGTCCATTTATCTATTCAATCATTTATTTTTATCAGTATGGACTTTAGTATTTATTTTGTGCTTTGGGTTGTAATCCAATAATGTTTTCTTGCTCAAATTGTCCCACTTTGGCCATTAGCTCTTTCACGTTGGCTCCTGCGTCACACGTGTGCACATGACTTCATCCTCCCTTTTCTTTTTTTCCCTTTAGCTCTTTCTTACTTTCTGACACTACAAGATGCTTCAGGCTCATCTTGTATTTTCCTTGCCCTGGCCTTAGAAATTGGTATTTTTCCAAGGAGCCCTGGTCCCTTTTATTAGCAAATGGTATTAGCAGCCAACAGCTGAGTGCTAAGTGTCTGCATCTGTTTGTAGTGCCATTTATTTGTGGAAGAAACTACCCTGTAGAATTTCCCCCATTCTGGATTTGACTGACTTACCCTCATTTCAACATATTCTTTTATTCTCTGTGTTTCCTGTAAACTAGTTAGACCCAGAGATATGATCAAATCCAGGCTCCTTTTTTTCTTTCTATCTCTAAATCTTTTTTTTTTTTTTTTTCCTACCAGACTCCATCACAGGGATACTGGGTGCATATTTTTATTATACGACATCAAGGGATGCATGATGTTTGACTGTCTCCTTTTCAGCAACGCCGGCTTGATCAGTGCGTTCCGGTGACGTCAGGCTGGATCCATGCATAAAGTTTCCTCCATCACCTTCTCAACTAGTGGTTTTAGCAGCTATTTTCATCACCATTGTTAGGGATAACAAAATGGTGCTTTTTCTATTTCTGTCTATCATTTTATCTGAATTTATTAACTGTGTTTCTTTTCTGAAGAGTAATTTTTCACTTAACTATTTAATTACTTTGAACTACAGCTCATATGGGAAGAGTAAGGTAAATGCTTGATATAGTCTCTTTATCGATTTTCAGAATAATTAGACGTTACCGTAGTAACCTCCAAAGATGATACATGAGGGTTTTGGGGTTTGCGGTTTTGTGTTGTTTGGTTGGTTTTAGTTTTGGTTTCTTTGCATATCATTATAACTCACCATATAGTGTTTTACAGTTTTCTAAGTGAGTTGATATCACTTTTATATACAAATTCTGACTTCTGACTTCTCTTGAGAAATTTGAAGATCTGATTGATACTGGACCCTCATTTTCAGAGGGCAAGTAATTACTAAGTCTGACTAAGTAAGGAAGGACTGCCACCATAGATGGTCCTTTCTAGTTCATCACAGTCCCCATTATTCCCCCATTGTCTCAGGATATGTTTTCTAATTATGTTAATAAGATAGTGAAAAAAATTCTTGGTCCTGTGACCTGAACCTGGTTGGCTTATTGATGTCACCTACCTTTTCCCTGCATGCTTCTGAGTTTGCAGTTCTGTCTTATTGAATAGGTTTGCAATGGATATCTTATTTGTACCTTTAATATAATCTTTTCCCAAATCTTCTCTCTTCCAATCCTCATTCTACCTCATGCCTCCTACTCTCCTATGTATGAGTCAAGATTCTTGGTGACAGCAGTAGAAAGCCAACCCTAATTAAGTTCTACAAAAAAGAAAGTGGGTCACGTAACCCACCTCCCCTAGACCAGTTGCAGTGGGCAGGCAGGTGAGGTAGAGGAATTAGCCTAGCAGGTCCTGAACCCACCTTCCAGCAAGTGTGGAGGGAAACCGCAAAGAAGTGTATAAAGGAGAAACTGACTCATGAACTCCCACACAACTTGGTAACCAAATTCCATCTAGAAGAATTATCAGAGGAGGGCTACCTAACTAAAGTCTAATCTCTTAAATAAAGATTTGTCCTTGGAGAATGGAGCTCACACTTTCAGTTGGGAAGTGAAAGTTAGTCTAGGAAAGGAGAGCCAGATAAGTGGTAAAGACTGCAGAGTGGGAATGGCAGAGGTGGATCCCTCGAACCTGTTCACAGATGTTGCACACTCAGGAGAAACTTAAACACAAGCAAAACAAAAGGAAACAAGTTTTCTGTAGGTTTGAAAGAGTCTCAGCCATTTTTGTTACAGAATACCCCGCGTCCTGGATTTGCCTGATTTTCACCTTGCAGTTAGATCTGGCAGTATTTTTTACAGTGTTATTGTGCCCTTCTCACTGTCACGGCAGGAAGCACACACTGTCTCAGTGTCCCCCAATGGGGAGCTAAGTTTGACCACTTGGTTAGATAGATGGTGTGATCTCCAAATCTTTCCACCACAAAGATGCTTTTTTCCTTTGTCATAATTAACTTGTGGGCTGATACTTTAAGGTTGTTTGAATATTCTGTTCCCCATAAGGCAGTGATTTCAGCATCCATTTTGATCCTTTTCAGAATCAGTTGTTACATTGTAGGTTACAAATTGGTGATTTTCTAATTGTATCATTAGCACTAATTCTTCTGTTAAAAAAAAAAAAAAGAAGCTTTTCCTTCTGCCTTGTTGAATATCATCACTTAAGGACACAGGGATTTTTTTTTATTAGAGTGTGTGATGATCCTTAAGTGACATTACCCGTCTGATGCTTGAATTGTCCCTAATTTGGCTAAGGACTCCCCTTCAGGTAGGGTCCTGCCTGCCTTTGCCTTTGCCATATCTCATTGGTCTTTGAGCTCTTCCTTGCTTTCTGATGTATTAGCATCAACCTTTTCTCCCAGGAGTCCAGGTTTCTTTTAGTGATACAGGGAAACCAAGATGTGGGTGCTAAGTGTGCTCCTTCTGCTTCTGAGACAGTTTAACTTGGTATTTTCAGTCCTGATCCTGTAATGATATGTGCCTTCATGGGGGATATCTTTTTTTTTTTTTTAATTTAGTTTGATGAAGAATTCTTAGAAACAAAAGAACAGTTACAGAAGTTGCAGGATGGTGAGTATGGAAGTGAAACAACTGTTTGGTAATGCTGATTTTTCTTTTAAGAACCGATATTTATGTGGAAGGTCAAAGATGCTGCTTACACTGAACTCTCAACAGTATCCTAACACCAGGGGGGGAAATAGCTGAAATTGCTCTTCTCTGAGAGCTAAAGGGAGTGAACCATCAGGTGAACAGCCTTTCTCCATCCCTTTCTCCTCTCTCTGCCCCCCTCTTCTCCCGCTTTTTTTCCTCTCCTTCATACCTTCCCTCTTCATCTTCCCCACCTAGCTCCAAATTATCTGAGCCATCAGTGCCTGCTTGAGTATGCAAACAGAAGTCCTCATTTAAACTGGGCCACATATTTGCAGTGAATACTAAACAGAAATGAATTCAATGAAAGTCCCCCCACCTTCAACTCCTGATCAGCCCCACTCCCTCTATGCCCAGGCTCCATAAGGAATACCTAGTGACTCTGTAAGTAGCCTCCCTCCCAGCCATCAGCAGGGTCTCTAGACCCAACTGAAGGCTGCCTCAAGAGGTACCAACTGTAATGTCACTCTTCCTGTGTGACACTGGCCTCATGTCACTAGGCATGTGTTGAGTAATCATTTTCCCCAGACACTCATGTACCCCCAATCTGTGAGCTCCTTGAGGGCTAGGCTGTATCCTACATTTGCATCTCTCCCCAGGGCTTAGTATGTGGAAAGTGTTTGACACAGTTTTGTTGAAAAAAGCAAGTGGTTGGTTTTTGATCCATGACAGCAGACTTGGTAGTACGTGGTCTGTGGCTGTGGAACAGAAAGCCCGGTGAGTACACATGAGTCTCAGTCGGTGACGTAGGTTTTATGATCAGATTGTTTAAAGCAGTGCAATCGATAGAACATTCTACAGTGATGGAAATGTTGTATTCCCAGTCTGGTGTCATAGCCGCTAGCCATACGTGCCTACTGAGCACTTGCAATGTGTCTAGCATGCTTAAGGAATTGAATTCTAAATTTGTCAAAATTTTGATTAATTTAAGTGTACATTTAACTAGACACATGCAGCTACTGACTACTGACTGGGTTGGCCAGTGCAGCTCTGAAGAAATATCTTCCCCACATTCTCTCCCGCCCCTTGTCATGACTGTTGGGCACTTTTGCTGGTGTGAACATGAAAAGGGAAGGTTTTGAACAGGGCTTGTTTTCAGGCTTATTTGGCAGTTCAGTCTGCTACCCTGCATGAAGTTGATGTCATCTGTCATCAAGGAGCTTTCCACTGTTCCCAAGGCTCTGGCCCCACCGTCCCTTTTCATTCAATAGGGCGTGTTCAGGGGTTGGGGGACAGGGAAGAGATCAGTTTTAACTCTGGGCTTCCATTCTCAGGTAACCACCTGCTGTTCCAGCAAGTGCCAATGGTTGAAATTGACGGGATGAAGTTGGTGCAAACCCGCAGCATCCTTCACTACATAGCAGAGAAGCACCACCTGTTTGGCAAGGACCTCAAGGAGAGAACCCTGTACTATGGCCCTCTCAAGTGTTCTTGATTGTCACTTATTGAGACCTCAGCCGATTAGCAGTCTCTACAGCACACCCCGTCTCCTTTATGTCTTGTATCATTAGAGTAAACCGGGAACAAAAACCAGTTGGAAAATCAGCACAGAGAGTCTGGGCAAAACAATAGAGAAGAATTGAGTTCAGATACTAGATCCTCTATTTGGGGTGTGATTGTTTCAGGTTTCAACATGTTTAAATGCTTTGATATTGCTTTTTACCTTTCTTGCAAATTTAATATCACAGAGTATTAAGAACAGGCAGCTGCTATGACATTCAAGGTCAGGAATACTGTACCTTGATTATAATTTGGATTATATTTTTGAACTCAAAGCCTGATCGTTGTACCTACTAAGATGCGTGATCCAAGGCAAAATGCTGAGTTCCACAGTCCTGCCAAGTGTCCTGTACAATATATTGATATCATATGCCTGATAATGAAAGTCAATTAATATGGATAATGGAGTCAATGAAATATTGGGTGGAGTGTTTAGCACCATGCCTGGTACATACCAAGCATTCCATAAATGATAGCCACTGTTTTTATAAATGTGAAATTCCACCCACACCAAGCGTGGGTTCTGGAGTAAGGATACACAATTAGGGTCCCTGGAGAGGGGGATGTCATGGCTATTTGCTTTCTGATCTGTGACAGATTTTTTTGAATTACAGCTAAAATTGGCTTTGCATCTTTGCTCTTGAGCCACGTATAGATAAATGCTCCCGGGTCCTTAAGTGGCCAGAGCCTTAAGAGAAAAGCACTCTGAATTCTTAGTTGTGGAAGCCGATGAGTTCAAAGAAGGGGAAACTGAGATAACCTTTTTTTGTTGTTATTTTAAGGATTGACATGTATGTGGAGGGGACGCTAGATCTGCTGGAACTGATTATCATGCATCCTTTCCTAAAACCAGATGATCAACAAAAGGAAGTGGTTAACATGGCCCAGAAGGCTATAATTAGATACTTTCCTGTGTTTGAAAAGGTAGGTGGCAGAGCAACTCACGAACACAGCATGGCCAGACTACAAGGGAGCTGTCACTGACGCCCCGCTCTGCTCTGGGCAGTGGAAAGGGGAGCCTGCTGGACTAACCTCGGGGATTCCCGAGAGCTGACAGTAGCTGTCAGAGCAAAGCCAGGGTGTCTTGAAGCCCCTCAGGCTCTACTTGGACCATGTTACTCGGAAGTCTGGAAAAAACATGGGTTCACCACATGTGCGCATTATTGTTCACCGGGTGCCCACCCTGTGTAAGATGCAGAAAAGCAGAAACTGCCTAATTCCTACCTTCTTTCATCCCATGAACATTTGAGGAAAGGCCATTGTATACCAACATCCTACCTGATAGTTTGGTATGATGAGAAGACCATTGTTTTATTTCTCTCCCGTTTGCTCTCTTTGCTTCCTGTTTTGTTATTTTCCTCATCTTGTTAATATATCTGCTTTACTGGGCTTCAGACTCCTGTTTTTCTCAACTAAGAGCAATTGTTTTAAATGTTTCGGTTAAAAAAAAGAAGAGAGTGTAAACGTACAGAATTGGCAAATCTCTGGCCATCTTTGTAGAATTAGATTTAAGAAGGAGAGGTATTCTCTGGGTTTTTCGGTCACTTGGTTTCATGATCTCTCACCCACAGGCACTTTGCAAATGTAAAATGTGATAATGTAGAAATGTGTGACAAGGGAGGAAGAGGTGCCTTGGTGAGAGGTCACTGCTGGTTCTTAAATTCCTATGGCCCAGACTGAATCAGGGCTCCTAATACATACATGAGCTAAAAATTTTTAGCTTTATTTTTTTTAATTTTTATTGTTTTTTTACACATAATGGAATGGAATCACAGAGAGACTGAACAACATGCCTGATGTGGGGAGCCAGGATTGGGAATCCTGGCCTCTGACTGTAATTCTGGATTCACTATGCTCTCCCACTCTGGCTCCAGTAGCTATACTTGATTTGGAGTTGTATGTAGAGCCCCTGTCTGACACCCCGCCAACCCCCCCCCCCCCCCCCCCCACACACACACACACCTTGCATGCATTCATACTCACTTACGGGCATCTAAGAGTTCACTACAAAGGAGATCCCCCCTTTTCTTTCTTTCTTATTTTTTTTCTTTTTTTTTTTTTTTTAACTTTTATTTATTACTGAGAGAGAGAGACACAGAGCGTGAGCAGGGGCAGGGTAGAGAGAGGGGGAGTCACCGAATCTGAAGTAGGCTCTGAGCTGTCACCACCGAGCCCGACGCGGTGCTCGAACTCACAAACCTAGAGATCACTACCTGAGCCGAAGTCGGTCGCCCAACCAACTTAGCCACCCAGGCGCCCCAATCCCTCCCTTTTTTACCACTGTTCCTTGCTTCCTCCTCCTCATCATCTATCCCTATGAATCTCTGAAGCGACATGTTGCCCTCACAACGGGAATCAAGATGAGCCCTTGTGCTTTTAGTTTTCTCTGTCTTGGAAGTTGTGACAGGAAGCCTGCTTTATTAAAAAAAATTTTTTTTTCAATGTTTATTTTTGAGAGACAGAGACAGGTTGTGAGCAGGGGAGGGGCAGAGAAAGAGAGAGGGAGACACAGAATCCGGAGCAGGCTCTAGGCTCTGAGCTGTCAACACAGAGCCTGACGTGGGGCTCGAACTCACGAACTGTGAGATCATAACCTGAGCCAAAGTTGGACAGTTAAGGGACTAATCTACCCAGGCACCTCGGAAACCTGCTGTTTTTATGGTCATGTCTAGTTGATGACTGCAGGTCCCCATGTTTGTAGAAATACAGAGTCAGCAAGTGAGATTAGAGTCCTTGGAGGGGACCTGTTGCTGACTTACATGACGTCCCCCAGCCTCCTGCATCTGTCACCTCTAATCATTTCTGTAGGATACGTTTATGGAATAGATGTGTCCTTTTAAAGCACTGAATGCTAAATCTAGAATTCAGATTTTCTTCCCCTTTTCAGTGTTTGATATAAAGCAAGTATTTAATGGTACTTCTGTGTCTACACCCTTTGTGTGTTCTCTCTCTCTGATATAGGGATCCTCCTCTTGGTATTACTTATATGCAGAGATACTGCACTGACTCAATAGTTTCATCAGTTTCTCTGTGTAAAGAATTGTTAGCAATGCAAAACATTTATATCCTGCAGGTTTTAAGGGATCATGGGCAAAGGTTTCTCGTTGGTAACCAGCTGAGCCTTGCGGACGTGATTCTACTCCAAACCATTTTGGCTCTAGAAGAGAAAATCCCCAATATCCTGTCTGCATTTCCTCACCTCCAGGTAAATAAAACCATGTTTTAGAAGATTGGTCCAGATCTGTTAGACCTTCCTTCCTTCAATATCTGTTAGTTGGTTGGCTAGGGGTGCATGTGTCCTTTTTTAGATTCTGGTTAGTAAAATGAAATGAAAGTAGAAACTTGAAATGGTTTTTCTGGTTCCCAGATCTTACGAGCTGGAAGATAACATATCTGTGAAAGCAGTTTTACCTAAGTTTTGTCCCATAACTACGCCCTTGAAACAAATCACATACACAGTTTGCTAACAAACTTGCCTTAGGGGTAATCTCAGGGATGAGGCGTTCCTCATCTGTCCATGCCGTATATATACTGACAGGAGGGCTTCAGGGTCAACACCAAAAACAGTCCCCTTGTCAGGATGTGGCTCCCGATTTTCAGAAATAGGTGCTCTTGAATTGGAAATGTCCCAGCCTGAGTTCTGAAAACAAGTAAGAGGCTCACTGAATATCACTCCAGAGAGTTCCCACCATACATTCCCCTTCTTGGAAAATCCAAGGAGAGACTTGTGTGTGTCTCCACTTATTCCTCAGTATTATTCTGGTAAGACTGATCATGGAACTTCAAAGCAGAAAAGGGCTTTAAACACCTAACCTCATCCAGCACCTTTGGTGTAGATACGAGGAAATAGAGACCCAAGGTCAGGAAGTCAGCAGCCAAGATGGCCTAGTTAGTGAGCCTCAGTTCTGTCTAGGACCTTAGCCTTTTATCTCCAGGTCCAGTGGGTTTCCTCTATATGGGGGTTTGGCAAACTGCAGCCTCCGGGTCAAATCAACCCTGCCACCTGTTTGTGTATGGTCCCTGAGCTAAGAATGGTTTTTACATTTTTTTTAAAAGTTTTATTTATTTTTAAGAAATCTCTACACCCAACATGGGGCTTGAACTCATGACCCCAAGATCAAGAGTCACACACTCCTCCGACTGAACCAGCCAGGTACCCCAATTTTTACATATTTAAGTGGTTGGAAAAAAACATCAGAAGAATAGTATTTCATGACACATGAAATTATATAAAGTTTGAATTTCACAAAGCCATGCTCATTCATGCACACATTGTTTACAGCTGCTTTTGTACTACCACAAGAGTTCAGTAGTTTTTTTTTTTTTTAATGTTTATTTATTTTTGAGACAGAGAGACAGAGCATGAACGGGGGAGGGTCAGAGAGAGAGGGAGACACAGAATCTGAAACAGGCTCCAGGCTCTGAGCAGTCAGCACAGAGCCCGACGCGGGGCTTGAACCCACGGACCGCGAGATCGTGACCTGAGCTGAAGTCGGATGCTTAACCGACTGAGCCACCCAGGCGCCCCAAGAGTTCAATAGTTCTGATAGAGACCATATGGCTTGCAAAACCTAAAATATTTACTAACTGGTCCTTTATAGGAAAAGGTTGCCAATCCCTTATATACCCAAATGGGCACATATTTGACTAAGTTACCAAAAGTCAAGAGAAATACACTAGATCTCCAAAATCTCCAATGCTTCTTAAAAAATGATAATAATTTTTCCAAGCCTAGCAAATACACTTTGATATACTTATGAGGACAACAACCACTAGTTAAATACATACACCTGGAAAAGAAGAATAGCAGTCTTCAACAAGGCAGTAGCCATTATATTGTTTAGCTGCCTGTTCATTTCCTCTTGTAGACACAGGGGCGAACATTCTTTAACCTGACTTTCATACCAGTAAGTCCCTGAAATAACTCAGGGACCTGTTGGCATTTTCCATCCATGACACTAACAACTTATTTTTAAACCCCAGGTACATCTATGTAAATGTAATTTTTTGAAATGTGGGTCAAGGTTTTTTTTTTCCCATATTGAAGGATAGTTGACACACAATGCCATGTTAGTTTCAACACCGTGACCCAGCAGCTCCACACATCATGCTATGCTCATGACAAGTGTAGCTACCATTTGTCCCCATACAACGCTATTACAGTGTCATGGACTATATTGTCTGTGTTGTACCTTTCATTCCCATGATTTATTAATTCCATAACTAGAAGCCTTTATCTCCCACCCCACCCGTTTTGTCTATCCCGCCCCCACCCCACCACCTTCCTTCTGGCACCTGTCAGTTTGTTCTCTATTTATGTGTCTGTTTCTGTTGCTTGTTTCATTTTTTAGATCCCACATATAAGAAAAATCCTATGACACTTGTCTTTTTCTGACTTATTTCACTGAGCATAATACCTTCTAGATCCATCCATGTTGTCACAAATGGCAGAATTTCATTCTTTTGTATGGCCAAGTAGTGTTCCATTGTATATGTAAATACATATCTTATATATCCACATCTTCCTTATCCATTCATCTATGGGTGGACACTTAGGTTGTTTCCATAATCTGGCTATTATAAATAATACCACAATAAGCACAGGGGTGCATATATCTTTTCAAATTAGGGTTTTAATTTTCTTTGCGTAAATACTCAGTAGTGGAATTACTGGATTGTATGGTATTTTTATTTTTAATTTTTTGAGGAACCTCCTTACTGTTTTCCATAGCAGCTGTACCTAAATACAATTTTAATCTCTGATGAGATTGGGCATCAATATTAAAACACTTTTTTTTATGTTTATTTTATTTTTTGAGAGAGAGAGAGAGAGAGAGGGACCAAGCATGAGCAGGGGAGGGACAGAGAGAAAGGGAAACACAGAATCTGAAGCAGGCTCCAGACCTGAGCTAAAGTCAGACACTTAACTGACTGAGTCACCCAGGGACCCCTTGGTATTAAAGGACTTTAGAATCTAACACCAGATCTAAGTTGAAATGAGTATCATTCCTGCATTGATTAAAGGGCATAAAAGTCAGATGTCACAAAAGTTTTATTATATGTGACAAATATGAATCTCAGGTAAACCTTTAAATGATAAATCCTATAGAACAAGTTTCCAAATGTTAGTATAGTATTTGAAATTAGATGATATAAAGAGTTAAAATAAGTAATAAAAAGAGAAAATTGTCATTTACATAGCTTTAATTGACATAATTATTAGCTTTTGTTAATAGTGAAATATGTATGTATGTTTCTGTATCTCTGTGTGCATGCTTAAGGCTATGCTTTGTATATTATTGACTTTTAATAAATAGTAACTTTTTGAATAAATGACCTTTTTGAAAAATTTTATTAGAATAATTATATATGATAGATATACACTTCTTCATATGGTTCAAAATTTTTATTAGATCGAATAGACTTTTCTTCTCAATTACTGAGAATTGGTAAGATTTGACTGTATGAATGGAAAATATGATTGCCGTAAATATATGGTATCTGGGGTCTGAACCCCAGGCTGTAAAAAATGCTACTGTCCGTCTCCCATTCATAGCCATAAAGAGGATCCATTTGCTAATAGGAGTAAAACAAGTCCAAGGAAGCTGAATTTCAGTTGTGCCATATGGTGACTTTTTTAAATACTTTTATTCAAATGACTCATGCATTTTCTCTGAGTAGAATAGTATATTTAAGGTACTGATTTTTCCTTCCTTTTTTCTCTTTAAGCAAGTATTATAATCCTAATCTAAGTATCTTTTTTATTTTTCTATGTCTGAAAAGAATTCACATTTTGGTCTGAGCTGTGAGTTTGCATGAATAAGGCCTGGATAGATCCCAGCCATTGTGGGCAGAGATTGTAAATAGTCACACCAACACTTCTGCTTGGGTTTCTGTAACAAATATGTATTGCAAAAACTTTCATGGGCCATTTTGCACAACTGTATTTTCACAGTAACTTATTACCTTTGCTGTTAACCTTGAACTGTTGTTTTCCTTTTTCAGGAGTTCACAGTGAAAATCAGTAATATACCTACAATTAAGAAATTCCTTGAACCTGGCAGCAAGAAGAAGCCTCCTCCAGATGACATCTACGTGAGAACCGTCTACAACATCTTTATGCCCTAAGACATCACACCCATCTGTGAGTGCGAGCTAGTCCCTAGAGATTGCTGTCTCCACAATAGCATCTTCACTGATGCTGGGCCACTGCGATCCCAGCTCTGTCATGGTGCTATGTATGATTGTTCTTCAGTTGGGTCTTTCATGTCAAGATCTCTTTTAGAATCATTGATTTTTTTTTTTTTTTTTTTTTTTTTTTTTTTTTTTTGTCCAGTGAATAATTGTTAAGTGACCTTTTTCTGAAAACCTTTTTGAAGAGGCTGACATTTAAGTTAGATCTGATGTGGTTACTCATTTCCTGAATACCAAGGATGGGCAGGACCTCATGTTCTCCTCTGAGCTTCTTTTCTCCTTTCCTTATCCCATTCTAAATGCCCTCCAATCTTTTCCTAATGTTTATTGTTTGATAACAACAGAATATCTAGTGAATAATTCCTCTCTGCTATAATAAGTCTGTGGTAGTAATGAAGGCAGTCAGTATTAGCCAAAATAAAGAATTTATAAATCATCGCCCTGTTGCCAGAATTTTTTTTTTAATTAAGTTGTTTGGAATTTATAACACACTCTCATGGTTCAAAAATCAAAAGAGCATAAGAGGGTATAGAGTTGGAAATGTTCTTTTCAGCCCTGCCCCCAAGCTACCCAGTTCTGTTCCCCATAGGTAAACACACTTATCATTTGTATATCCCTCCAGTTGTATTTGATGCATGTATATGAAAATATAAATATATATTATTTATTTCTTACTACCCAAATGGTTATTTGTAGACTGGTAACTTTTTGCATTTCAAAACTAAAAGTACTGTTTATTAATACTCCTTTATTTTTTTTTTATTTTTAAGTAAACGTTTTTTTAAAGTTTATTCATTTATTTTGAGAGAGAGGGAGAGAGCAGGGGAGGGGCAGAGAGAGAGGGAGAGAGAGAATCCCAAGCAGGCCCCACACTGTCAGCACAGAGCCCAATGAGGGGCTTGAACTCATGAACTGTGAGATCATGACCTGAGCTGAAACCAAGAGTTGGACGCTTAACCGACTGAGCCACTCAGGTGCCCCTATTTTTAAGTAAACCTACTAATTAAAGTATAATACACACACAAAGGTAAACATATTGTAATTTTAAAGTGTAATGAATTGTCACAAAGTGAATACTCCAATGTAACCACCATTCAAATCAAGAAATAAAACATCATCAACACCTCAGAGGCACCCCCCAAATGTCTCTTCTCAATAGTTTTTGTATATATAGTGCAATCATATGATACACATTTTTCTGTTTACTTTTTATACTTAATAATTTTTATGCCAAGAACGTATACCCTTGTTATACCACTGTATTAATACCGCTTTAAACATGTGTTGGTTTATTGCTCAGATACTGAGTACCTACTGTGTGCCAGGGAGGGTGTCAGGAGGCAGAATCCCAAAACAGAGCCCCTGCTCTGGAAAAATCCACCACACGGTAAGGGAGATAGACATGTAAACAGCTGAAGTAACTTTGGAAAAGGAAGAGTTGCTGCTTTTAGAGTATCTGATATTTCAAGAATTAAAAAAAAATTTTTTTAACGTTTTTATTTATTTATTTTTTTTAATTTTTTTTTTCAACGTTTTTTATTTATTTTTGGGACAGAGAGAGACAGAGCATGAACGGGGGAGGGGCAGAGAGAGAGGGAGACACAGAACCGGAAGTAGGCTCCAGGCTCTGAGCCATCAGCCCAGAGCCCGACACGGGGCTTGAACTCACGGACCGTGAGATGGTCACCTGAGCTGAAGTCGGACGCTTAACCGATTGAGCCACCCAGGCGCCCCTGATATTTAAAGAATTAAAAAACTAAGGAAAAGCAAGTTTTTGATGAGAGTCTTAGAGAGGACAAACTCATTTCTTACTGCAGAGGAATTTTTTGTCCAGATGTAAAAAGCAAACAGCAGCCATGAGGTGATCATTAATGCCTATCTTAATCAATGCCAGTACCTCAGTGTTTTATTAGAGGAAAATCAAGTACAGCCATCAGGGTGATTATTTGTGTTCTCATGTCCACAGTGTGGGCTTCTGTTATCACTATATTTAGAATTGCTGGAGGAGCAATGGCTTGGTGGCAGGCACAGTGCCGGGCAAGCCTGAGAAGTAATGATGAGCTAGGCTGCTGCTTCTGAGGGAGAGGCCCAGGCTCCCTCTTGGCTCCTGAGAGCAAGAGCAAAAGCCAGTAAGAGGAAAATGGGGGGTATATAGTACAGTATCACCTTGCCCAAAGACAGGTCTGCCCTTTGCTTCTGGGAGTTGATCTCTAAGCCCTTGGAATATCATGCCTGATGGGAACGCCTGTTTGCCTGGAGGAATTGGGCCAGCCAGATCATAACTACATGATTTAGGGTGAGACCCTTGAGCCACACCAACAATAGAGTACAGGGTGGTGTCACATGTCTACTCAACTATGGAGGGGCTGGAGACAGATCAGCCATATGGACAGTCAATCATGACCATATGATGGAGCCCTCACACCCACTCCCAAATTCTGGACTCAAGGCTCCAGGAGCTGTCCTGGTTGATTATACTCCATTGTCACACATGGTTGTCAGGAGGAGTTAATGCTCTCCATGACTACACATGACGAGGACATCCGGAAGCTCCATGTTGGGAACCTGCCCTGTGCATGTCTTCCCTTGGCTGATTTTCATCTGTATCCTGTCCTTGTAATAAACTACAGCTGTGAGTATAATAGCTCTCAATGTGTTCTGTGAGTTTGTCGGCAGATTGTGGAACTTAGGCTGGTTTGGGGGCACCCTTCAACTTGCAGCTGGTGTCAGAAGTGAGGGTGGTCTTTTGAACTGCTCCTTCTAACCTCTTCAGAGAAGAGAAACATGTTACACTCATGTGTAGATTAATGTATGCATAGGAACCAGACATTGACTTGATAACACCCAGGGTCTGTATGATTGAGTTTTGTGGGATGGCAGCAAATTTGCACTATTTTGTACTGTTACTGTGGTGTGATTTTACTATGCAGTGCCATTGCCTGGTGATATGTAGACCTCAAGCCTTTTTGTAACCGGTGGGTTTTAATTCTTCAACACTAGAGGGCCCTCAGGGCTCTGAGAAAACAACCAGAAAGAAAGGTTGGCTTCTGAATTAGAGGATTAGAGAAAATAAATACAAGAGACCATGTGGTGTCAAATGAAGACAGGTTCCTGTGTCTTTCCTGCTCAGGGCTACATGACCTTAAGTTGTGTGGTTCTCTTCCTGTATTGAAAACAACTTTCCCTCCTCCCCTATTTTGCCTCAGGTGGCATTACCCATTTTGTCACAGTCCATTTTTGGTCCAGGCTCCTACCCTTTGGTCTCAGCCCACAGCACTCCACCCCCATTTTCATGAGCCACCAGACTCTGGTAATAGAGTAAGAGGTCAGGAACAAGAAATCGTTTATTCTCAACAACAGCAGTATGGTAGAGGGTTCAGGGCTGACCCCAAGCCCATGGAATAAGAGGCTCACCAACTAAAGCCTCAGCAGGTGAATGAACAAGTAAAAGTGCCTAGCCCTAAATGGGCCAGTTGCAGAGGCTCTGGTGTCTGGACAGAGGAGAAGGTGCAGCACTTAATGAGCTTGGGACCCAGCACAAGCCACTCAGAAAGTTTGCAATACAGATTTACAACTATGCAAAGACCACTTTCGAATAACACTATACTGCCCGATGGATAGTGCAGGTATCTTAGAGTATTCCCGATTCTTTCCTCTGGTCCCTTATAACATTCTGTCATAGATGTCACTTATCCACAAGCTATAATCATCTGACATATTGTTCCTACTATTATTTTTAACACACTACATTTACTTGTTCATATATTTATACTGCCTGTCTTTCCCAACTAGAATGTAAGCACCACGAGTGCAGGAATTGGGGGTTATCATGCCTGCCACCATAGACTCCAGGCCTAAACCACTGACGGGCACAGAGCGGTACTCAGTAAATATTTGTTCAATGCACCAGTGGAATCTTACTTTCTTCTTACTTGGGCAACCTGATGCACTCTCAAATACACAAACAATGGATATAAAGTGAAGCCCCAGAGGTGTGTACAAACTGGAATGCTCGTTGGCTAATCCCTTGAGTTGGGTGGAGCATTCAGTGGGAAAGGAAAGGGTAATAAACCCTCACTTGATCTTCCTGCAACACTCCAAGACAAGAGCCACGAAGAGGTAAGGATAGTGGTGAATTTCTTATATGATGTTCTTGGGTTTGGCTGGATAGTTCTATTTTGTGGCCAAATTTGCAGCTTACAGTCAGCAATTGTTTTAACTTTGTGGTTAATTTAATGCCTAGGATTTTAAACTTGCCTATATCAAATAAAAGGAACATTTTTTATGCAGAGTAGATCTGTACATGGAAAAGAGATAGCAAATTTTCATCTAGACAGGCCTTTTGGAGACTTTCATTGCCTATGTATGACATACATATCACACATTGAAATGCCCCCCCCAAGCCCATACTGCACATTAAATGTAATTTAAAAAATAAGTATGTAAGAATCAAGTGGTATTTCAGTTGATTGGTGGAAATAACACACTTAAGTAGAATTGAAACATTTACCAATTTTTAAGCCATTGCTTCTCTGCCCCTCAGGCAAATCTCCTACTTTTGTACATAGTTGAAAAGAACACAGGTGCCCCCCACTCTGTGCCATGGTGGCTAACAGAGTAACTCTCCTCCATCTAGGTGTCTACTCTATGTAGGCTTGGAAGATATAATCATCCAGTCTGACACGGGGGTCTTCCTCCGAGGTCCTGCATCCCTGAGGGTCTGTGCTAAGTTGAAAAACAGGTGTCTGTCTCTAGTCAACCCTGACACAGTTTTTCTAGGTCTTGCCCAGATCTTTAAACAGCAATAGGCCAGGTGGTGGCCTACTTTGTTCATTCCTTCAACAGCCTGAATCACCTGGGCAGCTGAATGTCTCTTCCTTGGCTCAGGTATGTATTTCACCAAGATAAATTTATAAACCTGGGGGGTGTAAGTCGACCTCTTGTTAGTTTTGGCAACATGAACCAATCCATTAGGCCCATTAAACCCTAATGGAAAGGAAATACAGTTTCTGAAATATTTAGGAAATATATATTGCTGAAATACAGGGCTCTTTGGAGAAACTGCTTAGCATGTGAGGTTGGAATAGAGCTACCTCCCTAACCACCCTATTACAGAAGTAACTCCCACCCCCACCCTACCCAGGAATGTGGTTTGGCGGTTTGTGTATTAAAAATGTCAGAGAAATACTTGAGCTGTTTTTCGGAGGGGCTAATTCCATGTAAGAGGCTTACCTTTTGATAACATGTCAAATTCAACCAACGTGTCAAATCAACTAATTAAATATTTTTCTAATATGTCATGTTAGGAAAATAGAAGAGAAATAATTCCTACTCCATTACAAATGGATTGTAACTTTAAGCCTATATTTAACTATACTTTAAAGCTACACTGAAAGTCTTGGTTATGCTGTTAATATTGCTGTTTTCCAACTTTAACATATTCTTTGTCTGAAACATTGTCAACTTAAGGCTAAATTGATGCTACATTTTTCCAGTCTAGCAAATTTAAGTTCTGTGGGTGAATACAGGGTTATGTGGGAGAGATTTGGGTTTGTTTTGTTTTGTTTTGTTTTTGTCTCAATGATACATTTGGATCTACTGGTTACAATGAAGATAGGCCATTCTGATGCACTGGAGAAGCCAAAGTAAATGTTACAGATATTTCCATTAATAATAGATTTAGCATCAACATCTTGAATTATGGCCCAAAACATCTGCTAAAATTGGCAGCTTCTTAAATTAACCCCTTAAAATTTTCATTATCCTGAAAATTCAATAAAAGCCTGCCTTTTGCCTAACTGTTCAAATAACTGAGAAAATCGTGTGCTATTTTGCCCCAGTTATCCAGAATGGCTGTTAACATTGTCAGTAGAATTTCACCTCAAAAAGATTGCCTGTTTTCTCAAGGCATGTGTTCGACGGTTAGAGGAGTGTAGGGCAAAGAATGAAGACAAGTGAAGAAAAATAAGATCAGAAAGACTGTTCAAACTGAAAGAAATGAAGGAGATTATCAAATTCTAAGCCAACTCCCCGTTTGATAGTTCAGGCAAGTGACATTTCTTCCAGACCTCCCACAGGATTGGAGGAAAGCTACACATCTGGTACTTGGTTAAACTTGGGGATGGAAGAAGCATTATATCTCTTCAAAGGGGGTCAATAAAAATTTATTTAGCATGGGAAATTCACTTACAACTATCCCAAACTCCCTTTGCCCTTCTTTTTCTCAATTCTTAGCCACATGCCACTCCAGCACTTCACCATTTGCTCACCCTACTTTTTAAGTATCTGCAATTTATGTCTGCACGACAGTTCCTGAGAAGAATGACCTAGGGCCACACATGGAGCCCCAGATGCAGTTGTGTTGGGTGTTCACTCCAGACCTGGCTTCTCAAAGTTCATTAAAAAAAAATTTTTTTTAATGTTTATTTATTTTTGAGACAGAGACAGGGTGTGAGCGGGGGCGGGGCAGAGAGAGAGAGGGAGACACAGGCTCCAGACTCTGAGCTGTCAGCACAGAGCCCAGCGCTGGGCTTGAACTCAGTGATTGTGAGATCATGACCTGAGCCGAAGTCGGACACTTAACCAACTGAGCCACCCAGGCGCCCCTCAAAGTTCATTTTGATATACAACTGAATTGTCTAGGTCTCTTATGAAAAACATAGACTCTGATTCAGTAGCTTTGACCCAGGAATTTAGAGTCTACATTTCTAACAAGCTCCCAGGTGAAGCTGATGCTGCCAGTCCAAAATCCCACTTGTGGAGAATGCCTTCTTTCAGAAGCAAATTTGACTTCTTTTCTCGCATGTGAATGTTACTACAATCTGGAGATAGGGAATGTGTATGTGCCTATGTGTGTGTGTGCATGCGTGTGTGCACGTCATTTTTTGAGTCCTTACTATGTTCAGCAATTTGCACACATTATCTCATTTCCCTCTCATTAACTACCCACGTGAATTAGGAACTATTTGTCTTATTGTACAAATGAGGAAACTGAGGCTCAGAGAGGTTAAACTTGCTTAAGTGAGAAACAGAGCTAAAATTTGAACTTAGGTCTTTGCTTTTATTGGTACCCAGGGCATAACTCAGATATGAATTCTTCCACATTTTCTAAAAGATTTGGGGCATATTTTTTACCCAGGTCCACACTCTGACTATGCAAATGTTGTGATGTCATCCCATTACTGTCTTCTGCTGACCCCGTCTTAGGCATGGGCCCCCGGGGCTCTGAGTGGGGGGAGTGCATCCAACGGCTCATCTCACAGGTGAAGTTTGCGAGCCCGAAAAGGTGGCCCTCAGTTCCCAATGTAATAAGTCCTGTTTGGGAATCTTAGCTGGTGCACCAGGTTTGTTTAATTAAGGACATACATGTTGGTCAATATTAGCGGCACAAAAAGCAGACTTGAAGACTGGGGTTTGAGTTTATGGTGAGTTCAACACCTCGGGTTCTGGGTCTTCCAGCAGCCGTGTTTGCAGAATGTCTGCATTTTGGGTGAAATCCAGAACACACTGCTCCTTTGTTCCCTTTAGTTCGCATGAAAGGCACAAATATTTCCATTGCACCTGTTCCTTTCAGATTTGACGATGTACTTTTACTTTTTTTTAACAATGAGAATAATTGAGTTTATTTCTTGAAGCACAAACAAACTTGGTCTTCTATATTACCAAGCTGTGGCTTATTCTAATCTTTGTCGAAATTCATTAGAGGTCAAAGGAAAAGGATTAAAAGACTTGGTTTAGGCCCTTAACCTATAATGTCATGGGACTGGAAGGGGCAGGGCTCAGAAAAACTTATATTTATATGCTCATTCTGCACGGCTCTGTCCAATTCTTATAATACCATATTGTATTTTTTTTAAACACTATTTACTTCTTACAACTTGATAGTCTGGATGTTTCCATTACTAGGTATCAGATTTGTAAGGGGTTTTTTTTTTCTTTTTTTTTCAGTTTATTTTTTTATTTAGAGAGAGAGAGGGAGTGCAATCAGGGGAGGGGCAGAGAGAGAGAGAGAGAGAGAGAGAATGAGAATCCCAAGCAGGCTCTGCACTGTCAGCGTGGAGCCCAAGGCAGGGTTTGAACCCATGAACTGTGAGATCATGACCTGAGCCAAAACCAAGAGTCAGACGCTTAACTGACGGAGCCACCCAGGCGCCCTTGGTTTGTAAGGTTTTTGATTGCAGGAACTATATCTTATTTATCTTTGTATGCTTGGAGTACTTTACCTAGTACTGTATTCATAATAGGAGCTCAATAAATGTGTGATGTTGAAAGAATGAAAGATCAAACAGACATTTTGGCGAGTTTAGAAACTGGCATCTCAGAGTGGCACACTGAGGTAATACCTATATTCTGTACAACCGCCATGTGTCTGGGATAGTACTGGGTTGGTTCTCTAGGAGATGGAAGGAAGACACCCTGACCCCTGCCTTCCAAGAGTTTGCCACCTTGTTAGAGTTTTGCAGTGCAGAATCTAGGGGGAGCAGTTGGTTCTTGGCTGGGGTGGGATTGTAAGCAGTATTGGGCTCCTTCCCTGTATTCAACTCTTCCAGAAGAAACAGCTGTTCCTGGGAAGGGTTGGGGATAGGGACTGGACCCAAGAGCCCACTTTAGAACACCAGAACTGAGGCTGAGAGGTGAGGCATGGTGGCTGGTTGGCCAGAACCAGCTGTTCATGGGGTGCACAAACATCAAGATTTTTATAAGAAGTGGTAACGGGTTATCATTTGAGTGCCTGGTTATTAATAACTAGTGGAAAAAGTTTCCTTCTTTTGGACTGGAAAGGGAGGGTTGCAGGCTACAGTCCTGTTTTTCAGAGGTGGGGGTCTCCATTGTAACCCTGGGCTTTTAGGGTTCCCTTGAACAACAGGGAAGGTTTGGAGGTGGTGGCAGGGAGGGGAGTGATCCTGTCCCTTGTAATTCAACTCTGGATTCCAAAGATTCATCCTTCAATCTCCCACATGCCTTGAGAATGAGTAAGAGCCTGGCAGAAGTGAAGTGGGGGAAAGTGATGGGCACAAGGGCATCACATAAAATCCCCAAATTCTCTTCCATATAGCAGCAAACCATGAAAAAACTCCAATGATGCTCACAATCAAAAAATGAA
Source organism: Neofelis nebulosa (assembly GCF_028018385.1). Classification (NCBI taxonomy): domain Eukaryota; kingdom Metazoa; phylum Chordata; class Mammalia; order Carnivora; family Felidae; genus Neofelis; species Neofelis nebulosa. Next base: position 53,890,111 of record NC_080787.1, on the reverse strand, counting down.
GGCAAAAGTCACATCCTAATTTGCTTTTAAAATGTCTTATATTGCAATATTGAGTCAAGTTTACAAAAGTCTTGTCTTAGCTCCCTTTTACAAAATATCAGTATCATTTGCAACAAAAACTTATAGATCACAAATAAAACTAATAGAGAAGCCAATCAGCATTAGAAGCTCTAAGAAAACATTAAATCTGTAATTCATTTAAAGAAGCACAGAGGACTCTGTTTATGGACCAGATACTGTAGTATGTATTCTATCCATTATTTTGTCCTCGATCCTTGCAATAGCCCTCTGAAGTGAGTAGTACAACCACCATACCCATTCTAAGGATTAGGAGACTGAGGCTTACAGGGGTGGAAAAAAGTTGTACAACATTAGTGAGGACTTGTGACTCTGCAGCCAAGAGCACCTTGCTTTGAAAGATGGGGATAGTAACATACACGCGTCATCTCTGTTTTGAGGACTGGACATAGTTGGGTACCATGCCCGTCAGAATGGGATGTAAATGAATGGTACTAGATCCACATCTGAGCCCTCAACTTTTTCAGTGTTCACTCTCTGTGAAGCTAAGGTGGCTTTTCTTTCTTTCTTTCTTTCTTTCTTTCTTTCTTTCTTTCTTTCTTTCTTTCTTTTGTTTTTTAGAGGTAGAGAATCTTAAGCAGGCTCTTTGAGGAGTCTGGAGCCCGACTCAGGGCTCATCTGGGATCATGACTTGGGTCAAAATCAAGAGTCGGACGCTCAACTGACTGAGCCAGCTAGGTGCCCCAAGGTTGGCTATTAATCCATATTCTTGATTATATACCCTAAGGAGCACAGCTTTCCCTTCTTACCCATTGACAATGCCCCTCCCAGCAGAAAACACCACATTCCATCCCTGGCACCTAGATTCCTGGGCACCTGATGTTGCTGGCTCCCATTGTTTCATTCCAGCACCTCCAAAGGCTCATATGCCTGCATCTCTTTGAGTGTTGATTCTGCCCATGCCACTAAGAAGCTTGCCTTTTCTTGATTGTTTTAGGAGTACATTTTGCTGCCCCTCTTTTCATCTGAGAGATTTCACCATTACTGGTACCAGGCACAGTACCAGTAATCTTACTCTTACTCTTGACTGGGTCTCTGGAACAAATACAATGTCTGGAGCCTCCACATTATGACACTCAGTAGTTGTGTTAGGTATCTGTCTCTCATGGGCAATCTGGGGCCAGAATTTTAATCTCTGTAGATTTCAAGTAACTAAGAGAATAATCAGAAAAAAGACCATCCAGCCAACATTTTAAGTGACTATTGTTGAGAAACAGCTTTTGGAGGCTACCAGAGATGACCTTTTCTGGATCCAAGGTCTAAATCAAAGGATAACTTTCAGCCTTGTCTAACTGGGGGTAGAGGGGTGGAGGGTAGGGATGTGGGGGGTAGGACAGAATCACTATAAAAGGGTGTTAGCTGGGGCATCTGGGTGGCTCAGTCGGTTAAGTGTCTGACTCTTGGTTTTGGCTCAGGTCATGATCTCATGCTTTTGTGAGTTCAAGCCCTGTGTTGGGCTCCACACTGACAGTGGGGAGCCTGCTTGGGAGTCTCTCTCTCTCTCTCTCTCTCTCTCTCTCTGACCTTCCCTGACTTGTGTTGTCTGTCTCTCAAAATAAATAAACTTAAAAAAAAAAAAAGGTGTTAGCAGGAGTTCCTATGTCCCATATTCTTTCACCATAAGACTTATTTCAAACAGAATTTGGATTCGTTGAAGGTTTCAAGGAGATGAAATGACAGGAATTAACCTGAGACCAGCCACAGCTAGATTCACAGCCTCATCTCCATCTCTCAGAGCAGGTAGAGAGGGGTCAAACTGGTTAGAGCTCCATGCACTAAGCAGAGTGGAAAGAGGAAGCTCCCCAAGCTAGACACTGATATTTAACTTCACCAGTGTTGCTTTATTTTTGTCTGAAGGCAGCAGGACGGACAGATACTTGGAAGGGGTTCTCAGAGGGCTTGAATCATTTGTCGGTCACCCAGGGTTTGCTGTTGTTAATACTGTTGTTGTTTGTTTGCTTTGCTGCCTTCCTGACATCTGGTCAATACCTGAAAAATGGCCCATGTGGGTGTGAATTACTCTAGTGCTGACACCCACTGGGCATGTGTGTCCTGCCGTGTCTTTAGCATGCTGGTGAACTGCTATGCCTCCTCTTTCCGACTTCCAACAGCACTTCCATTGGCTCCTTAACCATCCTACGTGGGACCTGTAGGAGACCAGAGAATTCAAGAGCTATCTCACTGGGAAGAGGTTAAACAAAAAGGCACCATTTCCCTTCTCCCTCTTGCCATATTCTTTCCACGCTGGTTTTGTTGTAAGGCTCATTCTAAGTTGTGTTAGTAGTAAGTTACTAGACCCAAACATGTTTCTCTAATCAGGGAATTCAGGTGCCTTTTTAATCATTGTGTTTCCCAAGACAATAAATAAGTGGGTTTTCAGGAAGCTCCTGACACTTTCAACACTCAATAGCTAAAGAGGCAACTTAAAAGAAATGAGTCTTAAAAGCAACCCAACATGGGCAGTGCCCAAGAGGTGACAAGACCACAACAAGAAAAGAATTGGTGTGGCTTTGGCAGCACATACGCTAAAATTGGAAGAATACAGGGATCAGCATGGTCCCTGTGCAAGCATGACATGCAAATTTGTGAAACGTTCCATATTACAAAAAGAAAGGGATTCAGCTTTTCCAAGAGTTAAACTGTAAATCCAACGTAGAGGAAAATAGAATGATTGAGGGCAACACGGCCTCAAAACACCTGCAAGATTTTGTGAACCTGAGTGACTTTGTTGTCATAGGATATAGGGTATTAACAGCCAAATTCTTCATCATGAACCGAGCTACTGATGTTCTGATTTTTTTTTACTTTCTTGTGAATTTTCTTAGCACAGGCAGCATCCTTGAGTGGAGTCCTGGCTAGGACATGCTATTTGGCAGTCTGGGGGTTGGTGGGCAGAGGACTATGGTGAGGGCTGCCTTGGGAAGCTGAGGTCAGTCTCTCTGTCCAGGTCATCTGAGCACCCTCCCAGCCACAGCACCATGAGCACTGTGCCGGTAGTTTGGCTTTTTTTGTTGTTTCCTTGGAGCATGCATTGTTACCTATGGGGTCAGAGAGGCAGATATGGGAGAAGGAGACCAGGCAGTTCTCTGAGTTGGTATAGAGTGTTAACATTCTCAAAGCACGTTCAATAATCCTGTGCGACAGGCAGAGGTCACTAGCATAATAGCCACTGTGGCCCTTGCAGCAGTGAGGTAGAAAGTGCTATCACATATGCCTGCGTTATCACAATACTTTTCTTGAAAAGGCTGCAGGTCACCTAGTGTAATCCTTCCCAGTTACGGATGAGGACATGCAGGTGGACAGACCTACTGAACTGGGCCTAAGGTTGCCCAGCTCCCTGGTGGTCACGCAAGGACTAGAATCCTGGTCCTGACTAGGCGTACATCTGTGCCTGTCCCAACACTCAGAAAAGCCTTGTGACAGAAATGAAAGAGTGGCCCAACTCCCAAAGAACATCTCAGTCCAAAACGGCCCAGCTCCTTGCCACTGTTAGAAAAGATTTTCTTTTGCAAGGTTGTTCATGAAACCATCATATTAACACCTGGATCCTTTCTCAAAATACCAGAGACAGTCTCTCAAATCTATGGATACCTTGATACTTTGATAAGTATAGTTTGTTCTTTTTTCTTAAATTGTGAGATAGAGCATACATACAGGAGAGTGCATTTATGTGTGGTTTAAAGACTAATTATAAAGACCGATTATTAATTCTGTTTAAGAAACAGAATATTGGGGCACCTGGGTGGTTCAGTCGGTTAAGTGTCCAACTTTGGCTCAGGTCATGATCTCACAATTCATGAGTTCGAGCCCTGCATCGGGCTCTGTGCTGACAGCTCAGAGCCTGGAGCCTGTTTCAGATTCTGTCTCCCTCTCTCTCTGCCCCTCCCCTGCTCTCTCTCTCTCTCTCTCTCTCTCTCTCAAACAAATAAGCATTACAAAAATTTAAAAAAAAAGAAACAGAATATTAATAGCATTCCAGACTCACCCTCATTCACCCCCCGCCATCACAACCCTCATCTCCTCCTTGGAGGTAACCACAATCCTGCTTCTATGATCATTGTTTTCTTGCTTTTCTTACTTTTCTTATTTTGCCCTTCAGAAAACCCTGAGCCAGGAGTCATGACAACCAAGCCCAAGCTCTGCTACTTTCGTGGCAGAGGCAGGATGGAGTCGATCCGCTGGCTGCTGGCTGCAGCTGGAGTGGAGGTTGGTTCCTTCCTGGGAAAAGGAAGGAGGGTAATTTGGGTGGGCTGGAGTGGTCCTCTTCCCCACTTCATAATTCAGGGTGGTCTTTAGAGATGGATCAACTCTTTCCCTTTCCATCTGTCTTCCTTTGTAAGAGGTGAGGGGGGGATCATAGTCCTCTGTTTAAGCAGGGTTGGGAGGGTGGAAGTGTAGGGAGGTGTTCTGGAAACTTTGTAGGGGCAGAGAGATCATGATGACTCATAAGACAAAGGAGAGAGAGGAGACCCACATCTGCATCATTGTTTTCACTGGAACGAACTGATTTCCTGGGGTCTTTCCAGCTTTGGCCTGGCACCATGTTCTACCCATGGCTACCCACTGAAACCTTACCTCCAGCTGCAATCTGGTCTCCTCTTGAGCCCAGAAAAGTCTGCCCCACTTGGATCTGTCCTTAATTCTGAATTCCTTAACCACTGACTTTTCCATAGATTTTCGCAAGTGCTTTGAAACTGTTTGGTTTCATGCAGGTGTAGACTTCCTTTTCCCTCTTTGAATGCCATCTTCTTTAAAACAAGGACTCACGTATGACCTTCTTTGTTTTGTTCACCTTATCCTACCCCCATCTCAAGTCTTAGGGACAAAAAGTCACTCTTTCCCGCTGAAGCTTCAGAGATTCCATCAGTAAATGATAACCCCACCTGAGTAATAATCTTCAGATCCCTTTCATTGAATGTACAAGTATTGAAGAGAAATTTAATTTGACCTGATACAGAGGGAGAATGGCACAGAAGAGAGAGAAGAAGGGAAAGAGAGGAATAGGAGAAGGGAAATTATTGGGGGAAGTTAGAGAAAAGGACAAGAATTTGGAGAGAAAAAAGAGCTAATGTGAAGAAAAGGAAATAATATGAACGGGGCTGGGGATATCCTGTCAAGTAGAAAAAACCCCCAAAGGGATGCCAGTCCCATGCCCCCTACACACACACATGCTGGCAGAATTTTCAGCTGTGTCTAAATTGGTAACTTTGTGGTTCCTTTTAAAATTTTCATTCTGGGGGCACCTGGCTGGCTTAGTCAGTGGAGCTTCTGACTCTTGATCTTGGGGTTGTAAGTTCGAGCCCCACATTGGGTGTAGAGAATACTAAAAAATAAAATCTTTGTTGCTGTTGTTGTTTATTTATTTGAGAGACAGAGAGAGAGAGACAGAGAGAGACAGAGAGAGAGAGAGAGAGAGAGAGAGAGAGAACTACCACAAGCAGGGGAGGGGCAGAGAAAGAGGGAGCCAAAGGCTGAGCTGTCAGTGCAAAGCCTGACTTGGAGCTCCAACACATGAACTGTGAGATCACGACCTGAGGCATCCAGGCACCCCTACTTAAAAATGAAATCTTGGGGTGCCTGGGTGGCTCAGTCGGTTAAGCATCCGACTTCAGCTCAGGTCATGATCTCACAATTCGTGAGTTTGAGCCCTGCATTGGGCTCTGTGCCGACAGTTCAAAGCCTAGAGCCTGCTTCAGACCCTGTATCTCCCTCCTTCTGCCCCTCCCCTGCTCATGCTCTGTCTCTCTCTCAAAAATAAATAAACATTAAATTTTTTTAAAAAAATAAAATCTTAAAAAAAGTAAATAAAAATAAAATTTTCATTCAGGAAGCCATTGGACATTTTATACTGTGAACATTTCTCTCTCTCTCTCTCTCTCTCTCTCTCTCTCTCTCTCTCTCTCTGAGGACATTAAAGTTATAACAATGTTTCTCTTATCTAGTTTGAAGAAGAATTTATTGAAACAACAGAACAATATGAGAAGTTGCAGAAGGGTGAGCCTAGATTTATCCAATGCTATATTACTAGAAAAAAAAATTGTTTCTGGAAATATTCATTTCAATACAGGAACACAAAACTCTACAGTGACAACTATGAGGACAAGGACTGCTAACACTGATTGAATGCTCACTGTATCCCTGTCATAGAGCTAAATGTATCATCTGCATTTCTCCTTAGACTTCATAAAAGCTTATCAAGTAGACTATGACCCTGACCTCAATTAGATATGATAGCATAGGCTAACTGAGCTAATTGGTTCAATACTCCCCACCCCACTAAAGAATCCTTTTAGAATTCTTAAATACTGATCCAGTGGGTTGAAGGGGAGGGAGTAAAAGGGAAGAGGAATTTGACCAAAGATATTCTTTAGTTCTCATGGCTCATATCCACTTCCTCTTAATGGTTTCAGCAGGTTAACAGACACCATTTTTTATCAGGTTACAATTATAGAACCAAGACTACAGAAAAGATCAAAATTTGATTACATTTGGAAGAAGTCCTTCATCCTTACAATGCCCTAGAAAAGTCTCTCACACCAAGACAAAAGACTAGTACTTTCACAGAGCTTCTTAAACTTCTAACCGCCACAAAGTTATTTTCCTTATCTAAGGAAACCTGGATGTTCCCATTATTGCTGATAAACAGTCATGAAATGAACACAAATTATTTTTTGGAAAAATGTTCAACTAGTAATCAGTAGACCTACCATTTACAAACTGTATGACTGCAGAAGGCCCTTAACTTCTCTGCGTCCTTTCTCCTTACCATAAAATAAAAATAATCTCTGTGGTCACAGATGCAGGATGCCAGTAGATCTCATTAAATGGGGAAGGCCAGCTAACCCCTCCCCAGTTCTTGTCCAGAAACTTTAATAAATCCCTGAACCTCCTCTTCCTCGTTATTTCTGCCCTACTCCACCCCAAACAAGGCCAGTCACTGGTACGTAGTAGGGAGTAAATACATATGTATTGAATAAGTAAATGAAATGTATCTTCAGAAACTCTTCCATGATCATTCTGGCAGGAAGTCCTCCCTAACAGCCTAGGAGATCTTCCATTCCTCTCTGAGTCTGTGATGCTACTCTTGTGCTTCTGACACCCTCCTGGGCATTACTATTATTAGTGAATAAGAGGCAGAAAAGGACAGCAGAGAGGGCCCTCGGCAGAGAGTCGGGAGACCTACTTCTGTTGGTTTAGCTGTCTCCTATGAGTGTGAGCAAGTCACGTTTGCCCTCTTGGCCTCCATAGTGCCATAGTCTATAATATGAATGAACTAAATGATTGCAAAGATCCTTCCCTGCACTGTTGATGCTAGATTTTTAAAAATCCTTCTGAAGAAGATCATCAGTTCCTAGAAGCATGGATCATTTTTAATGGACTTCTGCATCCTTAAAAGCAGTAGCACAGAGACCAGTTTGGATGATCATTCAGTGTTAGACAAATGTAGCACTATCTTTAGGAAGTGGAGATTTTTCAGTCTCTCCATTAATAATTGTACTAATATTTCCAAGGCATGGTCACAAGCATGATTTTATTCCTGCTCAAGGAAACCCTACAATGGGCAAGACAATACTGCTACAGATCAGAAAATAGGTTTAGGGAAGACAGAGACTTGCCTGAATCATCCAACTAAATAGGGACACTGGCTCCCTGAAAAGTTCCTGTGGTGGTTTTCTCTCCACCATCTTCTACTGTCTCTCATTAAAGCAAGCAGCAACAATATTGGAAACTAGGGAAATTCATTATGGTCTTTGCCAATGCACTAGTGAAGTCTGGTTCCTATTCTAGATAAAGTTCCTTATTCTCAGCAATGTGCAGGTAGTAAAGGAAATTTAAAGGCTATGTATTTCTTCAAGACCCTATCCTATGAAAAGAGTACTAATTATAGTACACCTTTAAATGCATTACTTTTATAGGCAGTCACTCACAATGAAGAAAATTTAATTTTACTGAACACTGATTATTGACAGTGTTCAGTGCTTTTTTAAAGCTATCTCATTTAATCTTTTCAAAAATCCTGCTTGATAGGTATTATTACTGTTTTAGAGAAAAGGAAGCTGAAGCTCAGGTAAGTCATTTGCTTAAAGACACATGGCTGGGGAGGGCTAAAGCTGGCATTTGGACCCAGTATTCCTGGGTTCTTGTTGTCACATCTGTCCTGCTGCTGTGTAGACCTGGAGTGATACCTGATGTGCTTTTCAAAGAATTCAGGCTCCCAGCCTCCAGCCCTGAATCAGAATTATCTGGGGAGTGGGTGAGTATTTTTAACAATCCATCTCCCTGAGATGATTTTCATAGTATTTATATTATAATACAGTCATAGTAAATGTATAGTGTCTTAAATAGTCGTGATTAACCAATGCACAAAAATGCATGAAACCATCAAGCGAGTCTCAGATTTTCCATAAAGCAAATGGTAGGAATTTCCTCAACAACTGGCATCGTTAGCTCACCACTTTGGATGAAAACTAAAAACTACTCAACAAAATTAGAACGGACCCTCCTGAAGGCTTACCACAACCATGGAAGGAGAGTACTCTAACCTCTCTTTGCTCAATCCATAGATGGACGCCTGCTATTTGGCCAAGTGCCTATGGTTGAAATTGATGGAATGGTGCTGACACAGACTAGAGCTATCCTCAGCTACCTTGCTGCCAAGTACGACTTGTATGGGAAGGACCTGAAGGAGACAGTCAGGTACCACAGTGTTCATGTCTGTACTTGACTCTTATCCAAGCTCTGTAGTTCTGCACCAGCTGAAATTCAGTTCAGATGTAGACTTTCTGCCTGGGCTAGGAGGAGAAGGCAAGGGGAACAAAGGGGAGATGCTCTTGCTATACCCACATGTGCTGTGCATAACTCTGAATACTCCAGGTTTCCCCTTTTACTACTCATGGTGGTCTGCATTCAACATTCGTATCCTCTCCCCACTCCTCACAGAATAGGTTCTCATAAAATGACCTAGTAAACTTCATTCTATGTAAGGTGGAAATGACTGATTCAGCAAACACTGAGCATTGTATCAATGATCTATTACCACAAATACTGTTGTAAAACATACCACAGTGACTTAAATCAGTAGGCATTTATTCTTCGTCACCAGTCTATATGTCACGTGGGCATTGGCATATCTGGGCCAGGCTTGACTCCTCTTGGCTGGACTTACTCATTATGTCTGTAGTCAACCAGTAGGCAGTCAGGGGGCTCTGGTTTAGGGTGCTGACTGTCCACTGAGGGGTAAATGGGCCATGTGTCTCTCATTCTCTCATGCCAAGCTTGTTCTTGGAGCAGCTAGGGAGGGTTCTAAGAGAGAGTAAAAGCGTACAAAGCTTCTTAAGTTCTAGGCTCAGAACTGGTCATCAGTTCCACCTCATTCTATTTGTCAAAGCAAGTCATGAAGTCATTCCAGAAAACAGACCACAACTAATGATGGAAGGGACTGTCAAGTTTTATCACAATTACTGAACGGTGAAGTTTTGTGTCCATTGTTTTGCACATATATACCACAAGCATCTACTCCATGCTGGGCACGGTGCTAGGCTTGGCTGAGGATGGCTGGATTATTACTCCCAGGAATGCATAGTTCAGCTTTACATGAGATAAGTAAACTACAGACAAAACAAAGACTTACAATTATAAAGGTTTTATCTGTATTTGGGGTCAAAGGGCCATTTCAGTGGTCCTTGAAATCTTATCCCCACAAGCATGAACACTATGGGGTGGTCCATACATATACATAGAAGACATGGTAGGACAAAGGCCTAAGTTCAATTGTTCAGAAGAAGGAGAGAGAGTATAACATAGGAATGAAAAAGTCCATAACCAGAAGCAGCGCACCCAACTCTTCTTTAGATCCACCTTTAAAATAAATTTAGTCATCCTAACTTGCAGTCCCAAAGGTTTATGGGAAGAGAAGCAATTTCAAACAGTGTATGAAAAGCATCCTTTTGTAACAATGTAAATGAGTAATACTATGCAAAAGCAATCTGTTTCTCACTGTTTTGATGCATGTGTTTGTTTTTTACAATTAAAGGTGACAGGCTAGATGACAATCGAACATGTAAGAAAAACGATTTGTAATTCAGATAGGACAACAAAGTAAATTATGCTTTTATATATGTTGAAAATAGAAAGAGATGATCACTGAACCAAATCTGTTGGGCAGTTAGCATATAGTGGGGGATACACAGACACACAACCCTTAATGGTTGCAAACTGGTTGTAGAGAGAACTTGCACAGCATAACTGCACCAATAGTCTAATAAATGATGGTCATATATCTACCATTCTTAGTTTTTTTAACTTTTTTTTTTTTTTTTTTTGCATTTGTCAATGCAAGGGAAAATTTTAGAGAATGAATCAAGGTATTTGTCTGATCTGACTAGGAAAGCAAACGTTTCCTTCTCAATTGCCAGGTCAGGGGAAGACCTGCTAAATTATGCATCTTTCCTAAACAACTGAAGAGGTTCTGGTGCTAATAGTTTCGCACTTCCGGTAAACTTCATTCAGTTGGGTTTTTAAAACCACAATAATCTATTTATTTATGGCAGATATCAACTTAGAGGCACTTATTAATTTTTTTCACACATCCCTTCATTCAATAAACATTTCCAGAGACGCTAGTATACCCTGGTCACTAGGATGGCTCTGTTGGCAGAAATCATTCCTGAGCATGGAATCTTAAGGGAGGGGGCATGAAAAGTCATTTGCCCCAATATTGATCTGCGCCACCACTGTGGCGAATTAGGGAATCCCATACTGAAAGGGTCGCGTCGGAATGAGAGTCAACACGCTGTTTTGTCAGGATCAACATGTACGCTGACGGCACCCTGGACCTCATGATGATGACCGCGCTGGCTGCGTTCAAACCCCCTGAGGAAAAAGAGGAGAATCTTACTTTAATCGTGAAGAAAGCTAAGACCCGTTACTTCCCCGCCTTTGAAAAGGTAGGGGAGGAGCAATCCACTTTGGACCTCACTGAGGCCTTATCCTGGCGGGCCAGACGTGCCAGGGTGCTCTCGCGAGAGGCAGGGTCGCCCTTCGCGACGGCTGCGCGCGCAGGTCCTGCTAGGGGAGTAGGGGGCGGGGCTGGCATTATCAAGAGGCCTGCCGGTACCCCTTCCCACGCCAGAGGGCAACTGGGGGCGGGGCGGACGAGAACTGGGAAGCCGAGCGCGGGCAAGGCAAGTTCCCACCTGCACTTGCAGGATGCAGGCATTCCGGACTTACTTCCTGTTGCTAAGAAGACTATTTCAGGCGTGAATATCTGTTAAAAATGTTAAAAAGACAGAAGTTGTGGTAGAGCTTTACTGCACCTGGAGCAAAACTTTAATAAGGGTTACGTAATTATGGAACCTCTAACAAAACTGAATGGGAATAAGCCAAATGCAATGAAAGGTACAGCGTTTCTGTTCTGAATTTTTAAGAAGCCATCAGCCCAAGGCATCTTCACCTTAAATTTCCTGTCAGATGTTTCTTTACGTGTAATTCTGGTGTTTAATCATGCCTCAGTAAAAAGATAAGGTCTCTTAAAGTTACAACTTTTCCGAAGTCATTTTGGAGTGAATCATTAGGAATGTCCTGGAAATACATCTGGTAAGGTACCATGTATGCATAGGGTTCCATAAATAAAGGCTTGTCAGGCAGAAGAATTCTGTGGTATTTCTCCTCAGTCTTAGTCTTGGGGAAAGAATGATTTATTACTGATTAAACCACAATGAAGGATTCTGCCAGTACTTCAGAACTAGACAAGCAAGCTCCTCTTTATCTGGAACAATGTACAGTGTTGTTGAAATGCCTTTCATGTAAAAAAACAAAACAAAACAAACAAAAAAAAACTAGTGTGATTACTTGAGTTATAATGTTAAATGGACATTATCATACTTAACAGATTTTGAAATCTGTGTGGCCTAATCCAGTACTCCTCAAAACACTTAAAATAATGTATTTGTTCAAATCAGGATCAGACTCAAGTTTATCTGAAACCAATGTAACATTGTGTGTCAACTGTATTTCAATTAAAAAAAAAATAACCCCGAAAACAAAGAAACAAAAAATCCTCAAATTCATTCTCTGTCATTAGTCAATTACATTTTTAAGCTTCTTTTAATCTATAAGGTCCCTTCCTCTTTTTTTCTATTTTTTAAATATTTATTTATTTTGAGAGAGAGAGTGCACAAGGGAGGGGGGCAGAGACAAAGAGAATCCCAGGCAGGCTGCCTGCTGTCATCACAGAACCCAACTCGGGGCTGGATCTCATGAACCATGATGTCATGGCCTGAGCCAAAATCAAGTTGAATTGGACACTCAACTGACTGAGCCACTCGGGCTCCCCTTTTTCTCCCCTTCTATTCCTCTTGTATTTATCTTGTCAAATTTCCCATAGCCTGGATTTTACTAAATGCAGCATACTCCTTTATTGTCTAAAATTCCTGTCAATTGGAAGTTAGAATTAGAAGCCTAATCGTGTCCAGGTGTGATTATTTTGGCCAGACTGTCATAGGTGATGTTGTGAAGGTCATTAGGAAGCAGACATTATCTGGTTTTCCCTCTTCTTACAACTAAATGTGACTGATGATTAATGCCTAGACCCACTGATTTATTGGTGAATGCAAAATACTGACACCCAAATCTGTTAACCCCTCTTCGTTTATTAGCTGGAATACTTTCTATAAAATGAATCTTCCCCATCATAATATATTTAGTTACTTTGGGGTGTGGTTTATGTTAGGAAAGGATTTATTTAAAGGATTTATTTATGTTATGTAAATCCTTGATTCTTGCTCTGTGTTCACTGCTTTTCAAAATGAGTTAGTTACCTAGCATCTTCAAAGGGGACTAATGAGTTTATTGATTTTTTCCTTCTTGTTTTTGTTCTTTAAATAACATGATGATACTGTTTATTGCCATGAATTTAAACATTGGCTGTGCTTTGATTAATGTTAGAGCTCTTCTTCTTCTTCTTCTTCTTCTTTTTTTTTTTTTTTTTTTTTTGAGTATGGGGTGCCTGAGTGGCTCGTCAGTTAAGCATCCGACTCTTGGTTTCAGCTCAGGTCATGACCTTGTGGTTCATGGGATTGAGCCCCATATCAGGCTCTGTGCTGACAGCTGGCAGCCTGCTTGGGATTCCCTCTGTCCTCTCTCTGCCCCTCCCCCATGCATGCACATGTGCACATGCATGCCCACATGCGCGCTCTCTCTCAATAAATAAATTTTTAAAAATACATAAATAAAGTAAATTTGAGTATAGTTGACACACAATGTTACATTAGTTTCAGTAATTATGGAAGTGATTATAGAAGCTCAAGTGTCTTATCTTTTGGACAGTGGTAGCTTGGTCAAGTTTGCTTCTGGTTTTTGACATGGTCCCAGCAATCTTTGATTCCTCCCTTTTTTTTTTTTTTCGGTCTGAAGAATCTCCCTCTTTTTTTTTTTTTTAATTTTTTAATTTTACTTAAATCCAAGTTAGTTAACAAGAATGTCCTTCTTTTTGAAAAGATTCTGGAAAATCCTCCACCAAATAATAGGGAAAATGGCTTCCTCCCTATTCTCTCTGTTCTGTCCTTCTGGGCTCCTCTTAGACTTAGGTTGGAGCTTCCTTCTATATTACATGTCTCTTAACCTCTCTCTCATATTTTCAGTATCTTTATTTCTGTGGGTTTCCTCAGATCTTTATGCCAAATTACTTATTTTTTTCAATTTCTCTATTGAATATTTTTATACCATTTATATTTTTCATTTAATAATATTTATTTCTTTTTCAAACCCATATGCTCTTTTTTTTTTTTCCACATGCCTTCCTCGCCCATTTTCTCTTGAACATTTTAAGCATTTTTAACTCCTTAAAGAGTCCACTCTTGAGGTACCTAGGTGGCTCAGTCAGTTGAACATCTGACTTCAGCTCAGGTCATGATCTCATGGTTCATGAGTTCGAGCCCTGCATTGGGCTCTGTGTTGACAGCTCAGAACCTGAAGCCCGCTTCAGATTCTGGGTCTCCCTCTCTCTCTGTTCCTCCCTTGCACTCTCTCTCTCTCAAAAATAAATAAAGATTAAACAAAAAATTTTAAGAGTCCACTCTTACATTTGGCTCTGTGACCCAAAATTCTTCTTTGTCAGTGTGCTGCCTCTGTCTTATAAAAGAGTTATCTCAAGTACAAATCATGTGCTTTGTAACTTGTGTCTGTGAGCTTGTCTTCTGCAGGAATCATTTTCCATATATTTGGCATATTTGATATATTCCATCAACTGTTTTTATGTTTGCCATGGCTGGAATACTCTAGAATTCACTGATTCTAGTCATTTTATTCATCCATACTAATACTTTATTTTTATTTATGTATCACAGGAAGAGATGTGGTGCCTGAATTTATCTTTGTTCCTTACCTATGGAATAAACCCATATTTTGTACATCTGCCACTCAAAGCTACACCTGAGGGATTTTTATATTCACTTTTCATTGGATAGTAAGAAGGCTCAGGTTTGGGCTTCTGATATCCCATTGATGATTTATTTCTACTTGTGGGATAGTAGCCAGATTCTAGTTAATCATGACCTTAGTGTCTCCCTATACTAGTGGGTTCAGTTTTACTTAACCAGCTCTAAGCTTATTAGAGAGAACTCCATTCTAACACTTTACTACCCCAAATAACTTGATAATCACTGACAATTTTCCAACAATATTGTGCCAATTTGCAGCAGGTTTAAGAGTGTTTAAGAGTTGGTTTTATCTGACCATTTCTAGCATTCTTGGAGATTATCAAGAAAAAGATTCTTTAGTACATATGATCTTTACAAAAGAGTCCCTGCTTTTATAAGTGTTTAGCCAGGCAAAATAATCTTTACTTTTATATGATATTCTTTGTCATCTTTCTTTCTGCAGATTTTGAATGACCACGGAGAGGATTTTCTCGTTGGCAACAAATTCAGTTGGGCAGACATACAACTGTTGGAAGCTATTTTAATGGTGGAAGAACTCGATGCTTCTGTTCTTTCTGACTTCCCTCTACTGAAGGTAGTGTATTAATATCCACACGAAGCCTAAGAAAAAGTGAATAGAAACAAAGACTAAAACAAAATGTATCTCCAGGTCATCTTAAACGAAGACTGCTTAAAAAAAATTTTTTTTAATGTTTATGTATTTTTGAGAGAGAGACAGAGGATGAGTAGGGGAGGGGCAGAGAGAGAGGGAGACACAGAATCGGAAGCAGGCTCTAGGCTCTGGCCTGTCAGCACAGAGCCTGATGCGGGGTTCAAATTCATGAGCTGTGAGATCATGACCTGGCCTGAACTCCGAGGCCTAACTGACTGAGCCACGCAGGGGCCCCAGGCATCCGATTCTTGATTTCAGCTCAGAGCATGATTTTGCAGTTCATGAGATCAAGCCTCACATCGGGCTCCATGCTGCCAACTGCTAATGCTTGGGATTCTCTCTCTCCCTCTCTTTTTTTGCCCCTCCCCTTTTTCCCCTTTAAACTAAACAGCACATTCTAGAGCTCTTTCCCTGTCAATACAGGGGTCTTCCTCTTCTTCTTATATATTATATCATTTTAAATTACTGAACTATATACTTTGTAGGGATGTACCATAGTTTATATAACCAGTTTTCTGTTCTTGGAAATATAGGTTATTTCTGACTTTTCACTGTGCTAACATTCTTATCATTATTTCTTCGCTCATACGTTATGTTATTTCTTTGCTCACCCTTATAAGAAATTCCTAGAACAGGAATCAGTAGGTCAAAGAGTATGAATTTTTTAGAGTTTTTAATATGAACCTCTTTGAGACAATGATTTTTTATTTTTTCAATTTTTGAGAGAGATAGTGTGTGTGTGGGGGGCAGAGAGAGAGAGGGACAGAGAGAATCTTAAGCAGGTTCCATGCCCAGCATGGGGCCCAACATGGAGGCTCCATCTCACGACCCTGGGTTCATGACCTGAGCCGAAATCAAGAGTCGGACACACTGACTGAGCCACACATGCACCTGAATGATTGTTTAACAAAACAGTTTATTCAGGCTAAACATACTAGCAATTGTATTACCATCCTGGGAACATCCAGCAAACAGGCCTTAAGAATTAATTCAGATTCAACACACTGAGCTCCATAAGCTGGCAGCCTAAGCACTCTCCTCCCATGACAAAGTTATGATTTTCTTAAAGGTTGTGGCTGCTATCGAGGCTTTCATTTTACTGGTTCTCATTTCAGGCATTTAAAGCAAGAATCAGCAACATCCCTACAATTAAGTTCCTGCAGCCTGGAAGTCCGAGGAAGCCGCCCCCAGATAGCCACTATGTGGAGGTAGTCAGGGGCATCCTGCAGTTCTGATGAAAGTAGGTCTTACAGTGGCAAACAGCCATGATCCAGTCGCAGGATCAGTACAGGCTGCTGCAAACTGAAGCAAACTATAGATTCTAGGAGTAAAGTGTCTGAAAAGAACAAAACCATACTACTAGGAACAGGAAACACTGATTAAATGCAATACGAAACCATTCTGATGTGTGAAATTTTTTTAAGCTTGTCGATTGTGGATGATGGTTACAACCTTTATGAAATCAGTGTTGTGTGTAAATAAATAGGAGGCAATATGGGGCGCCTGGATGTTTCAGTTGGTTGAGCATCCGACTTCGGCTCAGGTCATGATCTCGTAGTTCATGAGTTCAAGCCCTGCATCAGGCTCTGTGCTGACACCTCAGAGCCTAGAGCTTGCTTCTGAATCTGTGACTCCCTCTTTCTCTGCCCTTCTACTGCTCATACTCTGTCTCTAAAAAAATAAATAAATGTTAAAAAATGTTGTTGTTTTTTTTTTAAATAAGAGGCAGTGTGTATTTAGGGCAGCAGCCTACATAAGGCACTGTTCTCGCTGTCTGTACCAAGATCAGGACCACTGTTGGAAGAGTGAACAGAGATTTGGGGGCCAGGATCTCTCCAACACCCACACTGACGCTGAGTACTTGGGTTAGATAAAAAGTGGCAAATGACAAATCAGGAGTGACATGATGGCTGATGCTAGTGAATCCTAAGAGGAAGGATGGGGGACAGAGAATGTCCAGGGAACATCATTCTGTGGCCCCAAAAAGAACTTGGACAATTAGACAACCCTATTCCCCCTAACAGAGCCTCCTTAGTCTGGGTTTTGCTTTGCTGAAACAATTCCAAGTAACACTAAGATTAAGATGTGACCGATGAATATTTGTACAAACTGACCCAAAGATTCCCTGTCCTTGATAAACATGCTTTAAGTGTATCTACTGCATTCCCAAGTTGGGTAATTTGGAACTCAGCTCCACATCAGGACCCTGTTTGGTGGGGGATGGAGCAGCTGTCCAGGGTGATCTTACAGGCACGGTGGTGCTTTCCAATGGGTGGTCTGGAGCAGGGCTTCTGTCAATGCTTTGAGGTACATGACTCTACCAGCTCTAAACTGCTGCTGGGCCATCCTGCCCAAGCCACACACTTGATCAGCTTCTGAGTATGTATCCAGGTACATGTCCTTACTTGTGAAATGACTTAATGGCTCACTAGACTTCATGCCACCTGAAGGGCACCACAGGGCATCCCTACACTGTACCTCACCTCTCCATTTTACCTCCCCAACTCAGATGACAGATTGGTCAACAGAGTTATAACCACGTAGACCATTCAGCATCCTCCAGCCCAGCCTGTGTATGACCTGAGCTCTTGCTCCCAACGTAGTCAAATCCCAACCTGGGGATTCTCATTTAGCTAATTGCCCTGTCTCATTCCCCACTCTGGCAAGGCCATGGTCACTACCAGATGATGAATCAGAGTGGGAGAAAAGACTTCTCACAGGGAAACTCTGCCCTTCTCTCTGTGGGATGACTTTTTCCTCTGACCTCCGCCAAAGCCAAGAGTCTGACCTGACAGAAATTAAGTGAGGAAAGGAAACGAACTTATTTTTTCACGATTCAAAATGGTAAGCCAATCTCTTTTTGTTATAATCACATGGTCTTGGTAAATAATTCAAATAGTTTAGAAGGCTTACACAGTGAAAAATAAAATCCTCCCCTCCCTGGATTGTTCTTAAAAACAAGCACTTCCTGGGTCCTCACTCCCTGCCCTGATGTCTCCCTTGAGAACCAAGCACCATGTGGTTGAGTTCCCAAAGCCATAAGCCTGTGTTGCCCAGGGTCCTACTTCCTGGGTTATGAAAACAAACCCTAGGTCTGACCCCAACCCGCCACATTCTCCGAGCACACTCTAAAGGCAACTAACAAAGACACATCCAACCAGTGCCAGAGAATGATTCATTATAATATGTACAAGTTGCTGTCTTTCTTGTAATAGTCTTTATCTCTTCATCCTTCCCTATAGGGCTCTCTTTGGGCCAACTGCCTACCTACCCAAACTAGTAGAGGTAACTCTGGGTGTCCAAGGAAGTGAGCCTCAGAGAGTCTATAGCAGTCAGCAACATTCAAGGCCCCACTTCTCTTCCATCACTAGGGAGTCGTAGCTTTGGACAGAAAAAGATGGGCAAGTGAAGACAGTCAGCTCAGTATACCCGTAGAAAGGGAGGTATAAGGCTTCAAAGGTCCTTGGTCTTCTCTTCCAAAATATTCTGGGATGAAGACCCTCTAACCATCTTTCTTTGCCCATTTCAAAAGGTTAGCCCTCTGAAAGGTGAGAATTTCTTTCCTTGGTGACTATGAATCTGTCCTATTTCAGTTAAAGCCTATTTGCTTTGTTTGCTTAGACCTCAGCATACAAAGAATTAAAACCTGGGCAGTGACCCCATAATGACCCTTCCTAACTGGATGTTGATCATTAATCCTCCCTTTGGACTCCAGCTTGGACTTTGCAGCATGGGATTGCTGCATGAGTTTCTCTGATAGGTCCAGAGGGCAAAAAGACACAGCCAGAGATGGTTGTTTCCATTAGCTTGTAAAATTGGGAGAAAGGGTTTTTTTTTTGGTTTTTGGATTTTTTCATTTGGGCCAGGGGCATGTCAGAGGGTGTAGTTGTAGTTTTTAAGCAAAGAAGGAGGTTTATTAGCTCATACATCTGAAAGAACAAGTATGAATCCAGAGACTTTCAGACCATCAGGATTGCCCATATTTCGCTCTGTGTTGGTCTTAGGTTCTTCCGAGGTTCTGTGATTGGCTCATCCTCATCCCAGGTGGGCCCTGGGGCTGGCGATGCTGCAGCCACAGTGGAACCACAGGGAGGAGGCAAAGGAGGTTCCTTAAAGGAGTGGGCTGGTATTGCAAGGAGGAGAGGGGAGACATGCTGGGCAGACACACCCACAAAGGTTTACTATCTCCCCAGTCTACAGAGAGGGAAAGTGAGGTTCAGCAAGTCTGTTACCCCATACACAAGGCTCCCACTGTGTTGTGCTACCAGTAGGAATTACCATCCAGCTTTAGAGATGGGAAAAATTAGACCCACAGAGAGGAGGCAAATTCATTTAAGATCACAAGCTGATGAGTGGCTGAACTGTAGCCCAGACCATGGATCCATGGTCTTTTAAATAGACTGGCAGGAGCCTGGTTTTCATTTTGCGAGATTGAGGAGAGGTAGGAGATAGTCTTTCCTGATTGCTTAAGGAACGGCAGATTTGGACACAGTGTTCCCATGCCTCGCCCTCAGTAGCCATTACAATGCTGAGTCAGTAAATTGTACTTTCTGGTTCTTGTTTTTTTCCCATGGCCCTTTCCATCCAGTATCTATTGGACCCTCCCCAAAACCTTGCAAGGATAAAGCTTCTTTCTTTCAGATTGTAACACTACTGGAACTTGATGATTTTTTTAATTTTTTTATTTTAGAGAGAGACAGTGGATGAATGGGAGAGAGGGACAGAGGGAAGAGAGAGAATCTTAAGGAGCCTCCAACCTCATCATGGAGCCCAAAGTGAGGCTCGATCCCATGACCATGAGATCATGACCTGAGCTAAAATCAAGAGTCAGATGCTCAACCAACTGAGCCACCCAGGCAACCGATTCTTTCTTTCTTTCTTTCTTTCTTTCTTTCTTTCTTTCTTTCTTTCTTTCTTTCTTTCTTTCTTTCTTTCTTATTATTTTTGTAAAGCTTTTTATGGAAGTAAAGCAAACAGTGAAGGAGGCAAATCTTACATTTACAGCTCAATGTCCATTGTTTTTGTTCTTACAAATGTCACATTTCTGTATTTTAATAGGAAGCAGTGCTGAGGATACTGTATATGAAATGTTCAATGAGTTTTAGTTAGCGTATATAATCTTGCAAACATCACCTCACTCTAGTCATAGAATGCTCCTATTCCACAAAGTTTCTTTGTCCCAGTCAAAGGCTGCCCCCATTCCAGTGCCAGGCCATCCCTAATCTGCTTTCTGTCACAGCCCATTTGCTTCTCCAAGATAAAACTGGCATGAACCCCCAATGCCAAATGTAATAATCCTGGGTCATCTTCCTGTGGCTGTCTCTTCCTGCAGAAAGGTCCAGCAGACCTGCCCTTTTCAGTGAGAGGCTGTCCTACCCGAGTCAGTAGCTCCTTCTCTCAACAGTGAATGAAGTAAGGTAGTACAGACATCACTGGGCAAAGAGAGAATGTCAAGGTCCTGTGAGGAAACCTCAGACACTAAGTCAATTAAGGATGCTGAGGTGTAACCTCAAGGAAACAGGATTTAATGCAAAAGTGAGTTATAATTCACTTAGCAGTTTTATATAGCAGTGTGCATAGAACATGAATTCACACACTGTTCCAACACTTGAACATGACTATTCTGGGCCCCCTGGGCACAGAACTTCCCAATCTATGTGTCCTGGATGGGTTGCAGGAAGCCAGGAATTAATCAGCTCAGTCCTTGGGGCTGCTGGAGCCATGTGGTGGTTTACCTCCAGGGCTTACAAATACCACCATTTCTTCTCTCTACTGGTTTGTGAAAGGTTGGGAAATTGCCCTGGGGAGTGTAGGTGGTGGATTCTGAGTTCATCGTGTCATGAGTCAAACCGGCTCTCAACATCAACCCACTTTCCTACCTTGGGTTATGCTTTCATCAGAGCTTCGTTTACAGACTTCTTTTCCCCCCTCTGGGTGTGGGTGTGTTGGCCAGTTATCAGGAACATTCAAATCCTCCGGGCAATAATTTTCTTCTTACAAAGTAACAGGTATCTCTGGTTTGTATATATGTCTCCTGTGTGTGTTTTATTGTGGTAAAATATGCATAACATAAAATTTACCATTTTAACCATTTTTAAGTGTACATTTCAGTGGCACTAAGCACGTTTACATAGTTGTATAACCATCACCATTATCCATATCTAAAATTTTTCATCATCCCGGGGAGCCTGGGTGGCACAGTTGGTTAAGCATCTGACTCTTGATCTCAGCTCAGGTCCTGATCTCACAGTTTATGAGTTTGAGCCTTGCATCGGGGTCTGCTCTGACGGTGCAGAACCTGCTTGGGATTCTGTCTCTCCTTCTCTGTGCCCCTCCCCTGCTTGTGCTTTCTTCTTTCTTTCTCTCTCTCTCTCTCAGAATGAATAAATAAACATAAAAATAATTTAAAAAAAAAGAAAATTTTCATCATGCCAAACTGAAACTGTATACCCATTAAATAATAAATTCCTATCCCCCCTCCCTCCCCACCCCATCAGGCCAGCCCCTGTTAAACACTGTTCTATTTTCTGTCTCCATGAATTTGCCTACTCTAGGTACCTCAAATAAGTGGAGTCATACGATATTTGTCCTTTTGTGTTTGGTTTCAAGGTTCATCCATGTGTCAGAATTTCATTCTTTTAAAGGCTGTCTTGTGTATTTTTCATGAAAGGAAGTTTTCTCCTGTTGTATTACCTATGGAGGCACATTTACACGACTGTATTTTAGGACCTGAAGAGCTGATACACAGACCCTGGGCTCATGGAATCATACAAGACGCCGCCATCTTTGTCTGAGAAGCAGGCTGGGATCCTGTTCTTTCTGGCTTCTCTGGCCACAACACTCTTCCCCTCCACAACTAGTTCTCAGCTTTATGTAACCTCCCTCTGCACAATTTGTATGCTCTACCTCGTACTTAATTGTAAAAACTTTGTCCCTTCTAAGAGGAATTTCAGGTATCAGGAAACAGGTATGGATATATCAGGGATCAAAGGTCCTTCATAGTGAAACTACACAGCACAGAGATTGCTTTAGACAATTGTCATGAGTGAAAAGTAACATTTACTGGGCATTTTCTATGGACCAGGCTCTCTTCTATGTGCTTTACATTCATTATGTGATTTAATCCTTTAGACAACTTTTTAGGAGACATAGGATCATTTGAGATTGTACAGCGAGGAAACTGAGGCCCTGAGAAGCCAGAGAACCCAGGTTCCCAGAGACAGGACCAGGACTAGTGTGAAGAGCCAGGCCTGCCCATCCCAGGCCCAAGGTGCCTTCCTTTTCCAGGGTTGAGAGTAAATGATTATAAAATACAAGGCTTTAAAAAGATCCAGACCCTGGTTGGGGAGAGATTACTTCATCTTGTTTCCCTGCATGGCCTCTAATACCATCAAGGAATCCAGTCCTGCAGGGATACCCTTGCTCAGACAAGCCTTCTGGTGACAGCATTCTAACAAGCCAGGTCCACCAGGCCAGTGACCCCAGAAGGGGCCAGAGAGGCAATTCTATTTTGTTTTTCTGGTAGTGATGCTACCTAACTATGGGCATCCTGGGTGGTGGGTGTATGTGGCCCCATTGTCCCTGGTGGCATCCCCCAAGACCTGCCTGGTAGACTGAGGTTGGCTTCTTGTCTAGATTTCTAACTACCTGAGACAGCAGCCATTCGAGGAGGCAATTGACTTTCCTCTCTCATCTCCACTTTTTATTTTCTCTCCTCAGTGCTTTTAAATTCTCTTCCCATAACCTCTGCTATTTATACTGATGCAGTCATCATAATGGCTACTGTCTTTGAGTGCCTTCCTTGTGTCTAGCTGCATGCAAGGCAGTTTTTATCTGTTACTTAATCTTCAAAAACACCTTATATTGTCAGTCTCACTAGCAGGGGAAGGGCAGGGGCAGGAAGAACCGCCATTGTTATTAGACTGTGCATACCAGGGAAACCAGTCCAGTGGAAAGGGGTGTGTGGAGAACTCTCAGGTTCTACTTAAAGACGGATCACCTCTTCACAGGCCTGTAATGCATACCTAGAAGTAGCTGCTATTTCCCCAAAGTCTGAAGGCCCCTGTTGTCTCTTTACAACTGCAAAAGAATTCAAGAGTCTAGTTAATTTGATTGTTTTTCCTTTTGGGTCTTTGTGGCCAAATTAAAAACTATAATTTAGTTGTATTTCTTATTCCCAGAAGGCATCATAGAGAACAGCTTTATATAGTCATAAAGCATCTGGTCAAGTGTGAAAGAAGCAAACAAGAGTCAAGGGACTAGAAGAGATGCTGGAGTTAAATTGAATTGGATGATGCCTCCAGAGACAGGTCCCCTCGAATAGGCAGGCAGCCCCAGTCTCTTCTAGGGAATGGAATTGCAAAGTCTTTTTCTCATGTAAGATTATACCCTACCTGACCAATTTCCAAAATCAAATTTTCTGTTTAATCAGGACATCCACATCAACAAAAGCAAAAAGATTTGGAGAGTGTGTCCATCTATAGACTCTAAAGATAGATATTTATTCTCACAAATGAAATGAATTCAACAAAAATTAAAAACCAGCTGCTTTCTGCCTCTTACTTTGACATGGATGTGTGTGTGTGTGTGTGTGTGTGTGTGTGTGTGTGTGTGTGTTTATATGTGTGTGAATCCAGTGACAGATTTAGGCACAATGCCTGCACATAGCAGCCCCTTGATGCATTGCAGTTTTTCTCCTTCTTTCCAAACGTAGAAAGGAGAAGTAGAGATTTTTCTGATAACCCCAAAGCCAATATCTGTTTTTGAGTTTGCCAAATATGAGGTGGGAGGCCTTGGAATCCAGAACAGAGTTACACTCTGTAGCATCATCATTGCTGATGTTGGGTGGGGAAACCTCTCTGCTCCCAGATGCTGGCTCAGTCCTGGTACAGCTGGCTTCTTACCAGCCTCTCTGGGTCTGGCCCCACAATTGGTGCTGCTCCCTATGTCAAAAACAACGAAACTTTGAAAAGTGAGATTGTGGGAAAGGAGTTCCTTTGATTTGGAAAGATTAGACCCTCCTCATCTTTTGACAAAAATAACCCCTCAAAACCCCAAGGCCAGCCCAACCACTGTAGAAACCTTTCCATTGATAGAAAAGAGATAAAACCTCCAAGGTCAACAGTTCTTGTAGGTCTTTTGCCAAAAGTAAACAATTAAGCCCACAGCTGGACTGTAACAGCAGCAGAAAATAACAGACATACTCTAGACTGTTGTGTCTGAAGCAGAGATTCCGGTGGCACTTCAGTGGCTGTTCCCCAGTGCCTGTGTCCCCCATCCTAGTGTGGAAGGCTCCATCTGTAGAGGGCACTTGTGTCTGAACTCCTCGTTCAGCTTACATGGTTTACACTTCCTACTTAAAGTATGGAACCAGACTAGCACTATAGATAGCACCTGGAAACATGTTAGAAATGCAGAGTCTTGGGCCCTATCCAAGACCCACTAAATGAGAATCTGGATTTTAACCAGATCCTGGGTGATCTGTGTGCCCACTGAAGTTTTTTTTTAATGTTTTTTTATTTTTGAGAGACAGTGAGAGACAGAGTGTGAGCAGGGGAGGGGCAGAGAGAGAGGGAGGGAATCTGAAGCAGGCTGCAGGCTCTGAACTGTTAGCACAGAGCCTGATGCAGGGCTCGAATTCACGAGCTATGAGATCATGACCTGAGCTGAAGTTGGATGCTTAACCAACTGAGCCACCCAGTTGGCGCCCCTGCTCACTAAAGTTTTTGACATGGCCTTGTACTAATACTTGTCTTTCCAAACAAACACAGTCTTGGCTCCACATGTAGAATGCTATCCTTCCCAGGTGTGAGAATGTTCTATTTCCTTTCATCCCCTACTTGCTGTCTATACCATGGGTGTAATCAAACATTTACTTAATAAGAACAACCTCAAGGCCTTGTCTCCAACTCAAACCAGATACAAAAGGCATTCAGAAATAGGGTTGCTAATTTACCAAATAAAAATACAAGATGTCTAGTTACATTTGTGTTGCAGATAAGCAATGAATAGTTTTTTGGTATAAGTATGTTCCAAATGTTACATATGTCCTGTATTTTATCTGGCAACACTATGCAGGAGTCAGAGTACTAGGCTGCTCTGATGGTTTCCCACCTCCTCCTCCGCCTGCTTGAGGTTTCAGACCCTCAATTGCTTCCAGTGGTGGTGGCTTTGGTTCATGTTTTCAAGCCCCAGATCATGGTTTGCTTCTTTCTTTCCACTCTGGGTGAGAGGCACATGGTGAAAATAGCATTGACTTTGGCATCAGAAAGACCTGGGACTGGCTGTGCCAACCCCGTGACTAAGCAAGTTTTCTTTCTAAGCCTGTCTCCACAGAGAGAGTTTCCGGGACAGAATGCATCTGCTTGCCCAGCGTCCTTGGTTGGCTTTAGTTATCTCTTGATAACCAGAGCCTTGGCAGGCACGGCCCACCTGTCCTTGAGTCTCTACCCTTTTCCGGTATCAACTCCAGAGAATCAGATGTGAACAATTCCATGCAGACCTGGGCCATCCTCACGTGGCATCCATTACTGGGCTGCCGTGAATTCAGCTCTGATTGTGGCAGTTCCCAGGTTGCAAATTTAGGATGAGATCCTTTACTCAAGTTGCTTACAAGCAAAGTGTGGTAATCATATGGTTGGTATGGGCAGCTGTGGCAACTTATTTGAGAGGAAACAGTATTTAACCATCACCAATGGATGAGTTTTCATCATTTTTTGTTTGTTTATTTAGCGCTAGTGGGGGAGGGGCAGAGAGAGAGGGAGGGAGACAGAGAATCCCAAGCAGGCTCTGCCCTGGCAGCCCAGAGCCAGACACCGGGCTCAAACTCACAAACTGTGAGATCATGACCTGAGCCAAAACCAAGAGTCAGACGCTTAACCAACTGAGCCACCTAGGCACCCCTCATTTTGGTGGTATAAATTGCATGTCTAACAAAAACATGTTTGGGGTATTATAAATTCCATGCATTCCACAAACACCTCGTACTTTTTCTCCCTTTGCATTTCCACTTTTGTTTGCTCCTTGAAGCACTACTGTTGACATCACTAGAGGTCAGCAGAAGTAAGAAGGCACATTCTGTTCAAATGGTCTTTGCCTGTTGGTAGCTCAGTGAGAGGGGAAGTTGAATTTTTCTAAATGGCTGTATCCAAACAATAGTTATTTTTACTAGGTTTATTACACAAGCTGTATGTATATCTGAGATGGCTGAATAATCAAAAAGGTAAAGAAGTACCAATTTTATGAAGTGTGTTGCCTCTAAAGTTTAATAAGATTTTTTTTTCAATGTTTATTTATTTATTTTCACAGAGAGACAGAGTGAGTCAGGGGAGGGGCAGAGAGAGAATGAGAAAGAATCCCAGGTAGGCTCCAGCTGTGAGCACAGAGTCTGACTAACTGTGAGATCATGGCCTGAGCCAAAATCAAGAGTCAGATACTTCACCGACTGAGCCACCCAGGTGCCCTGAAAGTTCACTTGGATTTTAAAGTCAAATTAGCAGCAAGCCCTAGCCCCAATCATTACTGTTGCACATGCAGTGTAGGGGTCTCATCGCAGTTAAGGAAACAATATTTCACAATAATAAGAAAGAGGAGGTGGGATTTAAAAGTTACATCTGCTATGAGCACTGGGTAATATATGGAATTATTGAATTCTGTTTGTATACCTGAGACTAATAAAAAACTGCATGTTAACTAAAATTAAAATTAAAAAAAGATAAAAATTAAAAAAATTTTTTTTAATTAAAATTAACAAAATTAAAATTATATCTGCTGGCTTTTCCTCATTTAAGGTTTTGGTTGTGGTTTTTGGCTTTCAGCTGGCTGTATTTTTGTCCACACAGATATTTGTCTCCATAGGTTTGCATTACTCATCATTACCAACACACTCCTTCTGTGCCAGTAGGCCACTTTTACCCTCTGTGTAATTCCAGGCATGTTCTAAGGAGGGACAGAGGCCCTCTTCACAGTGCTTCAGACCTGGTGTGCAGAGATCCGATGGTTAATCTTAACCTAAAGCCATCTGGGCTTTAACAGAGGCGCAACTTGATTGTTGATGAGTTTCAAATGGTTTGTGTTCAAAGTAGAAGGCTGTAGCAGAGGGAAGATGTATTGAAATAAACACTCGCTTCATTGAAATGAATTTGGAATTTTTGTTCCTGTTGTAATATGAGCAGACAAGTTGAATTTTATTTTTTTATTTTTTTTATTTTTTAATTTTTTTTTTTTAATGTTTATTTATTTTTGAGACAGAGAGAGACAGAGCATGAACGGGGGAGGGTCACAGAGAGAGAGGGAGACACAGAATCGGAAACAGGCTCCAGGCTCTGAGCTGTCAGCACAGAGCCCGATGCGGGGCTCGAACTCACAGACCGTGAGATTGTGACCTGAGCCGAAGTCGGACGCTTAACCGACTGAGCCACCCAGGCGCCCCGACAAGTTGAATTTTAAACATAATGGGAAAAAGTGATCAAATGAGGCCATTGTTTGCTTTTGCCTTAGTATATGTCTCTAAAAGTGTTGGATAAAAGTCTCCTTCATGGTAATTTGATGGCTTCCATGGTCATTTTTGTAGCTTTCCTTCTGTACTAAACTTCTACATTTCTGGAGATGGCCAAACATTGAAATCAGAGATTCCAGTGACCACCTGTCAGATTCCAGGCGTGTTGAACATGATCCAAAACCTTCAGAACCTGACTGAACCAAATTTTCCTAAGGAATTTGTTTCTTCCCTGTAGACTAAGTCTGGACTGTCCTAGACCCACACTGTATATACTGCACAGTCTTTCCATCTGCTGACTGGAGCTCTTTCCTGGAAGCACTTTTAGATTCGAAGAATGCACTCACCTAGTCCAAAGGAAACAGGGATCACCTGGTCCAGGCTTTCATCCATTTTATGGATGTGAAAACAAAGACCCAGAGAGATTAAGAGATTTGCTCTATTGAGAGCAACACCAAGTTACCAAGTGATAAAGAGGGAAGCTGATATCCCCAAGAGCTAATCTGTATACAGAGCCAATGTTTTTATGGCTGGTGGAGTCCTCTTTGTAAGGTTGCTCCACTGTGTGGGTTCATTGGCCAGCAGCATTTCCATCAGGGAGCTTCTTAGAATGCTATTGATTGATTGACTGACTGCCAAAATACATATAACATAAACTTTACTATCTTACTGATTTCTGAGTGTACAGTTGAGTGGCATTAAGCATATTCACATTGTTGTGTAACCATCACCAGCTTTCATCTGCAGAACTCCTTTTAATCTTGCAAAACTGAACCTCTGTACCTGTGAAACAACTCTCCATCCTCCTCTCCCCCACCCTGAGCAACCACTGTCTCTCTGAATTTGGCTACCCTAGGCATCTCATGTAAATGGAATCATACAGTACCTGCCTTTTTTGGTGTCTGGCTTCTTTCATTTAGCATAATGTCCTCAAGGTTCATCCATGCTGTAGCATGTGTCAGAATCTCCTTCTTTTTTGAGGCTAGACGATATTCTATTGGGTGTGCACAGAATATTTTGTTTGTCCACTCATCTCTGAGTGAACATTGGGTGCTTCCACCTGTTGGCTGTTGTGAATACTGTTCCTATAAACGTGGGTGTACAAGTAGTTCTTCAAGACCCTGCTTTCAATTCTTTTGAGTATATACCCAGAGGTGGAAAGGCTGGGTAGAAGTGCAAATTCCTGGACTCCATCTGAGCCAACTAAATGAGAATCTCGCCTCAAGGAGGCCCAGGATCTGTGCTTCTACAAGTTCTCCAGGTGATCCTTTTGTCTTTCTTTCTTTCTTTCTTTCTTTCTTTCTTTCTTTCTTTCTTTCTTTCTTTCTTTCTTTCTTTCTTTCTTTCTTTCTTTCTTTCTTTCTTTCTTTCCTTCCTTCCCTCCTTCCTTCCTTCCTTCCTTCCTTCCTTCCTTCCTTCCTTCCTTCCTTCCTTCCTTCCTTCTCTCTCTCTCTCTCTCTCTCTCTCTCTTTCTTTCTTTCTTTCTTTCTTTAAATATAAAATGGAATGTAGTGATATAAATGGCCGCAGAGGCCCCTGGTGGCATCATCTGAGTTGGTCATGGCTCCCAGTGGCATAGCCCACACTGGGGCACACGCAATGTCCTGTCTGTCTCATGTGGTGAGACTGGCTTTTCTGAGATATTAAACTCATAACTAGAAGGACTCCTCAGTTCCTTCCCTCCAAAATGACATCCCCCTTCCCAGTCACAACCTAATCATTGCCAATGACAACCCCATTGCCAAGGGGGTGGAGGTCAATTGAACCGACAAGAATAAGCTGTTACGTGCTGCAGCCCATGCTGTTGTCTTGATGGGTCTAATCTAAATTTCCAAATGGCCATGATCATGCTCCTCTGCATTCCTGGCCACACTCAGAAATCTTACCTTCTCCATAGTATGTACCAGACAGCGCCATTCAGGTTTCAAAGTTCTATAATGTTATGGAATGAAATAACAAGAACTCATTTACTGTTTCTGCTTTCCAGTCCAAAGAGAAATTTATAGAAACTCCAAGAAGACTTGGGTAACTTAAAGAATGGTAAGACCAGGTATCTAATTCCTCGGATGAGGGGATCAGGTAGAAGTCATAAGTTAGGGTTTGAACACCTACTTGTGAGTGTGGTGGGAGCTGGGGGTGGTGGAATGGAAGATGAGTGGCTCCAAGGTAAGGGGTGGGGCTCCTTGGGCAGATCTTCCACCTCACTCAAGCCTGGGTGGGCTTGAACTCTGAGTGTTTGCTAAAGGAACTATCCCCACCCCCCTACCCACCCCCCACCATGTCCTGTGAATGCCCTCCCCTTGCACTCTCCAGCTTTTCTGCCCCCAAGTGAGCTGAGTTCAGGATCCCACATAGCCTGCCCATGCAAAGACTCTCAAACACATGCAGTAGAATGAAAAGAGTAGAAATAGGCCAGCAGTTATGTGAGTTCTTTTCTCTGGTGGGTTATTGCAAGCTAATATCCTATCAAATAATGCAGATTTTGAAGAGCAGGGAAAGGAACCCCTCCATAGAACTCTCTTTCAAAACTCATTTAAGTGCTATGAACGCCATGAGCCTTGTTTATGAGCTCCAAGCCTGTCATTCAAAAGGCCAATACTCAAGAGGTGGGTTTTGATTGGAAAGGAATATGAGCTTTATTCAGGAGGCTGGACACATGGGGAGAAGCAGACTCTTGTCCAAAAGCCGACTCCAAGGCTTCCAAAGGAATTTTTCAGGGGGGTCAGGGTAGTTAATCAGTAAAGGGAATGCAGCGGTCTGCAACATTTCTCGATTATGCACAGACTTGATGCCAGCTGTAAATGTCATCTCACTGCTCAGAGTTGTGTGAGCGGGTCTAGTTCCTGTTTCATAATACGCAGGAGTGCTCTTCTTTCTGCAGAGGAGGGTAAGGTCTACAGATACACAAAGGGAGGTTAGTAAAATCATTTGTATGACCTAAAAAATAAAAATATTTTGCTGAAAAAAAAAATTGCTGTGTTAATCAGAAAGCCAAGGCATCTTCAAACAAACCCACTGGCTTCTGCAGCCTGGGAAAGGTCTGATCCCTCACTCCTCAAGGCCTGTGGCCAGTCTGTCACAGATCCAGGGACTTAGGTCAGCAAGGAAGGAGTGTATTCACTCGAAGCAAGTTAACCTTTAGGACGGGCTGGAGTGCTGTTGCAGACTTACTTGGGAACTTCCCATCTGAAATGACATCTGGTTGGCAGCCTTGTAGCCCTCTTCCAACATCTTCCTAAAGTCTCCATGAAGATAAATTGTCACAAAATTATGTGGGACTTCTCATGGACCTGGATGAGAAATCAAAAGATAAATGAAATAATAGGGTAAAGAGTAAAAGACTTGAGAGGAAAAACAAGGACTCTAGGAACCTAAAAATAAAATGCCATTCTGTTAAAGTGTTAGCAGGTCATTTTAGTGTCATTTTTAAAAAAATCTCTAGTCATTTCCACAAACTTTTTTTTTCGTCCAAAAAGAGTATAATCCATAAAACATTTAACTCTGCTTTTTTTTTTCTTTTTTTCAAAAGATGGAAGTCTGTAAGTTCCAGTAAGTGCCAATGGTCGAGATCGATGGAATGAAGATGGTACAGACCAGAGCTATTCTCTCTCTTTTTTTTTTTAACATTTATTTATTTTTGAGACAGAGAGACAGAGCATGAACAGGGGAGGGGCAGAGAGAGAGGGAGACACAGAATCGGAAACAGGCTCCAGGCTCTGAGCCGTCAGCCCAGAGCCCGACGCGGGGCTCGAACTCACGGACTGCGAGATCGTGACCTGAGCCGAAGTCGGACGCTCAACCGACCAAGCCACCCAGGCGCCCCAGAGACCAGAGCTGTTCTCAACGACATTGCCACCAAATATGACCTCTGAGGGAAAGACATAAAAGAGAGAGCCCTGTTTGGTACATTTTCTGGGTTTTCAGCAACAGTTAAGAGGAACAATCTAGTTCCTTCCCTGAATGAACAAGACTGTGCTCACAGGTTTTATGGCCAACAGCAGTAGAGGCCTTGGTGGTATAACTGAGGTCTAGCACAGGAGAGACCTACCAGGGAGAGGAAATAGTAAACTTGGCGTGGGCTCAAGTGAGGGTGGTTATATAAGGGGTTGTGTCTACAGGTACAGCAGAATGACAGAGGTTTCCAGAACTGATGAACTATGAAACCAAGAGGATGGTGCAACATGACTCATGTACTCAGGCCTTAGGAGCTGAAGATAGCCAACAACTAGAGACAAGTGACAAGTGTCTGAGTGTCTAGAGAATCAGGCTCGAGAAAGGAAGGATCCAAAGGAGGATCCTTTGGATTCTCAAGTTTCAGAAATTACAAATTAAGAAATTACAAGTTTCAGAAATTACAGAAATTATAATGGCTAGGACCCTAACTTATCAGCCAGTTACACGAACTGGCCATTTGACAAAAGTTAGCAGAGTCTGGTCCTCAAGGTGCCACGGTTACTTTGAACACTTTGATATAGGACTGAAGCAGCCAGATTTAGTCAATATGCTGTCTGGGCAATCTCCTGTCTGTTGTGATGGGACCACATGATTGAAATTTAAATCTTGTAAAGGACTCTCAGCAAGTACACAAAAATTACACATAGTTGTCATATTTCAGCAATTCTGCTGCATATGCACCCAGGAGAATTTAAAAACATATTCACACAAGAACTTGTTCACAAACATTTATAGCAGCACTGTTCTTAGTAGTCACAAAGGTGAAATAAATAAAATGTCTATCAGCGATGGATGGATGAGCAAAAGGTGGAATATCCATACAATGGAATATTATTTAACCACGAAGAAAATAAATTACTGATGCCTGCTGCAACAAGGATGAGCTTTGAAAACATACCATATGAAAGAAACCAGACACAAAGGCCACATATTGTATGATTTCAATTGTATTAAATGTCCAGATGTTTAAATCAACAGAAACAGAAAGTAGTTGAGTGGTTGCCTGGGGCTGGAGGGATGAGATTATGGCGTGTGGCTGTCACGGGCACAGAATTGTTTTTGGGGTGATAAAAATGTTCTGGAATTAGAATGTGTTGATGGTTTCATAATGTACTAAAAACTACAAAAATACATTGTAAAGGGTGACAATTATGTGAATATATTTCAGCAGAACCGAATTTTATAAGTAAAGATTTTATAAGCAGAACCGGTATTTTTATAAGTAAGATAGAAAAGCCAGTTTGAAACAAAAGAAAAAGAGATCCCTTATAATATGCACTGGTTGAAACTGTATTAAGAATTTCACCATTTCAGGGGATATTTTAGGTGAAGACTTGAGAAATGCAAACAAGGCCAGAGTTGGGCAACTGCATATGGACGGAGTGTGGAACCATGTGCTGTGGGAAATAATTGGAAAACCTGCTGACGTTGGGCACATAAACAGGTCTGTGTGGTGTAACAGGATGAGAGAGGAAGGGAACATGACTGAGATGGCTGTTCCAGAGACTCTCTCTGGAGATCACTTAGGGGGCAGGTCATAGCCACATAGAGTCACACTCCATTTGTGCACAGAATAAGCCATGGCAGAGGTGACAGACCCTAGGTATGGTCCTAATGGGTATTTGCAGGATTTCACTGATTTGTCTGTGACTCTGTCCCTCTATTTGGTCATGAGTGTAATGACAATTTTAGACATGTATATGTACCTTGATGGCTTATTCCAGGATGAAAATGGTCAAATCAAATAAAAATCAGAGCTGAATGACTGGCATATAAAAATGAATCCAGGGGTGCCTGGGTGGCTCAGTCGGTTAAGCATCTGACTTCAGCTCAGGTCATGATCTCGCAGTCATGATCAAGCCCCACATTGGGCTCTCTGCTGTCATCACAGAACCTGCTTGAGATCCTTTCTCCCACCTCTCTCTGCCCCTCTTCCACTTGTTCTCTCTCTCTCTCTCTTTCCCAAAAATAAATAAACATTAAAAAATTGAATCCAGTGGAGCTGATATACTTTGCTACCTCCTGATGCCTGTTCTTATATGTTTTTCAACTCTAAAAACAAGGCAGAAGGCATTTGACAATTTGGTAATTTTGTCTTTCAGGATAGATATGTACACAGAAGGTATGGCAGATTTGAATGAAATGATCCTCGTTTTGCCTCTGTGTCCACCTGATCAGAAAGAGGCCAAGATTGCCCAGATCAAAGAGAAAGTAACAGATCGTTATCTCCCCGTGTTTGAAAAAGTAAGTGGACAGTCATTGAGCACTTTGGGTGCTGGACATAGAGGACAAAGAAAGACAGTGGCTGGCATTCCTTGAACCTTTACCTTCACTTCCAATGAGCCTTCCTGAATACTGACGCAGCACCCTGACTCTCAAGGCATTTCATAAAAACTGACTGTGAGGAAGAATTGCACCAGTGATACCTAAGTTTTAATTTTCCAACAAGACTTCAACTTACCAGGAACCAATCGAGAATTCTCTATTTGGCAGACTTTCATGGTCATAGTTAGAGCCTGGGCTGCTGAAGGCTCTGAGAGCCACACTGGACATTGGAGTAGGTCCTGCAGACAGAGCACCACATAGGGGCTTTGATCCAAGAGGACCACAGTGAGAGCAATGCATCAGGAGATACTGTGGCAACATGCGTAGGGAGATAGGGAGACATGAGACCAGCTGCCCTTCGGGAGAAAGTGGCAGTGTCTTGGGGGTGGACAGATGAGGTGTATCTAGTCAGAGATGAGGGCAGTGTGATGAAGAGGAAGATACAGATGGAGAGATGTTAGGGAGAAAAGAATTGACCTACTCGAAGGCATGGCTCTCACACTTCAGAGGACAGCCATGCAAACTAAGGAAATAAGGTTCCATCATTATAGACAGTGCTTATCTCAGTTAATGTTTCTCCTTGGATGTAAGAGGAGAATGTTTCAAGATCCAAACTACCTGAAATCATGCTAAATGGAAACTATGGGCTGGGGCACCCGGGTGACTCAGTTGGTTAAGCATCCCACTCTTGATTTCAGCCCAGGTCCTGATCTCACAGTTGGTGAGACTGAGCTCTGTGCTGACAGCCCAGGGCCTGCTTGGGATTCTCTCTCTCCCTCTCTTTCTGCCCCTGCCCCCACTCGTGCACGTTCTCTCTCTCTCTCTCTCTCAAAGTAAGTAAATAAACTTAAAAAAATACTCTCTTTCCTGACTTTTGTGGTGCTGAGAGTTGGGGCGCATTCACATGACAAAGACCTGAACAGTCATCCCACTTGAGCAAGCCTATACTTTGAAATCAAAGCGCCCTATGGTAAGTTAAATGCAAAACATATGTTACCATATGGCATTTGAAGTGGTCTTATATTCTTTGCATAACAATTATCCATGTTTCTATATGTGTACATAGTGTGAAAGGGTATTTACCCAAAGTGCCTTAAGCCGGTGATGCCGTGGGGTTTTCTCTTCACGTTATCATTTGCATATTATTGGGATGTTTTAATAAATTTTGTGAATTTCCCCAACATTTTATTAGGAAAAGTTGCATACATCAGAATAGTTGAAAGGGATACACAGGAGCACACGTTTCAGGGAAACGGTAGCTGGGGCTTCAGCTGAGGAGCAGGGAAAGAACAGCAGAGACCTGCTGTCACACTGAGTCAGAGCGCAGCGAAGAGGGTCTGCAGCCAACACCCCCTCAGTGAGGCAGCAGAGGTGAGGAGGTTGGGTTGGAGAGTGCGGGGAGGGGCAGAGGGACCCAGCCTGACCATGCCTGTGCTCATGATGTAATTCCTCAAACCTGCCAGGTGTTAAAGAGCCACGGACAGGACTACCTTGTTGGCAACAGGCTGAGCAGGGCTGACATTCACCTGGTTGAACTTCTGTACTATGTGGAAGAGCTTGACCCCAGCCTTATGGCCAACTTCCCTCTGCTGAAGGTAATCTCTCTCACAGCCTTCAGGAGGGAAGGCTCGCATCTCCCCCTCTAGAATCTAACATTTACATTTGGGTCCCATCGTTGCCCAGGACTTGGCCGTCCCCACGTCTCCAACATTAATTACCTCCCGGGTGCTGGTCGAGGCATGCAGAGAATCTTGTCATGCCCAGAACATTTGAGGTGGATGCTTCCCCAAGAAGAACACTATGTCTTTACCATGAGAAGGACCCAGGGCTCGGCATCCGTCTCCCCATCCCCATTGCTCTGTGGCATTTGTCCTTGGTTTCTCTGGGATTTCCCTTATCCACCTGTGTCCTTCTCTTTCCTTCCTGTGCCTGTCTGAGGAGGTTTCCTACCCTCTGATTTCTTCCCTCCGCACCTGCTCCTAAGGGCAGACATCATGTTCCCCTGGGCAGTCTCCCTCTCTCAGTCCCTCTCTCAGTGGGATGCCTGGTTTTGGCCAGTCTCATGGTTCAGCTTTCTATATTTTCTGTCTCTCGTCCAGGGCAATTTTCCTACATTTTCATTGTCTGTTTGGAGACTTGATGTGTGTGGATTCTGACAGACACAATCCTCTTCCCCGTATTGCACAAAAGCCATGAAGCTACAGGATTTCGTGTAGGGAAGAAGAAACTGAATAGAAACTGAATAGAGCCTGAAAGAAAGACATCTTTGGGGAAAATGGGATCGAGCTGTCTTTTCTTCCTCCCATCTTCGTGTCTCGCTGGCTGTGTATTTCCCAACCTCACACTGGTGCTGATGGAGGGCACTCAGCTGGTCCTTGTCTAGGAGGGTCTCTGGCTTGTGCCAGGGATGGGGCTGGCCCTGGCTCTGTCTGAGGCTGTGCCCTTGTGTATTGCAGGCCCTGAAGACCAGAATTAGCAATCTCCTTCCCGTGAAGAAGTTTCTGCAGCCTGGCAGCCAGAGGAAGCCTCCTATCAGTGAGGAAGATTTAGAAAAAGCAAGGAAGATTTTCAGGATTAAATGAAGCGGGCATGGATGGCCAGCACTTGCATCTGGGGCTTCCAACAATGACATGTGTTACCTGATGTAAGATGCTGATGATTGTGAGGCTAGTAAAGTTTTCAAAAGTATATAATTTCATGTACTATGAAGATTTGCAAAGCAATTTATTTTGTTTTTACCAAATATCAAATCATGATCAGCCCCTAGGACATCTCTTGGACTTAAAAATAAATAAAGGGAGAAAAAAATTTAATGGATTCTTTGATGTATTAAAAAATTGTCATAACAGCTATCATATACCTTGTCCAAAAGATTGAAGTAGAAAGTTTCATGTGGCCTATATTTAGTAACACAAAAAATGCTCTTTTTTTTCCTTTGTATTTGCTGTATTTCTTTAAAAAAAATTTTTTTTTTAGTGTTCATTTATTTTTGAGAGAGAGACAGAATGCTAGCAGAGGAGGGGCAGAGAGAGGGAGACACAAGATCCAAAGCAGGCTCCAGGGTCTGAGTTGTCAGCACAGACCCCAATGTGGGACTGGAACCCATGGACTGCAGACCATGAGATCATGACCAGAACCGAAGTTAGATGCTTAACTGACTGAACCACCCGGGCACCCCAAAACTGTTTACATTTTAGAGATAATGTACTAAATGTTTGATAGATGGAGTGATACACTGTCTAGGGTTTTCTTCACAATACTCCCATGATATTGGGGGGCAGTAGATGGGAGTATACAGTGGTTTTTTATGGTTGCTCTAAGAAAGTACTACAGAGGGAAGGCTTAAAACAACAGAACTCACACTTTGGGAGGCCAGAAGTCTAGAGTCAAGATGGTGGCTGGGCTGCTCTTCCTCCAGCAGCTCCTGGGGAGAATCCTTCCCTGCCTCTTCCAGCTTCTGGTGGCTTTTTGCACTCCTTGCCTTTCTTGACTCATGGCCACATCGTCTGCATCTCTGCCTCCATCTTTGTACCACCTCACCTTGTGTGTATCTGTATTTTTTCTTATGTTATAAGGACATGTGTTATTGGGTTTAGGATCCACTTAGATCATCCATGATGATCTCATCTCAAGTTCCTTAACTTAATGACATCCACAAAGACCTCTTCTCCAAATAAGATCACATTCACAGGTTCCAGAGATTTGGACACAGACCTATCTTTTTAGGAGGCCGGTATACCACCCATTACAGGGTGTTGATGAAAAAAGATTGTTGGCAGTTGCTGAAGCAGGGGGATGAGTACATCGGGATTTATTACTCTGTTTTCTCTACTTTTGCATTTGCTAGAAATTTTCCATTTAATTATTTTAAAACAGCATATTATTTATTGAGCTCTACATGCCAATATGTGTCCGATGCTGTGCCAGGCAATGGGGCCTTGACTGAAAACAAGATGAAGACTCTTTTCCAAGAGTTCGTAGTCCATGGAGGAAACTGATAGTAAACATATAATGTCAAAATACTGTTAGAAAGAACATAATTGGATAAATACAGTAGCTTTAGGTAGAGTATTCCAAACTGAACAAATAGTAAGTGCAAAGGCCCAGAGGCTAGGAAGGCTGGTTGGAGTGTGACAGTGAGAAAAAAGCATACGAACTAGATTTCTAGATTTAGCAGAAAAAATTCAGGATACCAGTTAAATGTGAGTTTCAAGTAAACAATAATTCTTTAGTGTTAAGTATGTTCCAAACAACATTAAGGGCATACTTATACTAAATGAGTATTTATTTTTTGAAAGCTTTTATTTTTGTAATTAAAAATTTTTTTAATTCTAGCATCATTAACATACTGATATTAGGTTCAGGTGTACAGTACAGTGATTCAAAGATTTTATATATTACTCAGTGCTCATCACACTACTCATACTCTTAATCCCCCACTGACCTCCCCTCTGATCACCATCTGTGTGTTCTCTATAGTTAAGAGTCTGGTTTTTTTTGTTTTTTTGTTTCTCTTTTTACTTTTGTTTCTTATATTCCACAGATGAGTGAAATCATATGGTATTTGTCTTTCTCTGACTGACTTATTTCACTCAGCTTTATACTCTCTAGGTCAATTTGTGTTGTTGCAAATGACAAAATTTCATTCTTTTTATGATTGAGTAATATTTTTTTGTGTATATACACAGAACATCTTTGCTTTAATTATTTATTTTATTTTAGAGAGCCACACTCAGTGCGAAGCCTGATGCAGGGCTTGATCGCACAACCCTGGGATCATGACCAGAGTCCAAATCAAGAGTTGGACCCTCAATCAACTGAGACACACAGGCACCCCACACCACATCTTCTTTATCCATTTATCTGTCCAGGTACACTTGCATTGCTTCCATATCTTGGCTATTCTAAATAATGCTGCAATAAACATTGGAGTGTATATATATATATATATATATATATATATATATATATTTTTTTTTTTTTTTTTTTTTTTTTTTTTTTTTTTGCATTGCTGTCATGTTCCTTGAGTAAATACCCAGCAGTGGAATTACTGGCTCATACTGTAATTATAATTTTAATTTTTGAGGAAACTATAGTGTTTTTCACAGGGTAGCACTATTTTGCATTCCCACCAACCACAAGGCTTCCTTTTTCTCCACATTCTCACCAACACTCATTGTTTCTTGTGTTTTTGATTTTAGCGATTCTCACAGGAGTGAGATGATATCTCATAGTGGTTTTGATTTGTATTTCCCTGACGATGAGTGACATTGAGCAGGTTTTCATGTGTCTCTTGACCATCTGGATGTCTTCTTTGGAGAAATGTCTGTTGATATCTTCTGCCCATTTTTAAGTTATATTATTTGTTTTCTGGGTGTTGAGTTGTATAAATAAGTTCTTTAGATATTTTGGATATTAACCCCTCAGCAGGTATATCATTTGCAAATATCTTCTCCCATTCAGGAAGTTGCTTTTTTGTTTTGTTGATTGTTTCTGTTCTGTGCAAAGCTTTTTATTTTGATTCAGTCCCAACAGTTTATTTTTGCTTTTGTGCCCTTGCCTTATGAGACATATTTAGAAAAATGTTGCTAAGGCTGATGTCAGAGAAACTACTGCCTGTGTTCTCTTCTAGGATTTTCCTGGTTCACGTCTCACATTTAGATCTTTAATCGATTGTGAGTTAATTTTTCTGTAATGGTGTTGGAAAGTAGTCCAATTTCATTCTTTTGCATGTAGCTGTCCAGTTTTCCCAGCACCATTTGTTGAAGAGACTCTTTTTCCTATTGTATATTCTTGCCTCCTTTTTTGAAGATTAACTGACCATATAATGATGAGTTTGTTTCCGGGGCTCTCTATTCTGCTCCATGGATCTATATGTCTATTTTTGTGCCAGTACCAAAAGATAATGTATTATGTATCTGAAATTCACATTCAATTGGGTGCCCTGTATTTTATTTAAAACCCAATATAAAAGGCATTCCCGGGGGCGCCTGGGTGGCGCAGTCGGTTAAGCGTCCGACTTCAGCCAGGTCACGATCTCGCGGTCCATGAGTTCGAGCCCCGCGTCAGGCTCTGGGCTGATGGCTCGGAGCCTGGAGCCTGTTTCCGATTCTGTGTCTCCCTCTCTCTCTGCCCCTCCCCCGTTCATGCTCTGTCTCTCTCTGTCCCCCCCCAAAAAAAAAAAAAAAAAAAACGTTGAAAAAAAAAAAAAGGCATTCCCGAGATCTGCTAGCCTCGTGGTAGAGGTTTTTCATCTGTATTGGTCCTAGTATGCAATTCATGAAAACCTCACTGTAAATTTCTTCCCAAAGCCATACCTCACTGACTAGCAGAGAGAGTCCAATCAGTCAGAAATTGTTTAATCTTTTGGGGCGCCTGGGTGGCGCAGTCGGTTAAGCGTCCGACTTCAGCCAGGTCACGATCTCGCGGTCTGGTCCGTGAGTTCGAGCCCCGCGTCAGGCTCTGGGCTGATGGCTCGGAGCCTGGAGCCTGTTCCCTCTCTCTCTGCCCCTCCCCCGTTCATGCTCTGTCTCTCTCTGTCCCAAAAATAAAAATAAAAAACGTTGAAAAAAAATTAAAAAAAAAAAGAAATTG
Organism: Neofelis nebulosa; assembly: GCF_028018385.1. Lineage (NCBI taxonomy): Eukaryota > Metazoa > Chordata > Mammalia > Carnivora > Felidae > Neofelis > Neofelis nebulosa. The sequence goes on along the minus strand of NC_080787.1, from coordinate 53,849,574 downwards.
TTTAATCTTTGAACTGCCAACCTTGAAAAGGAACATATTAAATAGTTGTTTCATAAGAAGGTGACTCGCCATTTCCTTCAAATCTGTCACAGAAGCCAAGGCCCTGAACGTTGTGGGAGTGACTTTTCCCCCACTGAACTCTACCCACCTCACAGAGGAGGAGTTACTAACTATCAAAGAGCTTATAAACGCAGGAAGGATTGGCACGCAGCTGCTGAGCCTAGTGGGAAACAGACCTCAGTAAGGTAAGTGCTGCTTTTCTAAGTTTTCAGACATTGCCTTCCATCCTCTTCTCTAGGTCACCAGAAAACTGCGTTCAAATGTGTCCTTAGCACAAGGAAAAGCCTGTTTTATAGTCACATTACACTTCTTGGTGTGTCTGGGGAACAGTTCAAGAGCTGTTTTTTTTGTTTTGTTTTGTTTTGTTTTTTTGAATGTTTATTTATTTTTGAGAGAGAGAGAGAGAGAGAGAGAGAGAGAGAGAGAACACAAGCAGGGGACGGGCAGAGAGAGAGGGAGACACAGAATCCGAAGCGGGCTCCAGCTCTGAGCTGTCAGCACAGAGTCTGAGGCGGGGCTTAAAACCATGAACTGTGAGATTATGACCTGAGCTGAAGTCAGATGCTTAACCAATTGAGCCACCCAGGTGCCCCAAGAGATGTTTATTCACTTGCTGTTGGATACATCTTTACAGAAATATAAAAATAAAGAGATTAGAAACCTAGGACGTAAGAATTTAGGTAGAAAAAAACTGAATGATATAAGGGGAAAAAAGAACGATACCATTTCAGCAATCTGAGAATATGACTAGTGCAGGAGAGAGTGCGAGTGTTTTGCCAGACTTACTTTCTCTGTGGAAGCATAGTGGCCCCCTTACGTGTCGTTTGCCTTCTGCGGTTTCAGTTACCTGTGGTAACTGCAGTCTGAAAACATTAAATGGAAAATTCCAGAAAGAAAAATATTCGTATGTTATAAATTGCCCATCATTTTATTATAGCATATCATTAGAATTGTTCTATTTTATTATTTGTCATTGTTGTTCATCTGCTGTGCCTCATTTATGAATGAAATTTCATCATATTATGTATATATAGGAAAAGAACATAGTATATGTAGAGTTTGGTACTCTCCTCGGTTTCAGGCATCCACTGGGGGTCTTGGAATGTATCTCGTGCAGACACAGAGAACCATTATAGTCAACACGCAATAGGTGTGAATTATGATACAGTGATGTGATGTAGGCTGTAAAAATTAAAAATTAAGACTTAATATAAGAGTAAAAATTAATCTGAATGTCAGCAGAACTAGATTCTAAGTCAGTCTCTGCTCTGATTAGCTGACTGGCAAGCCCCATTCTCTTTCTGGGCAACTCATGGCAAACCTAGAGAAGGGCTGGAACAGGGTTTCACAAGCTTGGCCTTCTTGATACTTTAGGCTGGCTTATTCTGTGTTGTGGGGGAGCTGTCCTGTTAATTGTTCTTTTGTTGCCATTGTTGTTTAGTTAAAAATATTTGTTATAGAAATGTGCATTTAATTAGTTTTAAAGAATGTACTTGACAATAGTGTTAACATACATATTTTCTCAAATTTGTGAACTTCGACCTTTAAAATATCTACAATGAGAGCTTATTTACAAGTTTTGCAAGAAATGGTTACTTCAGGAGTACTGTTGACACAGTTAAGATTCTCATGGTTTCTTTCTGTTTCACTCAGTACTTCTAGAAAGAGCACAGTGTGGGGGTCAGGCTCCACCCTAGGGCCAGTGACAGGCAGCCTGTGGAGCAGAATAAGTACCAATGGATAATGGGAGAATTACTGTGTTTTCCCAAAATGGCAGTGCATCCTATCCTGGAAAGACTACATAGGTACTATAGCTAATTGCAATCAACCATAAGACATTTTCAACTAAGTATCTAATAAATGTGTCTGTTAGGATAACATGGTTGATGAAAATAAGCAGATAAAATGCAGAATGACTAGTAGGAGACAAAAAGCATTCGGAGGCACATCAAGCATGGTCTCATGCCATAGCAGAGGCATCTCTGATCCCTACCCAGCTGACAATGCAACACTCTCCTTTCTGGTTTTGATACCTAACAATGTCTCTAGACATTATCAGATGTCTTCCAAGGTGTGGGGAAGCAAAATCACCCCTAATTAAGAATCACTAGATCATGTGACTTCTCCAACTCCCAAACTCAAGAAATCTTGATGGGAAAAGTAGGTAATCAGCAGAACACTTAATTCACTTTTAAAGGCACAGAAATTCACCTAGCTAGAATGCACGAGTCATTGCAATCAGAATATAAGAGTCAACGATGTGCTGTCCTAAGTTTTAACATTGGTGGGGAAAGACAGGTTTGGACAGGCGAGACTAGAGTTTCAGTGACAGCACTGTAACAATCCAGAAGTTGTCCAGGCATAACAGAATCCACGGGAAAAGATATAGCATGTATGGCAGAAGATATTGAAATGACAGTGAAGAAAAGCACTTTGCAAGATGCTCAAGAGAGCATGGTTGACAAGGATAAGGCACAATCCTAATTTGAAGAGCAGGAAAACAGACAAATGGTGGTCAAAGAGGCAATGAGCATGAACATGTCATGCTGTCCTGGGAGGCAGGAGCCTTGGCTTTCAGCCTGGCAACCTTCACCTTGCTCTGAATTACTTGGGTAAGACAATCATGAGTTGGGGGTTGGACCCAATTAAACTGGAGTCACCACTGGGCCTTTTGTGTGCTGCCAGTTATCTCTAAACCCTTTAGGGCAGAGACCAAATCAGGCTCTTGTCTTGTTCCTGTGAACCATCATTTCTTAGTACATGAAACTGATCAATGTTAGTCGAGAAAGTTTGAAGGAAACTTTTTGAAAGCAGGATATACCTTACATGTCACCAGAAACGAAGTGTTGAAGAAGGAGCAGTGAAAGGTCTGTTACCAGGTAAGAAACAGGATGTTGGGAGAGAAGGGATAATTTTCAACCCGAATTGACAGTGAGGCCTTGTGCTAGTGCTGTGACCAGCTGCAGGGAGAAGCAGCGGCTGGAATCCATGCAAAGGGCTGGGGCAGGAAAGACTCCATAGTGCCTGGATCAGGGAGCCAGTGGCATGGGGGATGGACCAGACACGGAAGACAAGGGATGCACATGGCCGGGGCAGAACCAGAAATCTGCTGATATCTTGATCAGGCAAAGTTCTCTGATAACCTTTGCTCCAGCCTTTATCAGGCCTCTGGAGACCTCCCCTTCAGAAGGTGAACAAAGTTGCTTATCAGGGGAGTCCTATGATAAAATATTACGTAAGGTAAATATCATTTCCTTTAGTAACCTGATCCTCAGTCCATGGGTAAGCAGTGTGAGGGTTTGAATCATAGCTCTGTGACCTGTAGTTCAAAACACACATAGAATGAGCACTATTCTTTTCATTCTGCTGAGTCATAGTACCTCTATTCCCTGTGGTAAAAAAGTACAATAAACAAAATCTCTAATTACAGATGACTTGAGTAACTATGTTTCCAAATGGTTCTTTACTTTCTAAAGATTTGACTGTTGAGTCCCAAATGAAAAATGTGGACATTAAAAACATTTTGATATCGAAAATTCTAAAATTCAAGTCACACAGTTTTTCAAAGATGTATCCACTGGGTAAGGGAGGTATATTTTTGTCCCAAACTCCACAACAAAAGTTTGCAAGACAATCTTAACGTTTTGCAAACAGAGCTTGGGATTTGCATAGAAAAGGCAACTGTTCCTCCTTAAGACCTGCCTTGGGGACTCCACCTTTTAATGAGTCCTGTGTGTTTCCATTCACACCTATGATAGCACATCCATTGTTTGAGCCACTGAGTTTTATTATCTTGGTTCCCTGCTTTGTTCACTTCCTAGCAGCCTGGGATGGACCAAGGGCTTTCAAACTTCATTGACCAGATACAAAGTATCACAAAGTACCATTATACTGATCAAATGAGTGTGTACTCATGCACAGGCCAGTATACACAACAAACACATAATAGAAGCTAAGACCTCATGAAACAAAGTTTATGTTTCTACGTGAATGCACTCTAATATTTTCTATTTTCTCCTACTTCATTTTAAAAATTAGTAGATTTCACAATCCACTGAAGGATGGTCACGCATTTTTTAAAAACACCAATGTAGAAAATAAAGCCTTTGTCTTTGAGTAGAGGTAGGTTTGAGTCCCAACTTCACCACTTACTTTGGGCAAGTTACTCAAGAAACCTCAGTATCCTCAACTTTAAAATGACACTAATAACAGAATGTATCTCAGGTGATTTTTGTAGGATTGATTGAAGATAAATAGGCGAGAATACCCATTGTATGATAGACATGAAGAAATGTTAGTTCTGTTCCATTGACTGTAATGTTAATATGGTAATACCCCTTTTTCAGATTATAAAGTGCACTAAGTAAAGGCAGAATGTAGAATCAAAAAAAAAAAAAAAAGGAAGGGAATTGAAGGAAATTAGCAATTAGCATCCTGTGTCTATGGAAAGAACCAGGGTCGGGGCGCCTGGGTGGCTCAGTTGGTTAAGCCTCTGACTTCCGCTCAGGTCATGATCTCGCGGTTTGTTGAGTCCAAGCCCCGTGTCAGGCTCTGTGCTGACAGCTCAGAGTCTGGAACCTGCTTCGCATTCTGTGTCTCCTTCTCTCTCTGCCCCTCCCCTGCTATGCTCTGTCTCTCTCTGTCTCAAAAATAAATAAAACATTAAAAAAAAAAAAAAAAAGAACCAGGGTCTTTTGAGCTGCAGTTAAGCAAGTCTTAGTCCTAACTTTGTTTTAAACAAAAGCAGCATAACAGTCAGGAGTGGAAGCCTGACTCTGCTCCTCATCCTGGTCTTGTTCTGATGTCCCCTGCTTTCAGTGTCCCTCATAGGCTTCCATGTCCATCACTAACTAGAGAAGACTATGGACAAGGCTTTTCACCTCTGAGCCTTGGTTTCATTAAGTGAAAAATGGGTCTGATAACAAATAGTTCATGGGGCCATTATGATGATTAAAGATATAATGTATCCAAAAGGACTGGCATTGGGTCAAGATCATTAGCAGAGTTTCAACAAATCGCAATTCTCTAATCCTCCCCCCTCCTCCTTACACCCACACCTGCATCCTTACCACACACTCTCACCTATTAGCCTGCCAAGAGAATCAGACCTTACCTAGTGGAGGTAACAAGCAGGGTTTGGAAGAGTTTCCCAGGACTGGCTAATGATGTATGAGAATTGGGCCTTGAAAGACATTCTAGGGTCTCTTCTAATTCTTCTATGAGGAAGGCAGGTACTCCTTAAGCACTGTTGGTGCTATTTGACCAACATCAAAAAGTATGTTTTTGCTTCTGTGATATCGTTCATCTGTTCATTCATTCATTCATTCATTCGTTTGTTGTTTCATTCATGTTTAGAGAAATTCAGAGTCTATCATGGCAGGGAAGCCCAAGCTTCACTACTTTAATGGACGTGGCAGAATGGAGTCCATCCGGTGGCTCCTGGCTTCAGCCGGAGTAGAGGTTAGATCTGAGTTTTGTCATCCTAAGTTAGACCAAAAATTGACTCTATCAGAATACGTTTCTCACATAAGCTAGGAGATTCTTCTACTTTTATAAATGACCTGTCAAGAGTTTTATGTTAAAAGAAAAATTGTCAGCTATTAAGAGATGAACAGATTTCACCTAATATATTATTAAATTTCTTCTCATCAAAGAACTTAAACTCAGAAGCTAAGCATAATGTGTAAGCCTTATCTGGATTTTGATTTAAGCAATCTACAAAATATCATTTTTGACATTTGTGCAATAATTAGAAACATGAATCTTTTTCAAATATCAGATGATTTTAAAGAAGCATCCTTGATATTTTAGGTATGCTAATTCATTGTTTCTGCTTTCCAGTTTGAAGAGAAATTTATAGAAACTGCAGAAGACTTGGATAAGTTAAAGAATGGTAAGACCAGGTATCTAATTTCTAGGATGAGGGGATCAGGTAGAAGTCATAAGTTAGGGTTTGAACACCTACTTGTGAGTGTGGTGGGAGCTGGGGGTGGTGGAATGGAAGAGGAGTGGCTCCAAGGTAAAGGGTGGGGCTCCTCGGGCAGATCTTCCACCTCACTCAAGGCTGGGTGGGCTTGAACGCTAGTGTTTGCTAAAGGAACTATCCCCACCCCCTACCCCCCCCACCCCCCACCATGTCCTGTGAATGCCCTCCCCTTGCACTCTCCAGCTTTTCTGCCCCCAAGTGAGCTGGGTCATTTCAGGATCCCACATAGCCTGCCCAGGCAAGGACTCTCAAACCCACACAGTAGAATGAAAAGAGTAGAAATAGGCCAGCAGTTGTGTGAGTTCTTTTCTCTGACGGATTATTGCAAGCTTATATCCTAGCAATATCATAGACTCAGATAATAAGATGGTTTAGTTGGATTAATTGAAAGGCCAGGTGACAGTATGAAGATGGAGATGAAGAACCAAGTTCAAGCACTACTTGCATCAGCAGAGTCAGGAAACCAGGGCTTGCCCGATACACACTGTCCAGTGGTAGAACTGGGGGAGCAAGCAAAACACCCTGCATCGAAATCTCCCTTCAAATTCGCCTTAATGGCATGAACCCAGAGACTTACTTTGGAATGTTTCATTTGAACTGAATGCGATGTTGGCCCTGGTGTAGCCTCTCTCAACATTTCCTAAAACACCCATGAAAGTAAATCAACCACAAAAAATACAGGAACCTACCATGTATCTGGATGGTAAATAAAAAGATAAATGAGGGTCGCCTTGGTGGCTCAGTCGGTGAGCATCTGACTTTGGCTCAGGTCATGATCTCACCGTTCGTGGGTCTGAGCCCCACATCAGGCTCTGTGTTAACAACTGAGAGTCTGGAGCCTGCTTCAGATCCTGTGTATCCCTCTCTCTCTGCCCCTCCCCCATTCTCGCTCATCTCTCTCTCTCTCTCTCTATCAAAAAAAAAAAAAAAAACATTAAAAATTTTTCCAAAAAAGATAAATGAAATAATAGGTGAAGAGTAAAATGCAGACTGAGATCAAAGAGGATTAGAGGATGCAAAAACCAAAATACAGAGATGATGAAATGTTACCAGGCAATAATTTTTGTTTCCTTTTATATCTTCGGTCATGGCAACAAACGTTTTTCATGTTAAAAGAGTATGAGCCGTAAAATATGTCACTCTGCTTCTTCTTTTCTTTTTTCAAAAGATGGAAATTTGATGTTCCAGCAAGTGCCAATGGTTGAAATTGATGGAATGAAGATGGTCCAGACCAGAGCCATTCTCAACTACATTGCCACCAAATACAACCTCTATGGGAAAGACATAAAGGAGAGAGCTCTGTACAGTACTTTTTTTTATTCTTTCATCAGCAATTAATGTAAAAATTTGGGTTCTTGGGCAGGCAGGACTGTGTTGGGGGGATCGTGGCCAGCAGCAGCACAGGACTTGGCGGTATAGATTGAGGTCCAAAACCACAGAGAGCTGTGAGGATGAGGGATCCCCCTAGGAGTGGATTCACCAAGTGGGATTACAGAAAAGGAAGTGGTCCACATATAGAGCACATATGGTGACAGTCTTTTGCTAACGCTGATGAACTAGGAAGCCAGAAAGATGGTGGAGTCACTATTCTCAGTACTCAGGCCTTTAGGAGCTGGATATCAGCCAACAGCTAGAGACAAAGGATGAGTCTGAGTGTCCGGCAGATAAGACTGGGGAACAGAAGGATCCAAAGGTGCTGATTCTGAAGGTTCAGAAATGATCAAAATGATAATCAAGAACTTCACTTATCAGCCTGTTATATGGACTGGCTATTTGACAAGGGTTAGCAGAGCATGGTCCTCAGGATGCCAGGGTTATCACGAGCATTTTGATACAGGACCGAAGTAGCCAGATTTAGTCAATACAACCATATCTGTGGGTTCTCTCTGTGGTTATGGGACCACATGATTGAAATTTAAATCTCAGAAACAACTGTTATGAGTTGCTCAAAAGTGAACCATAGAGTTGCCATATTCCAGCAACTCCATTACTAGGTATGCAAACAAGACTACTGAAACACATCCACGCTAGAACTTGTACACAGATGTTTATAGCAGTGGTGTTCTTAAAATTCTTAATGTGGAAATGACACAAATGTGCATCAACTGATGAGTGGTTAGTCTACTTATCAATGCAATACTGTTTGGCCAGGAAAAGGAATGAAGTACTGATGCATGCTACAACATGGATAAACCTTGCAAACATCATGTTATATGAAAGAAACCAGACACAAAGGCACATACTGTGTGAATCCATTTGTATGAAATATCCAGAACATTCAAATATATAGAAACAGAAAGCAGTTTAGTGGTTTCCAGGGGCTGGAGGAGGGAAGAAATTAGAATGGGTGTAAAAGCATACAGCATTTCTTTTGGGATTAGGAAAATATTCTGTAATTAGTGTGTGGTGATGGTACAGAATTCTGTGTCTTTACTATAAAAATCACAAACTTAAACACTCTTGAAGTGTACACATTATAGTATTGAATTATATGCTAATAAAGATTTATTTAAAAAAAAACTCTTACAGGAAGCCCAGCTTGGAACATTCAAAACTACTCTGCTGGAATATGTGCTACTTGGAATGCACAAAGTATTTCACCATTTCAGGAGATATTTTAGGTGAAGACTTGGGAAATGCGAACAAGGCCAGAGTTGGGCAACTATATGTGGACGGAGTGTGGAAACATGTGCTGTGGGAAATTATTGGAAAACCTGCTGACATTGGTTTAAACAGGCCTGGGTGGTGTAACAGGATGAGAGAGGAAGGGGACATGACTGAGATGGTTGTGCCAGCGACTCTCTCTGGAGATCACTTAGGGGGCAGGTCAGCCACATGGAGTCACACTCCGTTTGTGCCCAGAACAAGCCACCATGGAGGTGACAGACCCTAGGAATGGCACCAGTAGGTATTTGCAGGATTCCACCAATTTCCCTGTGACTCTGGACAGGTCACCAATGCTCTCTGTCCCTCTATTTCATCATGTGTATAATGAAAGTTTTAGACACATATCTACCTTGATGGCTTGTTCTAGGATGAAATGTTCAAATCAAGTAAAAATCAGAGCTTAATGACTGGTATATAAAAATGCATCAAATGGAGCTCAATTACTTTGCCACCTCCTGATGCCCCATTCTCATACATTTTTCAACTCTAAAATCAAGGCAGAAAACATTTG